>NC_055997.1:70932530-71532530 GCF_018446385.1 Zingiber officinale | reverse complement strand
GAAAGAAAAAAATCTTTATCCTTAGTACTCTCCTATTTCCTCTCCTATTTCTGACTTTCGAAGGACCAACATCAAGGACCTCTTCTCTGATTTTAGTTTTGTTTTGCAGAGAACGAGGTCTTCGTCTCGTCAACGGAACTGCCATATCCCCGTCTTTCCAGCATCGCGCCTTCGGACAGGATCATTTTGACGTCGTCTGTGGGAACATATCTTGCATCCGAGCAAGAAGATGGAAGATGTTGGATGACTCACAACAGTGACGCTGACATGAGAGGATCTCGACGTATTAATACAGGCTCAAGTGACGAAGATATTGGAACAACATCAACAATAAGCGCTGGTCGAACGACAAGTACAGGAGCCTGCAGCTTCTGCGGAAGATCGTCGGGTTGAGTGAGAGGACCGAACAGAACATATTTCCATTTGGGACCCGAATGGAAAGAGGTCAATCGACACCTATGGGGAAGAACCTCATGCCCCGGCCCCCCTACGTCGAGTGTCGTTCTGGACCCCAGCAAAAGAGAGGGGCCGAGCTGACAGAGATCGGGGATCATCCTCAAATGAGGTACCTGATTGAAACACAAGAAAGAGAAAACCCAGGGAGGATGACTTGCCCTAACAGGTCAACCGACAGTCCTCAGAGGGGATTCTAAATGACCCTTTGCCAAAGCACTATACCCCATTTACGATTGGGGAATATAATGGGATGACCGACCCTGACGACCACCTGGCCAAGTTTGACAACGCGGCTACGCTGCACTAATACATGGACGGGGTAAAATGTCGAGTCTCCCTTACCACGTTATCTGGATCGGCATAACGCTGGTTCAAACGTTTGCCGAACGACTCAATCCACAGCTTCAAAGACTTCAGAGCGACTTTCCTACATCATTTTGCTAGCAGTTGCCGCCACCAAAAGACGAGTGTGAATCTATTATCACTGTAGTAAGGTTGCGAGATACCTTAAGGGCATATATCCAATGCTTCAATCAAGTGGTGATGGGCATCCTGATGGTCTCCTCGGATGTCTTGGTAAATGCTTTCACTCAGGGGCTTATTGAGAATTCTTTCAGTCATTCATTCGGAAGCCGCTAAAGGACTTTGGCCATTTACAAAAAAGTGCCAATGAATACATCAATGTAGAAGAAGCCTAAGTGGCCAGGAAAAAGGAGGCATCCGCCGAACCAGCAGCGACGTCCGAGTGGCGTCAACCGAGCAGTCATCAGCCTCCTAAAGGGCCTCGATCAGGGGGAATTCAACTACAACACGAGCATAGGACGCATGCTGTGCAGCACGTTAGGGCAGGATGCCCAAAAGCCTCTAGGGGCAAAACGGCGTCAACCGAGCAGTCATCAGCCTCCTAAAGGGCCTCGATCCGGGGGAATTCAACTACAACACGAGTCTAGGACGCATGTTGTGTAGCACGTTGGGGCAGGATGCCCAAAAGCCTCCAGGGGCAAACTATGGACGTCGATGTTTTGCTCCTTCCATTAGTCGGCAATTCATAATACACGGGACTGCTACTTGACTAGCAGGTCGGCCCTAAGAAGGCAATATCGTCAATCGTCCTCGCTTGATCAAAGATATAGGTGCCGACCAGCTGAGCGAAGGGAGGATGAAAAGATAGCGGTTGAACCACACCACCAACAATCTCAACGACGAAACAGTCCAAGTCCTGTTTGGGAGCAGGCCGAACGGAGATGACACTCAGCTTGAGAGAAAGAAAATATGAGCAACGTCGCCCGGGGTGAAATAGGAATGATCGCTGGAAGGCCAACTGGTGGTGATTCCAATCGAGCGAGAAAGTTTCACGCGCGACAGCTTGAAATTCACGCAGTTGGCTGCAGCAAAGAGAAGGCCGAGGGACCTGAAATCAGCTTTGGCCCGAAGGATTTGGAGGGGGTAGAGATCCCCCATGACAACACCCTGATTATCTGAGCGGTAATAGCTAATTATGTTATTCACCGTACCTTTGTTGACAAAGGAAGCTCAGTGAACATCATCTTCAAAAAGGCATTCGACCAATTGCAAATCGACCGAGGCGATTTACTGCCCATGATGACTCCGCTCTACGGGTTCAGCAGCAACTGTGTCTGGCCGTCTCGCTCGAGGAAGAGCCGCTGAAAAGGACATGGACGACCAATTTCATCATGGTGGATACGTCGTCAGCCTACAATGTCATTTTGGGTGACAACGCTGAATGAATTCCGAGCGGTGGTATCCACTTTCTGCCAGAAGATCAAGTTCCTGGTGGGGGACAAGATGGGCGAGGTCAGAGGCGATTAATTGGCCGCTCGGCGTTGTTACGTCGAGATGGTTAGAACGGAAGCACGAACCACTCGGAAGACACCGTGCTTGGAGGTGAGCGCTATTATGGAGAAGCTGTTGGAGCAATCTGGGTACCCTAAGTTTTGATGTTTAGACAAAGGTTTAAGTTAGGTTTATTGTTATATTTGATATGCATTGTGAGTGTGCAGGATATAGGTACAACAAGGAAAGTCCAAGGGTGATCTTGGCAAAGGAGGAAATTCCAAGGATGAGTCTTGGCGGTGTAAGTCCAAGCATATAGTCTTGGCAACGTAAGTCTAAGTGTGACTTAGCAATGGATGAAGTCCCGAAGGCGCAACCTCTTGGCAAAGGAAAACCCGACAACAATGACAAGGCTAATGGAAGCTCCAGAAGGCAAGACGTGAAGGATGGGGAGGCATCCGATGGATGTAAGGCTGATGGAGGAGGCTAGAAGGCTAGGTCTAGGTTGGTCGGGCAAGGACGAGTGCTGAGTAAATATACTCGGGGATTAAATCCTAGGATTAGGGTTTTACTATAGCGTATTGTAGCAGTACTGTAGCTGTCGACTGGTGTTTTCATCAGTCGATTGGTGCGGTCGACCGGGCAGTTGACTGAGAGCAAACAGAATGCTTCTGTTCGTTCGGTTAGTGTGAGCAGTCGACTGATAAAAGTATCAGTCGACTGGTATCGAGCCATTGGATTGTAACAGTCGAATCTCCACAGAGGGCAATCGACTGGTAGGCGGGGTTTTCAAACTTGTGGCTTATATAACCAAGCATTGGAAGCTTGGATAAGGTTGACAAAAATAGAGGTGGTCAACCTCTATTAGAGTCTCCAAGGTCTTTTTGAGTGATCAAGAGCTTGTGCGAGTTTGTGGTGAGGTTTCTCCACCCACAAAGAGCTACTCGAGCTAGCCAGAGGTTTTCCGAGGAGTCATCCATCGACGGATCGAGATCGTTCACCTTACGGACAGCTGTGGAGTAGCACTAAGTGATCTCTGAACCACGTTACATAAACGTGTTAGAGGTTTGATTGCCTTGGTTATTGCCTCTAGGTTTAGCTTTCTGTTTGTTAGATTTGTTTTATATTTATGTTGTGCACTAACAAGCGTAGGAAGCGACTATTTGGGTGAGACCCTATTCACCCCCCCTCTAGTGGACATCAAGGTCCCAACAAGTGGTATCAGAGCGAGGTTAGCTCTTGTGGACTAATCGCCAAGAGAGCGGCTAGAGGAAGAAGATGGAGTCGGAGGGACCTCTCGGATGGGACATCCGAATCCCACCTCCATACGAGCACGAGGACTTCAACTATTGGAGGAAGCACATGGAGATGTGGTTCCAAATGAATTGGAACCAATAGATTACGTTGGAGGAACCGTTTAAAGCTCCAACTGATAAGAAGGGAAAGTGTCTCCGACCTCGATATTGGACTGAGGAGCAAAGGGAGCAATCGGAGACGGACAAGAAGGTAACTAGAATTTTAATTAATTTATTATCTCCTAATGCGGTATTGAATGTAGGTGAATACGAGAACGCAAGCGACTTTTGGAAAAAGGTAATTGCGCTTCATGAGAGTCCTACACAAATTCAAGAAGAGGAGGAGCCCAAGGAGAAAGGCTCATTGGTCCAAAAAGAGAAGGACAAATCGGATGTTGACACAGGTTCAACATCCAAGGAGGAGAAGGAAGATGAGGAGGTACCATCCACATCTTCAAGGGAGGAAGAAGTGGAACCATCCACACCTTCAAGTGAAGAGGAAGAAGAGAAATCCAAGGAAGAGGAGATCTTGGAAGCTCAGCCCTCCACCTCAACTACCAAGAAGAACACAAAGGATCACATCAAATGCTTTGAGTGTGGTAAGATGAGGCACTATAAGAGTAGGTGTCCTTCGCTCAAAAAGGTAAAGGAGGTAATCCCTAAACCCGATAAAGTTGCTTTAAGAACTAACGTGCGTTGTAGGGATGAAGTCAAGAAGAAGAATCACATAGGTGTTTCATATGTGGTGAGTGGGGACACTATCACACGAAGTGCCCAAGGAGAGAACTCAAGAAATTGACGCACTTGAAAAAATGAGAAAAAGAAGAGGAGCTCAAGTCAAGTCGGAGCTTCAAAGGTAAAAGGGAAGGTAATCCCTATTTTGAAGTTTAATCCAAGTTCAAATTCCTTTATGCTTATTAGGAATATTGAAAATTATGTACCCATGCATAATTATGGATTTATGGATAATGATAGGAATAGAGTTAACACAGTAGATAACCCTAAGAAATCATACATTAAGGGTAGATCTAATAAGACCCAAACCACTTTGCCTAAGGGAAGGAAAGTGGGTGAAAACCTAAGCATTAATCCCAAGAAAGTGAGACATATGCCTAGGAAGGTGGGTAGATCTAGGGATGTCCAAAGTGGACATGTTGACTCTAGGGTTAGAACCCTAGCATTGGAAAATCAAACCTTGAAGGTAAGGCTTGAAGAAATGGAGAAAGTCCTAGATAGATTCATTATTAGACCTAGAGGACTTGACATATGTTTGGGTGGTCAAAGATCCAAAAATGTCAAATTAGGTCCCTCCAAGACCAAAAGGAGGTCAAGTGTTAAGGTAGCACATGACATTAGTAAGGGAGGTGTGACCAAGGACAAGGAAGAGTCATCCAAGGCCAATAAAAAGGAATATGCTAGGGTGACATATAATTATGGCAAGGATGAGGTGTCCAAGGTGAATGACAAGAAGAAACTAACCAAAGACAAGGTGTCTAAGATTAAGAAGGTGAGTTTTATAGGTTAAGTGTCACCTATGGTACACCATGTGGGTGTAGCCATAGTGGATGAGTCACTAAGAGAGGTGACTAAGGTTAAGATTTCTAAGGTTAGGAAGAACCTTTGGGACCCATGGTAGATGGGTTATCAAATGTGCTAAGTGGTTAGGAGACGGGCTTAAGTCTCTAACATAGTGGGTTAGCACAATTAGGATGTGTTTCATGCATGAAAATATAAATTGGGTTCATATTGCATGAAAATTAATTTTTGATGTATAGATGTCATATAAACTAATGCTAGGGATGCATTATGGTTTAGTATGGGCAGATACATCAAGAGGAAGCCAAAACTAGGACTTTAGGTCAAGATTCAATTTAACTATTTAGCTAGTTTTGAATTTTGTGTCAATCTTGGGATCTGTCATAAATATATTTTTATATATATTTTTTCCAAATAGACATGGATAAAATAGACTTCTCAACAAAATTTGAGATTTTTTGGAGGTCTGTGGAATTTCTAATGCATTTCTGAAGTTGGGTCAAAAAGGTTAATTTTTACTGAAATAGTATACCAGACGACTGATACAGTTACCGGTCGACTGGTAATAGTATTTTTAAGCACAAAAGGTCTCTGTAAGCTCATTTTGATGAGGGCAGTTGACTGGGGTTTATACCAGTCGACTGATAACACTGTTCATGAACACAGAATGTCTCTATAAGCTCATTTGACGATGGCAGTCAACTGATACAGTCTGAAAATATTTTTCAGCATTAGAAAATGACCAAAAGAGTAGTGAACATGTATGTAATCTTATGGGGGATTAATACATGATGTTTATGGTCATTAGAGGTCAAAGAGTCCAATAATTGAGATATTGTTGGAACTCTTTTTGATGCATAGCAAAGGGGGAGAAATTTAGGTTTAAGTGGAAAACCTACACACCTTTACAAGAAATCCTAGCTCAAGGGGGAGCTTAGATGAAGGGGGAGTGATTGGTCATTTATTAGCAAAGGGGGAGAAGTCTACCTTTGCAAGAAATCCTAGCTCAAGGGGGAGCTTAGGTGAAGGGGACCCTAGGATTAGGTTCCATGATTTATGCATGTGTAGATTACATGTTTATTTGTGTATTATTATTGCTATATTGTTTCCCTAACTTAAACAGGTTGCCAAACATAAAAAAGGGAGAGATTATTGGAGCAATCTGGGTACCCTAGGTTTTAATATTTAGGCAAAGGTTTAAGTTAGCTTTATTGTTGTATTTGATATGCATTGTGAGTATGTAGGATACAAGTACAACAAGGAAAGTCCAAGGGTGATCTTGGCAAAAGAAGAAAGTCCAAGGATGAGTCTTAGCGGTGTAAGTCCAAGCATATAGTCTTGACAACATAAGTCCAAGTGTGACTTGACAATGGATGAAGTCCCGGAGGCATGACCTCTTGGCAAAGGAAGACCTGACAACAATGACAAGGCCGATGGAAGCTCTAGAAGGCAAGACGTGAAGGATGGGGAGGCATCCGATGGATGCAAGGCTGATGGAGGAGGCTAGAAGGCTACATCTAGGTTGGTCGGGCGAGGACGAGTGCTGAGTGAATGTACTCGGGGGTTAAATCCTAGGATTAGTATTTTACTGTAGCGTTACTGCAGCAGTACTGCAGCGTTACTATAGCAGTATTGTAGCAGTACTGTAGTAGTCGACTGGTATTTTCATCAGTCGACTGGTGCGGTCGACCGGACAGTCGACTGGGAGTGAACAGAATGCTTCTGTTCGTTCGGTTAGTGTGGAGCAGTCGACTAATGAAAGTATCAGTCAGTTGGTATCGAGCCTTTGGGTTGTAACGGTCGAATTTCCACAGAGGGAAATCGATTAATGGTTTTGGCAGTCGATTGATAGGCAGGGTTTTCCAACTTGTGGCCTATATAACCAAGCATTGGAAACTTGAATAAGGTTGACAAAAATAGAAGTGGTTAACTCCTATTAGAGTCTCCAAGGTCTTCTTGAGTGATCAAGAGCTTGTGCGAGTTTATGGCGAGGTTTCTCCACCCACAAGGAGCTACTCGAGCTAGCCAGAGGTTTTCCGGGGAGTCATCCACCGACGGATCGGGATCGTCCACCTTATGGACATCCGTGGAGTAGGAGTAAGTGATCTCCGAACCACATTACATAAACGTATTAGAGGCTTGATTGTCTTGGTTATTGCCTCTAGATTTATCTTTCTATTTATTAGATTTGTTTTGTATTTTTGTTGTGCACTAACAAGCGTAGGAAGCGACGATTTAGGTGAGACGCTATTCACCCCCTTCTAGCGGATATCAAGGTCCCAATAGAAGCCTCCTGCTCTGGTCTACGATGAAAAGGAGGAGGTCCAGGTCCATCCAAATCGATCGGAGGCGACGACTTTTATCGTCGTCGATCAGGAAAGTGAGAAGAAAACAGAGTTAGTCGCCTGCCTTAGACGAAATTATGACGTGTTCGCCTAGTCAACGCACGAATTATCTTGCATTTCTTCAAACATGGCTCAGCAAGAGCTACATGTCTGATCGGACTCCTGGCCGGTCAAACGGAAAAAGAGAGACTTCAGCCCAAAGCAGAATTTGATCATCCGGGCGGAGATAGAGAAATTACTAGAGGCAGACCATATACGGGAAGTCCAATTCCCAAGTTGGCTCGCTAACGTGGTGCTGGTCTCCAAGCCAGACAATAAATGGTGAGTCTGCATCGACTTCCGTGACTTAAATAAAGCATGCTAGAAGGACTTCTATCAGTTGTCTCGGATAGACCAAATGGTGGACTCCACAGTGGGCTGCAAATTAATATGCATGCTCGACGCATACCAGGGCTACCACCAAGTGTCGCTCGCTCGAGAGGATCAAGAGAAAGTCAGTTTCATCACGGCCGACGGAACATATTGCTACAACGTTATGCCGTTCGGACTGAAGAATGTCAGGGGAACCTACTAAAGGCTGATGAATAAAGTGTTCCGTAGGCAGATCGACCGAAGCATGGAGGTCTATATCGATGACATACTAATATAATCCCTCCGAGCGGCCGACCTCTGTCTAGACATTGAGGAGACGTGCCAAACTTTATGAGCCTATGGAATGAAGCTAAACCCCGGCAAGTCCTTGCTCGGTGCGAGGAGCGATCATTTTTTCAAGTATATTGTGACTGAGCGGGGTATCAAGGCAAATCCAAGCAAGGTGAAGGCCCTGCAAGATATTCCCCCGCCTCATAATTTGAAGGAGGCCCAATGACTAACCAAACGGATCACCTCTCTTTCAAGGTTCATCTCAAAGACATCCGATCGGAGCTTGCCATTCTTCAAAGTACTGCACCGAGCTACAAGATTCCAATGGGACGCAGAGTGTGACCGGGCTTTGGAAGAACTCAAGGAGTATTTTAACTCCTTACCCGTGCTAGCTAAGTCGAGCACCGGAGAGCCTCTCTGGATCTATCTGTCATCCACTGAGCATGTGGTCGGATCGATATTAGTCAAGCAGAATGGCCATGAACAGCAGCCTATGTATTTTTTAAGCCATATATTGAAAGATGTTGAATCTCACTACACTGTTCTGGAAAAGTTGGCTTACATTCTGGTGCTTGTCGCTCAGAGACTCCGCCCTTACTTTCTTGCTCATTCGATCATCGTTAGGACCAACAGTACCTTGGGAAAAGTCCTCCTTAATCTAGAGACATCCGGACGGCTGTTCAAATGGACAACTGAATTAAGCGAGTTCGATATTCAATATCAACCCTGAACGACTATCAAAGCACAAACCTTGGCTGATTTCGTCATAGAAGTCCAGAACACGGAGCCAGAAGCAACCTGGAGAGTATATGTGGATGGTTCTTCCACTCGGCAAGGGAGCGAGATCGGTATACTGCTGATCTCACCAAGGGAAGATCGAATACAACTCTCCATTCGTTTGGAATACCGAGCCACCAATAATGAAGTCGAGTATGAAGCGTTAATCACCAATTTGCAGGCAGCGTAGTACGTCGGGGCCACGAAGGTCCTCGTTCACTCGAATTCGCAACTAGCCACTCAGCAGTTGTCAGAGACATTAGAAATAAATAGCTCCCGACTCAAGTTCTACGCAGAAGCCTTCAAAAAACTAAGGGCAAGTTTTCAAGAAGTCACTATACAGAAGATCCCCCGATCAGACAATCACTCGGCAGACGACTTAGCCAAATTGCCTAGTTTGTTAACGTCGATCGTGATTGAAGGCCTGATCAAGCAGGTTTTACTGGTAGTGCACATTGATCGGATGAAAGTCCTCTCCTTCTCGAGCTACTGGAGGGCGTCATTCATCGAATTTCTTCAATCGGATGTAACACTGTCCGATCAGGAGGCCAATCATCTACTGAAGAAAAGGGCCAAACTATTTATGATGATCGGGGATCAACTTTACAAGCGAGCATTTTTCAAGCCCCTACTCAAGTGTGTCGGATCAGAAGACATAGAGTACATCCTCCAAGAAGTACACTAAGGCTCCTGTGGGAATCATCTGGGCGGCTGTTCATTAGCCTGAAAGATCCTTCTCGCCGGATATTTTTGGCCCACGCTCCAAGAAGATGTCATTCGGACAGTGGCCAACTGCATGTCATGCTAGAAATATCACAACATCCCACACTGGGCAACCAAAGAAATGAAGATATCCATGGTGTCCTGTCCGTTAGACCAATAGGGAATGGATATTGTTGGGTCGTTTTCGATGACGACAGCTCAGCAGAGGTTGCTGCTCGTCATTGTGGATTACTTCTCAAAATGGGTGGAGGTCAAACCATTGACAAAGATAAGTGAGCAGATGGTCATTAAGTTCATCTGGCAAAATATCTTGTGTTGGTTCGGCATCCCTCGATTGCTCGTCTCAGACAACGGGAGGCAATTCGTCGATCGGAGGCTCAAAGAGTGGTGCAAAGGCTATAGTATCCAACATGCCTTCATCTCAATGGCTTACCCCCAAAGCAATGGACAAGCGAAAGTGGCTAATCGGGAGATTCTTAGAGGATTGTGAGCTCGGCTCGACCACGTGGGAGGCAGCTAGGTCGACGAACTCCCTAGCGTCCTATGGGCCCTACGCATGACCTCGAAGGAGGCAACCGATATAATGTCATTCCCTCTGGTGTACTGTGGTGAAGTACTAGTCCCGATAGAAGTCAGAGTGGAGTCCAATCGAGTGCAACACTATAACGAGGATAACGGCAAACAAAGACTGATGGAGCTTGACTTGGTCGACGAAGCATGGGACAAGGCAGCCATTCGACTGATGGCATATCGACAGCGAACAAAACAGAACTACAACCAGAGGGTTATCCCTCAGTCCTTCCAGGTCTGCGATGTAGTGTGGAAGAAGACAAAGTCGGTTAGCAAAGTCACCAAATCCGAAGCTCCATGGGTGGGACCCTATAAGGTTGTGCAAAAACTCTGCTCGGGAGCATATTATTTGGAAGACGAAGATGGAAGACGGCTCGAGCGGCCGTGGAGTGTGAACCACCTCCAACCCTATCGGTCCGGGTAAGAGTTGTGTAAATATATTATACCTGTATGTGTGTGCATGTCTTTCAAATGCAGGACAAATATGAATAAAACCGCAAGCATTCCAGACTCATGAGTCAGCCGGACAACAACGGCCGAGCGGTGACTTTAAACCCATGTCTTCACCAATAGTCGAGCGGTGACCTTAAACCTATGTATTCACCAATGGTCTATTAGAGTGTATACTAAAAGCCTAGCTTTTGGTATAAACATTTATCTAGAAATAAGAATCACATTGGTCAAATATCTACATTTATGATAAATGTAGTTGTTCAATTAATTTATATTGTAGATAACATGGTGTGTGATGTCACACACAGAAGATCATGTTATCAGTTCTTTATAAATTATAAACATTTGCTCACGACTAAGATGGAAAGGAACAAACCATTGGAATAGTCGTAGTGTAATTAGGTATTAGTTTATCTTGACTAATAAATTACACTAGTACACTCTAAGTGTATTGAGTAGGACCATTTTAGATAAGTTCTTTTTATATTGACTTGATAAAAAAACTATACCTTAGTTATTATGGAAGTGTGTGCTCTTAATCCTAATATAATAACAAGCACATATATTTGATATTTATTTCTTTAGTTTATCAATGGGTGAGATTTAGTTCGATAAATCAATAAACCCGATAAGTTGGGAAATGATATCACTTATAGTGTGTGTTGTTGATTATAGAAGGAATCTGTGTCCTAGTAATCTAGGTTGAGAATGACCCCAAGAGGAGCTCATAAGGATTGTCATGTTAAACCCTGCAGGTGGACTTAGTCCGACATGACAATAAGGTTGAGTGGTACTACTCATGGACTAAGATATTAATTAAGTGAGTTGTCAGTAACTCATTTAATTAGTGGACATTCATTATTTTAAACACAGGGAGACTAACACACTCATAATAAGAAGGAGCCCAAAATGTAATTTGGGATTGGTGCGGTAGTTCAATAATAGTTCTTTAGTGGAATGAATTATTATTGATGAAATTAAGTTATGTGTTCGGGGCGAACACGGGATGCTTAATTTCATCGGGAGACCAAAACCAATTCCTCCTCTCGGTCCCTATCGTAGCCTCTTGTATATAGAGATTTATACCCACCACATACCCACCTTCTTACCCAACTAATAGAGGCCGGCCAAGCCAAGCTTGAAGCTCAAGCTTAGGGTCGGCCAAGCCTAAAGGTTGAGCCTTAAGGTGGCCGGCCAATAGCTTAGAGCCCAAGCTTAGGTGGTCGGCCACATCATATTAAAAAGGATTTTATTTATAAATTTTTCTTATGTGGATTCCTTGATTTTAAAAGAGAGTTTAAAATTTAAATCTTTCCTTTTATAGCTTTCTACAAAAGATTAAGAAAAGATTTGAAATCTTTCCTTATTTGTAGATTGAAAGGTAGATTTTAATTTTGAGATAACTTTCCTTTTTTAACCATGTTCATGATTTAAAAGAGAGTTTAAAAATTAAATATACTCTTTTATAAGTTTCTACAAAAGATTAAGAAAAGATTTGATATCTTTCCTTATTTGTAGATTGAAAGGAGATTTTAATTTTTAGAGATAACTTTCCTTTTTGGAAATCATCCACATGTTTAAAAGAAAGATTTTAATTTATAAAATTTCCTTTTTATAATCCACCATGAAGGAAAAAATTATTGGAGAAATTTTTTATAAATTTCCGGAGACAAATTAGGAAGTTTTAATTAATTAAAACTCTCCTTGTTTTGTTTTAAAGTGGCTGGCCATTGTAAATTGAGAAGAGAAAATTGTTTTTAATTAAATAAATTTTCCTTTTCATGGCAAAAGAATTAAGGAAGTTTTTATTTAAATTTCCTTATTTGCCAAGACCAAGGATTATAAAAGAGAGGGTAGAGGTGCCTTCATGTGTGAACGACTATATTATTCTTCTCCTCTCTTTTCCTCCTTGGTGGCCGGCCCTAGCTTCTCCCTCTTGTCTTCTTCTTGTGGCCGGCGGCAACCCCTCTTGGTGCTCTTGATGGTGGCTGGTTCTAGCTAGGAGAAGAAGGAGAGAAAGGAGGTTTTGTTTCTTGCATCCCTTGGAGCTTGGTGGTGGTGGCCGGACCTCTACTTCTCTTGGAGAATTGTGGTGGCCGAAACCTAGAAGGAAGAAGAAGGTGCTTGGTGGTTCTCGTTGTTAGAGTGTATACTAAAAGCCTAGCTTTTGGTATAAACATTTATCTAGAAATAAGAATCACATTGGTCAAATGTCTACATTTATAATAAATGTAGTTGTTCAATTAATTTATATTGTAGATAACATGGTGTGTGGTGTCACACACAGAAGATCATGTTATCAGTTTCCTTATAAATTATAAACAGTAGCTCACGACTAAAATGGAAAGGAACAAACCATTGGAAGGTCGTAGTGTAATTATGTATTAGTTTATCTTAACTATATAATTACACTAGTACACTTAGAGTGTATTGAGTAGGACCATTAGAGGTCGTTTCTTTTATACTGACTTTATAAAGAAACAAAGACCTCAGTTATTATGGAAGTGTGTGCTCTTAATCCTAATATAATAACAAGCACATATATTTGATATTTATTTCTTTAATTTATCAATGGGTGAGATTTAGTTCGATGAATCAATAAGCCCGATAAGTTGGGAAATGATATCACTTATAGTGTGTGTTGTTGATTATAGAAGGAAACTGTGTCCTAGTGATCTAGGTTGAGAATGTCCCCAAGAGGAGCTCATAAGGATTGTCATGTTAAATCCTGCAGGTGGACTTAGTCCGACATGACGATGAAGTTGAGTGGTACTACTCTTGGAGCTAGATATTAATTGAGTGAGTTGTCAGTAACTTACTTAATTAGTGGACATTTGTTATCTTAAACACAGGGAGACTAACACACTCATAATAAGAAGGAGCCCAAAATATAATTTGGGATTGGTGCGGTAGTTCAATAATAGTTCTTTAGTGGAATGAATTATTATTGATGAAATTAAGTTGTGTGTTCGGGGCGAACACGATGCTTAATTTCATCGCGAGACCAAAACCAATTCCTCCTCTCGGTCCCTATCGTAGCCTCTAGTATATAGAGATTTATACCCACCGCATACCCACCTTCTTACCCATCCAATGGGGCCGGCCAAGCTAGCTTGGAACCCAAGCTAGGGCCGGCCAAGATGAGTCATGTAGGTGGCCGGCCAAAGCTTGGGTCCCAAGCTTAGGTGGTGACCACTAGAATATTAAAAAGGATTTTTATTAAAATTATTTCTTATGTGGATATCATGATTTTAAAAGAGAGTTTAAAAATTAAAAATTTCCTTTTATAGTTTTCTACAAAAGATTAAGAGAAGAGATTAATCTCTTTCCTTATTTGTAGTTTAAAAGGATGGTTTTAATTTTTGGTAAAAACTTTCCTTATTTGTAAATCATCTACATGTTTAAAAGAGAGTTTTAAAATTTGAAATCTTTCCTTATTTGTTGATTAAAGGAGGATTTTAAATTTTAAGAAAACTTTCCTTTTTAACCATGTTCATGATTTAAAAGAAAGTTTAAAAATTAATAATTCTCTTTTATTAGTTTCTACAAAAGATTGAGAAAAGATTTGATATCTTTCCTTATTTGTAGATTAAAAGAGATTTTAATTTTTAGAGATAACTTTCTTTTTATCCACATGTTTAAAAGAAAGATTTTAATTTATTAAATTTCCTTTTTATTAACCAATCATGAAGGGATAAAATTATTGGAGAAATTTTTATAAATTTCTAGAAATAAATTAGGAAGTTTTAATTTTTGTTTTAATTAAAACTTTCCTTGATTTGTGGATTGTAGGTGGCCGGCCAAATAAGTTGGAAAAAGGAAATTAATTTTTAATTAATTTTTCTTTTTCATGGCAAAAGAATTAAGGAAGGTTTTATTAATTTTTCCTTATTTGCCAAGACCAAGGATTATAAAAGAGAGGGTAGAGGAGGCTTCATGGTGAATAACTCTATTATTATTATTCCTCTCTTTTCTTCTTTGGTGTGGCCGGCCCTATTTCTCTCCTCTCCTCTTGTTGGCCGAAACTTATCTCTTGGTGGAGCTTTTGTTAGTGGCCGGATCAAGGAAGGAGAAGAAGGAGAGAAAGCAAGCCTCGTTTCTAGCATCCCTTGGAGCATGGTGGTGGTGGCCGAACCTCTTCATCCTAGAAGATGTTTTGATGGCCGAAACTTGCAAGGAAGAAGAAGGTGCTTGGTGGTTTCTCATCTCGGAAGATCGTTGCCCACACAACGTCCGAGGTTAGAAGAGGAATACGGTAGAAGATCAAGAGGTTTTTCTAAAAGGTATAACTAGTATTTTTTCTTTCCGCATCATACTAGTTATTTTTGGAAATAATACCAAATACAAGAGGCATGCGATTCTAGTATTTCGAATATGTTTTTCGATGTTGTGTTCTTTTGTTTTCTTTTTCCTTGTGATTTGATTGTTCTTTTCGGTTAACCTAAAGTTATTTTAGGAAATTAAATATTAGCTTTCCATAAAAGGTTTTGTCTAGTCGGTGGTGGTTGCTCCCATATCCAAGAAGGCCATGTGCCTCGCCACGTCGATCTTGGGAACCAATTATGGAAATTAATATTTAATGGAATTAATAACTTAAGGTGATTTAGGTCGAGCGTGTTAAGTTCCGCAGAGATCCAAGTCAAAACCTAAAGAACAAATAGATTAAGTTTTGGATCAAGCGTGTTAAGTTCATGAGCGATCCAAAATTTAATTTAAAAGAACACATGGTAGCTAGGAAAGGTTCAGACCTTTGTACAAAATTTTTGTACAGTGGAACCTCTAGGTTTTCCGAGTAGCAACCAACAATTGGTATCAGAGCTAGGGTTTTGCCTCTGTGTATTTGGTATTAGTTTAATTATGCACATGTCATACATAATTTAGGCAGGTTAATAGTAGGATGTGCTAACTCTGTGGATGCAGGATCCAACTATTATGACTTTTAGTTATTATGTGTGTGATTGGACCCTTGGACATGTCAAGGGCATTTATATGTGTGTGCATGATTGTATTAAAATACAGCAGGAGCTGTATTTAGATTTATTAGGATTTTATTTTTGATCTAGATACATGTACATTCCTTTTATGGAATATAGGATCAAAATGTAAAATTCTATTTATGTCGCGGATCGAATCTTGCAAAGCGTGGAACCTTCTAAGGACCAGAGGCGCAGCGGAACTAGAAGCAAGATGGATGCGACAGCTAGACCCTGTGGCGTTGGCCAAATATGGCAGCAGCTAGGGATGACAACACACGGAGGATAACCAGAGATAAAAGCCATAATAGTTGAAAATTAGATTTTTCTATTTATTGCTTTTATATTGTGCTGTGTGTGCATGTTAGTTTACAAGTTTAGTAGGCTAGCATAGTTAAAATTCCTCATTTATAAATAACTAAGTGGGAGAGGGATTTTAAGTAAATCCCATGGTCTCCATTACTGGTTTGTAAGTGATGCAAACAAGCTTGCGCGTTGGCTCTGAGTGCCTTCCTCCATAACGGATGAGCTTGTTTGTGGATCACTAGAACAGACTTCCATTTTTAGATGACTATAGGAAGTTAATTAAGAGCGTGTGATCTTCCCCAACGGAAGGGGCATAATCTTATTAATTTGGAATCAATGATGTTAAGTTCCGTCTGCGATTCCTAATTTAACTTCTAAAGAACACAATAGGTTATTTAAGGAAAGGTTCGACGCTTGTACAAAAAAATTTTATACAGTGGAACTGGTACGATTTTCTTAGGACTAACCAACATGGTCTAGCGGCGACCTTAAACTCATGTCTTCACCAACGGTTGAGCGACGACCTTAAACCCATGTCTTCACCAACGGTCGAACAGAGACCTTAAACTCATGCCTTCGTTAACGGTTGAGCGGCGACCTTAAACTCATGTCTTCGCCAACGGTCGAGTGACAACCTTAAACCTATGTCTTCACCGACGGTCGAGCGATGACCTTAAACCCTTGTCTTCATCATCGGTTGAGCGGTGACCTTAAACTCAGAACTAATCGGTCAGATGAATAGATAAACTCACTACTGATCGGCGAGGCCACACTTGAGTTTACGTGACGCTTGAACTAAAAAATGAGTCAAAAAATTAAAATACTAGAAGAATATAAGGGTTAGCCGGACGGACAAGCATTCATTGATAGTTTAAAAAAAATTTATAGAGGCAGAAATTTCAACAAGCTCACTCCAAATAATCTAAGACATCATCGAGCAGTGACTCAGTCAGCTTATCCCTACTGATGACCTTACTTGTCAGAGCGGAGGGGAGGTAGCTGCCTTCCTTCAGTTGATGGAGCGTCCCGTCAATAGCAAGGTCGAATAGATGGAGTGCCCGATCAGCGACCTTATCATTAAAAGCATCCAAGCGGATGTAGGTCTGCTTCATTAGATTAAACTTGCTCGACTCAACTCCCTGGTAAGTCTCTAAGGCCGCGCAGGAAGCCTTCAGTTGTTCCCTCAACTTGGCCAGCTCTTTATCTTTTGCAGCGAGCTGGGCCTTCGCTGCGGTCTAGTCAACCGATGGTCCATCCCGCTCGGACTTCAATGTGGCCTCAACCTCCTTTAGGTTTTGGACCAACACCTGGAACTCCTTATTTTTGATCTCTAAGTTCTCAATGGCTTGGAGCTTCCTGGTGTTGGCCAAATTAAGCTTGAACTCAAAGGAGCTGACCTGCTTATCAAGCCGAGCCAACTGAGAAGCCTACTCGGTGTTTTTGCCCTTCTCCGCCTCCAGCTGTTCAGAGCTCTTACTCAAATCGGCTCTTAATTGAGCCATCTCAACGTTCATCTGCTCCAGCTGCGCCTGAGAAGTCACTGCTTGCCCGCTCGGGGCACGCAACTACTTGACTTCTTGCTCCAAAAAAGCAAGCCGCTGGCACATAGCCAGACTTTCTACCCAAAACTGCGAGAAAGTAAAAAGAGTTTTTAGAGGCTGATCGGCGATAGATAGTAACACCTAAAATATTTACCCCAGTGGACATCTGGGTATGGCTATTGGCGAGCACCTCTTGAGGCATAACCGCTGCACGGGCCTGATCATCGGCCCATATATGTGCGAGCGACCCTTGGATAATTATTTAATGCTCAGGGGGTTGGGATTCGGCCCTGTCCGAGTTGCACCACTTGTCCGTGGGCAGATAAATGACCGTCGTTATATGGTGCTGGCCACTCGGAGCGGATGGGGCTGAGGTTGCCTTGCCAGCCAATCTAGACGATGACGCCGGCCAGATGCTCGACTTCCGAGTCTTTGGCGGTGGCTGTATAAAGACAACAGGCGACGCACAGATGGTCCCTTACGGCAGCCCGGATAGAGACGACGTCAGATTGGATGAAATCGAAGTAGGTAGGACAACCATTGTGTGCTCGGGCACAGGGAGGGAGGTTTCGCCCCGCTCGGAGGAAAGACGTGGATTGGTCCGGGTGGGAGTCTGTATAGCTAAGGCAGGAGATCAGGCGGCAATCTCCACCCGACGCCTCTTTCGGCTTATCAGCGTCTCCCTAGAAGAAGCTAATTTCGAGGCCTTCGTGACTGGAATTATTGGAAGACACTCGGGCAAGGGAATCATATGGTTGGCGACTCCGTCGCTCCCTTGGGTTGAGGCTCCTGCGCTCTCTCCGAGCGGATCCTCTTAAGAGTTGATCAGTTGCATGCCGCTATTCTCCAACTTAGCCACGACCACAACATTGATCTCTACGTCCGCGAGTTTTGCTTTGCCAGCCAGACAAGCACGCAACATGATTTGGGCTGTAAAAGAAAAGAAGAAATCAGTTAGATTCAAAAGTTAGACCAAGAAGGAGCGTACCTAGGCTGGACGAAAGCCTTGTGCGGATCGAGCTCAGACCGAACACATAGATGACGCCCTCCAGCAGTAGCTTGTGGATATCGTACTTCTGGCGAGCCAAGCTGGCAGCTGCCTGAAGATAGTCTGATCGGCCCTTGTACCTGCTAAGCGACGGTAGATTCACAACCTCTAGCTTTCAGCAGGTAGGAAAATCGGATCGATCGGGGAATTTGACAAAAAAGTAGTATTTCCTCCAATGTTTATTGGAGGACGACATTATATCGAAAAAGATCGAGTTCACTCGGGCTTGGAATAAGAAGGTCCCTAGCTCGGACAATTTGGGATAATAAAAATAATGGAAGAGTCGAGACATAAGATGTATGCCTTGCAGGCGGAATAGAACAATGATCCCGCACAGCAGCCGAAAGGAGTTCGACACTAATTGATGGAGAAAAATATGAAAATATTTACATATGGTCGAAAAGAAAGAGTGGATCAGGAACCGTAGACCGATGGTAAACTGATCCCTAGAAGCTGACAAAACTAGGAGGTGGCTCGTTCGGGCGATCGAAAGCCAAAGGAAGGCCAATTTGATAATCAGAGGGAATGTCAAAAGCAGCTCTCAAACTCTCAACATCGCCTCCATCAAACCTAGACTCAATGGACATATACCAGAGCACGGGGATGGAGACAGGAGATTGTGAGGAACTTGCCATCGGAAATAAAAGTCAACGGGAAATAACGACGAAGTTCGACTGATAGAAAAGACACTACGAACAATGAATAAATTCGATTGCAGGGAAGCGAAAGCTTACTTGAGAGATTGCTAAGATTGCCGGAAAGGCGCAGAATGCAATGACGCTGAGATGTCTTCTGTCATCTCCTCCATCATCTTAGGTTGGAAGAAGAAATCAAATATCTAATTTTTGGTTCCAACACCATGCCTCATAATGACTTTCAACTAGAATTTCCAGTTAGATTTTCCAGGAAACTTGAAAATGATGGATAATATAGGGGTTGAAAGATGAGAATTGTTGAAAAAATGAACACAGACGGGTTGTGTTCATTTCATGATTTGAAAAATAAATGTTTTTTATTTCTTTTGTCATTTTATAACTTACATTTAAAATTCATTGGACCTTTATCTTCACTCACTTTGATTTCTTCTTAACCATGTAGCTGGCTAATACTGAAGAATTCATTGATGGCCAATTTACTGGAAACCTGGGGGAGATTCTGATAAGGTAAAACTATAAATAAAGCACATGCATAGTTGTCAATTTGGCATCCATCAAATTTGAAACATGTTTTTCTTTTCCAACACATTTCTGCAGGTGCAGTAATGTGTTGTATCTAAGGGGTGTAGCAGAGGATGAAGAAATAGAAGATGCTGATTGAGGATTGTTATCTACAAAGCCTTGTGTTTTTTTACATACTTTGTATGCATTTTGATGTAGACAGTTAAATCAGCATGAATTATTGTAATTTTATCAAACTTGAATTAGATTTATTATATTGTATGTATTTAACTCGTCTAATGTTGCACCAAGCATTCTACTCTTCCTCTTTAGAACTTGTTTACTTCACCAAGATTTTTGGGAAAACAAAAAATTATTGACCGAGTCTTTTTATTTTGTCATTTCTATGACGTAATGTTACGTTGGGCTCATTTTTGCCATTTGAAATGTTTTGATGTTAAGAACAGTCTTTGCATATTGGATATAGTCTTTAAATTTAATTATATATTATAAATAATAACGCAAGATACTTCAACAGGCGCATCTGGTGTAGTGGTATCATAGTACCCTCCCACGGTACTGACCGGGGTTCGATTCCCCGGATGCGCATTTTTGAGATTTTTCACTTTTTTTTAAAAAAAAAAAAATTGGCCTAATTTAAGTTCTCTGGTTAAATTGGATTTTTTTTCATAAGCTAACTTAATATTTGGAAAAACATTTATGTTTTGTTAAAAATGTTTGTTACAAAGCCTTACTAGACAATTTGTTCTAAACTAACATGGATTATTAGCTTAATTTTCTATCAACAATTAATATATATATATATATAAAAGGAACCACAAAATTACATATATAAAAAAACCTTCGTGGCAGTAAATGATTGAACTGGCAAAGGCAAAATTGTTTAACAATTTCAAAATAAGGAAAATATATTACTGGAAAAAGAATAGTTTGTTTTTAGCCCCATTCTGACTATGGCTGAAATCAGGGTTTAGCGAACCAAACCGGATTGAGGCCGGCTGAATTTCGCGGTTCATTGACCTTTAGATGGACTTTTGGCTTTGACCTGGTTGACCTTCGTCATCCTGCAACGAGATGACCGTCTCAAACGCTCCGACTAAAGCACTCACCTTGCTCTTCTTCTTCTCCAGTAGCTTGCTCCTAGTCTCCTCGATTACCTCGTTGCTCACCGGCGCCTCCTTCTTCTTCTCCTGCACAGGTGCTGGCTTGCTAAAGGGCGCCGCCGGAGCAGTAAACTTCTTTGTTTCAACTTCTATCTTCTCAGTACTTGGCTCTGCCGCCGGCGAGTTATTCAGACTAGTTTCATCTGCGACGTCTTCTATTT
The DNA here is from genome assembly GCF_018446385.1 of Zingiber officinale. Taxonomy (NCBI): domain Eukaryota; kingdom Viridiplantae; phylum Streptophyta; class Magnoliopsida; order Zingiberales; family Zingiberaceae; genus Zingiber; species Zingiber officinale. Next base: position 71,511,569 of record NC_055997.1, on the reverse strand, counting down.
TCTCATGGATGTTGAATTCTTTGCTTGGTTCTGCCATCGGAGACTTATGACTCTCCTCTGCTTCAGCAGGTGGCTCGTCGGAGAGCTCCTCGTTGTCGCTCTCGCTCACTCTGCTTCCGTGGGGATAGCAAATTCCATCAGGATCGTGTATAGGCGACTCGTGATGCTCTTCACACTCCGAGACTTGATCTTTTTCTTCGATGTGGTCATCGTCGATCTCTTTGATGGCTTCTTCCACTTCCATGGGGTTTTCGTCGCAGATGTCGTCGTAGTGGTGCTCGTCGAGGAAGTCGATATCCATCGAAGCAATGGAAACAGAGTCCTGCTCCTCGGTTTGATTGTTATTTTCTGTAACAACCGTATTTTCTGTAACGACCGGTTCCACGCTCTTTGTTGTAATCCGAGCGGCATCGTCGGCCGACAAACTCGACTCCTTTGGCCTCCGGGATGCGACGGCTCCTCTGGACGGACTACTCCGTCCCTTAACGCCGGTTTTCAGAGTCTTTGTTGCTTTATCCGATGAGATCCCTGGCTTTGTTGCGGGCCGAGAAGCAGCGGAGGCGGATGGCTTCGCTGTCTTTTCTCTCACGGCGCCGCTCGTCGCCGGAGAAGATTTCAAAGGTTGACGGGAAGGAGACGGAGGCTTCTCCCCCGGTTTTCTCGCCGACGCGGTCAGCCGCGATTTAGCGCTGGCGCTGGATGTTTGCTGTGGGGGTGTGCTTTTAGCCCCGTCGCTGCTGGAACGGTTTAAAGGTCTGCTCTGTTGTGGCGCTGTGTCTCGCTCCGGCGAACTGGGGACCGACGTTTTGGTGGTTCGCTGCCGGCGAGGGTCTTCGGGACCGATGTGAGTTGGAGTGGTCTTCTCCTTCATGTGAGTGCTTGCTCTTGAGGAAGCCATTTCAATTAACTGCTAAATAAACTTGAAAAAAAATTATTTCAAAAAATAGAGGAAATTCGTTAAATATATATTATTGCAAAACATAAAATAATTTTGATTTATAATATATTCCTCTTGACCTGTCGATGTAAATAAAAATATCCTTGAGTTTTAATATTTATAATATTTTTTTAAACGTATTTACCTATTTAATTTTATAATGGCATTTCATTGTAGGAAAAATGAGTTAAAACTATAAAGACGTAAATGAAGGAAAATGAAATTGAATGATAATTAAATTATGATATGAGTATTTTGATCATATTATTTGATAAAGATAAAATGCCAATATTGTTGATTTTACAACTTTGCAAGCTTTAAAAAAAATGAAGTAAAATAAAAGGCTAAAACAAAAAACTTCCTCTTCATGCATGTTTTAAGCCCCATGGAAATTGTTCCAAATAAAGATGGAATCTATTTAATGATTGAGTCGACATGATAAAAAACTTCGTACCTTTTGCGATAATCATTCAATACATGATAATCCCTTTAAGGGCATTAGAGTTTCAATGCTGAAAAGATTGAAAAGAAATAGAGTATTTTGTCGGATCTTATAATTTTCAAGATGGTATTCGTTTGTTGAGGTACAAGGGAAGAGGGAGAGAAAAAGTCGGACGTCCAATGCATTTTGGCGATGGGGAGAATTAGACTACTTAAATTTAGAGTTTAATTTCCTCTATTAAGAGAGAATAAAATAAAATAACCATTTTCGGTCTCTTGTTTCTTAAAATAAAATAAAGAAATTTACACATCTTATAAATTTTAAAAAATAATAAATCTATAAAAATGTTTTGAAGGAATTATGGGATACCATTAGCATGATTCATAATAACTGGGGAAAAAAAAAGGACACATGAGACATTTAAAATTCTCTGAAATAAAAAAGGCTGATTAACTAAAAAAAAATACATATTTGTTGACAGTTATTAAGTCGTTAATTTCATTTCAATTGCATTTAGTTTGAATCCACACACACATATATATATATATATATATATATATATATATATATATATATATATATATATATATAATTATTTTTTTTAAAATTTGAATTAAAAAAATTAATATTTCTATATATAAATTCTTAATATATAAATATATCCCCTAAGTACATTATAATACTCCATAAATATTTAAATTTATTTCATTTTTAATTTTTCTTTTTACTAAACACTATAACCCAATTGGATGTCTGAACCCTAGAGATAAAATCTTTAAAAAAAATAACTTAAAAATTATAACCGAATTAGAAAACATGAACCCTAAAATAAAGTCTTAAAAAACTATTTTAATTAATTTTTTTAATTCAAAATTTTAAAATAATAATAATAATAAAAAATAATAAATAATAACATACTATATCTATTCATTGTATTTTGAATTTTAAAAAATCAATATTTCTTCTTATATAAATCCCTAATCCATAATATATCTCCTAAATAAATTAGGATACTCCATAAATACTTAAATTTATTTTATTTTTATTTTTATTTTTTTGCTAAATACTATAATCCAATTGAGAAATCTGAACCATAGAAATAAAATCTTAAAAAAAAAATAGCTTATAAATTATATCCTAATTAGGAAGTATAAATCCTAAAAATAATTTTTTTAAAAAAATATTTTAATTATTTTTTAATTCAAAATTTTAAAAAATAATTAAAAAGAAAAAAGCGCTTATCCTACGCCACGCGTAATATATATATATATATATATATATATATATATCAAAAAACTAATTTCCAAATTATCATTTTTATATAATCAGATAATAATTACAACATTTTATAAATTAGAAATATTAAATACAATTTTTATTTTTATGTAAATTCTGACAAGATAATCAAAGACGTTCAACAACCAACGACAACAATGTCCACAATTTCTTGACTGACTTTGATTTCTTTTGTTTTTATTACAAATGTAAGATGTGTCGGATTTGTGTGTTTTCTATTTCCATTTTCTGAAAAATATGTATTTTTATAAATGATATTTGGTTTATATTTTTCATATTTATTTTTTAAATAAATAAATAATATTTTTTAGAAAAATAGAGAATGTATAAAAATCATTTTCTATTTATAGAAAATGTACGTTTTTAAAAAATAAAAATAGAAAACAAGTAAATTAAACTCAGCATCAGTTTTTTTTTTTTAATAAAAGGTATTTTTTTTATACAATATAACAACACTCTTTAAGTTCTAAAACAAGCCCAGCAGACAAAGATAAGGAATATGTTCCTACAGTGACAATAGCAACTCTTGCACCATTGTCTACTCGTAGGTCCACTTCGCCCTTTGTCAATAATCTACTATTTTTCAGCCTCTGCACATTAGTACAAATGTGAGACGCACATTCGATATCTAATACTCATGAAGAAGAAATAGATAGATTGACTTCTATAACATATATACCTGAGGCAGAAGTTTCACTTCTCTTCCTTTTCAGTTCCTCTAGGTATACCTTGCCGTTCTTCTTCCAGTATCTGGTCTCACCGCAATGGAAACAGGTTGTCACGCCCTGGGGAAGTCCCTGTCCGAAGAAATTTCGGCAGCATCTCCCTTGTACGGGTGACAATCTGAAATATTTCTACAGACACAATATACATCAGCTACAAGCGACTGGAATATATACATAACCATGCAGTTATATATGCAGCCTACTCGACTGATACTATAAAAAAAATACAACCACACAGTTATATATAAATCTAACAGCTCACTTGACTGTACCAAAACCAAACACAACAGAAATCTAATAGACAACACATACCACTATAAACAAAGACTGTTAGCCGGCTAGGCTTACATCATACAACAAAACAACACCATAGAAACATAACTGGAACACAAAGCCAATATAGACATATCATATACCAAGATAAAAAAATAAACAAAATACGGAGACTGGTCTTCTAATGTGACGTGGGGACCAGCAGGCAGGATACTCCAAGAACTCTATAAACAACCAGGTACCTGAAAAAAATAGTATCCACGGGGGTGAGTTCAACAACTCAGCAGATACCAGTTGACATGTATAGTAAGCTATAACAGACAGTGATAACTATGGAGTACAGTCTCCTGGACAAAAGATGGAAATGCACGATAGAAAAAGCTGAAGAGAACTGTACTCACCAGGGCCTCATATAGGAATAATCAGGTCGTCAGACCAAGAGTATCATAAATCCTGTATGCATGTCAAACATATGCATCCATCTAAATGCAACATATAAATGCAACAAACACAATCAGTAAATGTATAAATACATATGATGCCAATGACATGGTTACCCCTGAGGCCAATTAGCCATCTCACACACAATGGTGAGACTGAGTGGGTAGGGTTGTGACAACCGTGCACTCTGACGTCACTGCTCCTGATGAGTGACCGAGTGGATAGGATGCTGTCGGAGTATACCTATCCTCCTACCCCAAATCATAGGTGGGGGAGCACAATGCTCTCATCTCCCGGTACACGATGACGGGGAGGGATCCCGGCGTGCTACCACGCTGCAGTACACTACCCATGAGCGTCCCAACGGAGCACCACCGAGCAAACTGACGTGCTACCACGCTGCGTCATGCTACCCATGAGCGGACCAACGGAGCACCGACAGTGATGAAACTTGCGATGTGCTCAACAATAATTGAGCAGACTATTGCGCAGCATGCAATCATGCAAATGATGCATGCCACTAAGCATGACAATATCCTAAACCATTCCACATATATATAAAATGTATACCCTAGTATCAATAAGTCATATCCGAAGATCTAAGGTACACAAGACAAGTATGGTATAAAAACCTAGGTCCTGAGCATAATAAGACATGGTATGTCACTGCCATATGAGCATATATATAATCATGTGGATACTAACATAAAATACATAACAGGTGAGCAAACAAGCATGTAACAGGTATCCTATAGTGACATATCGAAACAAGAACGAACATAATTATTACTAAAAGCTAAACTTACTAAACATATCAACACGACATTATCAAAGATAAGTCAAGGTACCCGCCTCCAATGTAGATTGAGCTAATCAACCTCTATGTCGATGTGCTCGTCCTGAATCCGAATCCTGTAATAAACCGTACGGTTTAGCTAAGTTTTATTATAAATAAAATAGCTAAACCAAAATTCCTAATCCAAATAAAAACTATGTTTTTATTTCCATTGGATTGTCCATATTTTCCTGCATAGCTAATCTCAGTATGAGTAAATCTAACTCGATTAGCTAATCCTGTTAAACCAGGAAATCTTAATCCATCGATCAATTAAACAATAACCAATCCATCCCTAAATTATCAATCTACTGCATAATGAATCAAACCAAACCAAACAACTCACCCAAATCCAGGATGGTCGCTGATGGCTCACGGTCAAAGGGTTTCCCTACCCAAAACAAAATGACTGGTGCTATGGATCGCCAGTGAGCAATGCTGGTCAAGTTACAAAAGCTGGTAAACAAACAACCACAACCTCCAACTATAAATTAAACTCGCATCACTACCAATCTGATATCAAACTTCTTACCTCAATTCACAGTCGTTCTCGCTGCTGAAACACGAGGAACTGATTGCTGCTAGAACAAATAAACAACTGCACTAAGGAAGAGTAACCGAAACCTACCATTCCAGAAACAAAAATAGTTTCCATTACCTCTTCCGCTTCACACACCGGTGCTGTTCACGGATCTGATAAAGGTAGCTATCCCCTTTCGACAACCAAGGCGACCCGAATCCACTGCACCTACTGCCTCCCTACCAACCAAACACCCAATAAGCACAAAACAGATATTAGATATCCAAATTACCACTAGAAGGTGTACCTACCTCTAAGATCACCATGACCAGAGAGGAAAAGGCAAAATCAGCGACTGTGCTTGGGCACAGCGGTAAACCCTGGAGAGCTCTGCAGCGGATCACTTCAATGATCAGGCGGTTGTGCGCCCAAATCTAGGGCACGACTCGGAGAAGTGGCGTCGGGCAATGGACGTTTGGGGCAGAGAGGGCAGAGGAAGAAGAAGGTGGCGTCTAGGTCAAACCCTATGGCAGGTGAAGGACACACTAGGTCGGCGGTGTGCCTCTGGTGACTGGCGATGGCGATGCTGCTCAGCGCTAGGCAGTAGCGTCGGGATTGCTCTGCGGGTGGGCGGCTATCGGCAGAGGAGAATCGGTGAGATCGGGTGAGAAGGGAGACAACGCTAGGGCTCGGATGCCAACGGATCAGAGGTCGGCGTCGCGTCGGCCAGAGGAGAGGAAGGTGAAGAGGAGAAGAGTCGGGCGAAGGCGAGGCTTCCCCTTGGCTCTCGTCGGTCGGTGGCAGAGGGAGTGAGGGCGAAAAGGAAAAGAAATTAAACTTTTCCTCGCTTAAATGGGGTAGCTTAAACAGGCTTTCCCGGACCCTGTTTTTATCCCCGCAAACTCGTCCATATGAGCTCCGAAAAATTCTCGAAAAATTTTCAAACATTCCGGAAAATCCCCTTATTATTATCTACCTTTTTCCGGTATTTTACACACGTTCCTTCCTTAACAATCCCACCTTTAGGTTTCAATGCATGAGTCTTGCCCTTTCCTTTGGCTTGGGTCTTACCCTTACCTTTAGGCTTCCACTTGCTTTTGCCCTTAGACACCAACAAAATGGTACTAGGCTTTGCCTTCTTAAGGTTGAGTTCAGCAATTCTCAACATGCTCAACATCTCAGGTAGCGGTTTGCCAATTTCATTCATGTTGCAGTTCATGACAAATTGACTATAGCTATCGGGCAATGACTGCAAGATAAGATCAGTGGCCAATTCTTGGCCTAGTGGGAATCCCAACCTTTGCAAATTCTCCACATACCCGATCATTTTGAGCACATAAGGCCCGACGGAACTTCCTTCTTGTATTCTACATTGAAACAGTGCTTTAGAGATCTCAAATCTCTCATGTCTTACTTATCCTTGATATAGATTTCTAAGATGTTCAACCATATCATAAGCATCCATGTTCTCATGTTACTTCTAAAGCTCAGAGTTCATGGTGACGAGCATAAGGCATGATACATCTAATGCATCATCTTGATGCTTCTTGTAAGCATTCCTATCAACTCTAGTGGCAGTAGCAGGGGTATTTCAGGAATAGACTGCTCTAGGACGTACAGTTTTCTTTCTCTCTTGAGAACTATTCTCATGTTTCTATACTAGTCTAGGAATTAGCTCCATTGAGCTTATTCTTATCAAGGACAGATCGCAGAGATAGTGTCTTCTACTTACTAGATGACATGGTGGTCTACAACAATAAAATGTAGAGAAGTATCATACTCAGATCATTTAATTAGTCATTTAATTAAATGATTATCCCACTGAATTCTAAGCTTGATAGAAGCAAGTCACTACTAGCTCTAAGCTCAAAAGCAAAGACATTCTAGTGGGACAAGATCCACATTATACCTCATCTTGAGTTAGCTTTGGCTAATTGCCCAAGACTTGTATAAATAGGTAGGCAACGTGTATCAATTGGACAAAATCCATATTATACTTTTCTTGAGTTAGCTTTGGCTAATCACCCAAGATTTGTATAACTTAGGTAAACAACGTTCACCAATTACATCCTATATTACTTTTGTATATACTATCTTCCCAACCGTTGAAAATGCCTATAGTTTTACCTGATCCAATTGAGTTAACTAGTTATACTCAATTTAATTGAGTTTGTTCTCACCTAAGCTTTGATAGGCGGGACCAAGATTATCCCTCCGCACCCTACCAAGATAATATGGGTTGCTATGCTTTGGCAGATTTAACAACAACAAATGATCGAGGTAGTGATGGGTATCAAAACTTGGTAGGCATTTTGAGTTGACTTGATTAAGATCTAATCTAATCATGAATGTGTATCATATACGCATTAAAGCACTAATTACCCTACATTAGCATGCATTACATACATCATAGCATATCATGGCATATATCAACATATACACAAGTTTAAACATGACATGGTTATGACCCCTATATACTACGATCTTCTCAAGCCAATGAGAAGAGCGATAAGTCAACCTAGGTCTAAGCAGCTTCTCCAAGCGCTTTCTCGGTTGTCGTGTGTTGTTGTCCTTCCTTCCTTTTCACCCATTTTCCAGAAGACTAACTCTTTCTAATTTTGTACATTATAAAATCTAAAGAAACTCGAGTTACATTCGAGTGTAATCTAATTACAACAAGAATAAAAGGGATGAAGGCACGCCACGCAAGTCGTATTATAAATTACAACATTACACATCCAATCACATTGGGATTAAAGAGTCATAATCATGCATCATGTCATATCTATTCACAATATTTTGATGACATAAATTTACTATGATTTCAACAAATAATTTACAAAATTTATTTTGCATACTCGTTTATGAGTTGCTGCCTTATCCGAGACCCTACTACCCATAATACCAACTATGTTTCGTTCTAAACAAAACATCTGGCCGAGACCTTGTTGGTCACACACCAACTTTGTTTTGTTTCTAACAAAACATCCTTCTTGGCCAAAACCTTATTGGTCACACACTAACTTTCGGTCAAGGGTTAGAATTTGGCCGAGATATAAAATCTAGCCAAGACTCATAATCTGGCCGAGATTCACTCATCTTGGCCGAAACCTTATGTGGCCGAAACTCATAAGAGTTTGCAAATCACAGTAAATCCTATCATGTAATTTCTATATCATATATAAAAATTCTAAAACTTTGCATAGCCCTTCGCAAGTGGCTCTGATACCACTGTTGAGATCTAGCGTGCCAAAAGATGCGGAAACGTAGCGGAAAAAAATACTAGATCCTCTTATCCAGTGGATCCATGCGAAGGGAAGAAACATTTTCATGAAAGCTAATCTATACTAAGCTACATGATAGGATTATACCTTTGTTGTGTGCCCTTCGCAATCCCCGAAGTAACCTTTTCTTTGGATCCAGATCTCAGCGCGTTCAAGCATCTGCGCCTCTATGGTATCCACACGAACATATCCTTCATTCGTCGCATGAACGAAGCCTTCGGAGAAGAACCATTTTCTTGTGCTAGCAAGAAGAATGAAACTCCAAGAATCGGCCAAGAAGGAAGGAGGAGGAAGGAGAGGGGAGATCAAGAGTCACCCTTTCTTTTCACATTCTCATCTAATGAAAAAATAAACCCAAAGGCTATTTATATTCATCCCATGAATACCAAGGGTCTTTTGTCTCTTTATATTTCTCTTAATGAGTTAGATTTATTATATTGGATTAACCATTAATCTAATATTCCAATAAGTCTAACCCATTGAGTCTAACCCAGTAATCCAATGTGTTTGATTCGGATGGAACTCAATCCAATGAGTGGGTTCATTTGAGTCTAACTCAATGAATAACCCAAAAGGCCTAACCATCTCATAATTAACTCTTAGGGCTAATTACCAACACCCTCGGCGGCCACCAAGCACGGAAGTGACCTCTTAGGTCGCTCGCCCTCTATGGGCCGCTGGCCTCTCGAGCAACCTTTGAAGTTGCTCATGCTCACTGGGTCATCTCCTCCTTAGCCATGTGCATCTCCCTCACAGGGCCGCCGGCAAAAAAAGGGCATCGAGTGTAGTCACCTATCACCGTCTTGTATTGTCAGTAGAGACGGTCAGAAATAGATATGCATGTTGTGACAGAAGGGAATTGCTTTCCGCCCGATTTAGGTGGAAGCAAAAAATAATAAAAAAATTATCCATGGAAGGATTATATTTATAAATCTATCAATCCATTTGGTAAACAAAAGAAAAAAACAAAAGTTTTCATATTTTTCGAAGTAAATAAAAGAAAGGAATATAATCCTTCTCTTCTCTGTTTACAAGTTTTTCATGATGAAAATTTTTAAGTAGTTTTTATTTCCTTCCTCCTAAGTAAACAAAGCATAAAGGAATCTAATCACGTTCCACTTTATATGAACCGACAAATAGATCACTCCAAACAATTATTTAGATTAGTGTGTTCTGTAATGTAAGACTTGATGCATTGACTCGGTAGATCTATGCATCCCTTAATTCACCACAAGTCCGCTCCTTCCTTGTCTGCCTACCTAAAATTAATTTCCTGGGAAGAACAATGGCCGGAGGAGGAGGCTTCCTGTCTTCCATGTTCACCACGATGGTAGCCAAGCTGCATAGCTTGGCTTCACCGTCAATAACATCTTCTTCTTCTTCGTTGCCACACAACAATATTGAACGGGAGATGAGTAAGCTGACAGAGACGATGAGGAGAATCCAAGCCAAACTTGATGACTCAGAGGAGGAGAATCATGCAAAAAGTCACTCGGAGAAGCTTTGGCTAAGCGAGCTCAAAGATGTTGCCTATGACGCCGAAGACGTAGTAGAAGAGTACGAGTACAAGGTGCTTCGTTCCAAACAATTGCATGAGCACAACAGTGGCACATATGAGGTATGCGATTCTGAAGAGCGATTAATTTTGTGAATTAAACCTCAATTACTTTTTTAATTTTTCCGTTGTTTTCAGTTTAATTATATATGCTGTAAATTAGATGATAATAAGATCCTGTATATGAATCTTTGGGTACTATGATATATAATTTCGATGTTTAGATTCATTATTATGAACCCAACAGGATGAACTAGCAAATAAAGCCGCAGAGATAAGGAAAAGGTTTGATGAGATCACCAAGGAGTGGAAACTCCTAAAGTTGCCTAAGAAGGCCGGAAAAAGAAAGAGAAACCCCATGCTCTCAGAAATGAATCGAGAAACAGGCTCTTTAGTGGTTGAATCAGATGTTCTTGGAAGAGAAGAGGAAAAAGATGTGCTGGTTAAATGGCTGCTGTCAGATGATACAACAGGAAATGGAGTTTCTGTAATTGCTGTAATTGGGATGGGGGGACTGGGTAAAACAACACTGGCTCAGCTTGTCTATAATGATCAGAGAGTGAAAAGCTATTTCGATTTAACAGGATGGGTCTGTGTATCTGAAAATTTTCATGTTGTTAGTTTGACTGAGAAAATTCTACAATCATTCACAAAAGTGAAAGTCCATGAAGAACTAGATGAGCTCCAACGTGCACTACAAGAGAAACTGCAGGGGAAAAGGTTCTTACTGGTATTAGATGATGTTTGGAATGATAACTTTTGTCTTTGGGAACAATTAAAAAAGCCGCTGCTATCGGCTATTGCAGGTAAAGTTATAGTAACTACTCGGAATCATTCTGTTGCTCGTATTATGCAGACAACAAGAGACAGTCTGAAGTTGAATGTCTTACCTTTTGATGTGTGCTGGTCATTGTTCAAGAAAGTCACTTTGGGAGGAGCGGATATAAGCTTACGTCCAGATCTTGAAGACATCGGTCGGAGGATAGTAGAGAAGTGCAAAGGCTTGCCCTTGGCTGCCAAGTTGATCGGGGGTGCTTTAAGAAATGACGAAGATAAAGATTCATGGACGGACATCATAGAAAGTGAGGTATGGAAGTTAGATGACAGAAATATTGAAGTTTTACCTGCACTTAAAATATCATATGATTGCATGCCGATACAACTTAAAAGATGCTTCCAATACTTGTCCTTTTTTCGCAAAGACACATGTTTATCTTCAAAGGGAATAGTCCAATTATGGATGCCACAAGGTATTTTTCCTCTTGATGGAGATAAGAGAGCTGAGGACATTGGCAGTGATTACATAAAAAGATTGGTTGAGAGGTCAATGTTAAATCCTGAAGAAGGGTCTTATTTTTCGATGCATGATCTTGTTCACTATCTTGCACAATATGTAGCGCAGGATGAATGCCTCTGTGTGATTGATGACAATTTCGACAGAAGGAAATTACAAGAGATTCGACACTTATCGTTCGATAGTGAAAATATTAAGATGATCAAAGATATTAATCTTCAACAACTAAAACATCTGCGGACACTTCTTATTAGAAACGGCTATTGGGGGAGAGTTTTTCCAAGACAAGACAAATTTTTTGGAGTCCTTGACAATCTTTTCCAAAAATTGAAATACATACGCGCACTTGGTTTAAACCATACCAGTGTCGCAGAGCTACCGGATTCATTGGGCAACCTCAAACTACTCCGTTACCTTTCTATAGAAAACACTCATGTCAGGAGTCTTCCAGAGTCCATATGCAACCTTTACAACTTACAAATTCTCCATGCTGGAAGTGTTTTTAAACTCCCAAGGCATATTGGAAATTTGATAAACCTACGTCATCTTTGGCTTTCTCACCAAATTGACTTTCTTCCATCTGGAATTGGAAACTTGACCAACTTACAGACACTCAGCCACTTCAACATCAGTCATGAAGAAGAGCATTGCAACATAGGAGAATTGAATAGTTTGATGAAACTTGGAGGAAGCATCTCCATTGATATTATAGGTTATGTGAATAATTTTTCAAACTCAAAATTTCCTCTGAAGACAAAAAAGTATCTTGATTCTTTGAAGTTATGTTGGTACGATTGGTTTGACTATGCTGATGAAAAGAAGGCAGAGTGGCAGCTCGAGTACCTGGAACCGCATGTCAATCTCAAGACCCTTAAAATAACCGAATATCCAGGTGTCAAATTTGTTGGATGGGTGGGTGCTTTATCCTTCACTAAGTTGACCAAGTTGGTTCTAAAAGATTGTAAGAATTGCAGTAAACTTCCATCATTGGGTCAACTTCCTTCTCTAGAAGAGCTTGAGATAGCTGGGATGGATGGCGTTCAACATGTGGGACGTGAATTTTGCTCTATGCTAATACCATCTCCATCTTCTCAGGTAGAGCTTAATATTTGGCAGATGGATGGCGTTCAACATGTGGGATCTGGAATTTCCTCCATGCTAGAGCCATTTTCATCTTCCTACAAAATCGCATTTCCCTCTCTTAAATTATTGCTATTTAGCAGAATGAAAAATTGGAAAGCGTGGGATGGAATACAGAGTGGAGATTTCCCCAATCTCCATGTTATTGAAATTTTTAAATGTTCAAAGCTGATCAACTTTCCAAAGTGGTCCTTGTTGCCTTCGGTGAAAGAAATGGTATTAGTTAGTTGTGGTGCACTTGATGTTCGATGTTGGTTTTCACTGACAAATTTAACAATTGGCATCAGTAGTCAGGAACATAGTGAGTGGATGTCCAAGTCTTACTTTCCAATTCTTCAACACTTGATATTATTAAATAGCAAAGTGGAATCAGTTCGTCTGTCACAGAAACGAATACCTTCACTGAAGACTTTAGAGATTTCAGACTGTCCAACATTGAGAGTTGTTGCAGGGTTAAAAAACCTCACCTCCTTGAATTCTTTATATATAGAAGCATGCCCTAATCTTGAGTTCAAGGGGTTACCAGCCACCCTCAAACAAGTGAAGCTCCGCCGTTGTAGTTTGTTTAAGAAGGGGCTCAATGAACAACAGCATATGCCAAATGACTTGGTATGGAAAACATACGCCCTCTCTTTTCAATATACAAATACTTTTTTTGATAAATCATAAAGTTATTTATATGCATCATTGTCTTTCCTTTTGTGTGTGCTTTGTCTATGTTATCATTGATATATAGATGATAGAGGCACACAATTCCGATGATGAAGACAAAGAGGAAGAGGAAGAGGAAGAAGAAGAGGAGATGGATGTCAATGATGAAGAGGAAGAGGAAGAACAAGAGGAGATGCATGTCAATGATGAAGAGGAAGGAGATGGATGGAGAGGATGATGGCAACAATGATAATGATGATAACATGGATTAGATGATAAGGATGACAAAGAGCCAGATGACAATGGTAGCAACATAGAAGAAGGATGACTCTTTAACATTGAGAAGAGCATGTAAACAAATTATGATATAACTTATTACACAGTGAATTTCTAATTTTTTTCTCTTAGTTTTCACATCAATTTTTTTTTTACTTTTATAAAAACTAAAAAAAAATATTTGTTGATTTATAAATCCATAACGATATTTATATATATATGAACTAATTGTTGACAATATTTTAAAATGCCCTTTAATGATATTTAAATTTGATTCTCTGTTATTCATTTTCCATTTAAATTATTTTCTCATTAAACATCATTCAAAATATTAAATAATTATAAATACAAATATGAATAAAGAGATTATAGACATAGTCTTGCTCTAAGTCATTATAGACCCAAAACATGAGCTATAAGTAAATCCAATAATCCTTAAATGATTAAAGATGTATTATACCAATCTAAAACCTTAAATAATTAATAAGAAAATATAGTAAGGATGTATATGATGTTGATTGAGTGGGATTCAATGCATAGAATACAACCTATGAGATAAATTTCTACATATTAATTCTCAGTTTGTTAAACGCGGAGAAGGTACAGAAAGGTGTCGTCCAAATAACATTGTAAAATATGACATTATTTGTCCACGTACGTGTTAGTATATATTATGAAACATCAATTAACAAAATAGCTAATTAATAGAATGAACTATGATGAAGAATTAATTACCTTTTAAGAGACCTCAAAACAGCTGGATCATCTATATATGTAAATCACTCATGAAATCCATCAAGGTAGAGACCTTTTATGAGAACCTATTCAAAGGTTAACCAATTAATACTATTAAATGACTTACCATATTTTAACTTCAAGATTAAAACTTATTCCTCACCCAATAACGAATAGCATCATTCACATGAATAAAACAACTTGTGGAGCTTAATTCTATGCTTAACGAAGGCAAAGTGAAAGAGATAAAATTTTGTAGTATCAATACCACAACTAGGGGTGATAATTTAGCTAAATGAGTTATAAATAAGTTGTATCTCATTGACTCCAAACTCATTTAATCAAAACTTGACCCTAACCCATTTATAGTAAGCAATTTAAAATCTTCAACTCACACGCAACCCATTTATAACTGAATTAGCTTATTTATGACTAATTTAATTAAATAGATTAGATGAGTTATAGATGGGTCATGAGATGTAGTCAAACAAAATTTCATTGTTTAGTTCCATTGAAAAACAAAATATATTAATTATTTTAATTTTATATAAATATATAATATAATTTTTATTATATTATATTATTTTATTTTATTTTATAATATACATATTATTTCATGATATATTATAACTTTTATAAGTTAAAATTGAAAAACTATAACAATTGGCAGGTTCACATGTTCACAAATTCAGAAATTTTCAAAGATTTAATTGGTATTAAATATTACAAAGGTCAAATTAAAAAAATAACAAGAAAATATATTTTAAAAAAATTTATGATTAATCCAATAAGTAAAAATTTATATTGGTTCCTAAATCATGCTTAGCATAAATGTTATGCATGTTTTAATTTTAATCTACCTTAATATTTTCTTTACATGCTTGAAATTGGATAAATTTCCAAATAAATCCTTCTGTTCAAAATTAACTAGATTTTAATTTTTCCATAAAAAAAGAATTTATTACTTAGCAGTGTAAAAAATTTGAAATTTTTTTGACCATAAGTGAATTTTCTATGATTTTTTTCTAAATATTAATTTTTAATATTAAAAATTTTCAATAGGTCAATCTTCGAAAATCTATTTTTTCTATAGATATACTTCCTACTTTACATACAAAAAGTTACAAATTTTTTTGAGCTCCAAATCTATTTTTAAACATTTATTTTGAAAAATTACCTCTCTCTGTATAAAATAATTTATTATAACTTATATTAATTATGGTTATTTGTAAAAATTTTATCACTATTCTAGATTATTGTGTTTAATAGTTACACAAATTTTTAGAACTTTTCAAAATTTAAAATTATTCTTTCAAACAATAGTTTTTAAATTGTAAAAATTCATATTTTTAAAAAATAATTCCCATAATTTTTTTAAAAAAATATTCACTATTTCAATAACCCTTAGAATTTTTCTCAGATTTTTTTTTATTCCCCCTATTTTTAATGTGATGAAAGAGGGAGAAATATGATTAAGTCTAGAGACAGGTATAATTTTTTTAATAAATTGCTTTAATTTACAAATTAAATGCACTAATTGCAATATTTATTTATTGTTTTGGTTTAACCGTAATTTAACTTGAGTTGATTCACATAAAAAGGGAAGATTATAAATACTCCGTGTTGGTTTTGATATGGTCAACCAAGTGAAGTTAGACTTTGCATATTTGATGTCTTATATCAGAGTGTGCAGGGACTTAGGAACACAAGAAGTCAAGCGAAAGACTCCGTGGAAGAGAAAGATGGCACGAGAAGAGAGTCGATGGATTCGGTGTATTTGAGGGACGAGAGAAGCTACGGAAGAGTATGCTAGTGAAGCAAAAAGGATGCACATGATGTTTTTGAGAGATGAAAAGTCGGAGCGGGAGATTGCTTGAGGAGAAGTCCGGAGTTAGGTTCAAGTGAGCTTAACTTTGGAAAGCCGGAGCATCACCCAAGCGACCGGAGAAGAAGCCAACGATTGGAGAAGGCGTTGGACAAGTTATCACTTGGTTGACTGGTTTGGGAGCCCAGACCATTAGGGCAACCAGACCACTAAGGTGCCAAACAAGTGTCTCGTCACAAAATCATTGTCGTACATCACTTTCGAGTCCACATCATCAATGGTCCGGGCGCCCGGATTGGTCTAGGCACCCAGACGTAGATAAAACTTTATTCCAGCGTAGTTACAAAGCCGTTGCGTGGAGATAGAGTTTGCTACACTGGAGGCGCTCGGATCACCATCCAGGTGCTTGGAGTCCGTTACGTTAGCAACGGATAAACTTGACCAGAGCACTATAAATAGAGCCCTGGTTCACTTAGTTTTGATAACATTTCTTCTATACTCGAAATATTCATTATGCTATTTATTCTTTGAATTGTTAATGTCTCAACGTCTTATATGAGCCTTATCCGCCTCCGACTTGTGTCGAAGAAAGAGTAGTAAATGAGCTTCATTTTTCTTGGATTAACAATCTCCCTGGTTACAAACTAAGTAATCTCGTTAGTCTCATATTTCCTTTCTTTATTGAAGTGTTTTAACTAAACATTGAAAGAACGAGAAAGATAGATTCATCTTAATTGCAGGGCTCTTCATACCCCCTCTAGTCGGCTACCAAGGGTCCAACATAATCTATTTAAATTATTTGATAGGTCAGATGATCCTGTTTGAAACTGGAGAGATAACGTGTTGGCGACGGTGGCTTGATTGTTAACTGAAACAAGACATTTTTACTTTGAGGGGGAGTTTCCTTTCGATCCTGCGCACACCTAAACGGGAAAACAGAACGTCGGTACCCAAAAACCAAGGAGGGAGTCCCTGGCAAAGGTCCTCCGACGCTCAAGTTAGTATGTATCCCGATGAGTGAATGAAGAATAGTAGAATAAGGCTCATATGCTGTGAAAGGCGTACCTTGCCCACGGAGAGGATCCCCCTTTATATGTCACCTCTCATAACCTATGTAATCATGAGGTGGCATAAAATGTCGGAATGTCAGAAGTTGTTGAGTAATGGAAAGTGCATCACTTAGGTAATATGTAATAATTGTCCGAGGAATCTTCCATTTTTCCATATGTATGCCTTTTTTGTCGTTTGTAACTTATGCCATTGTCGAGATAGCTGAACGAACATGCTATCATAAGTGGTCAACTAATAAGAGACATAATAATCTCTGAAGAAGATTTTAGAAGAATATTCTATGATATACGGTCGTTATTCTGTCTACTGAGTGTAGCTTGGTCGGACTGTAAGGCCGACCGCTTTTATGCTTGTCTTTATATTATGCCAATTTCTTGCTAAGTTATGCACTGCATGCTAGAAATCTATTCAGAGATTATGAGTATATCCCAATCGGCCAATAAGGCGGGCCATCTTTATACCTGTTCTTGCATTAAGCTGCTCTGATATATGTTGAATAATAGAAGTTCGTTTGGAGAATAATATGATGCATCAGGCGTCTTGAAAGTCCGTTCGAGAAGCAATATGAACCCAAGTGTCTCAAGCTCAGCCGACCTTTTACCTGGACGAGCATACATAGATGGATTTGTGAGGCTAAGTGTCTTAAGTCCAATCGGCCTTTTATTTAGCCGGACATGTATAGAGAGATTTATAAACATCAGAGAGTTGGCCCTTATTCAGCCCGCTCATATGGTCGGTCTGCTATGAGATAGGTCGAACCTTTCGAATAGCCTATAAGGTATGTCGCTTTTAAACCCGGTCGACTATTGAATAATCGGACATGTTATCTTTTCAGTCCAAGAGTGAAGCACTAGGCTCCTTATGTTCACTCGGCTTAAGGGTCGGTCGGCCTCCTCTCGCCCGGCTTGTTACCTAGTTGGGCTAGAGCTAAGAGCTTTAGTGATGGGTGAGCGACTAAGCCAGGTGAGGAATCTTCTCTTTCCTTGACTTTCACAACCATGTCATCTTGAGTTTGACTGCCACGTCACCTCTTGGGTTCGCTTGTTATAACCTGTATCACTAGCCTCCCCTTTAAGTCTAGTCGAAGGAAGTGTAGCCGATTGACTAGACCCAAGTTTAGTTCTTGTCTGCTCATCCCTTCCCTTAGGCTCGTCCGGAATGCATATTCTCCTTTATGCCTTACACCCTTAGCCACATTTTTTTATAAACTGTCTGTCATAGGAGGGTTATTCAGAGGAGAATACCGAGGGTGTGTGGTGAGGCGCTTTGGCAACAAAATGATTTGGCTGTCACTTTCATCATAAATGTCTATTTATAAGTGAATGTCACGTGACACCACTCCTTGTTCTTTGACCTCGTTCTCTGAAATTGCCTTTGATGCACATCTTTTCGTACAACTCAATGGCACATCTTGCCCTGCAAATCAATGGTTCCCTAGTAGTATGTCGTTTTGATCCAACGGCTATAATAATTAAGTTATATTTTATAAAAATGCTAAACAACCCATATTCTTAGCACTTTGCCTTTTGTCTTCTCCGATATTCTTTCTAGCGACCTCTCGTTCACAATTTTCTTCTTTCCCCCGTCTTAAGAGATCAATAAGTCATTCGTTCTTCGCTCTTTTTGCATTTTCTCATGGCTCAAGAATCTTTCGCCCCCTGGTATACTGTAACCCATTCAGATTTTGATGCTGCTGATAAAGTTTACATTTGTTCTCGATATGAGATCCCTAAGAATTATCATATCGTCATCTTCTCCTCCAACGCCATCATCATTACCCTCCTACTAACCATATCACCTTCTTTATGGACCAATTAGTAGTCAGTATTCGTTTTCCTATCCCCCTATTCTTATAAGAGGTGATGCGGATATTTTGTAGGGCATAAGAGAGATTACATAGAAGGAGGGGCAGTTTCGTCATTTGACGGGTTAGGGCTTTAAGTGAGGAGAAGCACTATTCATTGAAGGGGGGGGGGGGGTTCGTGCTTTCTTCTGCTGCCAAGCACAAGGAGGAGCTTGGTTGGTTTTGGCCCACCGCCAGGAGGCATCATGAAGAAGGCTCCACCGCAGTCTGCTCCTTGCTGGCATCGATGGCCATTCTTCTCCTCTCGTTCTCCTCTTCTCGCTGCAGCCACCGCGAGCAGGGGGAGGGTAGAGGCTTCTTCGTGCTTTTGGTTTTCTGCTACCACCGAGCACAAGGGTTGGGGGTTGGTTCTTGGGTCTTCTGCCACCAACACCAGGGCACGCGCGAGGAAGCCGTCATCTTCCCCTTCTCCATGCTGACCTCTCCAACGACACAGCTCCTCCTCATCGTCTCTGGTGCCGGCCGTCCTTGGTCAGTGAGATCGCCTCATTTCGCGGCCATAGTCGCCGCCGACAGCCGTTGCCGCCTCCCTCCGCGGCCACAGCCATCGCCTCCAGAGGGTGCCACCGTCGCCGGCAGCCGTCGCCGCCTCCTCCCGCGGCCATAGCTGTCGTCCCTAGTGGATGTCATCACCTTCCGGGTAGCTATAGCCTTTGTACTATTTATTTGCTCTGGACTTCTAGTTGAGATCGGGTTCCAGCCATCGAGCCGATGTGTTTCGCTATTCACACCATTATTATGTTTGTGAGTTATTGGTATTATCCGACCTGTGTGTCGTGTGCTAGCCTGCAAGCCGCTATTATATCAGACCTTCGCGCCGTCTTTTTAGATTTCTACTGCACCGGGTTCCATGTCGCCGCCCTCAGATCCGACTCCTCAGTTGACTCACATCTATCTACTCGTCAGGGTCGCGATGACCCGATCAACACCGCGATTAGCTCACCGATTTATCCGAGGGCGCCCCCGGAGCCAGGGTATGTCACCGTACTCATCATGTATTTATTTCACTGTTCCACTATTATTCGATTGCTCATATATTTGTAGGATCCGCTTCAAGCATCGGGGTACCAGGGGCTGGGCAACCCAGTCGCTGGCTACAGGTAGCATTGACCAGAGGTCTTCCGATGACTTGGTCAACATAGTAGACAGCTTACCATCCGGGTCATGAAGATGCGGTCAACATTCTAGACACGTCACACCGACAGTTCCATCTTCTCATATTCCCGACAAGATCAAGAGGTGAGCCAATACTTCAACATCCCTTTGCAATAATTCGCCCCAAATACAATCTGCACCTTGTGTGGCACGTTCATGTTATTTTTCCTATATAGTATTCCCCCGACACGCGTAAACTTCTTTTTGTATTCTTATCCTAAAAAATCAGACCCGGGAATCTTCCTTTTTCAATCCTATCCAAAATCAGTTTTCTTTGAAGACATGCCCTCTTCAAACAAGGACTGAAAGTCGCGTTTCTTTTTCCTTGAAATGCCTAAGTATGCCACTTGGCCGACTGAATGACAATCTTCCCTTCCTCCCCTTCCTAACCTGGGGAATTATAAGTGTGGTCCCTCTTTTATTTCATACTTCACCAAACTGTGTGGTTGACGCTTCAAAATCCACAAATGGTTACGCGAAGGCCTTCTACATTTGTTTGGCTTGAGCCCTATCCGAAAGAAGCTTCCCTGCTCTTTTGGTAAGTTTCGATAACTTGATAATCACATTATCACTAACTAAGATATTCTTTGTTTTATGCAGTGAACACAATTTTTACATCTTTGGTCAACGAGGAGATTGATCTGGAGGAGGAAGAGCTTCGTGTTAAGGAGCGAGAACTATTGGCTGAGCGGGGTTTGCAATCAATCGCCCCTTCCGGTGGGGCGTTCGGTAGTTCTATGACTGAGTCCAGTGCGTCTGATGCTTCTGGGAAATTTCCTTCTAATCTATTTCCAATGTTTGAGGGTTCTCCTTTGAAGGTGGAGCTCGCCCCTCAAAAGAGACACACAAGGCGCAATCTAAGCCCAAGTCCTTGAAGGACGAGCACCCTCCATTGAAGTATCCTCTATTGAGGCACCCTCCATGCACTTATCTCCCACCGGGGAAGAGCCCGTCCGGGAGGAGGTACAAGAGCAATCTTCCGAGTGGACCCTATCCGTCCTTCCTTCTACCAGCCCAACGTTAGAGCCTGCTCAAACACAGGAGGTCATTTCTCTACCGAACGAGTCGATATACCCTGCCTTCTTCGTATCTCCCAATGTGAAGACCCCTTCGGCCTCTACTGTATCGAGATGACCCCATCAATTTTTTGACCACTTTGATATGCCGTCCACCCAAGCCATAGCTTCTCCCTCCGACCACCCCTACTGGCCAGATACTTCTAAGGGGTTGTTTAACAAAGGTCTAGGAGGAAACTGGAAACTAGCTCACAAAGCTAACTCTTATGGAGTTAGCAAACAAATATGTTGGTGCAGGGAGCACCAGACGATTGAACTTGTGTTTTAATAATTGCAAAGGATTCAAAGTTAAGATTACTTATTGTCTAACAAGTGTAATTGAGTTTACAGGAAAGTCCTAAGTATTCTTAGACAAAAGTCCTAGTGGATTCTAAGCAGGTGGAAAACCTAGGGGGAGGTAACCCTAGGTCCTAGGGGATGACAACCCTAGTAGGTCCTAGGGGGTGGTAACCCTAGGTCAACGAAGTTCTGGTCCGGGAGATTGGGCGAAGTCTTCGCGGGTTGAGGACTCTCGGTGAAATCCTAGAGTCGAGGATTCTAGGTGAAAATCCTAGGGGTCGCAGACATCAGGTGGAAATTTGGAAGGGTCATGGAGCGGACATTTAGCATGAAGTCCTTGACTTGGTTGATCCATGCATAATTACCATGAACATGCATATGCTTAATTAATTTATAAATGTCATGTCATTCGTGATTACTAATTGTTTAATCTAAAAGAATAGATAAGGACTTAGGCTTGATCGACACTTGTTTAGTTAGACCAAGGATTCTCAGAAAGAAAATTAAATATTTAATTTCTTTAAGAGGCTTTGTCTAAAAGTGATTGTTGCTCCAATGCCCAAGAAAGACCAGTGCCTCGTAACAGCCTGAAAGCTAATTATTGAAATGAATGTTTAATTTACTAACTGTCAAACCTTAGCCTAACACAAATATAAATCAATCTTTAGATATTAATTAAAATTGAAGATAAAATTAACCATCTCATAAAATAGATAAGGTTTCCTGATTTACAATCTAGAAAAAGGGTGAAATGGATTTAGGTTTAAAATTAGTTAATCGAGCTTAAACCTAACTTAATCTTTAAATTCAAACTTAAATATTTTAAATATTCAATATTTTTATAATCTAAATTTAAATTCAAACTTAAATATTTTAAAATTTAATATTTTTGAAATCTAAATTTAACTTAAATTATTTTTGAAATTCAAACTTAAATATTCTTCAATGTCATATTGTTCAAAGTTAGAGATAAAATCAATTTCAAAGTTAACTTAACTTCATCCCACATAAACACATAGGCTAAACATGTTTAATAATATAGAATATGTGAGATGGAAAATCTGGAAAATAAATAATTACTTTTATATTATTAAACTTATGTTTTTCATGCTTGGACTCTAGGGTCATATTTTTTAATCAAGGCATTAATTGAATTATTTAAGCTCACTATCCCCTACAAATTGTTGGTGCAATTTTGATCCAACACAAATTACTTAAACTTTTTAAGAGAATGAGAGAAAAAGGGAGTTAATTTTTTTTGGTGCTATTTCAAAATAAAGTTTATAATCAATTACTTCTTCAAGAGTTTATATGAAAAACCTTTTTAAAACTAAGCATTTAATAAGTTTTTTTTTAAGAAACTCTTTTCAAAGCTAAGTATTTAGTAAGTTTTTTTTCAAGAAACTCTTTTCAAAGCTAAGTATTTAGTAAGTTTTTTTTAAAGAAAATCTTGTCAAAACTAAGTATTTAGATAAGTTTCTTTTTAAAGAAAAACTTTTCAAAGCTAAGTAATTTTCAAAGACATATTTTTTAAAGCTAAATATCTAGTGAGTAACATTTTACTTTTTGCCTTGAAAAATACTACTTGAAAATTTACTTAGTATTTATTCTACTTTATCTTTTTGTTTTGAATACTTTTTACTTAACTTTGAACTATGTTGTCATAATAAAAAAGGGAGAGATTATTGGTGCAGGGAGCGCTAGACGATCGAACCTATATTTTGATAATGATGAAGGATTCATAGTTAAGGTTAATTATTATCTAACAAGTGTGATTGAGCTTGTAAGATAGTCCTAAGTGTTCTTAGATAAAAGTTCTAGTGAATTCTAGGCAGGTGGAAAACCTAGAGGGAGGTAACCCTATGTTATAGGGGTGGTAACCCTAGTAGGTCCTAGGGGGTGGTAACCCTAATAAGTTCTAGGGGGTGGTAACCCTAGATCAACAAAGTCCTGATCCAGGGGACTAGGCGAAGTCTTGGCGGGTCGAGGACTCTGGATGAAATCCTAGAGTTGAGGATTCTAGGTGAAAATCCTGGGGTGGTAGCGGACACCGGGTGGAAGTCTGGATGGATCGTGAAGTGGATGCTCAGCATGAAGTCCTGGAGTCTTGGACACTAAGTAAAAGTCCAGATGGCTTGGAGGACCGGTCTCGCAAAAGGTAAACTCTCCTGAAATGAATAGGTGAGGATGTGTTCCCCGAAGAGAGAACAGTAGGCGTTGGTTCGACGTAGGGTTTCAGAGAAATTTGAAAGTCATAACCAGACAGTTCAAAGGTCGTCAAATAGTTATTCTTTGAATATTGTTTTATTACTTGTTATTATTCTAACTCTATTTTGTTAGAAGACTAACATCTTGTTGCAGGGTCAGATTGTGCCGTGTTCGGTCGACCGAACGTTTAGAATCGATCGACTGAACCTTGGGTTCAGTCGATCGAATTGTGGATAGGCGCTAACTCAATCAAATTGGGTTGATTGGACCAGATAAGCTAGTGAGGAAAGTGGGATCGGTCGACTGAACGATGGGATCAGTCGATCCAACGAAGGCTCTATCCGAAGCAATAGAATCTGGATGGGAAGTTGGGTAGGTGCAGAAGGTTTGGTCGACCGAACACCTGGATTGGTCAACCGATTAGAGTCGAGTCAAACCTTGATCTCGAGATCAGTGGATCTAGATCAAGTCTAGCTCGACTATAAAAGGGAGTCTCGATTTTTTTATGCGCTGCTCTAAAGACGTTTATGCGACTCCAAGACACGACTCTAACAACCAAAAGCGCAACTCTTCAAACTCTTACGTTGTCAATATATTTTACTTAATGCAAAGTTGTATTTCAATATTCTTGTAAAGATCTTTCGAACTGATATTGGATTGTCCATCGAAAGCGATTAACGATCGTGGGCCATGGAGTAGGAGTCATCATAGGCTGCGAACCAAGTAAAACCAACACGTGTTAGTTATTGTTTTACTTCTGCTGTTTGTTTTCTTTTCCACTGCATCTTACTCTATGATTTACGAAAAATGGATGAGTGCTATTCACACCCCCCCTCTAGTGCGCATCGATCCTACAGAATACTCCTACGAACTGACCAAGGTAATGTATTTTAATATACAATTTCCCACATTGGATATTTGGATGTGTCTAACGTTGTTTGTCTTTTCTTCTAGAGTTGGGCGATCGAGATGAGCGCCTCATAACAATTGCACTCCCTAGCACGGGAAAATGAATCGCTGAAGCGACAAAAGTCTAAGACTACTTCTGTACCCCCTCTGAGCTCCTGAGAAGACTAGATACTCAGCTCCAAGAGGCTCAACGACTGGCAAAAGCTAAGCTTGAGAAAGCGGTCAGCTTAAAGACTGCCCTGGAGACTTCTGAAGCTAAACTCCTATTAGAGACAGCCTTTTGAGCAAACATGAAGGCAGAGGTGGATGAGAAGACTATAGAAGTTGATCACCTCTCCACTCAGCTAAAGGAGCAAAAGGCCATGTATGACACCGAGTTAGCCGCCAAAGTTTCTGAGTTGGTTGATCGAGATGTTGAGCGGGATGCCTTACGCTCAGACTTGGCGACCGCCCAGACCTCACTGTCTACCAAGGAATCCAAGCTGGTAGCTGCCCGGGTGGAGTTAGCGGTCGACCATGCAGGAGAAGATGAGTGCTTCGAAGCATGGAAGAAAACCCTTCTTCAAACGTATGAATTCAACGGCCCTATCGCCCGCTCTATCAGCAAAGCACTTCTTCTCTGGGCAGAAGGTGTAGTGGAGCAATTAAAGGAGGGTAGTTATTTAGCTTCTAATCCCCCTGCCCGCTTTCTTGACTGCAAGACGATAACCTATAATCCTCTGCCTAGCTTGTTTCTCGACTTATTATAATTTACTTTGTATTCATCCATTCTTCTAGTCAATGAATCAGAACTCCATGTTTATCTTTGTAGTTTCTGTTAAATTTGTCATGTGTCTTTGTTCTAATGTTTGATTACCTAATAACTTGAGTTTTTCTTGAGCGTGTGTGCTAAGCTAAGGACAACGTAAATCAGTCGGGACAAAAGTCTGGCTAGCTGTAATTTCAGAAACCATTTGTCCAAATGTGAAGATCAAGCAACCTATAATGATATCTTTAATTCAGCATAGCCATATTAAAAATCGTCTGGGACTAAAAATAATTTAAGATTATTTCCACTCAGGGTTACATCGGTCCCCACTTTAAGATCGGATAGGGTATGACAGATAATGCTTATTAGTTAAGGGCAACTGTATTTGGAACTGGTCAAGATTAAACCTGTTTGATATTAACTTCGCTTAGAGTGAAATCAATCTAGCACGAATTAGGCCGGATTTTCCCTTATTGTTTTACTTATTATCCTCCCGGGCGAGCCCTAAAAACTCGTTTGAGCTAGGACTAGCTAGGCTTTTAAAAGAGTTGCACAAAAAACAAGGCTTACCTCAATGAAAACACCGACGCTTCGAGATGATTGCCTATCGAATCAGTTATCGATGCAGGTTTTTTATTAGTGACACATGTGTGTATGTTATTATGGGTATACATATTTTCTTACCATCGTTTCATCTCACCATCCGACAGTCCAAAATTTAGCTTGCCTATTTATTGTTATGATTTAACGACTCTGCTCGAAAAATAACCATTAAGGATTCCTATAAGAAAGGTTTCGAGAATTTTAACTCCTTCACTTCTTCTTCTTCTTCTTCATCTTTTTGTTCACTTTTTCGTTGTTCCCTCATTTTCCATTCTCGTCACCTTCTTTCTTAAAATGACAATTTACCAAAAGGCGTACCTTGGATATTGTATTTACCAAAAGACGTAGAGTAGTTTGGTTTATACCAAAAGGCGTAGATTAAGAAATTTAATTCCTAGATTACCCCTCTGGCTACTTGCCAACCACCTTTTTCAATCACCATTTTCTAAGCATCCAAGCCACAAATAGAATTAAAAATTATTTTGTAGTTCGGATGCACGTCCTCTCACCATCTCTCTCTCTCCATCCCTCTGTGTGGTGTTATAAACACGAAAGAAATATGAACCTCCCAGTAGCCCTTGGAATTATTGAAGTTGAATGCGGATTTGCATGGGAGTGATTTTTGTACCATATGAAAAGATTCTTTGATGTTGATCCAGAGTCAATGAGCATAGTATCAGATAAACATCACATCATTATATCAGCAGTTAGGAAAGTTTACCCTACCGCCCATCATGTTTTCTGTTGCCACCACATGTCGTGCAATGTGGTAACAAATACTGGCAGCAGGTTAGGTTTAGGCATGTTTTGGGGAACAACTTGAGCAAACACAACAGTTCAATATGATCTCATAATGCAGTCCATGCTTGAAAACATCCAGATGCTCATATGTGGCATTAGAACATTGACCCTAAAAGATGGGCTAATGCACACTTTAGTAGCAGAAGGTGTTGGGACCTTGACACCGCTAGAGGGGGGGGGGTGAATAACGTCTCACCCAAAACATCACTTCCTATAATGTTAGTGCACAGTGGAATACAAAAATAAACTAACAAATACGAAAGTTAATCTAAAACAAGAAGGAAGAAGACAACAAACCAAATACAAACCCTAACACAAGGCGTTTACGTGGTTCGGAGATAACTTGCTCCTACTTCACGGCGTGTCCGTAAGGTGGACGATCCCTCAATCCGTCGGTGGATTAGTCCCCTGCAAACTCCAGCTAGCTCAACCTCCTTGTGGGTGAAGAAATCTCACCACAACTCCAACCAAGACCTCTTGGCACACAAAGATCTCTTGAGCACAAGTAGACTACTAATTAGACTTTAACCAAGTACAATTTCGTCAACCTAAACCAAGCTCCCAAGGCTTGGTTATATAGGTCATGGGTTGGAAAACCCCGCCTACCAGTCGACTGTCAAAATATGTAGTCGACTGCCCTATGTGGAAATTTGACCGTTACATCCCAACGGCTCGATACCAGTCGATTGCTAAAACTAACAGTCGACTGCTCCACACTAACTGAGGGAACAGAAACATTCTATTCGTTGCCAGTCGACTGCACCAGTCGATTGCTAAAACATGCAATCGACTGCTACAGTACTGCTACAATAATGCTACAGTAAAACCCTAAAACTATAATTTTACTCCGAGTACAATCTCTTAGCACTCGTACCCTCACCCTTATGACTCACTTGACGCTTCCTTCGCAGCCTTGACCTTTTGCCTTCAAGCCTACTTCCTCTTTGGCTCTCGTCCCTCGGATGCATATAAGCCCGCGGCTCGTCCCCAATGTCATCCTTTGCGTATTTCTCGAAGTCGCTTCCCTCGGCCTTTGTCCTCGCTGCCTTGTCCACGGTCCCTCGAATGCTCCATCCTTCACCGGATCTGAAGCCATCAACCTGAGTCACATGTGTATCCTGCAGTCCTGCACAACTCAAATACACATATCAAATACAAGGGTGAACCTAACTTAAACCTTTGCCCAAACATCAATACCTAGGGTCACTAGATTGCTTCAACAGAAGGTACACAATGCTAACTACCAATTGTGTAGAGAGTTTAAATGCTTTATTCAAGGAGACACGTGAACTTCCCATAAACAAGTTAATTGATAATATCAGAAGAAAGGTACCTCAATGGTTCTTTAACCGTAGGGAGGAAGTCTCGAAATGGTATGTTCCGTTGACACCTCATGCTACTAAAGAAATGGATTCAAGGAGGGAGAAACCTAGATAATATAAAGTCCACCCCTACTCTCAATTTGAAATGGAAGTAGAGACATGGGGTGCTTCATACATTATTGATTTGGAGAGAAAATATTGTAACTACAGGGAGTTTCAAATTTCAGGATTGCCTTGCTCACATGCAATTGTCGTCATCATTTACCGGAACATGAATACACTCCCATATTGTGAACATTATTTTCATTCATAAAATTGGAATACAACATACATGGATTGTATTTACCCTTGTTAAAGCAAGGAATTTTGGCCTAGGGGAGTAAACAACATTATAGTTTTATGTCCCCGTACCCTTGTGTAGCCGGGTAGGCGAAAGAAGGCAAGGATCGAGTCGAAACATAATGGGAAGGTAAAAATCAAATGTAGCAGGTGCAAACAACTGAGCCATAATCGGAGGACCTATAGAATGCTGCTAGTCCCTGGGTCTTGACTTACTTGTAAATTGGAAGAGTTGATCCATATGTTTTGTATGCAGTACATACATAGACTTGTAAGAAAAATAGTTGTGGAAAGTGATGTTACTGTTATATCATTGTATGTAATATTTATTTTATGATACAGTATTATTTTAGGTATGAGAAGTGTAAACCATCCCCTGCAAGGCAGAACTAGTACTTCACACCATATCTCCATTTTGTAAAATAAAAACGCGCTACCAGTTGTTAATATTCAGAAATATAATAGGTTTAGTCTATCTCTGCATTTCAATTTAACAAGTAGGAGTTGATAATTTTAAAGTTATGTAAATAAGTTTTAAACTATAAATAAGTTAAAACTTGGACAAACTGATTGTAGTGAAGTTTGAAAAATAAAATTGGACAGCGGTTCTCGTTCATTAAAAAAAAAAACAGGTCCACTGTTCTGTGCCAACTGACACAGAGCAAGACCTTCTTATCGAGGGTGTATAACAAATGTTTGACACCATATATACTATCTCCCCTCTCAAACCTTCACAGGAAACGTGATTTCAAGTAAATCCAAGTAGCATAGGGTCATCAGTGGATTTTGGTCAAAATCCATTATGGACCAAGACACCTCTGATTGGACCCATTTCAGTTCGAGTGAGATTTTGGAATTGCAAGGACTCCAACGGTGCTAGCAAAACCTGATGTACAACTCTCTAGTGGTGGTAGCAAGTTTTGAAAAAAAAAATCAGCCTCTATTGGGCCTGATATGATACCATATCAGGCCCAACGTGGGCCTAATATCAAACCATATCAGGCCTAACGTAGCCCTGATTGATTTTGTTTCAAAAAACTTGATTCTATCTCCCCCTTCTATAAACTCAAAACGTGCTACCATGGTCCTTATTCAAAACTAAAATAAAATAAAAAGGTGCTACCATAAGGTTTAAGTCTATAGCATGGGAAGTGAAATACAGCTAATAGTATCGTAACATACCTTTACTCTCTACCTCATAGTTGACTTAAAAATAAAATGGTACTCATTAAAATCCATAGCGCCTCGCCTCTCAAACTTTCTTATTGAACAAGATTTTGAAGTAAATCAAATACCCTTTAAAAATGGAGTAATATATATAATAAAAAAATCGATACAGTATGAGCTAGAAAAATTACTATTTTTTTGAATAACTAGAAAAGAATCATATATATATATATATATAAACTTCTCCTCTCTTGGTTGCTGTCCATTGAAAAAAAACAGGTCCACTGTTCTGTGCCAATTGACACGGAGCAAGACCTTCTTAGCCAGGATGTATAACAAATGTATAACACCATATATGTCATCTCCCCTCTCAGACCTTCATAGGGAATATGATTTCAAGTAAATTCAAGTAGGGTAGGGCCATTAGTGGATTTTTGTCAAAATCCACTGATGAACCAAGACACTTCTTATTGGACCCATTTCAGTTCGAGTGAGATTCTGGAATTGCAAGGACTCCAACGGTGCTAGCAAAACCTGATGTACAACTCTCTAGGGGTGGTAGCAAGTTTTGAAAAAAAAATCAGCCTCTATTGGCCCTGATATGATACCATATCAGATCCAACGTGGGCCTCATATAAGACCATATCAGGCCTAACGTGGGCCTGATATAAGACCATATTAGGCCCAATGTAGCCCTGATAGGTTTCGTTTCAAAAAACTTGATTCTATCTCCCCCTTCTATAAACTCAAGACGTGCTACCATGGTCCTTATCCAAAAAAATAAAAAATAAAAAAGTGCTACCATAGGGTTTAAGTCTATAACATGGGAGTGAAATATAGCTAATAGTATCATAACATACCTTTACTCTCTGCCTCATAGTTGACTTAAAAATAAAATGGTACTTATTAAAATTGATAGCGCCTCGCCTCTCAAACTTTCTTATTGAACAAGATTTTGAAGTAAATCAAACACCCTTTAAAAATGGAATAATATATATAATAAAAAAATAATACTGTTAGTTGTAGAATATTACTTTGAGAAAAGAATCAGATAAAATATATATATATATATATATATATATATATATATATATATATATATATATATATATATATATATATATATATATATATATATATATATATATATATATATATATATATATATATATATAAAGGTATATATTAATTAATATTAAAGCTTCTCCTCTCTTGGTTGTTGTTCATTAAAAAAAAGAAGAAAACATGTCTACTGTTCTGTGCCAACTTGCACAGAGCAAGACCTTCTTATCCAGGGTGTATAACAAATGTTTGACACCATATATATCATCTCCCCTCTCAGACCTTCACAAGGAACGTGATTTCAAGTAAATCCAAGTAGGGTAGGGTCATCAGTGGATTTTCATCAAAACTCACTTATGGACCAAGACACTTCTGATTGGACCCATTTCAGTTCGAGTGAGATTCTGGAATTGCAAGGACTCCAATGGTGCTAGCAAAACCTGAAGTACAACTCTCTAGGGATGATAGCAAGTTTTGAAAAAAACATCAGCCTCTGTTGGGCCTGATATGCTGTCATATCAGGCCCAACGTGGGCCTGATATGAGATCATATCAGGCCCAACATGGCCCTGATATGTTTCATGTCAAACATTTGTTCTACACCCTGGCTAAGAAAGTCTTGCTCCGTGCTAGTTGGCACAGAACAGTGGACCAATTTTTTTTTGTCAATGAACAGTAAACCAAAAGAGGAGAAGCTTTAATATTAATTAATATATACCTTTAAACATATATATATATATATATATATATATATACTCATATCTTATCTGAATTTATTCTAGTTATTCAAAAATTATATTTTTTTCGCTCATAGTGTATCGATTTATTTTATTCTATATATTACTCCCTTTTTTAGGGTATTTGATTTCCTCAAATTCTCATTAAATAGGAAGATTTGAGAGGGGAGGAGCTTTAGATTTTACAGCACCGTTTAAGTTAGGAGAACAAACAACCATCATTTTATTTTTAAGACAAATACTAAGTAGAGATTAAAGGCCACGTTGAGGCTGATATGCTCTTATATCAGGCCCACATTGGGCCTGATATGGTCCCATATCAGACCTACGTTGGGCCTGATGTGGTATCATATCAGGCCCAACAAAGGTTGAATTTTTTTCAGACCTCGCTACCATCCCTAGAGAGCTGTACATCAGGTTTTGACAGCACTGTTGGAGTCTTTGCAATACTAGAATCTCACTCGACCTGAAATGGGTCCAATCAGAAGTGTTTAGGTCCATTAGTGAGTTTTGACCAAAATCTACTGATGGCCCTACCCTACTTGGATTTACTTGAAATCACGTTCCTTGTGAAAGTTTGAGAGGAGAGGAGCTATATATGGTGTCAAAACTTATTTACACACTCTGGATTAGAAGTTCTTGCTCCGTGCCATTTGGCACGGAACGGTGCACCTGTTTAGTACTCATATTTTATCTTAATTTATTCTAGTTATTCAAAAACTTTAATGCAATTTTGAAGTCAAATAGTAAGCAGAGAGTAACGTTATGTTACTCTTTGCTATTAGCTGTATTTCACTCCCCATGCTTTAGACTTATACCCTATGGTAGCACGTTTTTAATTTATAGAAGGGGGATATAGAATCAACTTTAATATATAACTATAACTATAACTATAACTATAACTATAACTATAACTATAACTATATATATATATATATATATATATATCTTATCTGGATTTATTTTAGTTATTCAAAAATTGTGATTTTTTCATTCATATTGTATCGATTTATTTTATTCTATATATTACTCCTTTTTTTAGGATATTTGATTTCCTCAAATTTTCGTTCAATAAGAAGGTTTGAGAGGGGAGGAGCTATAAATTTTAAACAATGCCTTTTAAGTTAGGAAAACCAACAACCACCATTTTATTTTTAAGTTAAATATGAGACAGAGAGTAAATGTATGTTACGATACTATTAACTGTATTTCACTCCCCATGCTGTAGACTTAAATCCCATGGTAGTACGTTTTGAGTTTATAGAAGGGGGAGATAGAATCAAGTTTTTTGAAATGAAACCTATCAGGCACACATTGGGCCTTATGGTCTCATATCAAGCCCATGCTAGGCCTGATATGGTATTGAACAATTTTTTTTACTCAAACCATAGTTACTTTGGAGTTGCAGATTTACTGCCTAATTTAAATTTCGATGCAAACATTATACACTTGAAATCAAATGTTGTACCTATCCTATTGGGATTTCTGAAAAATCACAACCGTTACCAATTTTTTAATTTTCAGAAGATAGATATGGTGTGCAATATAATTTATATAAATTATGTCTCTTTTAACTTATAAGCATTGGCATAACAATTTAGATATTGTGATTTTTAGTTCACTAATCACTATGCAATAGAATTATTATTCTTGTGACAGTTTAGTATACTCTTCTCATATCATGCATACCACTGTATTAAACCACATAGACTACATACACAAATATAAAACTACAAACACTAAGTAATTGTACCTTTACATTCCCTACCAACTTTTTGGCTTACAACACTATGGCTATTTAATCCAATGTTTTACAAACCTTATCCCTCAAAATTGATACAATTACATCAATTCTAATATTTTTCATGTCTCGTTGCTTGACGTCCATCTTGATTTCGTACAGAAGATATCGAATGTATTGGATCACAAAGAAGTCACAGGCAAGGCTATAAATAACATCACCAATTTAATGTTCAATATTTTAAATCAATATTTTCTATTCACACTATTTGCTCGACTTATCTGACTTCTTGTTGTGGACATTATATTGTACGAGACATCCATTGATCGAAGGGATGATGCCTTTCAAATTTTGGATCAATAGCAACAAGATGCTCACGACTATAGAGTTTTAAATTTGATACCTGTAAGATTGAGGAGGAAATTTAAATTTGATATCAACTAGCATTTATACTATAATACAAACATACATATGAATATTGGATGCTCACTGCTGCATCAAATTCATATTTATATTTTCTTCTACTTTGCTAGAGAATTGTAATGATTGAACGCCAGTGAATAGGTGTCGACCAGCAACAAGTGGAAGTGTGCATTATCACTGCACAATGGTATAAAAATATACCCAACCTCTTCATCTTCTGTATCTATTTTTATCAGTTGTTGGAAGGCAACCTTGCTTGAGAATTTTATTAATGACTACAAAAATGCAAATTCATACATACTTAACCAAATAATAAATTGTATTCAAATTTTAACTATTCTCAAATAAATTTCTTATTGTGAAGAAGGTTGAACAATAAATAGACTTGTTGTATGTCCTACCAGATGAGGAAGCCCCCCTAAATAGAATCTTACAATGCGTGCCAATTACCTCCCCATTTGTCAACATCTCTCCATTCACACCAGATAAGAGGGAATACACATTTAAAACAAAGGGTGACTCCTCCCAAACAAATTCATTTGTAAACCTACAAAGTAAAGCAATGATTATAATTCACAAAATTTAATTAGAGAACCATATAATTATCTAAATTAGAAAAGCATATAATTGTCTTGACTTATAAATTAATTAAATCAACTATGTAATTCACATACTTTAGTTTCTCCAACACTTTTAACAAGTACGCCACATCATGTTCTTATTTTTTTCTTCGAAGTCTTAAATTGCTTCTTCACAAACTATGTCCATCAACATAAAAGAATTTTAAATAGTGAATTAAATCAAACAAATTACTATAAATTTTGCAAATATCTACTTACATCAGTGGTTTGTTTCCTCATTTGGTTGTGTGAGGCAATCCTATCTGCATCATTCTCTGCCTCTTCTTCAGATTTATCTTCCGTCAATTCTATAATCTCTATTTTTTCTTCCATATCATTCACATTAATTTTTCCTTTCCCCTTCTCCAGCACATCATGTTCTTTTAAACTTTTTTCCCCTCTCCTTGTCTTGAAACGTTCTCTGCAGGCTCACATATTTGTATATTTCAAAGCTGCCTCTTAGATAAAATTTGGAGCCACAATGGACTATCAATTGAAGTATTCCTGTAATCATAGCGACTTCTATCATGTCCTCTCCTACTTCTTGTTGCAAAAGCTACTAGTTCACATTGAGGATCGTCTACAGACTAACTATATTGAGATTGCATGCCTTTATTTTCTAATATTTTATGTAAGTCTTTCACCCTATCATTCAAATGCATGTTCTCCATTGTTAGCTCCTTAATTATATTTGATTGAATAATACAATTACAACATTCCTTATTACTTTGCCTTCCTTCTTCCTTTACTTCAAACTGTGATGTCACCACTGCACGTGTAATGTCATCAACGCCAACAAGGTTCTCAACTAATGATTTCTCATATGGGGTAGGGATTAGGTCAATCATAACCTGTCAAAATATTAAAACACATGTTTAAAAAATTCCTTTTAACTAAACTAAAGTCACAGTAATTAAAATTTACCTCTTCAGATGAGACTCAAACAAATCCCTCACCTTACTAATATGTGAAGGAATATTCCTCCACTTATTTATTCTTGCTCCTTCTATTTTGTATGATTTTTGGATTGGAACATGCTCCAAAAACCATGCCTGATTCACCATCACAAGTGTTAACTATTCATACATGTCCGTAAATTATTGTTAAATTTACCATCATTTTTAAACTTATTGCCAAAAGACCAGCAAACCCCTTTAGGTAAGGGAGGTTGGTGTTAGAATGTGTTGTCCGAGTTGAAGAAAATATGCCCCCAATCTTAGGTAATTGTGGATCCATAAATTCATGAATAACTTCAACCAAGTTGAATCTAGCAAGATTCTCAAAATTATCTACTATATCTATAAGACATAACGGGACCTTATATATACTAGAAGAAAATAAGACACAAACAAATATATACAAAATATAGAATTTGTAAAATAATAAAACATCATCTTCTCCTTCAATGCGATTGGCATAAAATTTAAGCAACTCCTCAATTCTTGATCTAGAAGCTTCTTTTTTGTTTGAGAAGTATGTTAGAAAGAGGTCACTGCATGCTTTATTTGAACTAATCGAAATCAAAACTCCTCAGTCTACAATACCAAGCAACAGTGAAACGTCTCTTCTTGTGAAGGCAACCAGAATGCTTGACTAAGTTAAATGGTTAATTGACATCTACAAACATATACATAAGTATTCGCCACACGGTGGGCCTGATACGATATCGTATCAGGCCCATGTTAGGACTGATACGATATCGTATCAGGCCTAAAGTCCCTCGTTTGCAATAAGAACCCACTATCAGTGCCATTAGCTAACTAAAATATTCACCTTTGTAAAATATTTGATTTTGTTGGGACTGAAATGTAGCTAGGGGGGGTGAATAGCTCGGCGCGATCTCGTGCTCGTCGTTGCTTGCTTCTTGTGATGAAATGCAGCGGAAAATACAAAGAAACAAACACTCAACGCTAACACTAAGGATTTACTTGGTATCCACCTCAAGAAGAGGTGACTAATCCAAGGATCCACACACTCACGCACCCTCCACTATGTAAACACTCCTTTTCGGTAACTACCAAAGGCGGAGAAGCCCTACAATACTCTCAATACAACAAGAAACAAAGAGAAGCAAGTACAAGAGAAAGCTTACACGATTTACTCAATAAACCCTAACCCTAGCTTCTTCTTCTTGCTGTAGATCCGCCTCTTGACTTGGAAATGCCTCCAAGAACCTTCAAGATCTGGCGGTGAGAACTCTGTGGAGAAGCTCTGGAATCGCTGTGAAGATCGGAGCTGAACAGTCCAAGCGTTGGCGGAGAAAGAGCTCGACAATGGCTTTATTCTACGCCAACGGTCGAATCCCAATCGATTGGATTGCTCCCAATCGATTGGGGAGGCTTTGGATCGATCGACCGATCAATCCAGAGCGTCTCTGTGCTCTTGGGAATCGCCTGGATCGATCGGCTAATCGATCCAAGGCTTATCGCATAAAATCGCAGCTCCCAATCGATCAGTTGATCGATTGGAGGCTCCCAATCGATCGACCGATCAATTGGGAGGCTTTCTGTGCGATCGACGATTCTCCCAATCGATCCACTGATCGATTGGGAGGAGGCTTGTCTCAGGGACTCACCCAATCGATCGGCTGATCGATCCAGCTCATGTTTTTGCCTAAAACCAAGTTCAAAGTCCCCTAAACCAACATCTGGTCAACCATGACCTGTTGGTATATCATGCCTAGCATCTGGTCACCCTCAACCTGCTAGGACTCCCTCACCAAGTGTCTGGTCAATCCCTTTGACCCACTTGGACTTTTCTCCTCGTGCCAAGTGTCCGATCATTCTTGACTCACTTGGACTTATCTCCACCAGGTGTCTGATCAACCTTGATCCACCTGGATTTCTCGTGCTTGGCTTCACTCACCAGGACTCCCTTTCTGCCTAGCTTCACTCACTAGGACTTCTCATCTGCCTGGCTTCACTCACCAGGACTTTCACCTAGCTTCACTCACTAGGATTTCCATCTGTCTGGCTTCACTCACCAGGACTTTTACAATCAAGTATCCAGTCAATCTTGACCTACTTGACTCTTCTTCACAATCTCCCCACATGAACAATCGCACCAGCAATCTCCATGTGTTATCTACATGTATTGTCAAACATCAAAATCCAAACATCAAGACTCGAGCTTGAACCAATTCAAACTCAGTCAACTAGGTCAACCTTGACTTAGGGAATATTGCACCAACAATCTCTCCCTTTTTGATGTTTGATAATACCTTTAAGTTAGGTTAATCTCATAGCCTCAACTCTCCTTCATGCCAATGTAAGAATGATGGTTTCCTTCATTCTCCTCCTTTTCTAGAGGGCAAACTCTCTCTTTAGGTAATGAAGGCCTAACTTAACAACACATTCTCCCCCTATTGGCACACATCAAAAACTCTCCCCCTGAAGAGTTACCCAACGTTGTTGACAACTTCACTCGTTGTTCACAACACAATAACGAAGGTCCCATACGCTTCATTATTCTTAACGCTCATCCTTGAGCATATACCACTTGGTATATTCACACACGATTCAAATGAAGGTCCCATACCCTTCATTGTCATCAAATGCTCATCCGTGAGCATACACCACTTGAATAATGAAGATATCCACTCTCCATTATATTCAAATTTCCAACCTTGAGCATTTTCGCTAAAGAAGGTTAACCACCTTCCAAGGTGTAAGAAAAATATATTTTCATGTCCTTAAAGAGTAACTCCTCCTAAAGACATGCACGTAACTTCTGTCATTGCACCAACAATGACTTGGAATCCCTAAACCTTTAGGAGACCCAAATTTTGAAGTTTTGAGGTTCAAAAATTCAATATTGAAACCAAACCTCAACCTAGACCTCTACTTAATCTTCTTTAACCAATTCATCCTTGTTTTCATCATGAAAACTTCTCCTAAATATATATAAATGTGTTTTAAAGGGTTAGGAAGGGTTTTATAGACTAAAAATGGTTCAACATGCTGAAATCAAGCTTTCTCAGCCAAAATCAACATTCCTAATCGATTGGAGTTGGGTCCCAATCGATTGAACCCTGCTGAATCGATCCACTGATCGATTCAGACTGCGTGGATCGATCGTCTAATCGATCCAGCGAGCTTCTGCTCGCGGGAAACCTCCTCTCAATCGATCGCCCAATCGATTGAGGCACTCCAATCGATCGGGTGATCGATTGGAGCTCTGAAAAATTGAAAATTTATTTCAGTGAATTTCAGAAACTCCCCTAAAATTCTAAAAAAATCGAAAAATCATGAAAATTCATGTAGACAATCCTTAGGGTATATATTATCAAGGAAATATAGTTTTCTATAAAAATACTTTCTATTTGGCAATATTGATACAAACTTGAAAACTTGTAAAAACTTTAGTGTTTTCTTCTAGTTTGTGCTTAACTTTTTAATGATGATTATTATCAAAAGATAGTCTTCACCAAAGTTTTCCAAAAGTATTTTAAAAACATTTTCAAAACCAATATCCAACCATATTCTTTGGGCTCAATACACATGACTTGTACATTAGCTTTCCCAATGATTGGAAAACACATAACTATGTGTTTTGATTAACCTAAAACTCAAAGGAATGCACTAAATCAACATCTTGAGTTTTGTTCATCATCCTAACATCTCACTTGCATCTAATGTGTACGAAAACACATACAAGTCACCTTATAGTTCTTTGTGAGATGTAAAATTTTGGTTTTGCCCTAATCTAGGGATCATGCATATCTACCTAGGTATTTTGAGGTTATGAACATCCACCAAGGGTGTTACTTGTTGATAAGTGTCATTTGTCCTTAATTGCAAGGAACTTAAAAGTTATGCATGATGCGATATGACATACATCAAAGATAAATAATTTTCAAAAGAAAATTTCCTATGTCTACATGATGTATGTATGACATGACATGATATTTTTTATATTTTTCATAATAAAGCATGAATGCAAAAATAAATATGATGTCATGGCATATGATGGACAAACAAGAAAAGACAAATTAGCACACACACAATACTTAGATTACCTATCTAAGTATCCTTAACCTTAGCTAACTTTAACAAATTTGAACCCTAGATTGCCCACTATTTCTCAAGAGAATGCCAAAGTCTAATTTTGACATTTCTTTTGCTTTTCTTAATTTGTGTCAATTCAAATTAAGCATATTCCTCAAATTTTGGCACAATTTTCTCCTTCAAGGAGTAATCATCGAGATCAAGTTCTAAATTTTTGCCCTTACTCCTTAAGAACATACCAAAATCCCAACTTGGTAGTTCTTTATGATTTTCCCAATTGTGCCGATTTAATTTAAAATTGAATTTTCAAATTATGGCACATTTTACTCTTTCAAAGAGTAAATGAAACTCCACTTCATTTTCAAAGGTTGATAATAACCTTGAAAATGCTCTCCGAGTGTCAACTTCATCAAAGTTGGGTTAACTACACTCCCAATTTGAGTTGACACTCTCTAACCCATCTAAGGGGTAGAGAAAATGCTCCTAGAAACCCAAAATCTATTGGCGCTCCTTGGATGCTCTAGGTACTCACTAGGGATAACTTCTCTAGACACCTTCCTAGTGATCTTGTTTGGTTTCTTAGAAGCCTTGGTCACATTTTCTAAGTCAACTCTAGGTATTTCTTCCCTTGTGACCTTCTTAATGACTTTCTTAGACTTCTTAGAAGTCTTAGTCACATTTGTTGCAAAAATACTCTTAGGGATAACTTTCCTTGTATTTTTGATTTGACCACTAGGCCTAGGGTTAGTTCCATAGCTATATGGAACCCTATGGTAAGAAGACACATCCTTTTTGATTTTAGGTTTGTATCCCAAACCTCTATTACCCTTGGATGACCCTTGTTGTCCTAAACCTAGATTTTGCTCATTTTGTCATTTTAGGATATTTTTCATCCTTTTTAGGGTTTTTTCTAATTTATCAAGTCTTGACCTCAAGACTTGATTTTCTCTCATTAAATCCTTAGTTTTTAGTTTTTCATTTAATCCTTGAGCATTTTTATTTTTAGGCTTGTAACTAACATCTTTAGAATTCTTGTCTAAATTTTTATCTACCTTCCTAGACCTAGGTGTGGTAGTTTTAGCATGAAGAGCTACATTTTTTTCCTTAATGCTATCTTGCTTCCTATTTTTATGGTAAATAACATTAAATGATAAAAATTAGAATTAGCATACTTTTTACCATTATTTAAGGGGATAGACTCAATAAATGATACCTTTCATTTTACCTTGGAGGCTCCCCCTTGATCCATGCTTCCTCCTTTAGTTTTGACCGCTTTCTTCCCCTTAGGACATTGACTCTGGTAATGTCCTTTTTGATTGCAAGAGAAGAACACAATGTGCTCCTTGCTCTTCTTTGTTGTGGGGGCGATCTCCTTGGGCTTCACCTTGCCCTTTAGTGCCACTTGGCCATTCTTCTTAGCCAATTTGGGGCACTTGCTCTTGTAGTGCCCATGTTCCCTATACTCAAAACATATAATATGATTTTTATTCTTAATTGAAACATTTATACCTTCATGTGTAGGGATGACATCTTCTCCTTTTGATCCGGATGTAGAGGCTTCTTCTTGATCTGGCAATAATGATCCACGCTCCCCCTCAATCCTAGAGGTGGAGGCTTCTTCCTCTTCATCCTCGGATGTTGAACATCTCTCAACTTCCGAATCGTCATGCACATGAAATAAGCAGTAAACTCCTTTGTCTTTACCTTCATGCTCTATTGAGGATGGACTTTCTTCTTCTTCCTCTGGTGTTGAACACCTCTCAACCTCGGAGTCTTCTTCTTCTTCTTTTTGGTCTTGATTCAATGAATCACCCTCATTTGATTTTTCTTGGATTGCTACAGTGGAGGGTTCTTCATGAAGTTTTGCCAATTTGCTCCATAGCTCTTTGGCATCTTCAAATTCTCCAATTTTCTCCAACATGTTGCTCGTCAATAGATTGACCAAAAGCTTGGTCACTTTGTCATTACCCTCACACCTTTGGATTTGTTCTTGGCTCCACTTGCTCCTCTTGAGAATTTTGCCCTTTGAATTCTTTGGAGCTTTGAAGCCTTCCATTAGAGCAAACCATTGCTCTATCTCCATCATAAGAAAATTTTCAATTCTTGATTTCCAAGAATTGAAACTCGTGGATATATATGGTGGAGGCACCCTTGTGTCGAATCCGAGTTCATCTCAGAATTCCATCTTGAAGTTGAGCCTTTTTGATGAAGTCTTCGACTTGTAGAATTGCTCCAACCTCTCCACCCTCTAGCTTTTTGCCCCTTTCGGCGATGATTCCGGTGAAGAGTGACCTCGCTCTGATACCACTTGTTGGGACCGGAATGTAGCTAGAGCCGGGGGGGGGGGTGAATAGCCTGGCGCGATCTCGTGCTCGTCGTTGCTTGCTTCTTGTGATAAAATGCAGCGGAAAATATAAAGAAACAAACACTCAACGCTAACACTAAGGATTTACTTGGTATCTACCTCAAGAAGAGGTGACTAATCCAAGGATCCACACACTCACGCACCCTCCACTATGTAAACACTCCTTTTCGGTAACTACCGAAGGCGGAGAAGCCCTACAATACTTTCAATACAAAAAGAAACAAAGAGAAGAAATACAAGGGAAAGCTTACATGGTTTACACAATAAACCCTAACCCTAGCTTCTTCTTCTTGTTGTAGATCCGCCTCTTGACTTGGAAATACCTCCAAGAACCTTCAAGATCTGGCGGTGAGAACTCTGTGGAGAAGCTCTGGAATCGCTGTGAAGATCGGAGCTGAACAGTGCAAGCGTTGGCGGAGAAAGAGCTCGACAACGACTTTATTCTACGCCAACGGTCGAATCCCAATCGATTGGATTGCTCCCAATCGATTGGGGAGGCTTTGGATCGATCGGTCGATCGATCCAGAGCATCTCTGTGCTCTTAGGAATCGCCTGGATCCATCGGCTGATCGATCCAGGGCTTATCGCGCAAAATCGTAGCTCCCAATCGATCAGTTGATCGATTGAAGGCTCCCAATCGATCGGCCGATCGATTGGGAGGAGGCTTGTCTCAGGGACTCACCCAATCGATCGGCTGATCGATCCAGCTCCTGTTTTTGCCTAAAATCAAGTCTAAAGTCCCCTAAACCAACATCTGGTTAACCATAATCTGTTGGTACATCATGCCTAGCATCCGATCACCCTCGACCTGCTAGGACTCCCTCACCAAGTGTTCGGTCAATCCCTTTGACCCACTTGGACTTTTCTCCTCGTGCCAAGTGTCCGGTCATCCTTGACCCACTTGGACTTATCTCCACCAGGTATCCGATCAACTTTGATCCACCTGGATTTCCCATGCCTGGCTTCACTCACCAGGACTCCCTTTCTACCTAGCTTCACTCACTAGGACTTCTCATCTGCCTGGCTTCACTCACCAGGACTTTCACCTATCTTCACTCGCTAGGATTTCTATCTGTCTGGCTTCACTCACTAGGACTTTTACAATCAAGTATCCAGTCAACCTTGACCTACTTGACTTTTCTTCACAATCTCCCCACATGAACAATCGCACCTGCAATCTCCATGTGTTGTCTACATGTATTGTCAAACATCGAAATCCAAACATCAAGACTCGAACTTGAACCAATTCAAGCTCAGTCAACCAGGTCAACCTTGACCTAGGGAATATTGCACCAACAGATTTTACTATACATGTAAAATACCGGAAATAGGCGAATATGAATAAGGGAATTTTCCAGAATTTTTGGACATTTTTCGGGAATTTTTCGGATCTCGTACGGACGAGTTGACGGGGATAAAAACGGGGTCCGGAAAAGCCTGTTTAGGCTACCCCATTTAAATGAGGAAAAGTTTTATTTTATTTTCCTTTTCTTTTTCTTTTTCTTTTTTCTTTATATTTTCCTTATTCCTCGCCGTTCTCTCCCTCCTCGCACCCGAGCTTATCCCGACGCCTTCCTTTCTTCTCCTTGTTCTAACCGCCGGCGATGAGAGCCCTAACCGACGCCGCACGGTTTCTTTCCCCTTCCTTGTGATTTAAGTCTTGCCCGACTCTTATTTTCCTCCTCCCCATTTGCCGATTTTTTTCTCTTTTCTGTGCTTGTGCCCGCGCGACGCCCATCCTCACTACCGCACCTTCGACAGCCCCTCTTCGCCGCCGCACACAAAT
The DNA here is from genome assembly GCF_018446385.1 of Zingiber officinale. Lineage (NCBI taxonomy): Eukaryota > Viridiplantae > Streptophyta > Magnoliopsida > Zingiberales > Zingiberaceae > Zingiber > Zingiber officinale. The sequence goes on along the minus strand of NC_055997.1, from coordinate 71,468,059 downwards.
CCGCCGGCCGCCATTGAGCACTGCCGACGCAGAAGTTCACTGTGCCCTAGATTTGCAGCGCCGCCGCCCCTTGGTGCCCTAGCCGAGCACACCGACGCCACTGCCGATCCACCGCAAGCGCGTCTGTGCCCCAGTGCCGGCGCCACCGTCGACCACCCGGAGCCCTAGCCTTTGCCGTGGAGTTCCTAGTGCCGGCGACTCACTTCGTGCCCTAGCCACAGCCTGCACCGTCGCGAATTCCTCCGCTCTAGGTCAGGCCGACTCCCGACTTCCTCTTCTCCCTGTGCTCACGAACCGCCGCACCTCTGCATCCCGACCACCAGGTTCTGCCGAGCCCTAGTCTTGGTCTTCTTCTTGATATGTTTGATTTCAGCAGTGAGGGTTTATTCAACAGGATTGTGTGCTGTGGGTTGCTGCTGTGGTGTTGGAATTTTGATCGTGAGATGAAGTAGGACTTGTTGTGGGATTGTTTTTGGTCTCCAGCGGCGACTAATCCTTTCCGACAACAAACTTCCTTGGTTGTGGATTAATAGGAGCGATTGAGAAGTAAGGTAAGAATTTGTGTTATATAATTAGGATTTCTTGATTTGGTGATTTGTGTATCGCAAATCTGATCCGAGCAGAGGGAAAGGTTTCCTGTAGGGTTGTTTTGTTGCGGATTGATCTTGGGTCCAGCAGCCATAATTTCCAGCAAACATTCTTGCTGTGAGAAGTGAAAGGTAAGGTTCTTGTCTAACGTTGTGGATTTAGGTTTTTGCTGTGGAGAAATTAATCGATGACCAATTAAGGTTGATCAATAATTAGGGTTTTCCTAATTAAATTAGGTATATTGGTGATTATTAATTAGGGTTCGTTAATTAACCGTTGGATTGGTTTTAGGTAGAATGAGATTTATGGTTTAGGGGTTTTCCCCTAAAATTTGTTCTTAAAGATTTTATTTGGCTATTCGTTTAATTTGTAGCTAAATAAAATATGTCTCTGTTGGTATCACAGGACCTTGATGCGAGACGAGTATCTCGACGTCGTGTTCGGACCGGATTGGACCTTTCTATTTTCGGAGGCGGGTACTTTTGACTTATTGTCTTTGATATGCTTAGTAATGAAAATAATATGTTGCATTAATGGTGTTTCCTATTTGTTTCGGTTAATCACTGCCCAATACATGTTACCTGTTTGATTGATTGTTTGATTGCATCTCGTATTGATCTGGTACCCGATCTATCATGCTCGTGGGTAGTGATATAACCATGTTTCACATGTTCAGGACCTAGGTTTGATACCTTATTGATCAGTATATCTTGATATGATCTATTCATTATGGTGCCCATTATTATATGTCCAGAGGTTGGTTTAGTATATTACCATGCTTAGTGACATGCACCATTTGTAAGATCGCATGCTGTGCGATAGATTGCTCCATTATTGTCGAGCACATTGCTAGTTTCATCACTGTTCGATGCTCCGTTGTGACGCTCATGGGTAGCGAGATACAGCGTGGTAGCACGTCAGTTTGACTCCGTTGATCCGCTCAGGGGTAGTGTGACGCAGCGTGTAGCACGTTAGAGATTCCTCCCCGTCATAGCGTACCGGGAGATGAGAGCATTGCTCTCCCCCATTTATGATTTGGGGTAGGAGTATGTATGTACTCCGACAGCATCCCGTCCACTCGATCACTCATCAGGAGTAGTGTTGCAGAGTGCACGGTCGTCACAGCCCTACCCACGTGGTCCCACTTTTGTTGTGAGTTGGCTGACTGGCGTCAGGGGTGACCATGACATTGGCATCATATGCATGATGCATTATTTGTATGTGATTGTGTTTGCTGCATTTATATGCTGCATATTGTTTGGATACCTATGTTTGACATGCATACAGGTCTTCTATACCTTTCGGACTGTTTGTCCTTATACCGGGTCCTGGTTAGTACAGATTCTCTCCTGTCTTCTTCGGTTTGCATTTACCTTTATTTTTATCAGGAGACTGTACGCATGATTAGTGCTAGGTGTTATTTCTTTACTTTGCATATCAATTGTACCTGCTGAGTGTTGGACTCACCCCGCCTCCATTGTTGTTATTTTCAGGTTGATGCTGTAAGGAGAGAGTTCCAGTTGCTAGTCCCCTGCAGACCACCAGCTGTAGTTGTCTTTTGGTTTTGTTTTGTTTCTTATTTGACTATGTTTGGACTTAGTCTTGTGTTGGTTTTACTTATGGATTTTGTATGGATTCTTATCGTTGATAGTTTTGGTATGATTTGGTTTTATTCTACTACATGCCTGCCTAGACGGCAGAAGAGGTGAGTTCGTCGGATTTGAGCATTACGAGTGTAGTGGAGTAGGGTGTATTTGAGTCAGAGTACTATTTTTTTTGTTTACTATTATTAACTGCATGGTTGTGACAGCCAGAGGCTGATTAAATTATATTAACTGCGTGGTGTTTGCTTTTATTTATTGTTATGATTCCAGCCGCCTGTGGCTGAGGTATATGTGTGATGTAGAAGTTTCAGATTGTCCGCCGTACAGGGGAGATGTTGCCGAAATTTCTTCGGACAGGGACTCCTCCGGGGCGTGACAATACAACTACTTCGTAATAAAATTACATTGTACCTGAGAATCTGAAGGTTTGAGTACTTGAATTCTAATTTTGAAATATATTAGCCAAAATACCACGAATATGCTGTATATCTTGTATGTCCAAAAATATACTAAAAGGTGACTGTTTGATCACTGTTATGTGTCGGTCATGTAAAATCACAGATTCATGATGCCTTCCTTTCTTTGTGGATGCTTGAAAAAAACTTTTAAAATGACCTAAGACACTGTTCCGATGCAGTTTCTGTCCAACATCCATTGAACCCTATATTTTAAAAATTTAAAAAATTTTAAATCATACTCATTGAGCTTTTCAAAATCAGAGAGTTTAAGATTAATAGAGTTTCGAAAGGTGATACCTTTACAGATAATTGAAGTGGAGAGGACGATACCTCGGATCCCCTTCTTTGCGCTATTATGAAAGAAGATTATTGACGAAAACTCTAAAATCCTACACCTGAGCCTCGTGAACACTAGAATTTTAGGTCTAAATGCTAGATCCCGCTTGATCAAGGTACGAAGACATTACGTAGGGTTTCACTAGGGGGACGATTTCGCCACAATATTGGAGCTGCAATCAGAGAGTTACGAAGAACACCCAGGTATGTACGAGTTGACAGACGGAGGGAGAAAAATGTTCGCACGATTATTTTTAAATCAAAATAATTCAAAATGTGGTTTGGATGCTTGGAAAATCACAATGAAGGAGGGGAGGTTGGCTGGAGGGTTAAAATAGGAATTCCAGATGACTTAACTGCGCCCTTTGGTAAATACAGAGCTATGATAAACCTTTTGGAAAATACAATATTCAAGGTACGTCTTTTGGTAAATTGACGTTCTTAAAATGGCTGGGAATAGCACATGGTACACACTCCATTCCTCAAACTTCACCATCATGGATGCTCACGACCTCAATTTTAACTACGGGCTTCCTACCTACATAGTTATACCAACCAGCAAAGATCGCCCCACTTTTCCCCAACAGAAAGCATCGTTGTCTTTAAGGAGTAGATCGTAGTAGAGCTTCGTTTTCCCATTCACCCTTTCTTTATTGTCATCAGTCACTATTTCCGTATTCCACTTTATTAACTCCTCCCCAACTCCATTCGCATCCTGAGTGGTGCTACTATTGTTTTTTGTCTGTTTAGTTTCCCTTTGTCTTCTAGCCTATTCCATCATTACTTCTACCCTCAACAAGTGACAGTGGCCTATTTCATTTTCACACCCATCTTAAGATGTCTTTGTTTGACAGGATTCCAGCTCAATACGAGTGGAGAGATAAATACTTCTTCATTCGACTTATGACTTCTTTGCCTTGTCCCACAACCTGGCAACAACATCTTTTCCCTATTCCTGATTTGGGCAATATCCGCACGAATTCGGTCTTTCGCAAGGCTTTGGAGAGGCTGAGAAGCCTAAAGTTCAGCTTACTCAAGCTGACCATAGAAGGTTTGTTAGACATTTTTGGGCTTACCCCGGTTGACCTTGGGCTAAGCGCCACATTTGATAAGAAATCTTTATCTCTTCCTTAGTTATTTGCAAAATCTTTTCTTATAATATTTAGTTATTTTTACCGCGGAAGCTATTACCCCGACATTCCTTTTCAAGAATACTTGACTAAAGAAAAATGTTTTAAACCAATAAAGGAGGCCCTACTAAAGGATTGCGAGACCGGACAAGCTTCATCCTCTGTAGGCTATCTTCCTCCCGTAGATCCTCCTAAAGAAACCTCCTCATCTGATTCTTCTAATTTGGATGCTCCCCTCGTATTCAAGCACTATAACAAAAATGTACAAAGATAATGATTTTTAAATAAATCATTATAAATTTGATAAAAAATAATAATTTTTGACAAAATTATTATCTTTAATGCAATAGTTACTCCAAAAGATAACGATGTGATACTACCTGTTGTCTTTAAACAGTTTGTAATTTTTCGCGCAAATTTCCTCCCCGCGCATAAAATTTTAGCATCCCTATTTTATCACGATCCCACGCCGCGCTCTTTCAATGTTTTTTTTTGTTAACCTAAACTTCCCCTCTTCATAGCTTCTCCTTTCCTCTCCGCAGTGCATCACAATCTTCTTCTTCTATCCAGCAAGATGTCGAATCCAACTTGGGATTTCTTTTTCTGTCAGTGGCAATGAAACAACAGAGCAGAGCTTGCCAGTTTTTATTTAAACAAATCTCATTTCACTCACCTCCAACGTTCAAGAGATATGGCGGAGGTGGAGAAGGAGGCCACTTGGGTGGCAACGACTCAAGCAGATCTGGAGGGGGCGTTCTTGCTGCTCCATCGAATTATGGAGTGGGAGGAGGATGTGGTCGGAGCAGCGGCTGGGAAGACAGCGGGTTCGAGTGGGAGTTGCACAAGGAAAACGTACGACCCTTGAAGTGCGACCGCAACACGAAACTCCTCAACAGAGCTCTCAAAGTCCAGGTTGATCGTGACCTAAAGGCTCCCTCCTCCAAACTAGCAGGTATTTTTCTCTGTCTTCAAGGTTTTTTTTCCTTTCAGATCCCCTCTTTTGAAAGATTCACCGTCATTTTCTTTTTGGTTCTATACGAATCAGGAGGATGATCGAGGCGATTGATGAGTACCAAGGAGAGGATTCCCTTCGGCCATGGATCGAGTAAGAATCTTTGTAATAGGGCAAAGTCATTCAATCTTCTACTCATCCTATGCCATGCTGCAGGAGTCTAAGAACAAGTTTAAGAAGGCTAATGGGATTTACAATCTTGGATTAGCTAGGTGAGGGATCTCTATTTATCTGCTGCTGGAATGAGTTACACAAGATTATGAAGTGGTTTGTTGATTCCTAGTTTGCCAACTACCTGTTCTGCTTGTTTGTTTGGCCACAACTAGTGTCTTGTTTGGTATTCTTTGGAGCTAAGATCCACATATAAAGCTTTGATCTTTTTCCTGTTGGCATAATTATAAATTCATCTGACCTCTGTGGAGTCTTCTTTAGATTAGGTTATTTATACTGATGTAGCAAGACTTCACTTGTTTTATATTTAAATGCAAAGAATTACAATCATTTATCTATATGTACTATCAATCTTCTGATTAGTGTCGTTCCTCTTATCATAGGAAGGCAAAACCAATCGAGAAGTTGGAAGCTACATACAGGGCATTCCTTGTGTGTTCTACAAAGAGGCGCAACAAGGAAGTAAGTTTTAATGAATTTGATCGATTGTGTTGAATCTATGTTCATTCGCTCCGTGTTTAAATTTATAGGAAGAGTTGCTAGAAAAAACCTTGCTACTTCAAAGCTTTGGGACTGTTTTAACAGTAGTGGACTCGAGTAAGCAGTACAACTCATTATTATTTTCATGCCACATAAAAAAGGTTAATCTTTTGTTATTTACCAGGAAGACAAGCTGTATAAAATCCAAGCTCATCTAAAAGGATGATCCCTAGCTCTACAGAAGTGAGCGAACTGATTAGATTTTAATCCAAGATTACAATGTTTCTTTGTGTAAAAGAGGATTCAAGCGCACTCTAAATTGATCTACTGTTGCATTGATGCGTTCCTATGTCTGTTTTGCAGGATCAATAATAATCGACCCCTCTCTGTCTGTTTTGCAGGATCAATAATAATCGACCTCTCTCTGTGTACCAAGATGAAAATTCCAATACAAATGATTAACACTCAAATATGAAAAAAAAAGAGAAATCTTGGAATTCCCTAGGAAGTTGATTTGATCGAACAAAAAAATACCTCAATGCCCACCACATAAACATCATATAAGGTTGGAAATTTGCCTTCAAAGATACCCTCGCTTACTCCATAACTGCTACTTTGAACAATGAACATCATTTTGTTTCATTCATCAGGTTCCACAAAAAGGACAACGAACAAGTTCAACAGCACCAACTCCATTGATTGAGGTATATGTTGATGAAGAATATGCAGAGTGTATCCACAGCAACTTCAATTTTTTTTTATTCATGCTTTTCAGACAAAGTGATATATTACCTATTGCACACACAACTATTCACATTAGCTAACCCAAATTACTGTTTGACAATGAATCTTCCCTCTTATTTTGCATGAGATAGGAGACTTGTCCAAGATGAGCGATTGTGAGAAATGATGGCTATTCTAGGTAGTAGCATAGTTGGGGATAAACATAAAACATCTTTTTTTAAGTGTCTTCTGGCATATATTAAGAGCTATGAATGAATTGATTCAGGAGGGAAAAAAAACTGTAAAATGACCACTATTTAATGAGACTCTTGTTTGGTTGTAGTGCACTAGAATTGTTAACAGAGTCGAATGGCTGAAAAATCAATGTGGCTAATATCAAATAAGCTCCTTTCTAATCATTGTTTGAATCATTTAAAATTCATCGTTACTTCCATATCGGTCACATATTCCATATGGTTTCTTGTATTTTTATGGGATATGATACTTTTTGGCACATATGTAGTCTTAAACTGAACCACAAAAATCAATGTTGATAGAATTGAATCTTGATGTTTATTTTTCCTAGGAAGCAAATTGAAAGTGGTGCAAGTATAGTTACAGAAACCTGCTATGTGCGGCATGGTGGTGTACATGGATGGAGCCTTATGCGTAAATTCACAAGTAGGAGAGCCAATGTACTTGCATAGACACTTCTATGGCCAGGTGTATCCGATCTGACTGGTTCTTTTAGGTAATTCGTATTTGTACATATAATTATGCTTTTCTTCATTCTGGTTGGCCTCTGAAGCAAGCAGCTGCTACATAAGTTCATGCATAAATCTTAGTGTAACATATTTTGCAGACTTTATGAGAGGAGTGCTTTCGAAGATGCCATAAATTCATGCGTGAGTAAAAGATATGTTCTTCAGATGGAGATTATCGTCAGAGCTAGCAAGAAGGGCTATCACATTAAACAGGCAAAATAATATATTTATCTTTAGCATTGCAGTGAACTATTAAGATTTTTGGTGTTTTTGTGTTTCGTTTGTGCATGTTAAAATTTGCTTGAAAGCTATTAAGATAATGTTTTTGTGTTTCATTTGCACTGAACTATTAAGAGCGATACTTGAAGTATCATGTACAAGAATTTGAGAAAGTTCTGGCTGAGAAATTTCTTGCATGCTCTATTGCCGCCAAGAGACAAATCAATTCATCTGCAACAATTTTGGATGTACAAGGAGTGGTATTCTTCTCTCAACAGCAACCTATAAAGTTTGGCTTTAGTCATTTCTTTAAGGTCAATGTTATGCGTTCATGATCAAAATTATTTTATTGGATGCAGGGGTTGAAGAATTTTAGCAAGACAGCCAGAGATCTCTTGCTCAATATACAGAAAATAAATGGTGATTATTATCCTGAGGTACCTTTGTTTAATATGCTTTCCATTTTTCTTTTTCTGTGCGTTATTTTGTCACTATTTTGTTTTCACAGACACTACATCAAATGTTTATTGTTCGTCGGTGTAGTCTCTTGTTTAATCAGTTGGGCCGTTGGCCTTCCCAAGCGCGTCGTTAGTCCCGTCGTCCGTTTTCAAATTGCATGTTGCCTCTTAGAATTACCCTTGCATTTGATCCTTGTACAAGTTTAGTAGCTTGTTTATTTTCTTATAGCCCATCTACTCAAACCTCTTGAAGTTACTCATCCCTGTTGTCGTCTGCCATGCTCTTGGCCACGTCACTAGTAACGTGTCCTTTGCTGCGGTTGCAGTCTTATTCACTCACACAATCAAAGGTAACCCTTGAACTTTGGCTTTTTGAAGTTTTTGAGTTTCAAGAATTGTTCAATGCTTGTAAATTGTACTATGATATTTTAACTATTTCCATGCTAGCTTTGGAGCCCTTCTTTAATGCTGCGGCTTCCTAATTCATCCTTGGACAGTAGATACCACTGACTCTCTGGTTATCTCTAGCTCCAGTTGTGATTGGTAGCTTACTACTCTTGTGTAATAGAAATGCTGCTAAAGATCTTTATGCACTTATATTGGAATTTAAATTGTTATATAAAAAATATTAATGAAAGGAGTTGATATAGATTTATAATTCCTTTTGGACAGTGCAACTGTATTTTCGTTTCCTATTCCTTCTGGACAGTGCAACTGGTCATGCTATTTCTGCAGCTTATTACCATGCTTCATAGTTAGTCTGATTCTATCCTCAATCTCCCTATTAGAATGCTCCCCAATCTATTGCTCATGCTTGCTCTGCACTGAAGTATATCTTGTTGGCCATCTCAGCACATGTGGACGATGTGCTAGCAAAATATAAGGTTTGACTTTCTGATAGAGGATTGATTCACAGATTAAGCACAGCTTTTTAATTTGAGTTTCTAGTTATATTAATGATTCTTCTGGCATCTGAGGGATGTTATACCACTACCGTTCGGTAACATACTTCTATCTTATTTTTTTTTGGTATTTTTATTATTTCTTCTGGTTTATTATAACTCGTATGCACCTAATATAACATAGAGTTTACCATTAAAAACTAAACTGATTCTTGTTGAACTGGCTAAGCTATTTAGAGCATTAGTGGCTTGTGATTCATTCATGGGGATGTAAGATGGAAGTTTGTACTGGGATTCTTCATTGAAGAGTTTGATAAATGCGGAACTTTGCTTGTGCATGTTATTTACCATATAGGAGACATTATAAGTACTAATTATCTTGGCTAAAGGTGTTAGATAGAAAGCAAGTATTTAGTTTCCATTGAGTTATAGTTATTTTTCATTTTCTCTCTTAGCTTGTGTTGGACTTGTTATCCTTCATTAGGCGTTTATAGACAACATTGCCTTTTATAACTTTTTTCATTAAATTTGTCTCTTATCTTTGTAACGACAGTTGTATTAACTCTTTTTTTCATCAATGAGTATGTCTTTTGAGATCTTTGTTGTTACTCTGATGATGTTACTTGGTTATGCGAGTTTCACATCAAATGTTTCTGACTACAAACATCAAAACTTGTGCAGGTACTTGTTTATCATCATTTGCTGGGAATGTTACAACATCCTCATCATGCCAAGGTAATTTTGGATTTAATCAAATTTTCTTTATCCCGATCTTTCTTATATATCCATGGATTATCAACTTTCTGACAAGTCATTCCAAAGTTTTGTAAATATTACGCACAAGTGGGAGATGTCATAAACAAAGCCCTTACAGAATACAAAGACGACACTTTCGTCCTTTGCAGGTAAAGTTCTAAGACAACACTTCTGTCCTAAATTCAGTGAAATTAGTTGGTTGTAAAAGAAGAGAAGAAGTAAAAATCCTGACACTGTAAACATTGCAGAGGAGAGGTCACGACGTTCTTTTTGATATTGAAAAATTGAAATATTATTTGTCAGAAGAATTTTGGCGACAAGATATCGCTGTATGAATTTCTTTTTAGTGGTTTTTTACTTTGCAGTAATGTGGTAAAGAGTTAATATATATAGTTTGCTATAAGTTTATATATATGTTTTACTACAAGTTTGTATATTAAATTAGGATATTTATGGTTGTAGAAAATGGATTATTGTATATTGTTTATAGACAATGATTTATTGACAACGGTTTATTATTCTCTAGTATATGTAGAGAAATGAAATGACTAAATTGATATGTTGAGAAATGACAATGTTTAAAATGAACAAATGACAACGGTAAAAAACTATTGTCTCAGACTAAAAGAACCATTAGATTTTTGTGTGTAGTTTTTTTAATAAAAATAATAATAACTGTTGTTAAAGATCCAAACATATTGATATCGTTTAACGCGTTGAGAAAGATAGGATTGCTCAAATACAACGGGGAAAAATCATTATTTTTTTATTTTAAACATAATGATTATAAACCATTGTTTTTGAAAAAAAAAATCATTGTAACCTTTATTATATACACAACGGTTCAACTTGAAATACATCGGTGAAAAATTGTCATGTTTTAAGTAAATAGACAACTATTTTTAACCGTTGTCTTTTAGCGCTCTTATCTTTTTCAATGCAGATAACGACAATGGTTTTTTGGCTCTTTCACAACGATTTTTCATTGTTGTCTTTGTGAATTTTTGTTGTAGTGAACTGTAAAAGTCCTCGATCAGAGACTTTAGCTTTACTTGCCCAACCCGTGGCTGAACGAGCTTCCCTCAATGTAACTAAGGGTTTTTCTGCTTGGGAAAATAAACCTATGCTGCCCAAGCGTCGTTGATCTAAATTTGGTACGAGACCAACCAGTACTATACTTACACCCTCTGAGGCCATGTGGGCTTTTGAGTTGGTCGAGATAACACCTGAGTCTTTGTCTTCCAACCCGACCTTGCCACCAAAGGTTATAGGCGTTCCTTCTATCGGCCAACCCTATTTCTGCACCTTCTAGAATTGTATGGGATGTTGACCGATCGAGACCCTCCCTTGTCCATTCATTCAGCATCACCAAGGGTTTTGAGTGCTTGCCCTTCAAGGCCCAGCTGTCCGACTGACTCTCATTGTCATTTCAAACAGCTGTATTTATTACCAACTCAATAAGGGCTGGAGGTTGCAGCCTCATCTTCGTACTAGGTATTAAAGTTAAACGACCCCTTAGCTGAATCTTGGGTGAACGCCCATGAACAGTCAAAAGGATTTACCGTATCAGCATGCGAGGATGAACATGCTTTAAATGTTACCGCGGTAAACTTTTAACTTAGTTTTCCTTATGACTATTCTACCTTATGAATTAAAGCCTCATTATTGCGCAAACTAGTTGTGGATTTGGAGCTGGCTAATAAAGTTTTGAGAGAACGAGTAGAGGAGTTAGAGTTTGTCGTATCTGCTCCAAACATTGAAGTGGGTAATTTATGAGAAGAAGTTAAAGTTCAGGCCCGGTTTCTCATAGATGCGGGGCAAACCTTGAGGGAATCCCAAAGATTGGTGGATTATCACCAGATAGATAAGAAAAGATTGAAAATCCTGCTACAAACTAGCGAATCCAAGCTTCGAACAGAAAATGCTATGAGGGCCAATGCTGTCTCTGACCTGGCTCACAAAATTATTCTGCTAGAGGAGCAAAAATTTTCACACCCGTCTGACCCCTCTGATCCAAATGATGAATTATTCTCTAAGGACATGGTAATTTTGATTAACGGAGGGAATTAGATGCACAAGAAGTCCAGCTAGTATCATTACAAGCTGAGTTAGACTCTGCAAGGGTTGAGCTGGAGACATACAAGGTTGGGGAGGACAAACATTTTGAAGCTAGACGAAGGGCTTATCTCAATTGTCCCAGCTTCGACAAAATTTTTGCCAAGCGTATCTCCAAGACACTATCCATGCGGCCGAAGGAGCTATCCAACAATTAAGGGAGGATAACTATTTATTAGCTCCCACAAGATCTTTTAAGTAGGTTTGATTAAGCGTATGCCATATTTTTTATTTTCAAGGTATGTAATTGTTGTAATGAACAAAAACTAAATATCAAGATGTGTATTAAACAATGTTAAATCACACATGTTTTCTTGTATATCTCCAGAACCACAAGTAATTCAAAATATTTATTAATTTATATAATAGATCGGGCATGATTGTTGGTGCAGTTAACACTAACGGTCTAACTCAGGTTTTGATGAATGATAAATTAAGTTAAGTTAGGTTTGTTGTGATCTAACGATCTGACTGAGTGTGTAGGAGAAGTCAAACTAGGTCGACGGGCCGATCGGATACCTGGCTCGAAGTCCAGCTAGGTCGACGGGCTGACCGGACGTCTAGTGGGATGGTAAGTTAAGGTAAGTCACTGGAGGGGAGTGACTTGATAAGGACGCGTTCCCCGTTTGAGGGAACAGTAGACGTCGATCCAACTTAGATCCATTTTGGAAACCTAAGTTGTGATCTTGACTAGATTCTGGTATCAAGGAGATAGAATCTTATTACTACTTTATTTGTTATAATTGTCCTAACCTTTGTTTTGTTAGGGTAGTATAATATTTATTGCTTCAGACTAACCTTTTTCTTGCAGGAAAAATAGTTGCTGGAAAAAGGGAGTCCGAGCGCCTGGAGCCAGTCCGGGTGCCTGGAAGGGATCCAAGCCCTCGGAGTGCAAAAGCTTATCTCGTCGTAAATGTGGCGCATGCTGGTTGGTTGGGTTGACGTCAAGGTCCAGGCGCCCGGAAGAGATCCGGGCTCCCGGAGTTATCTGTTGGTGCAGCGGGACCGGTAAGAGGGGGGTGAATTGCCTGCAAATAAAAACTATACCCTCCTCAACCAATTTAAACTCAAATAAATGCAATAGTTATAAATTTAAACAAAACTAAACTATGAACAGAAAAGGAAGACTCAGCTATTTACTTGGTTACAACCAAGAAGGTTGTTAATCCAAGCAGCAATAAAGCGCTATGAACGATCTCCTTCTCTGAAGGCGAAGAAGCCTTTTACACACTTGGAAGCACAGAACTATTGCTAGAATGTAAGTACAGGAGTTGTAGTTAGATTTCGTTGTTTTCAATAGCTACCCGAGACCCCCTTTATATAGGGGTTCTAAAGCTTATCAGCTAACCTAATCTTCGGGATTAGGTTTTGACTCGAGAGGGATCGGTCGACCGATCCCTAGGTTCGGTCGACCGAACCTGCTGAACCTGCCCAGTCTTTCCGTCCAGGTGCAGTCTCGCTGGATCGAGCTTAGGTTCGGTCGACCGATCGGCCAACGTTCTCCAGCTGAGTTGGCCCGAACAAAATGCTCGACTGAGTCTGTGGATTATCTTCGATTCGGTCTACCGATCAGAGTGTTCGGTCGACCAATCAGTCCGACTGGTTGCTGACGTGTCTTTTGATGTGTCACCAACGGTTCTGATGAAAAGGGGTTCGATCGACCGATCATGGGGTTCGGTCGACCGAACCGTTGACAAGTCAACTTCCTGTTGACTTGCTCTGGTTCGGCTTCTTTGGGTGATTTCGGCCAACCAGAATTGGGCTCACCCGAACCCAGTTCCCGACCTTTTTCTCGAGCAGTCTTCCATCCCGACTTTATGTCCCTCGAATGCCGTGCACGTTCTTCACGCCCACCGGTATACTCTTCCGCAGCTGTCTCGTCCTTCGGACGCACCGAGCTCGTCGGCTCCCTTCCTGTGCCGTCCTTCTCGCTAGCCGCGTCTTCCGCTCGACTTCCTGCGCTCCTAAGTTCCTGCACACTTAGACACAGGGATCAGATAAATAAGACCTAACCTAAACTTGGTTGATCACATCAAAACTACCATGGGGTCCAACAATCTCCCCCTTTTTGATGTGCATCAACCCAAGTTCATGTTAAGGTAAAAACAAACACATAGTAATTTAAACAAAATTACTAAACTAACATTTTAGAAATAAATTTGCAATTTAAAGTAATTGCAACATCAAAATTTAGTTAGTTAATTGTTTGAACAAAAAAAATTTTAAACTCCCCCTTAACTGAACTTACACTTATCCTCCCCCTTTGATCACAGCAAAAACGGGGTACAAAAATATTGTCAAAGTCTTTTGAAATTTCTAAGTTTTAAAAGGAGATTTTAACTTAGCAAAGACTGAGAATTAAAAAAAAAAAATTTGGAGAATTTCTAAGGGAATGTAAAAAAAACTTTTCAAAGCATTATTTAATTCTAATTTTAATGCTTTTATCAGAAAATTAATTAAACATTTTATTTCGATATTTCGGTTTCCAGGTTGTGGCGAGGCACTAGGCCTTCTTGGTTATTGGAGCAATAACCACTTCCTTAGACAAAGCTTCATAAAGAAATTCATTGTTTAATTTACTCGTTGTTAAGCTCTAACTTATATAGTTTTAATTTAGTAAAGATTTTGGAATCCAGTATAGATTCCTTTCTACTGGGTTACTCAAAAATTTAGGGGGAACATAATTTTTGGGAACTTTCCTAAGTTGTCCCTGATGTTTTCTAATATACCAGTTTAATTTTCCATAAATTCTTAATTTTGATTTTGGAAATTTATTTAAACATGCATCATGATTTATCAATTTCTCAATTTCAACTTTTAATTTTTCATTTTCTAATTTTAAACTATCATACATTTCTTGTGGGCATGCTTTTGCTAAGTTCAATTTCAATTCAATATTTTCTTTTTCTAATTTAGCTAAGTCTTTAGAGAGAGCTATTATAAATTGAAATGACTGTTTAGGTTTTAGTGTACATACCTCACTTACCTTACTTGATGATGTTTCCCCTTCATCGTGGCTTTCCTCTTCTGATGATCCTCCCCTTTCATCTATGCTCATCTCTGAGTCCGAGTCATCTTCAAGGAGATGGTTGGTCACCGGTGCTAGTCCCGAGAAAGCTTCGGCTTCTGACTCGGAGGATGAAGAGTCGTCCCATGTAGCCTTCTGGCTCTTGCGTGTAGAGGACGTTGGTTTTTGAGGCTTCTCCTTGTTCTTTTTCTTCAGTTTGGGACAGTCATCCTTGATGTGCCCTTCCTCATTACAATTATAGCGTCGGACTATCCTTCTGTTGTATTAATGCTTCCTCGATTGCGATTTAAATTTATTAGTTTTAAGAAATTTACTGAAACGTCTTACTAATAGTGCCGCTTCGGTTTCGTCGATCGATGCTTCGGAGTCGAGATCGTCCTTTCAGCTTGTAGGGCAATGTTGAGGTTCGACTTCTCTACTGGTTTCTCTGAAAGTCGAGACTTGTGAAGTTCGAAAGTAGAAAATAAGTTTTCTAAACTACTTACCTCAAAGTCCTTAGAGATGTAATATGCATCTATTAAGGGCACCCAGTCTGGAGTTCTGGGGAAGGCATTGAGCGCGTATCGAATGGAATCTCGGTTCATTACTTCTTCTTCAAGATTGATTAGTTGAGTTATTAGCTCTTTAATCCTTGCTTGGAGTTGTGCTACCTTCTCGCCATTGTTCATCCGGAGGTTCATTAGTTGTGTCCGAAGGATGTCGCGCCTCGCTAGCTTTGCTTCTGAGGTACTCTCGTGGAGCTCTAGGAATTTTTCCTAGAGGTCTTTTACGGAGTTGTAGCTTCCGATCCGATTTACCTCCTGGGGCGGAAGAACGCTGAGCAAGTGAAACTCAGCCTTTCCGTTAGCGACGAAATCAACCTGCTCCTTCGTCCATTGGTTTTCTTCTTTGTCTTTTGGAGCTGCAAAACCATATTTCATTGTAATAAGAATGTCAAAAATCTGTTTTAAAGAATACCTTCATTTTTCGCTTCCATGTAGCGAAATCTCCGTCGAATTTTGGGGGATGAATGTTCGCGCCGGCCATTGTTCTGATCTTTGTGCTTCAAATGGCGATTAGTCCTTTTGCGGCTTTTGGGCTCTGATACCACTTGTTGGTGCAGCGGGACCGGCAAGAGGGGGGGGGGGTGAATTGCCTGCAAATAAAAACTATACCCTCCTCAACCAATTTAAACTCAAATAAATGCAATAGTTATAAATTTAAACAAAACTAAACTATGAACAAAAAAGGAAGACTCAGCTATTTACTTGGTTACAATTAAGAAGGTTGTTAATCCAAGGCAGTAATAAAGCGCTATGAACAATCTCCTTCTCTGAAGGCGGAGAAGCCTTTTACACACTTGGAAGCACAGAACTATTGCTAGAATGTAAGTACAGGAGTTGTAGTTAGATTTCGTTGTTTTCAATAGCTACTCGAGACCCCCTTTATATAGGGGTTCTAAAGCTTATCAGCTAACCTGATCTTCGGGATCAGGTTTTGACTCGAGAGGGATCGGTCGACCGATCCCCAGGTTCGGTCGACCGAACCTACTGAACCTGCCCAGTCTTTCCGTTCAGGTGCAGTCTCGCTGGATCGAGCTTAGGTTCGGTCGACCGATCCTTTCGTTCAGTCAACCGATCAGCCAACGTTCTCCAGCTGAGTTGGCTCGAACAAAATGCTCGACTGAGTCTGTGGATTATCTTCGATTCGGTCGACCGATCAGAGTGTTCGGTCGACTGATCAGTCCGGCTGGTTGCTGACGTGTCTTTTGATGTGTCACCAACGGTTCTGATGAAAAGGGGTTTGGTCGACTGAACCGTTGACAAGTCAACTTCCTGTTGACTTGCTCTGGTTCGGCTTCTTTGGGTGATTTCGGCCAACCGGAATAGGGCTCACCCAAACCCAGTTCCCGGCCTTCTCCTCGAGCACTCTTCCGTCCAGGCTTTACGTCCCTCGAACGCCACACACGTTCTTCACACCCACCGGTGTACTCTTCCGCAGCTCTCTTGTCCTTCGGACGCACCGAGCCTGTCAGCTCCCTTCTCGTGCCGTCCTTCTCGCTAGCTGCATCTTCCGCTCGACTTCCTGCGCTCCTAAGTTCTTGCACACTTAGATACAAGGATCAGATAAACAGGACTTAACCTAAACTTGGTTGATCACATCAAAAAACTACCACGGGGTCCAACACTATCTATATAAGGAGCCCTCCACCTAGAGCAAACAACAACAACTTCTGCTACAATTGCTCTCTTATGCACTGCTCCAAAGACTCTCCTGCGATGCTGTGAAGCTCCTCCGACAACCTTCGACTCTGTTTTAATTTCCTTGTCGGTAATTTAGTTTTAATAGTTCTTGTACTAATATTGTAACTCTTTTTACGAGCTATTAGTGGATTGCCCAACGAAAGCACTTGACGAGTGCGGGCCTTGGAATAGGAGTTGACGAAGACTCCGAACCCAGTAAAATTGGTTTTGTTAACGTTATATTTATTTTTCTATTTCCACTGCTTACTCGATAACGATTTTTTGACGATCACTATTCACCCCCTCTCTAGTGAACTTTACGATCCAACAAGTGGTATCAGAACAGGTACCGCTCTGATTTGGTGCAACCACCAATTAAGGAGAGGGGGTGAAATTTTTTTTCAATTTTAAGTTTTTCGATATAATCCAAACTGGTATCATTACATTTTTGGAAACATTATTTATAGAAAATCAAACTGAACTGGTGCAATACTAATTCAGTCTTAAATTTTTCTTCTTTTTCTCTCACACTGCTAATCCAAGACCAAGTCTTGGGATCTTCTTCCTTAGTTTTTTTTATGTGCAAGAATTATGGCCCATACCAAAGGTTACAGCACCGTTCGACCTCCCCTGTTTAATGGCGATGACTTCCCATACTGGAAGAAGAGAATGAAAGTCTACCCGAAGACAAACTTCGATCAGTGGTTCAACATCACCAGAGGCTACAAGATCCTGTTGACAACTCTAGAAATCCACTGGACCTTGAACAGTGGAATCTGGAGATGAAGAAGAAAGCCCAGACAAACTTCAAAGCCCTCAACACACTACAATGTGGGCTAACGAAGGAGGAGCTGAACTGAGTAGGCCCACACAAAAATGTAAAGGAACTATGGGAAATCTCATCGAATTGCACAAAGGAACCAGCAACACGAAGGTTACCAAACGAGATCCCTACTTAAATAAATTATTTAATATTAAAATGCAGGAAAGAGAATCTACAAGTCAACTCCATGCGAGGATAAAGGACATCCTCAACGGGTTTCACACTATCGACCACCAAATGGAGAATTACAATTTAATCAGGTACGCCCTAAACGTATTTCCTCAGAATGCATTGTGGGCATCCATCGTGGATGCTTACAAAATTTTGAAGAATCTTTCAAAATTAAAGTCAGACGAGTTATTTTGTGAATTTGAGCTATACGAACAAACTAATGCCAGAATCGAGAAAGGTGTTGCTTTTTTTGTAGGTTCCTCCAAAGAAAAGTCAAGAACCAAGCCTAAATATGAAGGTGAGTCTGATTATGACTCAGAAGACGAAGAAAACCTGGTGAACTTGGTAAGAAAGATGTTCACCAGGAGAAAGAAGAACTTCAGTAGAAATAACCTGCAGAAGATCAACTCCACTACCAAACCAAAGAACGTGACCTGCTTTGGAGGCAACAAGAAGACACTCAAAGCAACGTGAGATGAATCGTCCTCAGATGAATCGGACGCCGAAGATCAGAAGCACTGAAGATACCTCGCGTTGATGGCCCGCGAATTAGAATCGGAGGACGAATCGGAAGATGTGTCTGAACGCGAATGGAGCCAAGAGTCCGTACTCGTTTCTGAAGGTTCCGACGAGGTATACTCTAATTTAAGCAAAAAGTTCTTTAAAGTAATTGCATGTTTAAATAGAAAAGTAATCGAACACGAAAATCAAATAAAATTCTCCTTGAGGAAAACCAACACCTCAAGGAACAAATTAAAAAATCTAATCCAAGTCAAGTCATAAAACTTGTGGAGGAAAATTCAACACTAAAAATTGAAATTAACAAATTTAAAGGGTTATTAGAAAAATTCACAACTAGATCTAAAAGTTTGGATCTAATATTAAATAATTAAAAAGAAGTATACAACAAATATGGACTTGGTTACAAGTTAAATTCAATAAATAAATCATTTATATCACTAGTAACTCAACATAAAAGACAAACTAAAGCTTGAGTTTCAAAAGCGTGCTTAACCACGCAAGTAGGACTAAACCAATACTACATACCTAAAAGTAAATATACTATGTAAAATAAAATAATTATCCAAAACATAAAACTAAATCAAATAAACTAAAATTAAATAATAGAAATAACTATAGAACCAAAATAAACCCAAACTATCATCAAGTTGATTACAATTATAAAAGTAATCGACATAAACCCATAACTAAAATTTAATCCAGATCAATAATTTAAGAGAAGGCTTCAAACTAGTTGACACCTCTAAAAATAACCTATCTGACAGGGTAATTAGGAATAGTCTAAATAGGGATAACAGTTTAACTTGACAAAAGTACTGGTGAAATTTTGGATGATAGAAGGTTAGGGAAGCTCTGTCTATGCATGTGTAAAATACCGAAAATAGGCAAATATTAATAAGGGAATTTTCCGAAATTTTTGGATAATTTTTGGGAATTTTTCGGAGCTCGTAAGGACGAGTTTATGGGGATAAATATTGGGCCCCGGGAAAGCCTGTTTAGGCTACCCATTTAAGCGAGGAATTGTTTATTTTATAAATTCCTTTTTTCCTTTTACTTATTTCTTTTCCTTTATTCTCTTCCTCGCCAAAACCCCGTGCCCTCACCCGCGCCTATTTTCTTCTCTCGCGCCCGACGCCGGCCCTAACTGGCCGCGGCAGTTCCTTTCCTCTCCCCATCGCACCGACTTCTTCTTCCTCCAACCCGAGCCGAACTCCTCTCCTCTTCTGCCCTAGCCTTTGTACAGCGCCACCGCTGCCTTCCTCTGCCGACGCTGACCCCTCCCATGCCCTAACGCCGGTGCCGCCACCACTTTCTCTTACTTCTGCCGACTCCGCCGATCCCTTGTCGCTGCCCTCTCTGGACCGAAGCAGTGCCGGACACCGAGACTCCTCCTTGTGCTCACGAGACATCGCCGGTCACTGGAAACCAGCGCCGTCGCCGTGCCCTAGCCAGCCGACGCCATTTCCTTGCCTCTGCTGTTGCCTCGTCGCCGCAGGGATCTTAGCCACCACCCGCACGGTCGCTGGCCGAGTCCTTTCTCCTATTATTCTCCTCCCCTACCGGTGCTCTAGGGTTTTCCCCTCTGCCCTAGGACCTATCACCGCCGTTGTGACCATTGTGCCTTTGCTTTACTCCGAGCCGGCATCCCTTTGCTTGCATCAGATTCCCCCTTGTGCTGGTTGTGACCACCCCAAAGAGTTAGCCGTCAGCTATGGTGAGTGTCACCTCCTGATCAACTTGATTCGTCGCTGCCTTTCTTTGTGAGAGATTAAATTTAGGATGTTGCAGCCACTGGAGAAGGATGTATGGGTAACGAATCTTTTAACCTAAACTTGTTGATAACCTTAGATATGAATTTCAGTCACCAAAGGTTGCTTTCCATTTACAGAGAATGGCATATTCAATGAGTGCATTACTGCCCTGCTGCCATATTAGAGATATAGCTGTTTCGGTGAAGCTGGAATCGTGAACAGAGTTAACAAGAACAGTTATTTAAGGTAAGGATTAGGTGTATTTGAAAATACTTGTTGTAGATTATGTTATGAATTGGTGGATTTGGATAGATAATCATGTGGATCTAGGTAAGGAACATGGTTATGATACATGTTGATTAGGGTTTTACCCTAATTTAGGGTTAGAGATTTTATTTAGCTATTTATGAGAATTGAAGCTAAATAAAATATATATACATTGGTGTTACAGGACCTTGACGCGAGACGAGCATCTCGACGTTGGATTTGGAAAGATTGGACCTTCTTATTTTAGGTGGGTACTTTTGACTTATTGTCTTTGATATGCATAGTAGTGAAATTAACAAGTTGCATTAATTATGTTCCTCATTTGTTTCGGTTAATCACTACCCGATTATTTGTTACCTGCTTGATTGATTGTTTGTTTTGCATTTCGTGTCGTTATGTACCTGATTACACATGCTCATAGGGGTAGTGATATAACCATGCTTCACCATGTTCAGGACCTAGGTTTGATACCTTATTTGATCAGTGTACTTTGATCTGATTTATTCACTATGGTGCACATCATTATATGTCCAGAGATTGGTTTAGTATATTACCATGCTTAGTGTCATGCACCATTCGCATGATTGCATGCTGTGTGATAGATTACTCCATTATTGTCGAGCACATCGCCAGTTTCATCACTGTTCGGTGCTCCGTTGTGACGCTTATGGATAGCGTGACGCAGCGTGTAGCACGTCAGTTTGTTCTTCCGGTGCTCCGTTGGTCCGCTCATGGGTAGTGTGACGCAGCGTGTAGCACGTTAGAGATCCCTCCTCGTCATAGTGTACCGGGAGATGAGAGCATTGCGCTCCCCCATTTATGATTTGGGGTAGGAGTATGTGTGTACTCCGACAGCATCCCGTTCACTCGGTCACTCATCAGAGGTAGTGATGCAGAGTGCACGATAGTCACTGCCCTACCCACTCGGTCCCACTTTTGTTGTGAGTTGGCTGATTGGCGTCAGGGGTGACCATGATATTGGCATCATATGCATGTTGCATTTATTACTTGTGTTTTTGTTTGCTGTATTTATATGCTGCATATTGTTTGGATACCTATGTTTGACATGCATACAGGATTTCTATACCACTCGGACTGTTTGTCCTGATACCCAGGTCCTGGTTAGTACAGTTTCTCTCCTGTTTTACTTTGGTTTGCATTTATCTTTATTTTATCAGGAGATTGTACGCATGATTAGTGCTAAGTGTTATTTCCTTACTTTGCATATCAGTTGTACCTGCTGAGTGTTGGACTCACCCCGCCTCCATTGTTGTTATTTTTCTGGTTGATGCTGTCAAGAGAGAGTTCCAGTTGCTGGTCCCCTACAGACCACGAGGGCCTTTTAGATCTTTTGGTTTTCTTCTTTACTACACCATGTTTTGAACTTGTTATGTTTTGGATACTTTGGATCTTGTATGGATTGTTACTTGTGATGACTTTTATTGGGATTTGCTTTTACTACATGTCTGCCTAGATGGCAGAAGAGGTAAGTTGGATTTATCACCGGTTTTGAGCTTTACGAGTGTAGTGGAGTAGGAATATGTTTTGAGCTTTACGAGTGTAGTTGAGTAGGGTTGTTTTCGAGTCAGAGTATTATTGTTCTGTTTACTTGTTATATAAACTGCGTGGTGATTGTTTTATTTTTGTTATTATTCCAGCCGCATGTGGCTGAGGTATATAGTGCTTGTAGAAAAGTTTCAGATTGTCCGCCGTACGGGGGAGATTTTGCCGAAATTTCTTCGGACAGGGACTCCTCCGGGGCGTGACAATTTAGTGGTATCAGAGCTTAAGTTTTACGATCGTTGTTTTCGTATTTTGGATGTTTGAGATAACCTGATACCTATTGATATGGTATCAGAGCGCCAAAGTTTGGCGATACTTGTTTGGTTTCCGTGTGTTGGATTTTGAGATTTATCTGATACCAATTTATTGGTATCAGAGCAGGGTGTGATACCTGCTTTTAGTATTCTGGATATATTGTGTTAGCCCAAGGTTGCGAGTTAAATTGGGTAGTTATTATAGTTGCACGGATTTTCCATTACGTATATGTTTTGGACTTTCGTTTTGGATTTATATGGATTTCCGGTGATTTTCTTGTACGGAATTCCGAGGTCCATTTGGGGACTAGACAGCGACGGAACATCTCCAGGCAGTAATTAGGTATGATGTTAATTTTATAGTTTATGATAGGTATTAGCATTCTTTATGTAGTACCTGTTTGGTTGTTGTAGCACATATTACATGTGATGGGTTAGCCATTGAGCATGGTTGACCTTAATAGAGATCAAGGATTATAGTCTCTGGTGATTTTCCTTATCATACCATCAGTAGTTTTAGCTTCTGTTACTACTAGTAGGGGATGGAGGCACATACCAACCTCTACTATTGTTAGCTGGGTAGTGGATGGTACCTACATAATTCCTGTTGATTTAGTCAGTAGGGTTTTTATATTTATATATTTTGGATATTAGGGTACCCGATACGATGAAAATTGTTCATTTGGGAGTTACCATTTTATCTTAGTTAATTTTTATCAGTAAATATTGATTTACTCTTATTAGATCGGTCAGTAGAAGACTGATTTACGTTTGTCGGTTTGGGTAGTCGTGGTTTGATATACCTTAGTTGCTTGTGGAGGATTAAGGTATTCTTGATTAGTTAGTAGATGAATAATTTAGTTTTGTTTGTTGATCAGTAGAGGATTTCCATACTCTATTTTTAGAGGTTCGAACCTTTAGGTTATTTGTGCTTAGTTATGTGTCTAGAGCACATTTGAGTACATGTTTTGTACTGACGTGGAAAGGACTGATTTAGCCATATACCATTGTCGGCTTGGATAGTTTATAGAGGATCGATGTATCCTATTCCATGAAGACTTTGACCATGGACTGTATATACCCGGTTAGATGACTCAGAAAGTGCATTGGGATATGTGACCCCGCTGATGTAAGGAAGTGTAGAGCTAATTGCTTAACACTTATGGGATACAATCGTTACTAGTGTATACTGGGAGAGTACATTTGGATTTAAGATGATAAAATTTTCCCTATTAGATATAGTCTTGGTAGTGTATGACATTGACTTGCAATGTTATACCATGGTGTGTATATCTTTCTTGTCCGATATTAGCTCCTTTGAACCTAGAGCAGGGTTGTTACTGGATGATTAGGCTGCTTTATTTTGGGTTGCTTTTGATTGATGTATTCATGCTTGATACATATGCATGAATTTTGTTTAGATATACTCGTAAACCATGAGTGTTGGTAGCATAAGGTTGGTCTCTTTGATTGAGCTGGTATGCTGATTTTGCATGTCTATGTTGCATGTATATTATGATTGTTATGTGTTGTAGGAGTCCTATGGTAGACTGCCCATTTGCGAGTAGTATATGTATCCATGTTCTGATATGGTTTGTAGGTTCCTTGTGGATCATGGTTATGTAGTTCGATATATGTATCTAAATGTATTATTGAAGATATCTTGTCGATTTAAATCCGAGTTGTGGTATAAGTACATCTGTGGTGTTTTGATGGAGGTATCTTGTCGATTTACTCTGAGTCGTGATATGTACATATGTGTTTGGTGTGGTAGCTGAGGTATCTTTTTGATTATGTTTGATTTGTGAGTACACCTGGGTTTAGTATGCTTTATTGGAAGTATATGATGGTTATTCTCTTGGCATAGGTGTATATATGTCATGTGAGTGTTGTTTGAGGGTATTGTCGATTTTTCTACATTGATTTTGCACACGTGTTCGGTATGTATTGTTAGAAGTATCAAACTGAATATACCTGAGTTGTGTGTGTGTTTGGTGTGTACTAATTGGAGGATTATGTCGACCATACATATGTTGTGTGAGCACGTGTGCCAGGTGTATTATTGGTAGCAGCATGATGATTCTACTTATGTTGAATGCAGGATGTGGAGTGTCTGCATTATGTTATTTGTTGGATTAACCCGTCAACTAATTCTCCTATCAGTGGATGACCCACTGGGATGTTGATAGAGTTGATAATGGATTTGATTAGCTTACTAGGTTGATATACCCTAGGCTAACCACAGTGATTTGTGGTAGAGAGATCTCGTGCAGTCTTTAGTTGGATAGTTAGGTGCTTTGGGGCACTTATATATATTGTTTTGTGGTGGGGTGTTGCTTCCACATATTACGGATTGATGGTAGCGAAGCATTGCTCCTATATTTATTGCAGATACATATTTCAGATTATTTGTGGTGGAGTGTTGCTCCCACATATTAAGGATTTCTTGTGGTAGAGAGTTGCTCCCACATATGTGGTATTTCCTGTGATGGAACGTTGCTCTCACACTGGAGGATTTATTCTTGGTGATTTATATTGTTGATGATCAGATTTTTGATTTATTATCTGAGATCGTATGGATAGGAATGTCTGTGATACGGACATTATGTGTCTTGGTTTTACCATTGGGGCTTGCGGAGCCTTAGATATTGTCATGGACTCGATGATTTGAGTATCCCTAGGATATTGGATCAGAATTCGTTATCGTAATTGACGACGTGGTGTTTTATTCCTGATTTGAGGTGTATCACGCACATCATCTTTGCATAGTTCTAGAGATGTTTCGATGTAAACGTCTAGATGTGAAGATCAGTAGTGCGTATTTTGATTGTCTTCTGTGAGATGTTTGAGACACACGGTCACCAATAGGAGTATACTATGGTTTCACAGGGGATCGAGGTTGTTACCGTTGGGAGTAGACAGAGTCTATAGCGGAGGCTCGCAACTTCCTTGGTTTGGCTCGATATTTCCGGAGATACGTTGAGGGTTTCTCATGGATTGCCATGCTACTTACACGCCTGACCATGGAAGGCGTGAAGCTTACTTGGACTGAGGATTTCAAGATCAGCTTCTAGGAGCTGAAGCGGAGATTAGTGTCGGCTTCGATTTTTAGTTTTTACCTTCTGGAGAGGACGAATTTGTCCTCTACACTGACGCGTTTCTACAGGGTATGGGTACTGTTCTGATGTAGCATGGTAGAGTATTCTCATATGCTTCTCGATAGTGGAAGGAGCATGAGAAGAAATACCCAGCTCATGATCTGGAGTTGGCCGCTATTATTTTTGCCCTGAAGATTTGGCGGTAATACCTGTATAATATTACATTGAGATTCGCACTGACCATCAGAGTCTCAAATATCCGTTCATTCAGAAGGAACTTAATCTTCGACAGAGGAGATGGATGGAGTTCCTGAAGAATTTTGATTGTACCATTAGCTATCACCCGAGAAAAGCTAATGTGGTTGCCGATGCACTTAGCCAGAAGTCCAGAGGGACTTTAGCCTGCCATCGAGTTGTGGTCACAGACTTGATTCATGGTTTCTCCGAGTTAGACCTTGAGGAGCAGTGACAGACCGAGCAGGGTATTCTTGTTACCATAGTTGCTCAGTCGTCGATCAGGATGAGAATCCGTGAGGCCCAGTTGTTGGGACCTCATAGAGCTCAGCATGAGGCAGAGTTGATTCGTATTATCAGACGGAGGATGTTAGAGGCGCAGGATCGCCAGAAGTGTTATGCTGGTCGGAGACGCAGACTCCTAGCGTTCTCCATTTGCGACCATGTATTTCTGCGAGTTTCACCTACGAAAGGGGTGAAGAGATTTGGCCTCCGAGGTAAGCTGGTTCCGTGGTATATTGGCCCTTTTGAGATCTTGGAGAGGATCAGAGCGGTAGCTTACCGACTGGCACTACCACCGTCTCTGGCAGGTGTCCACTATGTATTCCACGTATCTATGCTGCGGAGATACGTGCTCGACCCGACGCACGTATTGACAGATGTCTCAGTTCCAGTTCAGCCTGACGTCACCTATGAGGAGATTCCGGTACAGATTCTGGACCGAAAAGAGCGTCAGTTGCGGAACAAGACTATCCGGCTGGTTAAAGTCGAATGGCAGCATCATTCGGACGAGGAGGTTACTTGGGAGCTCGAGGATACTATCCGAGCTCAATATCCCCATCTTTTTACTTGAGGTATGTGATTTATTTACTGTTCAGCATTTATACTCTATATCTGTTGTTAGTACTTGCTGATGGTAGATAACGAAATTTGGGGACCAAATTTTTATTAGTAGGGGAGAATATAAAATACCGAAAATAGGCGAATATTAATAGGGGAATTTTCCGGAATTTTTGGTAATTTTTTGGGAATTTTTCGGAGCTCGTATGAACGAGTTTATGGGGATAAATATTGGGACCCGGGAAAGCCTGTTTAGGCTACCCATTTAAGCGAGGAATTGTTTATTTTATAAATTCCTTTTTTCCTTTTACTTATTTCTTTTCCTTTATTCTCTTCCTCGCCAAAACCCTGTGCCCTCACCCGCGCCTATTTTCTTCTCTCGCGCCCGACGCCGGCCCTAACTGGCCGCAGCAGTTCCTTTCCTCTCCCCATCGCACCGACTTCTTCCTCCCCCCGAGCCGAACTCCTCTCCTCTTCTGCCCTAGCCTTTGTACAGCGTCACCGCCGCCTTCCTCTGCCGACGCCGACCCCTCCCATGCCCTAGCGCTGGTGCCGCCACCACTTTCTCTTACTTCTGCCGACTCCGTCGATCCCTTGCCGTTGCCCTCTCTGGACCGAAGCAGCGCCGGCCACCGCGACTCCTCCTTGTGCTCACGAGACATCGCCGGTCATTGGAAACCAGCGTCGTCGCCGTTCCCTAGCCAGCCGACCCAATTTCCTTGCCTCTGCTGTTGCCTCGCCGCCGCAGGGATCTCAGCCACCACCCGCACGGTCGCTGGCCGAGTCCTTTCTCCTATTATTCTCCTCCCCTACCGGTGCTCTAGGGTTTTCCCCTCTGCCCTAGGACCTATCACCGCCGTTGTGACCACTGTGCCTTTGCTTTACTCCGAGCCGGCATCCCTTTGCTTGCATCAGATTCCCCCTTGTGCTGGTTGTGACCACCCCAAAGAGTTAGCCGTCAGCTATGGTGAGTGTCACCTCCTGATCAACTTGATTCGTCGCTGCCTTTCTTTGTGCGAGATTAAATTTGGGATGTTGCAGCCACTGGAGAAGGATGTATGGGTAACGAATCTTTTAACCTAAACTTGTTGATAACCTTAGATATGAATTTCAGTCACCAAAGGTTGCTTTCCATTTACAGAGAATGACATATTCAATGAGTAGCATTACTGCCCTGTTGCCATATTAGAGATATAGCTGTTTCGGTGAAGCTGGAATCGTGAACAGAGTTAACAAGAACAGTTATTTAAGGTAAGGATTAGGTGTATTTGAAAATACTTGTTGTATATTATGTTATGAATTGGTGGATTTGGATAGATAATCATGTGGATCTAGGTAAGGAACATGGTTATGATACATGTTGATTAGGGTTTTACCCTAATTTAGGGTTAGAGATTTTATTTAGCTATTTATGAGAATTGAAGCTAAATAAAATATATATACATTGGTGTTACAGGACCTTGACGCGAGACGAGCATCTCGACGTTGGATTTGGAAAGATTGGACTTTCTTATTTTAGGCGGGTACTTTTGACTTATTGTCTTTGATATGCATAGAAGTGAAATTAACAAGTTGCATTAATTATGTTCCTCATTTGTTTTGGTTAATCACTACTCGATTACCTGTTACCTGCTTGATTGATTGTTTGTTTTGCATTTCGTGTCGTTATGTACCTGATTACACATGCTCATAGGGGTAGTGATATAACCATGCTTCACCATGTTCAGGACTTAGGTTTGATACCTTATTTGATCAGTGTACTTTGATCTGATTTATTCACTATGGTGCACATCATTATATGTCCAGAGATTGGTTTAGTATATTACCATGCTTAGTGTCATGCATCATTCGCATGATTACATGCTGTGTGATAGATTGCTCCATTATTGTCGAGCACATCGCCAGTTTCATCACTGTTCGGTGCTCCGTTATGACGCTTATGGATAGCGTGACCCAGCGTGGTAGCACGTCAGTTTGCTCTTCCGGTGCTCCGTTGGTCCGCTCATGGGTAGTGTGACGCAGCGTGTAGCACGTTAGAGATCCCTCCCCGTCATAGTGTACCGGGAGATGAGAGCATTGCGCTCCCCCATTTATGATTTGGGGTAGGAGTATGTGTGTACTCCGACAGCATCCCATTCACTCGGTCACTCATCAGAGGTAGTGATGCAGAGTGCACGGTAGTCACAGCCCTACCCACTCGGTCCCACTTTTGTTGTGAGTTGGCTGATTGACGTCAGGGGTGACCATGACATTGGCATCATATGCATGATGCATTTATTGCTTGTGTTTGTGTTTGCTGTATTTATATGCTGCATATTGTTTGGATACCTATGTTTGACTTGCATACAGGATTTCTATACTACTCGGACTGTTTGTCCTGATGCCCAGGTCCTGGTTAGTACAGTTTCTCTCTTGTTTTACTTTGGTTTGCATTTACCTTTATTTTATCAGGAGATTGTACGCATGATTAGTGCTAAGTGTTATTTCCTTACTTTGCATATCAGTTGTACCTGCTGAGTGTTGGACTCACCCCGCCTCCATTGTTATTTTTCAGGTTGATGCTGTCAAAAGAGAGTTCCAGTTGCTAGTCCCCTGCAGACCACGAGGGCCTTTTAGATCTTTTGGTTTTCTTCTTTACTACACCATGTTTTGAACTTGTTATGTTTTGGATACTTTGGATCTTGTATGGATTGTTATTTGTGATGGCTTTTATTGGGATTTGCTTTTACTACATGTCTGCCTAGATGGCAGAAGAGGTAAGTTGGATTTATCACCGGTTTTGAGCTTTACGAGTGTAGTGGAGTAGGAATATGTTTTGAGCTTTACGAGTGTAGTTGAGTAGGGTCGTTTTCGAATCAGAGTATTATTGTTCTGTTTACTTGTTATATAAACTGCGTGGTGATTGTTTTATTTTTGTTATTATTCCAGCCGCATGTTGCTGAGGTATATAGTGCTTGTAGAAAAGTTTCAGATTGTCCGCCGTACAGGGGAGATTTTGCCGAAATTTCTTCGGACATGGACTCCTCCGGGGCGTGCTAGCATGTCTAGGAAGATATGACTTCGACCTGATGCATTTGGCTTAGTGGAACTAACTGAAGCTACCCCTTATGGATCCTAACTAGTTAGACCAAGGTTTTGTACTAAGTTTAGTAAATAGAACTATTTGGAAAACCTTGAAGGCATGGTTACTCTAATGATGTCCAGGTGACTCACTAGATCCAAGAGGTTTATCCGAGAATGCCTATTTGATGAACCTAAAGCTAAACCTGAATCTAACAAAAAGTTAAACTAAATCCTGAAATTGAATTTAACTCATCTCATAAAATTATAGGATTCCCTGATTGAAAATGTAGATCGGGTGAGATGACTAAGGACTTAAAATTAAAATCAAATTAAAATTTCTAACTAAAATTCAAACTAAACAAGAATTTTAATTAAATTAAAATTAACATTAAAATTAAACCAAGCTTATTAACTAAATCAAATCAAATTATTATTTTTAAAATTATTTTGCCTTAAAAATCATTTGAAAAATGATTTTAACTTAAAATCATTTAAAAAATCATTTTAATTTAAAAATTATTTTTAAAAGTATTTTAACTTAAAAATCATTTTAAAAATTATTTTAACTTAAAAATTATTTTAATTTAAAAATTATTTTAACTTAAAAATCATTTTACAAATTATTTTAACTTAAAGATTATTTTAAAAAATTTATGTTAACTTAAATATCATTTTAAAAATTTATTTTAACTTAATTTTTTTTTTCAAAATTTTTTGACTTGAAAATTTATTTTAAAATTACTTTAACTTAAAAATTTATCTTTAAAATCGTTTTAACTTAAAATTTACTTTAAAAATTTATTTTAAAATTTTATTTTAAAAATTATTCCAACTTAACAATTTATTTTAAACTAAAAAATTAAATTAACTTAAAATTAATTTAAAAACTTAACTTAAAAAAAAATTAACTTATCTAAAACTTAAAAATTAATTTAACTTAAGCATTCAAACTGATTTTAACTCCTACATGTTATAGGAATCCAAGTAGATTTTAGATAGCGATTGTTCCAAACACATAACTAGGGATCACACCAAATTCACTTAACTAACATACAAAAGCCTAGGAACAGTTGCCTTTGGTAACAATGGCAAACTCAAGGTAATTGGAATAGGTAATATTGAAATCAAAACTGATTTTATTATGAAAAAGGTATTACTTATTGAAAATCTCAAATACAACCTTCTTAGTATTAGTCAACTGTGTGTTTTTGGATTTAAGATTAGGTTTCTTTCATCTGAATGTTTAATTAAACACCTAGATAACCCTACTATAAGTCTCAAAGGGTTTAGAAAAGACAATATCTATGCAATTAACCTAACTTCTTCTTCACTTAAGTGTTACTTAACACAAAAAGAAGAAATTTGGTTATGGCATAGAAGAATGTCACATACAGCCTTTAGGAAATATAAGTAAATTAAATGGATTAGTTAGATGCTTACCAAAATTACCCAATTTAGACCCAACAATCTTTAATGCTTGGTAACAAGGAAAACAAACAAAATCTACTCACAAACCAACTAATCAACTTCAAACAAATTCAATACTAGAACTATTACACTTAGATTTATTTGACTCCCATGGGGTCAAATCAATAAATGGAAGTCTATATTGCCTAGTAATAATAGATGACTACTCTAGGTTCACCTGGGTAAAATTCTTAAAAAGTAAAGATGAAACGTTTGAAATCTTCACTAATTTTTGCAAACAAGTTGTTAAAAGAATCAGAAGTGACAACAGAAGAGAATTTAAAAATCATAATTTTAACTAATTTTGTCTTAAAAACGTCTACCATCATAAATTTTCATGTCCTAAAACACCTCAACAAAATGAAATAGTAGAAAGAAAAAACGGAACTCTACTTGAAGCCTCTAGGACAATGTTGAATGAATATAACTTACCAAAATATTTTTGGGCAGAAGTTGGTAGTACAACTTGCTATGTACAAAATCGAACTACAATAAACAAAACTCACAATAAAACCTTATTTGAATTATATTATAATAAACAACCTAATATTAAATATTTTAAAGTATTTGGATGCCCAGTATACATACTAAATACAAGAGAACACTTAAGAAAATTTACCTCAAAAATAGAAAATGGAATATTTAAAGGATATTCGTTAAACAGTAGAAGGTATAGAATATAAAATAAAGTCACACTGAAAATTGAAAAACCCTCAAATGTAAAATTTGAAGAATCTAACCAAAATTTAGAACAAACTCAGATTCAACTAAGTGATTTTATTCAAAGTAACCCTAGTGAAAATCTAAGTCAAGAAGAAGAAGAACAACCTCAATCGAATGAACCTATTAAAACTATAAGAGTCAACGCAAATCATCCAATTGAGCAAATAATTGGTGATCCAGACTTAAGAGTTCAGACTAGGTCATCCTTCTGAAATTTAAGTCAAATGTCCTTGATATCCAAAATTGAACCCAAAACAATAGCAGAATCCTTACTTGACCCAGACTGGATCATAGCCATGCAGGAAGAACTAGCCCAATTTAAAAGAATCCAAGTCTGGGACTTAGTACCTCCTCCTAACAACAAAAAGATAATAGAAACAAACTAAGTGAAAATGGGAAAATTATTAGAAACAAAGCTAAACTTGTTGCCAAGGGATTTAGTCAAGTAGAGGGACTTGACTATGATGAAACATATGCCCCAGTAGCTAGACTGGAGTCCATTAGAATGTTACTTAGCTTTGCAGCCCATAAAGGATTTAAACTTTATCAAATGGATGTTAAATCTGTATTTTTAAATGGGCTAATAAAAAAAGAAGTTTATGTAGGTCAACCACCTGAGTTTGAGAGTTTAGATCATCCTAATCATGTATTTAAACTCAAGAAAGCTTTATATGGATCTAAACAAGCACCTACGATATAGTATGAAAGATTAACCTCTTACCTAACTTCTAAAGAATTCAACCAAGGATAAATTGACTAACCCTATTTGTCAAATCAATCAAACAAGATATTTTTATAGCTCAAGTATATGTAGATGATATAATCTTTGGGTTAACCAACTCAGAATTTTTACAAGAATTCATAACCCTAATGGAATAAGAATTTGAAATGAGCTTAGTAGGTAAATTAACTTACTTTTTGTAGCTTCAAATTAAACAAACAAATGACGGTAATTATATTTATCAACAAAAATATATTAATGAATTACTTAAAAAATTTGGTATGGAAAACACTAAGGAAATAAAGATACCTATGACAACTAATACAATCTTAGATAATGACCCAAATAGAAAACCAGTTGACTTAAAATACTATAGGAGTGTCATAGGTAGCATACTATACTTAATTGCATGTTGACTTGATATTTTATTGGCAGTTAGTATGTGTGATAGATACCAAACTTGTACTAAAGAATTACATTTGACTCAAGTCAAAAGAATTTTTAGATATCTCAAAGGAACATCAAATGTAGGAATTTTGTATCCTAGAACACCCAATTTTGAACTCATAGGATACTCCGACTCAGATTACGCTGGCTGTAAACTAGATCGAAAAAGTACAAGTGGTGGATGTCAACTACTTGGCCCATCACTTGTCAGCTGATTTAGTAGAAAACAACACTGTGTTGCCTTATCTACTACTGAGTCAGAATATATAGCTATAGGAGAATGTGTCGCACAATTATTATGGATGATGCATACCTTAAAAGATTTTAATTTAAACTTTACAAATACAAAAGTACTAATTGATAATATTAGTTTAATTAATTTAACAAAAAATCCTGTGCATCATTCAAGAACTAAACACATTGAAATTTGACACCACTTTATCAGGGATCATGTCACTAAATGCGATATTGAACTCAAATACATTGAGTCCAAGTCTAACTTAGCTGACATATTCACTAAACCCCTCCCTTAAAGTGGTGATATTGAACTCAAATACATTGAGTCCAAGTCTAACTTAGCTGACATATTCACTAAACCCCTCCCTAAAAGTGAATTTAGTAACTTATGTCGGCAATTAGGAATGTTCTTAATAGACTAGGACCTTTATTTTTCAAAATTGTTTTCAAAATTTTCTTTAAAATTCTAGGATAAAACTTTTTATTTTATCTTTCTCAAAATTTCCTATTTTTTAGTATTTTCAAAATCAGTTTTTAGCCTTAGTCTAGATCAAATCCTTAGAATGCATGCTCCTATAGATCTAAGGCTTGATCATCTCACCAACACATTAGGGTTATCTTGTTTGTGTATTGTTGAACTTAGAAAGGGGTGAGATGCATAGGAAGATTGTCTGGACTTAAGATGCTTATTTCAGTGCATCAACATAAGTCTGGGCGTTAAAAACCACACTAACAGAAATCAGGTTAAGTTTTTCGACTTAGTCAAATACTAACTGAATAGATTAACTTAACTTGACTAACCAAGTAAAAACTGCTATCTTTTGATAGTCAGTAAGTAACCAATGGTTAGACAGTTAAGGATACTTTCTAGTTGTTTATTTTAAAAGACTGTAAGGTTCAGGGGGAGTATTAATTTTTTTAACTGCTTGCATTTTTCTTTAAATATTTTACAAAATTATTTTCGAAAACTGCTTCAAATTTTAAAAAGATTTACCAAACTACTATCTTTAAACTTTTTACTTTTTCTTAGCCTTAAAAGTTTTAAAAATCAGTTTGACAAATGTCTAAAACATCTTGACATAATCTTCACAAGGTTTTCTTACTTGAAAATTTTTCATCTTATTTTTGAAATGACATTTTTGAAAATGCCATTTATATCTTTTTCAAAATTTAATTTTCAAAAATATTTTTTCAAATGTTTTGAAAGTTATATTAAAATATTTTCAAAATTTAATTTTTAAAAATATTTCCTAATGTTTTCAAACTCTGTTCTAGAATTTTTCAAATCCTTTGAAAATCTAATGCAAAGATATAAATTAGTAGACTTTGAAAATTATTTCCACTTTATGTTTGAAAATCCTTTTAAATTTATTTTTTTTGAAAATTTTTGTTTTGAATAACTTATTTTTGTAAGTTTAACTTCCTCCAATAACCCTGAAAGTTTTCTGTTGTAAGAATTTTTCCTTCCTTTACTTAGTCAATTTTTCCTAACTTGTCTATGCTTATTTTTTGATGAATGTCAAAGGGGGAGAGTTTGGTAGATTAAGTTAAGAAAAAATCTAGATAAAACACCAAAATCAATCTAAAACCATATCATCTGTCTAGTTATTATTGCATATTTTTTTACTAACCTAACATAGGTTGTCATTGAATAAAAAAGGAGGGAGATTGTTGGTGCAGTTAGCACCAACGACCCAACTCAAGTTTTGATGAATGACAAAGTAAGTTAAGTTAGGTTTGTTGTGATTTAACGATCTGACTGAGTGTGTAGGAGAAGTCCAGCTAGGTCAATGGGCCGACCGGATAGCTGGCACGAAGTCTAGGTAGGTCGACGGGCTGATCGGATAGCTGACACGAAGTCCAGCTAGGTTGACGGGCTGACCGGATAGCTGGCACGAAGTCCAGACAGGTTGACGAGCTGACCGGATGTCTGGCAGGATGGTAAGTTAAGGTAAGTCACTAGAGGGGAGTGACTTGGTGAGGACGCGTTCCCCGTTTGAGGGAACAGTAGGCGTTGATCCAACTTAGATTCATTTTGGAAACCTAAGTTGAGATCTTGACTAGATTCTTGTATCAAGGAGACAGAATCTAATTACTACTCAATTTATTATAATTGTGCTAACCTTTGTTTTGCAGTGTAGTATAATATTTATTGCTTCAGACTAACCTTTTTCTTACTGGAAAAAGAGTTGCTAGGAAAAGGGAGTCCCGGCGCTCGGATGGGATCCGGGCGCCTGGAGTACAAAAGCTTATCTCGTCACAAACATGGCGCATGTTGGTTGGCTGGGTCGACATCATTGTCCAGGCACCCGGAGCTACCTATATAAGGAGCCCTCCACCTGGAGCAAACAACAACAACTTCTGTTATGATTGCTCTCTTGCGCGCTGCTCCAAAGATGCTCCTGCGACACTGCGAAGCTACTCCGACAACCTTGACTCAGTTTTAATTTCCTTGTTGCCGGTAATTTAGTTTTAATAGTTCTTGTACTAATCTTGTAACTCTTTTTACGAACTATTAGTGGCTTGCCTAACGAACGCACTCGACGAGTGCGGATCTTGGAGTAGGAGTCGACGAAGGCTCCAAACCATGTAAAATTGGTTTTGATAGCGTTGTATTTATTTTTTTGTTTCTGCTGCTTACTCGATAATGAATTTTCGACGATTGCTATTTACTTCCCCCTCCCCCCCTAGCGAACTTTACAATCCAACAATGATAATAACGTCGCTCCAAGTAACCAAACTGAATAAATAAATTATATCATAAGGAGTCTCCGGGCTGACTAGTATGCCGGCCGATATATTGGCACTGAGCAGAATAATCATATTAGATGATTATAACCTTTTAATACATTTGTGAGATAACTTTTGAATGAATTCTTTATAATTGAGGGTCAGACTGAATAATAAATCAGACAAGATAACGATGTTGAGCATGGTAATCAGGCCAGATAATTATAGTCATTTAAGAGTGGATTTCGAACGGATTCTTTATATTAGATTTTCAAACTAAACAATGAATTGGGTAGGATAATGCTGCCAAGCATGATGATAAAGATAGACAATATAATAATACCTTTATAATTGGAATTCGTCCGGAGACCAAAGAATCTTGGATTTGAAGGTGCGAGAGCATGCTTGCTTATGACCCGGTCAGTGGCTTGGGAGTCTGGAATCTCTGGATCCTTTGAGGTGTGAGAGCATGCTCGCTTATAACCCGGCTGGTGGCTCCAGAGTTTGGAATCTCTGTATTATCTAAGGTGCGAGAGCATGCTCGCTTATAACCCGGCCGGTGGCTTAGGAGTCTGGAACTGGCCCAATCGGAGAATTAGGGGCTTAGAATTTTTGAGGAGAGAGAGCATACTCGCTTATAACCCGGTCTGTGGCTCAGGAGTCTGGGACTGGCCAGATCAGAGAATAGTTGGGCTTAGAATTTTTGAGGCGCGAGAGCATGCTCGCTTATAACTCGGTCGATGGTTCAGGAGTCTGGGACTGGCCTGATCGGAGAATCGAGGGCTTAGAATTTCTAAAGTGTGAGAGCATGCTAGTTTATAACCTAGTTGGTGGCTCGGGAGTCTGGGACTGGCCCAACCGGAGAATCAGGGGCTTAGAATTTCTTAGGCGTGAAAGCATGCTCACTTATAACCTAGCCAGTGGCTCGGGAGTCTAGGACTGGCCTGATCGGAGAATTGGGGGCTTAGAATTTCTGTGACACGAGAATATGCTCGTTTATAACCTGGATGGTGGCTCGGGAGTCTGGGACTGGCCCGATTGGAGAATCGGGGGCTTAGAATTTCTTAGGCATGAGAGCGTGCATGCTTATAACTAGGCCAGTGGCTCAGGAGTCTAGGACTTGCCCGATTGAAGAATCGGGGACTTAAAATTTTTGAGACGCTAGAGCATGCTCGTTTATAACCTGGCCAGTGGCTTGGGAGTTTGGGACTGGCCCGATCAGAGAATCGGGGCTTAGAATTTCTAAGGCGCGAGGCCATACTCGCTTATAACTTGGCTAGTGGCTCGGGAGTCTAGGACTGGCCAGATCGGAGAATCGGGGCTTAGAATTTTTTAGATACGAGAAGATGCTCGTTTATAATCCGGCCGGTGGCTTGGGAGTCTGGGATTGGCCCAATCGGAGAATCGGGGGCTTAAAATCTCTTAGGCGCGAGAGCATGCTTGCTTATAGCCCAACGGTGGCTCGGGAGTCTGGGACTTTCCCGATTGGAGAATCGGGGGTTTAGAATTTTTGAGACACGAGAGCATGCTCACTTATTACCCGGCTGGTGGCTCGGGAGTCTGGGACTGGCCCGATCAGAGAATCGTGTTGGTGCGGGTAGCACTAACGGTCTAACCCAGGTTTTGATGAATGACAAATAGGTTAAGTTAGTTGTGTTGTTGTCTGAAATTTTGATCAAGTGTGCAGGAAAAGTCCAGACAGGTCGACGAGCTGACCGGATGTCTGGCACGAAGTCCGGCTAGGTCGACGGGCTGACCGGATAGTTGGCGCGAAGTCCAGCTAGGTCGACGGGCTGACCGGATAGCTGGCGAGAAGTCCAAGCGGGTCGACGGGCTGACCGGACGCTTGGCGAGAAGTCCAAGCGGGTCGACGGGCTGACCGGACGCTTGGCGAGAAGTCCAGACGGGTCGACGGGCTGACCGGACGTCTGACAGGTAAGAAAGGTAAGTCACTGGAGGGGAGTGACTGTGAGGACGCGTTCCCGGGAAGGGGACATTAGGCGTTGATCCGGCTTAGATCCATTTCGGATGTCTAAGTCGAGATCGTGACTAGATTCCGGTCTCTGAAAGACGGAATCTAAGTCATACTCTTTTTATCCATCTGTTGAACTTTAACTGTGCTAACAATCTGTCTTACAGGATGTATATTTGCCTCGGACTAACTTTGTTTTGCAGGAAAAGGGAGTTTTCTGGAACAATGTGGTCCGGGCGCCGAGGATCCGGTGCCGGAGATCCGGCGCGGAGGTCCGCCAAGGCGAATTCTATCCACCAAGTCGCCGCCACGTGGAGCATCTCGGTTTGAGCGATTCGTCACATTCCAGCGCCGGAAGGAATCGAGCGCCGGAAGGAATCGAGCGCCGATATAAAAGAAGCCCCTGCGGAGCTTGTAATCAATTAATCAAGCCGAGAACTCTTCTACTGCTGGTCTTGCTCGACGTTCCGTTGACGCCAACAAAGCTCCGACACTACGCTCCGTTCTTTTCCCTTTTTGTCGGTATTTGTTTTCAGTTTTCATTAGCATTCCCTGTACGGTTCTTTTGTAATCATCATTTCGAATTGCTAGTGATTGCCCAACGAAAGTGGTCAAGGACCACGAGCCTTCGAGTAGGAGTCGTCACAGGCTCCGAACGAAGTAAAACCATTGTGTCTATTTTACTTTTCCGCTGCGTTTATACTCGATATTTTCGAATTGATATTCACCCCCCCTCTATCGAATCTAACGGTCTTACAAGTGGTATCAGAGCAGGTACTGCTCTGATTTGGTGCAACCACCAATCAGACTGGGGGTGAAAT
This sequence comes from Zingiber officinale, assembly GCF_018446385.1. Classification (NCBI taxonomy): domain Eukaryota; kingdom Viridiplantae; phylum Streptophyta; class Magnoliopsida; order Zingiberales; family Zingiberaceae; genus Zingiber; species Zingiber officinale. The sequence continues at coordinate 71,429,389 of NC_055997.1, read as the reverse complement.
TTTTTTTTGGTTTTCAGTTTTACACTCAAAACTTGTTTATCATTTTTTTTGCAACATCAATCTAGATTTTTCTACTATTTTTCTCTTCCCGCACTACTAATCCAAGACCAAGTCTTGGGATATTTTTTTCGGTTATTTACCTGTGCACAGAATGTCTCAACAAGAAGGATTTAGCACAGTGCGACCTCCACTCTTCAACGGGGACGACTTCCCGTACTGGAAGAAGCGCATGGAGGTCTACCTCAAAACAGACTTCGACCAGTGGATGAGCATTACGAGACCCTACAAAATTCCAGTGGACAACGCCGGGAATCTAGTGGATCCTGAAGACTGGACAGCAGATCTGAAGAAAAAAGCATCAACATAAAATAAAGCGATCAACACTCTACAGTGCGGATTGACAAGAGAAGAACTGAACAGAGTCGGTCCACACAAAAACGCTAAAGAGCTATGGGACAAGTTGATCGAATTGCACGAGGGAACGAGCGACGCTAAGGTAACAAAACGAGACCTGCTTTTAAATAAAATTTTTAATATAAAAATGCAGGAAGGAGAAACAGCGAATCAACTACACGCGAGGATCAAGGACATCCTCAACGGGCTTCATGCGATAGGCCACCAGATGGAGAACAGAGACTTAATAAGGTACGCATTAAACGCCTTTCCACGTAATAGTTTGTGGGCATCAATAGTGGATGCCTACAAAATTTCTAAGAATCTTTCTAACTTAAAATTAGATGAGCTTTTCTGTGAATTAGAATTACACGAACAAACTAATGCTGGAGCCGAGAAAGGTATAGCTCTATTTGCAGGTTCCTCCAAAGAAAAGAAAAGCAAGCCTGAATATGAAGAGGAATCTGACCAAAACTCCGAAGACGAAGAACACCTGGTGAACTTAGTAAGAAAAATGTTCACCAGGAGAAAGAGGAGCTTCAGCAAAAAGGACCTTCAAAAGATCAGCTCTCCCTTAGAACAAAAGAACGTGACTTGCTACGGCTGCAATAAAAAGGGACACTACAAGAACGAATGCCCAAAACTGAAGTTCGACAAACCAAAGCCAACCAAAAAGAAAGCACTTAAAGCAACGCGGGACGACTCCTCGGACGAATCAGAAGAAGAAGAACAGAAACATCAGAGCCACCTCGCACTGATGGCTCGCGAAGCCGAAACAAAAGACGAGTCGGAAGATGAAGACGGGTCTGAACCCGAAACAAGCCACGAGTCCGTACTCGTTTCCGAAGGCTCGAATGAGGTATATTTTAATTTAAACAAAAATTTTTTTAGAATCATCTCCTGTTTAAATAGTAAATTAACTAAAGTAGAAAATAAAAACAAATCACTTCTTGAGGAAAATCAAAACCTCAAGGAACAATTAAAAAATTCGAATCCAACTCAAGATCTAACATTTGAGGAGGAAAATCTATCATTAAAAAATGATGTTAAAAATTTAAAATAAATGCTAGAAAAATTTACAACAAGATCAAAAAATTTAGACTTAATCCTAAATAATCAAAAAGCATGTTATAATAAAACCGGACTAGGATATAAGCCGAATTCAAATAAAACCTTCAACTCATTAATAACCCAATACAAATAAACCAATCTAGCTTGGGTTCCGAAAGCGTGTCTGACCACGCAAATAGGACTTAATCAATATTATATACCTAAAGAAAAAATACATTATATAAAATTGAATAAAACAAACCAAAATCCAAAATATAAACCTAAATCAAATTCAAAATCTAAACAGTTTAAAAATCAACAAAATTATCACCAAGTTAACCATAACTATAAAAAGAATCGACACAAACCTAAAACCAAAATTTAAATTAATAGCCAATAATTCAGGGGGAGGCTCCAGAATAGCTGGCACCTCCAAAACTAACTTACCCGACAGGGTAACCCAAAACTAACTAACCCGGCAGGGTAATTAGAATTTGAGGCCAAGTTTAACTTGACTCATGGTACTGGTGAAGTTTTTTGGATGATAGTACGTTAGGGAAGCTTGGGCATCGCATGTCTAGAAAGATATGACTTCGATCTGGTGCATTTGGCCAAGTGGAACTGACCGAAGCTACCCTTAAACAAATCCTAACCAGTTAGACCAAGATTTAGTACTAAGTTCCGTGGATAGGACTATTCGGAAAACCTCGAAAGGTTGGTTACTTCTAATGATGCCCTTGTGACTCACCAAGCTTAGAAGTTTATCCGAAGAATGCTTATTTGTGGAAACCAAAGCTAAGTCTGAATCTAACACAAGTTAAACCAAAACTCTGTAATCAAACCAATTTCATCTCACAAAATCATAGGATTCCCTGATTGATAATATAGATCGGGTGAGATGAATAAGGTTTAAATTTTAATTTTAAACTTAAAAATTAATTTCAAAATTTTAATTTTAAACTTAAAAATTAATTTCAAAATTTTAATTTTAAACTTAAAAATTAATTTCAAATTTTAATTTTAAACTTAAAAATTAATTTCAAAATTTTAATTTTAAACTTAAAAATTAATTTCAAAATTTTAATTTTAACTTAAATTTTTTTTTTAAAATTTTAATTTTAACTTAAAAATTAATTTCAAAATTTTAATCTTAAACTTAAATTAATTTCAAAATTTTAACTTTAAATTAATTTCAAAATTTTAATTTTAGAAAAATTAATTTCAAAATTTTAATTTTAACTTAAAATTTTTTTTCAAAATTTTAATTTTAACTTAAAAATTAATTTCAAAATTTTTAATTTTAACTTAAAAATTAATTTCAAAATTTTAATTTTAAACTTAAAAATTAATTTCAAAATTTTTAATTTTAACTTAAAAATTAATTTCAAAATTTTAATTTTAACTTAATTTCAAAATTTTAATTTTAAACTTAATTTCAAAATTTTAAATTTTAAACTTAAAAACTAACTTCAAAATTTTTATCTTAAACTTAAATTAATTTCAAAATTTTAAACTTAAATTAATTTCAAAATTTTAACTTTAATTTAATTTCAAAATTTTAATTTTAATTTCAATTTTTTTAAAAAATTCAGTTTAAAACAAAAATTAATTTCAAAATTTTAATTTTGAAACTTAAAAATTAATTTCAGTAATTATAATTTCAAAATTTTATTTTTAAATTTTAATTTCAAAACTTTAATTTTAAACTTAAAAATTAATTTAAAAATTTTAATTCTAAACTTAAAAAAAATAATAAATTTCAAAATTTTAATTTTAAACTTAAAAATCAATTTCAGAATTTTAAACTTACACTTAAATAATGCATGCTCAAAAGACTAACTTTAAATCTTACTTACTGTAAGAAACCAAGTGGATTTTGGACAGTGGTTGCTCCAAACATATGACTGGAGATCACACCAAGTTCACTCAACTCACTTACAAAAGCCTAGGAACAGTTGCCTTTGGAAACAACGGCAAACTCAAGGTAATTGGTATAGGTAATATTGAATTAAAATTAGACTTTATAATTACAAATGTTTTACTTGTTGAAAATTTTAAATATAATCTTCTAAGTATAAGTCAATTGTGTGATACTAGGTATAAGGTCAAATTTCTATCTACAGAATGTTTAATCAAACATCTAGATAATCCTACCATAAGCTTAAAAGGTTTTAGAAAAGACAACATCTATGCAATCAACCTAACCATTTCTTCCATTAAGTGTTATTTAACACAAAAAGAAGAAACTTGGTTATGACATAGGAGGATGTCTCACACCAACTTTAGAAATATAAGTAAACTAAATGGACTTGTAAAAGGCTTACCAAAGCTACCTAACTTAGATTCAACCATATGCAATGCTTGTCAACAAGGCAAACAAACTAAATCAACCCACAAACAAACAAATCAACCACAAACTAACTCAATCTTAGAACTTCTACATTTAGATCTTTTTGACTCCCATGGAGTCAAATCTATAAATGGAAACTTATATTGTTTAGTAATTATAGACGACTTGTCACGCCCCAGGTAGTCCCTGTCCGAAGAAATTTCGGCAGCATCTCCCCTGTACGGCGGACAATATGAAGCTCAGTATACATATATCTCCATACCTCGGCCACACACGGCCGGAATAATACAATACAATAAGAACAAGCCACGCAGTTTATATCAACATTCCACATGAGTCAACATATAATCAATCCACGCAGTTTAATAAGAAAAAACGATATAAAATCTCGAAAACATATGTACACATCCTACTCCACTACAACGAAGAAACGAAATCCACGAAGTAATGAAATATTCGCAGCGGAAAACAAAAAGTAGTAAACCCAATGTGCGTCATAAAGTCCCCAATACAAAACCTCACATCACAAGTACATAAGATGCAAAAGCAGGATAAAATCCGACAAAGAAAATCCTCGCTGAATGGGGCCAGCGACTGGAATATCTCCCGACGACCTCAACCTGAAAAATGGTAACAACGGGGTGAGTCCAAAGAACTCAGCAGGTAATCCAATAGACATGTACAGCAATATATATCCACCAGTAATAACCTAAGGTACAGTCTCCTAAACCATAAGCCTACAGTACAGTCTCCTAATAGTATAACAGATATGCATAACTGAAATAAGCTGTAATAAGTAACCAGAAGCAGGTAATACAGTTTACAGCAAGAATAATAAGAAATGCATAACTACAATAAACCGTACTCACCTGCGAGGCTTGGGCGAATGACTATGGACATACACAAATAAAGATAGTCAGAACAAATACGCATGTATCCTGTATGCATGTCAATCATATGCAGTCACCCAAGTGCATCATCCAATATGCAACAATCACAATAAATGCAATCTGTGCATATGATGCAATATGACATGGTCACCCCTGACGCCAGTCTGTATCTCACACACAATGGTGAGACCGCGTGGGTAGGGCTGTGACACTTTTAGTATACACTCTAACAGCTGTCGGAGTACACCTATCCTCCTATCTCAAACATAGTGAGGAAGCGCAATGCTCTCATCTCCCGGTACGCGATGACGGGGAGGGATCCCTGTCCTGCTACCACGCTGCGTAACACTAACCCATGAGTGTACCAGGGGAGCCCTCGACAGAGCAACCTACCATACACACCCTGAGTGCTGTGCCACCACCCATGCAGTGGACACGTTGTGTGCATGCCCTCATGTAGCCGGCCGACGAGCTCAACAATAATGGAGTCGTCCATCGCCCAGCATGCAATCATGCGGTATGGTGCATGCGGCTACAGAATGTCATACCTGAACGTATCCCCCTCCATATACGTAGGTGCCAAAAAGGTAAACGCAGATATATAACAGAGATATAAACAACATGAATCCAACAATATATATATATCAAGTATCTCCAGCCTCTAATCATGGGTAGATAAGCACTATAAGTAATCATAACCACGAACACATATACACATGGTAGAGATAAAAGTAAACCAGACTAATGTAAAGCATCTAATAGTAGAAGCATATGATAGGTATCAACTAAGCTAAGACCAAGGAAAAAAATAAATCTACCATCTATCACTAGTAACTATATATAAACTATACATATCCTAAGACAGTATCAAAAGATAAGTCAAAGGGTACCCGCCTCAAATAGAAGGTACAATCCCAAATCCGAAGTCAACGTCGAGACGCCTGTCTCGAATCAGAATCCTGTGTCAACAAACAATATATATATTTTATTTAGCTAAATCCAAATGAATAGCTAAATAAAATCTCTAAACCTAAATTAGGGCAAAACCCTAATCAGCAATCTCAACCTATCTAATTAAACCTAACGGTCAATTAGGGTTAGTTACCTAAACCCTAATCACCAATTAGATCAGATATATAAACTTAAATTAAATCCAATAGTTGACTAGGGTTAATTGTCTTAACCCTAATCATTCCATTAGATTAAATCTAAGCAAATATATCTATCATAACATGTATCATCATCTAAATTAAATCTAACAGTTGACTAGGGTTAATTATCTTAACCCTAATCATTCCATTAGATTTATCTAGGCAAATAAATCTAATTACACTTTAGCAACTAAATACAACATGTATCAACTAATGATACACTAACCATCTAGTATTCAAATCATACCATGATCTACAACTAATCATGTACCGAAACATACCTAATCCTTACCTAAATTTACAGCCACTGCTGGAACGAAATGAGCTGCTGGAAACCAACTGAGCTGGCTGGAAAAACAAGGTGATCTGTTGGACAAGGTTACCACAGAACACTACTTCACCTCCAATCAAAACTAATTCCTCTAGAACAATCAAATTACACCATACCTCACGCTTAGCCCTCCCTTCTGTTGATCCACCCTAAGAAGTATTGCTCTCAGGAAGGTAGCTGCCGGAGCAAAGGGTGCTGAATCAAGAACACCACAGAAGATCAACCTACTGGATCAACCAGACCAAGAAGGAATCAAGCACAGATCATTGATCCAAACACCAACCAAAATAACAACCTACCTTACCCCAATCGGCTGTCTCCAACAGAAATTGCCCAATCCGTGACCTAAATCAACCTCAAGGAAGAGGATCAAGATCTGACCACGTGAGGTCAATAGGAAGAAGATCAAGAACTGACAGCAAGGAAACGATCCTTGCCTCCAGGATCGTAGCTAGGGCACGGCTTGTCGACGCTGCGACGACTGATCGGAGCCGATGGAAGGGATTTAGGGCACGGTTGCACAAGGAGGAAGGGCTCAGGTGAAACTAGCCCTACTCTCAAACCTCCGGAAGCAAACCCTCGCCGGCGATCGGGTGGATCTCGCTCGATCAGTGGCGTCGGCTCATCCCCGTGAAAGAACTAGTGGCGAGGAGAAGAGATCGAAGCTAGGATGAGAAAGGTCTCGGCTGGATCTGGGCTTACCAGGCGTCGATGCCGGCAGAGGAATCGCCGGAGCTGGTCCCGTCGCCGTCGCTTGTCCGCAAGAGGGAGAGGACAGAAAGAACAGAGAGAGGAGATCGGGGAAGAGGAAGAGGGGAAGGGATTCGGTGATCGGCGATTTGGGAAGGGAAATAAAAATAAAGGAAAAGAATTTATAATTACAAACTTTTCCTCACTTAAACGGGTATCCCAAACAGGCTTTATTCGTACCCGGAATTGATCCCCTCAAAACTCGTCGTACGAGCTCCGAAAAATTCCCAGAAAATTTCTAAAAATTCCGGAAAAATTCTATAAGGCTATTTCTCAAATAACCCTATTAATTAAATTTTCCGAGATCTCACATCCTCCCCTACTAATAAAAATTTGGTCCCCAAATTTCGCTATAACTAACAGCAAACACTAAAATATAACCAAACAGTATAAATGCTGAAAGAAACTCTAACCCACATACCTCAAGTCAAAAGATGGGGGTATCGAGCTCGGATCGTATCCTCCAGCTCCCATGTAGCCTCCTCGTCAGAATGATGCTGCCATCCGACTTTAACCAGTCGGACAGTCTTGTTCCGTAGCTGACGCTCCCTGTGGTCCAGAATCCGCACCGGAACATCCTCGTAAGTAACATCAGGCTGAATAGGAACAGATATATCTGACAGAACATGTGCCGGATCGGATACGTATCTCCTCAGCATAGATACGTGGAATACATCGTGAATGCCAGCTAGAGATGGTGGTAGCGCCAGACGATAAGCTACTGCTCCAATCCTCTCCAAGATCTGGAATGGTCCAATATATCGGGGAGCTAGCTTACCTCGAAGACCAAATCTCTTCACCCCTTTCGTGGGTGAAACTCTAAGAAATACATGATCACCAATGGAGAACTCCAGGGGTCTCCGTCTCTGATCAGCATAACTTTTCTAACGGTCCTGGGCCTCTGACATCCTCCGTCTGATAGTGCGAACCAGCTCCGCATCCTGCTGAGCTCTCTGAGGTCCTACCAACTGAGCCTCCCCAACCTCTTCCCAGAGGACGGGTGTCCGACAAGGCCTACCATACAACGCCTCAAACGGTGCCATCTGGATAGCCGAATGATAGCTGTTGTTGTAGGCGAACTCCACTAATGGCAGGTGGTCCTCCCAACTGCCTCCGAAGTCCATGACACAAGACCTCAGCAAGTCCTCCAATGTCTGAATAGTCCGCTCGACCCCCATCCGCTCGGATGGAATGTCGACTAAAGGGTGTGCCCAAGGCTGCCGCAGACTCGCGAGTCGGACGTGAACGTGGGTCTCTATCGATATAATGCTCAACGGAACTCCATGCAATCGATAATCTCTCGACAATATAACTCGGCTAATCGATCCAGAGAATCGGTCTCCGGATCGCTATAAAATGTCGGATTTGGTTAATCGGTCAACGATTACCCAACGCATCATGACCTCGACGAGTCCTAGGCAAACCAACCATGAAATCCATAGTAATGTGCTCCCACTTCCACTCGGAATAGGGATCCTCTGAAGTAATCCAGCAGGTCTCTGTGCTCACCGACAGACAAGACATCTCGCTACAAACTCCGCGATGTCTTTCTTCATCCGCTCCACCAATAGGAACGCCTCAAATCACGATACATACGGGTCCCACCGGTGGATAGCAAACCTAGAACGATGAGCCTCTGAGTAACTCCTCCATGACGGGTGAGACGAGGTACACATAATCGCCTCGAAATAAACAATCCCTCGCTGCCTCGTGTAAACTCACCGTCTGGCGAAGCTATCCGCTAATGAATCAGAATCCGATCTCGGCTGGGCCTCTCGAATCCTCATCCCGATCGACGATCGAGCAACCATGGTAACCTGAATACCCTACTCTATCGTCCTCGCTCCTCAAGGCCCAACTCGAGAATCAAATCAAGTCCGTGACTAAAACTCGGTGACAAGCTAAAGTCCCTCTGGACTTCCGCTAAGTGCATCGGCAACCACATTAGCTTTACCCGGATGGTAGCTAAGAGTACAATCATAATCCTTCAGGAACTCCATCCATCTCCTCTGTCGGAGATTGAGTTCCTTCTGGGTGAAAATATATTTGAGACTCTTATGATCAGTAAGAATCTCAAAAGTAATACCATAAAGATGATGTCGCCAAATCTTCAAAGCAAAGATAATAGCGGCTAGCTCTAAATCATGTACTGGGTAGTTCTTCTCATGCTCCTTCAACTGACGAGAAGCATAGGAGACTACCCTACCGTGCTGCATCAAAACAGCGCCCAAGCCCTGAAGAGATGCGTCTGTGTAAAGTACAAATCCGTCATCACCAGAAGGTAAAACCAAAACTGGTGCTGATACTAATCTCCGCTTCAGCTCCTGGAAGCTGGTCTCACAAGCCTCTGACCACGTGAACTTCACGCCTTTCCTAGTCAGACGTGTCAACGGCATAGCAATGCTGGAGAAACCCTCAACGAATCGTCGGTAATATCCAGCCAAGCCCAAGAAACTACGGATCTCCTGGACTGACTTCGGCTGCTCCCAGCTAGATCTTCTGAGGATCCACAGAAATACCTCGGCTAGACACCACGTGTCCTAGAAAACCAACTGAGGGAAGCCAAACGCACACTTGCTGAACTTCGCATACAGATGATGTCGTCGAAGAGTCTCCAAGACTATGCGAAGATGTTGTGCGTGCTCCTCCTGAACGTGAATAGATCAATATGTTATCGATAAACACAATAACAAACTGATCTAGGTACTCCAGAAAGATACGGTTCATCAGATCCATAAATACTGCAGGAGCATTAGTAAGCCCAAATGGCATTACCAAAAACTCGTAATGTCCGTATCTGGTGCGAAATGCTGTCTTCTGAATATCAGAATCCCTAACTCTCAGCTGATGATATCCAGACCGCAGATCAATCTTAGAATACACTGATGTATCTCTGAGCTGATCAAATAAATCCTCAATCCGGGGCAAGGGGTACTTATTTCTGATAGTCACTGCATTCAGCTGCCTATAATCGATGCACAACCTCAGAGTACCATCCTTCTTCTTGACGAATAGTACTGGAGACCCCCACGGAGATACATTAGGGCGAATAAATCCCCTATCTAATAACTCCTGGAGTTGGACCTTTAATTCCTTTCGGCGTGCCATCCGATAAGGAGCTTTCGATGTTGGTGCGGTCCCGGAATCAACTCAATAGCAAACTCCACTTGCCTTGAGGAGGCAAACTAAATAGTTCATCTAAAAGTCGGATACTCTCGCCCCCTGGAGCTGAGGGCTACCGATGTCATCAGTAGTAATCAACGATAATAGAAATCCTCGACATCCATGTGATAGCGGTTTACGCGTAAATGGTCAATATCCCATCGCCTATGATGCGGTGAAATCCCAAGAGGGTTGGTTCGGAGGTCGAAAAGTAACCACCCTCTTCTGGCAATCAACTGTGGCATGGTATGCAGACAACCAATCCATGCCAAGGATAATATCGAACTCGACCATTTCCAATACTAACAAATCTACCGTGAGTATAATGCTACCAAAATCTAACGGGCAACCTCTGACCTCCTGAGTGACATCCAAGGTATCACCAGATGGTAAGGAGACGGTCAGTCATCGCGGTCTACAAGAAGGTAGTCTACCAATCTCTCTCACAAATGCACAAGATATAAAAGAATGTGAACTACCTGTATCAATTAGCATATCAGCAGAAAATGCATAAAGTAAAACCGTACCGCGGAAAACGGCTCCGTCGGCCCGCTGTGCATCCTCTCGGGTGACCGCGTGAACTCGTCCAGTATCGGACGGTGGTAGAGGCGGTAGCACTGCCAAAGGCTGCTGCATCGGAGTCTGAGCCTGCCACTGCGTCTGTACTGGATACTGAGTCGAAGATGGGACTATAGGCTGCAATATGCACTGAATCGGTGGTGGCAGAATCGATACTGTGCCAATGGCTGAGGCCGCAACCGATACTGCCCCTGAGTCGATACTGAGGTCCCGAAATAGAACTCGGACTCCATAAGGACGCCAAAACGCTCCGACCACATGCCATAGCAGCTGCCGCAGGGGGAGCTGTCCTCTGCTGGCGATGCGAAGATTGGCCTTCGGCCCTCCTCGCTGAGTCCCGGACTGATCAGCCTGTGCCCAGGCAGTTTGCAATAATAGCAAACTGACTGTCCCAGAGTACATGCAGAGGTGATGTGATCTCGGGATCCACAACGGGTGCAGTGCGAGTCATCAGTGGACTGTTTCCGGTTCTGCTGAGAAGACCGGGAACGTCCTGAGGAAGACTTTCCTGATTTCTGGGATCGGCCAGATGACCCAGAAGTACCCTGACCCGTCTGAGTGCGACTGCTCTGCTGCTGTCCCGTAGTCTGTGGCTGCTGGCTCTGTCCGGAAGTCCGATCAGTCTGCTTCCTCTTCTTGTTTGCATTCACTCTCTGATGAGCAGACTCAATCGTAAGAGTTCTATCCAGTGTCTTTACGTATGATGAACTACCAAGACCGGCAAACTTCACCTGAAGATGTCCATCCAGTCTCTGGACAAACTGAAGCATACGAGATTTGTCCTCGGCAACCAACTCAGGACAGAATCTGGCCAACCGATTAAATTCAGCATTATACTCCATCACTGAGCGGTTATTCTGTCGAAGACTCAGAAAATCCTGCCGACGTGTCATCCGATACGCCCGAGGAAAATACTGACGCTCGAATGTCTCCCTAAATCTCGTCCAGGTAATATGCTTCTCGCCTGTAATCGGGCGCTGCGTGTCCCACCAGATCTCTGCCTCATCTCGTACCTCAAGTACGCAGTAGTAGACACGACTAGAGAAGGTGCCGAGTACCCTGTAGGTACTACTGGCGGTACAGGCGAGGTAGGTACCTCTGAAGTCGGAACCGTCAGGATCTGACAGTCTAACGTGGTCACAATACCCTGAGGAGTCTATCCCTGACGGACAGGCTCAACCCTAACAGAACTCTCTGGAATTAAATTAAAGAAAGCACTATATGGAATTAAGCAAGCACCCAGGGCATGGTATGAGAGGCTAACATCTTACTTAACATCTAAAGGATTCAAACAAGGTCAAATAGACCCAACCTTGTTTGTTAAATCATTAAATACAAACATATTTATTGCACAAATATATGTAGATGATATAATATTTGGCTCAACAAATTCAGAATTTTTAGAAGAATTTATTAATCTAATGGAAAAAGAATTTGAAATGAGCTTAGTGGGAAAATTAACCTATTTCTTAGGATTACAAATCAAACAAACAAATGAAGGAAATTATATTTATCAACATAAATACACCAAAGAATTGTTAGGATCCTACGTACTCGGCTAGAGAGGGGGGGGGGTGTGAATAGCCGCCCCAAATTACTCGTTTCTTCCTACAATTCGTTAGCGCAGCGGAAAAATAAAATAGAAACGAAAGGAAGGATATCAAACCTTAACACAGCGATGTACGAGGTTCGGAGATGATGCTCCTACTCCTCAGCGTGTCCGTAAGGTGGACGAACCCAATCAATCCGTCGGTGGATGAGTCCCCGGAAAATCGGCTAATAAAAACACTCCTTCTGGGTGGAGAAACCTCGCCACAGAAACTTCTTGCAGCAGCAAGAAAGGAGTACAAGGAAAACAAGAAATAAAGTACAATACAAATGTAAACTTTCTTGCCTTCTCTTCGACTGGAAGAAGCAGCCGCTTCCAAGCGCCTACAACAGCAGGTGACCCAGCCGGAAGCTCACGCGAAGCTTCAAAGCAACTTAACAAAGCTCAACAGCAAGCTTAGCAGCACCAAGAACAGGAAGAAGGAAGAAGAAGTTGTTGCACCAAAGCCTTATCTCCTTTTATATCCTGCGAACCTGCACAGCGAAGACAGAAGCCAGCGGAGAAGACGGAGCGACCCGTTGTGACTCAACGGTCGAATCGTGGACCGATCAGGCTCCACGATCGGTCCACCGATCGATCAGAGCCTCCTGGACCGATCAGGCCTGATCGGTCCCTGACCGATCAGATTGCCCACGTAGTGCCCAACTGTTGGTTTCTGATCGGTCGTGGACCGATCAAAGACCGGATCGGTCCACGCATCGATCCCACCTCTCTCTGGCTGCGTCTCGATCGGTCGTGGAGACCGATCAGCTGTTCCTTCCCGATCCGTCCTCCATCTGTCAAGAACCATGATCGCCTTCTGTTTGTTATCCGATCGGTCACCGATCGATCGAAACACTGAGGATCACTGGATCGGTCTGCAGACCGATCCAGAGCTTGGTTTTTCCCCAAACCAAGTCCCAAACCTTCCAAACCAATATCCGGTCAACCTTGACCTATTGGTACATCATGCTTAGCATCCGGTCACTCTCTTGACCTGCTAAGACTCTCCACCAAGTGTCCGGTCAATCCCTTTGACCCACTTGGACTTTCCTCTTCGTGCCAAGTATCCGGTCACTCCTATGTCCTACTTGGACTTCCCATCACCAGATGTCCGATCACCCTTAATCCATCTGGATTTTCCCTTGCCTGGCTTCACTCACCAGGACTTTCACCTAGCTTCACTCGCTAGGGTTTTCACACTGCCTAACATCCCAGTTAGGACTTTCTCACTGCCTGGCTTCACTCACCAGGACTTTCCAACTGCCTAACATCCCAGTTAGGACTTTCCCACTGCCTGGCTTCACTCACCAGGACTTTCCATACTGCCTAACATCCCAGTTAGGACTTTCCCACTGCCTGGCTTCACTCACCAGGACTTTCCCCGTGCCAAGTCTCCATACTTGGACTTTTCGCGTGCCAAGCTCCCTGCTTGGACTTTTCCAGTGCCAAGTCTCCATACTTGGACTTTTCTAGTGCCAAGCTCCCTGCTTGGACTTTTCCGTTGCCAAGTCTCCATACTTGGACTTTTTCCCGAATCAGGTCAACCAGGTCAACCTTGACCTACGGTTGCCCCAATAATCTCCCAAACATCTATTCTTGTCCCATATCAAGAATACAACTCTTCCACGAGTGTCAAACATCAACATGCAACTCAACTAGGTCAACCTTGACCTAAGGTTGCACCGACAATCTTCCTAAGTCAAACATCAAAATACAACTCGAGTCAGGTCAACTCGAGTCAGGTCAACCAGGTCAACCTTGACCTAAGGTTGCACCAACAATCTCCCCCTTTTTGATGTTTGACAAAACCCATAATCAAGTTAGGTTAACCCGATAACCTAACTTAGGTTTTCCAATCATCTTCCAATGTCCAATGTTCTTTCTTTGAACATTCTCTGGACATTCTCCCCTTAGGTTAACCCGATAACCTAACTTGGGTTCTCCAATAATTCTCCCCCTTTTTGACACACATCAAAAAGAATTCCAATGTTCTTCCTCGAACATTCCTTGACATTCTTCCCCTAGCTTAGGTTAACCCGATAACCTAACTTGGGTTCTCCAATAATTCTCCAATGAACACTCTTCCCTTTTTGACACACATCAAAAAGAAAAAGAGGGTATCAAGGTCAAGAGTTTCTTCCTAATGAAAGTCCCATACCTTTCATTGAAACTCTTAATTTCCCCCTTGATACTACACTCAACAATCAACTTAGTGATAATCCCATATCACTAATCCTCAAAAGTCTTAAGGAGTAAAAACTCCCCCTAAAAGTCAACTCCCCCTTGACAATTAGGTAAAACTCCCCTAAAGGTCAACTCCCCCTTGACCATTGCACCAACAATGTCTTTGTGAGTTCCAAACCTTTAGAAATCCAAAAACACCATTTCCATAACTGAAATTTCAGACAACAGCTGAAAAATCAGAAATTCGGCACGCCCTGATCGGTCCCCAGACCGATCAGCCCTTCACCAGATCGCACTCGTGCTACTGGAACTCACTGGATCGGTCTGCAGACCGATCCACAATACTCTGGATCGGTCCGCAGACCGATCAGATCTTCCCTGGATCGGTCCCCGGACCGATCCAGCCACTGAAATCAGAACTTCTGATTTCCCCTTCCGGAAAATCAGAAACTCCTAATAAATTCAAGAAAATTCCAAAAATTACGAAACTTTGAGGATACATTCCTCATATCATACACTATCATGGAAAAATAGTTTTCTATGAAAATAACTTCCATTTTTCAATCTTGATACAAAGTTCAAAAACTTTGAAATAGTTCAAGTTTAACTCAACTTTGTATCACAATGTTCAATGATGAATGCAATCACTAGGAAAGCTTCATCAAGGTTTTTCAAATCAATTTTGAAATGATTTTAAACCCTTTAATTTAGGATCATAATCTTAGGGCTAGATGTACATGACTTGTACACAAGCTTTCCCTATGATCCTTAATTTCTTGAATTAGGGTCATCTAGGTACAAGGACAATGCACCTTGATCCTAACTCATGATCCTAATATCTCACACACATCTAAGGTGTATCAAACCACATTCAAGTCAATTTGATGTGAGATATGGATTAAGGTCAACTTAGGCTAAGTTCTCATGCATTTTCTAAACACCAATTTGATCTCAATATCAAATTATATGTTTGTCCTCAAATCAATTTCATTGATTATAATGCAAGAGATGATGACATGGCATATAATGATATCATAAGTAAAAACATGTGCCAATGTCATGATGTCATGGCATAAAGTTTGAAAACTTAAATAAAGCATGACATATCAACTAGCCTAAGCATTATCATGACATTTCAAATGATAATAAAATAAATATGATGTCATGGCATGGCATATGGCAACCAATCATGGCAAGTTAGCACAAATAAAATACCTAAATTCCCTATCTAAGTATCCTTAGCCTTAGCTAACTTAAAATCTAACCCTAGATTGCCCATATATCCCTAAGAGAAAACCAAAATCCCAATTATGGTATTTCTCTAGGTTTTCTTAAATTGTGCCAAATAAGATTAAGATCGATATTTTTCAAATATGGCACAATTTACTCTTCAAGGAGTAAATAATAATTCTTTTTCATTTTCAAAGGTTATCAAAACCTTGAAAATGCTCCTTGAGTGTCAATTTCCTCAAAGTTGGGTTAACTACCCTTCTAATTGGAGTTGACACTCTCTAACCCATCTATGGGATAGAGAAGATGCTCCTAGGAACCCAATACCTATTTGAGCTCATTGGGTTCACTAAATATTCACTAGGGATGACTTCCCTAGCAACCCTCCTAATGACCCTCTTAGGCTTTAAAGCCTTGGTCATTTGGGACTCATCAAGATCAACTCTAGGGGTGACTCCCCTTGTGACCTTGGTGGTGATCTTCCTAGCCCTAGGTTTTGTTCCATAATCGAATGGAACACTATGATAAGTGGGCTTGACCATTTGGGACTTAGGTTTGTGTCCCAAACCTTTCTTGTCCTTGGACTTGGGTTTTTGACTCTTAAACCCTAGAGATGACTTCTCCATGTTTTTAAGAGCCTTTTCTAAATTATCAAGTCTTGACCTCAAGACTTGATTTTCCCTCACTAATACCTCAAGTGTTAATTTGTCATTTTCTCTTGAGATATTCCTAGGCATGTGTCTAGTCTTCTTGGGATTTCTACCTAGGTTTTCCTTAACTTTAGAAGCGTTAATCCTAGGGTTGGTATTTCTAGTGTTATCCTTACCTAGGCTAACATGTTTAGATCCTAAGCACATGTATTGATTCCTAAGGTTATCATGCTTGTTATTATCGACAAGTGCAATAAAATTCCTAGCATGCATTTTATTAGAATTGCAAAAATGAACCTTAGAGGTAACCTTAGGGTTTGCCTTAGCTCCCCCTATCGATGTGCCCGGTCTCTTGCCCTTGTGAGGTTGCCTCCCCCTCGGACAATGGCTCCTATAGTGTCCCTTTTGCTTGCATTGGAAGCACACGATGTGCTCCTTGCCCTTGCGTTTAGGGACTCCGGCTTCCTTGACCTTTGGCGCCGGTGGAGTCTTTCTTACCCTCTTCGGACACTTACTCTTGTAATGTCCATGTTCCCTACACTCAAAGCACATGATGTGTAATTTAATTGAACTTAAATTGCTTGAGTTACCTAGGGTTGAGGGTGGATGCGAGCTCTCTTCTTCATTCCTTCCGGAGGTAGAAGCTTCTTCTTCTTGCTCCGAACTTGAAGAAGAACTCTCCTCCTCTTCATCCTTAGACGTTGAGTGACCCTCAACCTCTAAATCCATGCCTCCATGATGTGAGCGACTTGACTCACTTGCCTCCTCTTCATGGCTTGAAGTGGAGTTCCCCTCATGGAACTTAGCCAAGTTGTTCCACAACTCCTTGGCATCGTTATATCCACCTATCCTACACAAAACATCATTAGGTAAAGAAAATTCAATGATTTTCGTTACCTCATCATTGATGGTTGATTGGTGGATTTGCTCCTTCGTCCACCCCTTCTTCTTGAGAGGTTTTCCTTCTTCATCCTCCGGAGGAGTGAAACCTACTTGCACACACCTCCAATTCTCAAGATTAGTCATAAGAAAATATTTCATTCTTACCTTCCAAAACGCGAAGTCGTCGCGATCGTAGAAGGGTGGAATCGTGATGTCCTCTCCGAGTTGATCCATCTCTAGCTTGTGCTCCCTCGGGTGTTAATCCGGCGAAGAGCGACCTCGCTCTGATACCACTTGTTAGGATCCTACGTACTCGGCTAGAGAGGGGGGGTGTGAATAGCCGCCCCAAATTACTCGTTTCTTCCTATAATTCGTTAGCGCAGCGGAAAAATAAAATAGAAACGAAAGGAAGGATATCAAACCTTAACACAGCGATGTACGAGGTTCGGAGATGATGCTCCTACTCCTCGGCGTGTCCGTAAGGTGGACGAACCCAATCAATCCGCCGGTGGATGAGTCCCCGGAAAATCGGCTAATAAAAACACTCCTTCTGGGTGGAGAAACCTCGCCACAGAAACTTCTTGCAGCAGCAAGAAAGGAGTACAAGGAAAACAAGAAATAAAGTACAATACAAATGTAAACTTTCTTGCCTTCTCTTCGACTGGAAGAAGCAGCCGCTTCCAAGCGCCTACAACAGCAGGTGACCCAGCCGGAAGCTCACGCGAAGCTTCAAAGCAACTTAACAAAGCTCAACAGCAAGCTTAGCAGCACCAAGAACAGGAAGAAGGAAGAAGAAGTTGTTGCACCAAAGCCTTATCTCCTTTTATATCCTGCGAACCTGCACAGCGAAGACAGAAGCCAGCGGAGAAGACGGAGCGACCCGTTGTGACTCAACGGTCGAATCGTGGACCGATCAGGCTCCACCCTGATCGGTCCAGAACCCTTCTGATCGGTCTGGGGACCGATCAGGCCCTGGGCTGATCGGTCCCTAGACCGATCAGATTGCTCCACAGAAAGTGCCCAACTTTCTGTTCGTTTCCTGATCGGTCTGTGGACCGATCAGGCCACAGCTGGATCGGTCCACAGACCGATCCCACCTCTCTCGGCTGCGTCTCTGATCGGTCCCCAGACCGATCAGTAAGCTCACAGAACTGCCTTTGCCTTCTGTTTGTTATCTGATCGGTCACCAGATCGATCAGATACACAAACGTATCGCTGGATCGGTCTGCAGACCGATCCAGAGCTTGGTTTTTCCCCAAACCAAGTCCCAAACCTTCCAAACCAATATCCGGTCAACCTTGACCTATTGGTACATCATGCTTAGCATCCGGTCACTCTCTTGACCTGCTAAGACTCTCCACCAAGTGTCCGGTCAATCCCTTTGACCCACTTGGACTTTCCTCTTCGTGCCAAGTATCCGGTCACTCCTATGTCCTACTTGGACTTCCCATCACCAGATGTCCGATCACCCTTAATCCATCTGGATTTTCCCTTGCCTGGCTTCACTCACCAGGACTTTCACCTAGCTTCACTCGCTAGGGTTTTCACACTGCCTAACATCCCAGTTAGGACTTTCTCACTGCCTGGCTTCACTCACCAGGACTTTCCAACTGCCTAACATCAGGACTTTCCCACTGCCTGGCTTCACTCACCAGGACTTTCCACACTGCCTAACATCCCAGTTAGGACTTTCCCACTGCCTGGCTTCACTCACCAGGACTTTCCCCGTGCCAAGTCTCCATACTTGGACTTTTCGCGTGCCAAGCTCCCTGCTTGGACTTTTCCAGTGCCAAGTCTCCATACTTGGACTTTTCTAGTGCCAAGCTCCCTGCTTGGACTTTTCCGTTGCCAAGTCTCCATACTTGGACTTTTTCCCGAATCAGGTCAACCAGGTCAACCTTGACCTACGGTTGCCCCAATAATCTTCCAAACATCTATTCTTGTCACATATCAAGAATACAACTCTTCCACGAGTGTCAAACATCAACATGCAACTCAACTAGGTCAACCTTGACCTAAGGTTGCACCGACAATCTTCCTAAGTCAAACATCAAAATACAACTCGAGTCAGGTCAACTCGAGTCAGGTCAACCAGGTCAACCTTGACCTAAGGTTGCACCAACAAGAATTACTTAAAAAATTCGGAATGGAAAATACAAAAGAAATAAAGACACCTATGGCAGTAAACACAATCTTAGATAGTGACCCAAATGGAAAACCAGTTGACTTAAAACATTATAGAAGTGCAATAGGTAGTCTACTGTACTTAACTGCAAGCCGACCTGATATTTTATTTGCAGTTAGTATGTGTGCTAGATACCAAACTTGTGCTAAGGAATCCCATTTGACACAAGTTAAAAGAATTTTTAGATATCTTAAAGGAACAACAAATGTAGGAATCTGGTATCCTAGGACAAATAATTTTGAACTAATAGGGTATTCTGACTCAGATTATGCTGGATGCAAATTAGACCGCAAAAGCACAAGTGGTGGATGCCAATTATTAGGTTCATCACTTGTTAGCTGGTTTAGTAGAAAGCAACATTGTGTTGCTCTATCAACAACTGAGTCAGAATACATAGCTATAGGCGAATGTGTTGCACAATTATTATGGATGATGCATACTCTAAAAGATTTCAACTTAAATATCACGAATGTAAAAGTATTAATCGACAATATAAGTTCAATTAACTTAACCAATAATCCTGTGTATCATTCAAGAACCAAACATATTGAAATTAGGCACCACTTCATCAGGGATCATGTTACTAAAGGTGATATTGAACTCAAGTACATTGAGTCCAAATCAAATTTAGTTGACATTTTTACAAAACCACTCCCTGAAAGTGAATTTAGCAACTTACGACGAAAATTAGGGATGTGCCTAATAGACTAGGATTTTTTTTAAAAAAAACTATTTTTAAAGTAATGTTTTTTAACTTATAAGTTAAAACTGTATGTTTTCAAAACTTTCCATTTTTAGATTTTCAAAAGCAGTTTTGGCCTTAGACTAGTTTTGAATCCTTAGAAAGCATGTACCCATAGGTCTAGTTTTTGAGCATCTCACCAACACCTTAGGTTTACCTTGCTTGTGTTTGACAAACATAGAAAGGGGTGAGATGCATAGGCTAATTATCTGGACTTAAGATGCTTATTTCAGTGCATCAGCATAAGTCTGGACGTTAAATACAACTCAGATATTAATCAGATTAAGTTGATCAATCAAGTCAACTTAATCTGACTAACCAAGTGAAAGCTACTATCTTCTGATAGTCACTTAGTACCTAATTGGTTAGACAGCTGGTTAAATTTAAGTATCAAGTTCAGGGGGAGAATTAACTCAAATTTTGTATGTTTGAAAAATGCCTTTTAAAACCTAACCTATGTTTGAACATTGATTTACAAAAGTTAAATTTAACTAAGTATTTGAAAAATGTGAAAGTTTAATCCCACCCAATTTTCAAACCTGATTTGAAAAGTTAACTATTTCCAAATTTAGCCTTTATCAAATTAGCCTTAAAAATTTATTTTGGCAAAAATTTTACTTCTTGAAAAATTATTCTTACTTGTTTAATTTTTGCTTTGTTTTGAAAAATCGAAGTTGAAAATTTACCTTTTTGAAAAGTAAATGTTACTTAAACATAAAAAGTAAATTTGAAAAACCTGTTTTGAAAATTTCTACACGCTTGAAAAGTTAAACTTGGTTAACTTTAAATTTATACTTTTCAAAATTCAACTTGTCTCCCCCAAGTCAACTTGACTATTTTTTAACTTGGTGTTAAAAATTGTACTTTTATCTTTCAATTTTGAACCAAACTTAGATATGTTTCAAAATTTGATTACCTTTTACAGTAACTCTTGACTATGATAGTTTACCCTTGCTTATTTTTGATGAATGCCAAAGGGGGAGGGTTAGGTGGTTAAGTTAGCTAAACCAATTTGAAAATACAAACTAACAAACTTTAAAACCACATAAATGCATGTTGTTTCTTGCATATGTTTTCACTAACTTAACCAGGTTGTCATTCCATCAAAAAGGGGGAGATTGTTGGTGCGGGTAGCACTAACGGTCTAACCCAGGTTTTGATGAATGACAAATAGGTTAAGTTAGTTGTGTTGTTGTCTGACACTTTGATCAAGTGTGCAGGAAAAGTCCAGACAGGTCGACGGGTTGACCGGATGTCTGGCACGAAGTCCAGCTAGGTCGACGGGCTGACCGGATAGCTGGCGCGAAGTCCAGCTAGGTCGACGGGCTGACCGGATAGCTGGCGAGAAGTCGAAGCGGGTCGACGGGCTGACCGGACGCTTGGCGAGAAGTCCAAGCGGGTCGACGGGCTGACCGGACGCTTGGCGAGAAGTCCAGACGGGTCGACGGGCTGACCGGACGTCTGGCAGGTAAGAAAGGTAAGTCACTGGAGGGGAGTGACTGTGAGGACGCGTTCCCGGGAAGGGGACATTAGGCGTCGATCCGGCTTAGATCCATTTCGGATGTCTAAGTCGAGATCGTGACTAGATTCCGGTCTCTGAAAGACGGAATCTAAGTCATACTCTTTTTATCCATCTGTTGAACTTTAACTGTGCTAACAATCTGTCTTACAGGATGTATATTTGCCTCGGACTAACTTTGTTTTGCAGGAAAAGGGAGTTTTCTGGAACAAGGTGGTCCGGGCGCCCGGAAGGCGAATTCTATCCAGCCAAGTCGTCGCCACGTGGAGCATCTCGGTTTGAGGAGTTACGTCACATTCCAGGTGTCCGGAAGGAATCCAGGCGCCCGGAACAGCATATAAAAGAAGCCCCAGGCAAGAGCTTCAGAATCAATTAATCAAGCTGAGAACTCTTCTACTGCTGGTCTTGCTGCTCGACGTTCAGTGCGACGCCAACAAAGCTCTGACACTACGCTCCGTTCTTTTCCCTTTTTGTCGGTATTTGTTTTCAGTTTTCATTAGCATTCCCTGTACAGTTCTTTTGTAATCATCATTTCGAATTGCTAGTGATTGCCCAACGAAAGTGGTCAAGGACCACGGGCCTTCGAGTAGGAGTCGTCACAGGCTCCGAACGAAGTAAAACCATTGTGTCTATTTTACTTTTCCGCTGCGTTTATACTCGATATTTTCGAATCGATATTCACCCCCCCCTCTATCGAATCTAACGGTCTTACAAATCGAGGGCTTAGAATTTCTTAGGCATGAGAGCATGCTTGCTTTAGACCGGTCGGTGGTTCGGGAGTCTAGGACTGGCCCGATCAGATAATCAGGGGCTTAGAATTTCTGAGGTACGAGAACATGTTCGCTTATAACTTGACCGGTGGCTTGAGAGTCTGGGACTGGCCCGATCGGAAAATCAGGGGCTTAGAATTTCTGAGGTGTGAAAGCATGCTCATTTATAACCTAGCCAGTGGCTTGGGAGTCTGGGACTGGCCGATCGGAGAATCAGGGCTTAGAATTTCTGAGGCGCGAGAACATTCTCGCTTATTACCCAGCCGATGACTCAGGAGTCTGGGACTGACCCGATCGGCGAATCAGGGGTTTAGAATTTTTTAGGCGCGAGAGCATGCTTGCTTATAATCCAGCCAGTGGCTTAGAAGTCTGGGACTTGCCCGATCGGAATATCGGGGCCTTAGAATTTTTGAGGCTCGAGAGCATGCTCGCTTATAACCTGGTCGGTGGCTCGGGAGTTTGGGACTGGCCTGATTAGAGAATTAGTGGCTTAGAATTTCTGAGGCGTGAGACCATGCTCGCTTATAACTCGTCCGATGGCTCGAGAGTCTGCGACTGGCCCGATTAGAGAATTGGGGGCCTAGAATTTTTGAGTCATGAGAGCATGCTCGCTTATAACCCGGTCGATGGCTCGGGGGTCTAGGACTTTGAGAGATTTGTCAAATGAATTCACTTGCATTTTCATTAAGTGTAAAAGTTTAACATAATACACGGGCAAATTACAGGCGTACATTTCAGGCCCTATAAGGCTGTAGATGATTTGTGCTCCAATGTCACTCTAACCTTTTCCCCTCTACGTCTTCAAGGTAATAGGAACCCGAGGTGAGATTTTATACCACCTTAAATGGTCCCCCCTCTCCCCACTGTGGCTCCAGCTTGTTGACGTCACCGATTGGCTTAATCTGCTTCTAGACTAGATTGCCAATATGAAAAAATCAGGGTATAACCCTTTTGTTATAATTTTGACTCATCCTTTGACAGTATGCCATTAACTGATCTGCCGCTTTGTCTCTGATTTCTTCTATCAAATCAAGCTCCATGAGGTGCTGGCCAACATTGTCCTCGTCATAAATCACCTCCGATCGGACTCCATGCCAATCTCAATCAGGACCACTGCTTCACCACCATAAACTAGATGGAAAAGAGTTATACCTATTACTTCTTGGGGGGGGGGGGGTTGTACAATATGCCAACAATATGATAGGTAGTTCATCAACCCAGCTTCCTTCGACATGATCTAATTTGGTTTCAAGTCTTCTGATGATTTCTCTATTTGTTACTTCTGCTTGGCCTTTACTCTGAGGATAGGCCACAGATGTGGAGGAAAAGGTCCAACTATATCTACCCCATTGATTGAATGGCCAAGAGACAACGAAGGTCTTTAGCAATTTCGTAGGGTGGTGCAGGATATTCTAGTACTTTTGATAGGATAAGCATATTCTTACTAACTGAGCTGCATCAGCTTGCAGAGTGGGCCAAAAATATCCGGCTAGTAATATTTTTTGAGCAAGAGATTGACCGCGAGTATGACTTCTACAAAATATTGCATGTTGTCCTGTCCGATGCACTTGAGTAGAGGAAAAAAGAAAGGCTGCTTATAAAGGTGATCCCCGATCATAGTGAATCAGTTGACTCTTATTTTGATCACGCTTGCTTTCTCTCCATCTGCTAGTAAAATGCCTTGCTACAGAAACAATATGATGAGTTTTCTTCAATCACTCTGCAATTCCAGGTTGGCCTGTCACTCAATACAAACCACCAATCGTGTTTGTTCTACAGGCTTGTCTAATGTCTATGAAACTATAGCGGAAGCTAATTTAGCAAAGTCATTTGCTGTCTGATTTTTTGCTCGGGGGACCTTCTGTATGATTACCTCTTGAAACTCGGCTCTAAGTTTTTCGAAGGCTTTTTTATAGAGCTTGAGCCGCATATTATTAATTTTGAGGTTGCCTGACAATTGTTGTGTGGTTAGCTGAGAGACGGAATAAATTAAAATTCGGGCGGCACCCACGTGTCGGGCTGTCACGTCCTGAGGGAGTCCCTGCCAGAGGAAATTTTGGCAGCATCTCCCCTATACGGGTGACAATCTGAAACTTAACTACATAACCCTCAGGCTCACAAACCTAGGCCAACACGGTCGGAATATATACAATAAAAATGATAAATAATCCATGCAATTTAATAATAAATCAGCCTTTGGCTCATATAACTACGCAGTTTAAAATATAACCTACTCCACTACTCGAAAAAAACACAACCCACAATGGAAAACCATCGCAACGGAAAAACTAAGGTAGTAGACCAAAACACGATATAAAAATCCTCGAGTACAACCACACATCACAAGTATGTAGGAACATAACAAGAAAACCAAAAGTCCAAAAATAGAAAACCGTCGCGACTCGAAGTGGGGACTAGCAACTGGAACCTCCTGACAGCTTCAACCTGAAATAGGAAAATAACACCACGGGGTGAGTCCAAGAACTCAGCGGATACCAAGCTGACATGCATAGTATAATATAACTAATAATAATAACTATGCAGTACAGTCTCTTGGAAAATAACTGAAAATGCAAAACTGAAAGACAGGAGAAACTGTACTCACCAGGGTCTCCTATCCTAACATAAAGGTTGTCAAACCAAACCCATTATGTCTCCTATATGCATGTCAATCATATGTAACCACGGAAATGCAGCATCCAATATGCAGCAATCACAAACAATAAATGCAATTCATGCATATGATGTAAAATATCCTGGTCACCCCTTATGCCAGTTAGCCATCTCACATGCGATGGTGAGACTGAGTGGGTAGGGCTGTGACAACTGTGCACTCTGCCATCACTACTCCTGAGTGACCGAGTGGATAGGATGCTGTCGGAGTACATCTATCCTCCTACCCCAAACAGAGTGGGGGAGCTCAATGCTCTCATCTCCCTGAGACAGTCCAGAAGAGGGATCCCTGTCCTGCTATCACGCGGCGTCACCACTACCATGAGCGGGCCAGCGGAACCCTTGACAGAGCAACCTACTGCAACACACCCTGACTGATATACCACTAACCCATGAGTGATTGTGTGTCCATATCCATGTAACTGGTAATGTGCTCAAAATAATGGAGCTGACAATCGCTCAGCATGTAATCATGCAAGATGGTGCATATCACTAAGCATGTAAATCCTGACACTTACATAATATATACCAAAAGGTAAAGAAATCCAACAAGGATGCAAGTATCATGAAACTAGGTACACATGTAAGATATGTCTAGTAACTAGTCCCGTACACAGTAAGGCAATGTATGCCACTATTTATATGATCATAAGTACACATGGCAAGAACAAAAGAATATAAGTCTAAATGCATACAGATAATAACAAACAAAGGCATGCTATAGGTATCAAGTAGTGACATACCAAAACAAAGATAAACATAATTATTACTAGTGGCTATAACCTACTACGCATATCAAAATGACATTATCAAAAGAGATAAGTTAAGGTACCCGCCTCAAAAAAATATTGAGATTGTATTTGAAATAGATCCCACGTCGAGACGCTTGTCTCAACTCAAAATCCTGTAATAACATGCATATAATTTTAGCTAATTTGAGGTACACCAATTAACTAAATCTAAATTTCAATTAAACCAAGAAACCCTAATTCATCATTTAATCTCGGTTAGCTCGATAAATCAAATCTATGTTTGACATAAAAACTAACTTTAACAACCTCCTTTCCAATCCTCAACTGAAGCAAGATCGCCATAGCAATTCAGAAGCCCTAAATAAAAAATCAACACATCCACATTACCAATCCATCACTAGAATACAAACAAATCCTCAAACATAATTTACCTTGAACCGGTTGCTTACAGGAGCAGAGGACGAAGGAATTAGGTATTGGTGTTAGCTGCTCACGGCACAGGGCAACATCAATTGCTGGGGTGAGATCGGGTAGGGGACAGATTGCTCACCATCGTGCGTCGATTCCCCTTTCCTGCACCGACGACACCTAGTGATCAGGACCGTGACACCTGCGATTAGCGACACAATGAGATCATAAGAGATTGGCGATAGATCTACTCTAACAGGGACAAGGAATGAAATCTGGTGTAGCGGAAGAACAACAAACCTTCCTGATGAAATCACTGCTGCTTTGTTCGGATCCGGCAGCAAGAGGGGTTGGTTGCCCTAACCGTTTCATCGACTACTCCCTTTCGTTGACGGTGATGCCAAGCGGTGGCGGCGGTAGAGGAGATCGAGGACGACAGAAGGAGAGGAAGAAGTGGTAGCCGGTGAAAGAGACGACGCCCCCGGTGGCGAGGTCATACTAGCACGGAAACCGGCACTGGCTTCACGGTGTCCCTCAGCGTCGCGTCGCCGAATGCTCACTAGAGCCTCTGCCAAGGCCTCCGCTTGAGCAGCCCCTCTTGCACGCTCTTCCTCTGGCCGGATCGGAACGGCGACCGGGCTCGGCCGTCTGCGATGTTGCCGAGAGAAAGGGAAGAGGCAAAGAGAAAGCAGGGAATAGAGGGGAAGAGACTTCCTCGACCGAGAGTTTTGTTCGTGAGGAGAAGAGGAAGAGTTTGGCCGGCGGTTTCGGGGAAGATGAAGAGCTTAGGAAGAGGAGAAGGAAACGACGAAGATGTAGGGCAAGGGTGAGAAACGAAGGAAAAAGAGAAAAAAAAAAGAAAAAGAAAAGAAATAAATAAAAAAAATTAAACATTTCCTGGTTCAAATGGGGTAGCTTAAACAGATGTTCTCCTGACCCAATAATTTATCCCCTTAAACTCGTCATATGAGCTCCAATTAATTTTCAAAAAATTTCTAATTTTTTTTAAAAATTCCCTTATGGTTATTGGCCCTTTTTCAGTATTTTACACGGGTGGCCTATAGGCCGGCTATCAACGCTTCATATTCTACTTCAGTGTTGGTAGTATGATAATTTAGATGAACGGACAATTGCATTATGTCTTCCATAGGTGATATCATGAGAATGCCTATCCCGCTACTCTGCTGAGTGGATGATTCATCTATGTATATTTTTCAAGTTTCTTTGGGTTAAAGGTTTTGTACCTCACTGATAAAGTCTGCTAAGGCTTGGGCCTTAATTGTCACTTGAGGATGATATTGTATATCGTATTCACTGAGTTCCGTGGTCCACTAGATCAACCTCCCGGAGACTTCAGAGTTGATAAGCACTCAACCCATGGTGTTGTTGGTCAGCACTATATGATCAGATGAAAAAGGAAATAAGAAGGTAGCCTTCGAGCCGCTAGAACCAATCCATACGCTAATTTCTTGAGCGCGGTGTAACGACATTTGACTCCTTTTAATAAATGACTTAAGAAGTATACAGATTGTTGATCTTTCCCCTCCTGTCTTACTAACACTGGACCAATTGTATGCTCATTAGCTTACAAATACATCCACAAAGGTTAGCCCACCACTGACTTAGTAAGGATAGGCAGGGCGGACAAATAATTTTTTAATTCCTCCAACACTTTGTCGCAGTCAACATCCCACTAGAATTTGGTCGCCCGACGGAGAGGATCTTGAAAAAAAGGCAAACTTCGATTTGTTGATCGGGAGATGAAGAGCGACAGTGCTATAATCTAGCCGGTCAATCTTTGCCCTTCCCTCAGGTTGCGTGGAGGTGTCATGTCTTGACGGGCTCACACCTTACTTGGGTTGACTTCTATTCCTCACTCAGTCATGATGTATCCCAAGAAATGCCTGCTTTTAGCTCCAAATAAGCATTTTTTGGGGTTGAGCTTCAGTCCAACCTGCCTTAGACTCTGTCATGTTTCGTCCACATCGGCACACAGGTCGATCGTCCGGAGGGACTTGATGAGGATGTCATCCACATAAACTTCCATATTTCGCCCAATTTACTTTCAGAATATTTTATTCATAAGCCGTTGATAAGTAGCACCTGCATTCTTCAATATAAATGATATAACATTATAACAGTAAGTGCCTTCAACAGTTATGAAGCGAACTTTTTCCTAGTCATCCTTAGCAAGCCGGACTTGATAATATCCTTGATATGTGTCCAGCATACAGATAAATTCACAACCAGAGGTGGAATCCACCACTTGGTAGATGAAAGGCGATAGATCAATGCAGACCCTTCGCTTATTTCTAGGCTTGGACACCAGGACAACATTGGTCAGCTAGCTTGGGAATTGGATCTCGCGAATGTAGTCTGCCTCCAGTAGTTTGTCCACCTCCTCCTTGATGATCAGAATCCTGCCTCTAGTAGTTTGTCCACCTCCTCCTTGATGATCTTATTCTGATCTTCCCCAAAATCTCGTTTTCTTTGCTTGACCCGCTGAGCGTCTTGATAAACATGGAGTACATGCTCCATGATCGTTGGTAATACACCAGTCACTTCTTTGGGCGTCCAAGTGAAAACGTTGCTGTTACACGCTAAGCATTTAACTAGCTTGGCCTTAAGCTTAGGAGTCAAATTGGCCGCTATCTGGGTAGTGGCTTCTGGGTGATCAGGTTGAATTTACACCTCTTCTTTTTCTTCATATACAAGGATGATGCTTCCCGAATGGTTTTGACTTCCATTCTCTAACTTTTGCAGGTAGCATTGGCCTCGATCTTGACTATCACTAAGTAGCACTTGCGTTCTACCAGCTGATTTCCCTTGACTTCTCTCACCTGGTCATCCACATAAAATTTTATTTTCTAATAGAAGGTTGAGACAGCTGTCCGGAATTCATTTATGGTCGACCGACCCAACATGACATTGTAGGTTGAGAGTGGGTAGGGACGAAGCCACTAAAGGGCTGTCATGGGCTATAGCCCAGCCCTTGAGTGGTTCCATCATCCATGGCACCAAGTAAGAGAGAAAAAATAAAATACAAAGATCATAATTCTCAAGTCCCAATCATCTAGTAAATGCCAAGTCAATGAAAAAAAATTGCTACTGTGTTTTCAATTATTTTCTTTTTATTAATTCAAAATCTTTTAATTTACTTGTAAATTGAAGATATGACAATTGTGAGTCCTTAGTATTTTTTAAAAATTTTTGGCACCCTATAATTTTATTTTAATTCAATTATATATTTATTATTTTTATTATAATTATAAATACAAATCTCATTTTTTTTAGTCCAACTTGTAACATGCTTGTTTGTTATTTCCTTAGCTATCAATTGACTTTGGCCGCGGACGGTAACTATTGCTTCTACCCTCCTCGTCTTTGACTTTGAGATCACACTCCAATTCTCCTTTGACTTTAGTTGTCTCACTCGCTCCGCTCCTCCCGTCATCATCCTCTACCCATCCTTTCTTGATTATATCATCTGCCTTCTCAGCCTCGCTTATTTGTCCCCATGCCTTTTCCCTGTCGTTACTTGTGGCCAGACCCTCATCCCCAAGATGTAGTTATCAACATGACCGCCCTCAGTCACTATGACCTCCAAATTTTCAATATCTACGAATTAGATATTAATACCGATAAATTAACTAACGATTTCATAAATAATAAAAAAATATTTTTTAAAAAATAAAATTTGGTGAAATATAGGAAATGACGTGATGGTAACATGATGGCACGAAATGAACTCAAACTTCTTCTTCTATGGCGTCCTTGGTGGACTTAGTCAATTCAAAATCAGTCCAGTCCATCTCTAATTCCTGGATCCGTCCTTGAGAGTGGGTCCACGATTATGAAAATCGAGCAGCGCACCCTCATTAGGAGCTCCTCCCTTAAGGATATGACCAACTTTATTTGGTCGAGCGGCTGAACCTCATTACCCGTGAACCCATACAGAGGAGTTGTCATGGGCTGAATCTAGCTCGAGTCTATTTGTAGCTGCTCGAATGTCTGCTTGAAGATGATGTTGACTGAGCTACTTGTATCAACAAAGGTACAATAAATGTTATAATTATCTATAACAATCTTAATTATTAGAGCGTCATCATGAGATATCTCAACCCCTCTAAATCTCTAGGCCGAAGTTAATTTTGGTCTCTTGTTTCTTAAAATAAAATAAAGAAATTTACACATCTTATAATTTAAAAAAAATAATAAATCTATAAAAATGTTTTGAAGGAATTATGGGATACCATTAGCATGATTCATAATATCTGGGAAAAAAAGGGACACATGAGACATTTAAATTCTCTGAAATAAAAAAGGCTGATTAACTAAAAAACATACATATTTGTTGACAGTTATTAAGTCGTTCATTTCATTTCAATTGCATTTAGTTTGAAGTCATTAATTAATTAATTAATTAATTAATTATATATATATATATATATATATATATATATATATATATATATATATATATATATATATAAACTAATTTTCAAATTATCATTTGTATATAATTATATATATATATATATATAAACTAATTTTCAAATTATCATTTGTATATAATCAGATAATAATTGTAATATTTTATAAATTAGAAATATTAAATACAATTTTATTTTTATGTAAATTCGGACAAGATAATCAAAGACGTTCATAGCGACGACAACAACGTCCACAGCAATATTTAAAGCGTGTCATTAAAGGAATCTAATCACGTTCCACTTTATACGAACCGACAAATATATCACTCCAAACAATTATTTAGATTAGTGTGTTCTGTAATGGAAGACTGGATGCATTGACTCGGTAGATCTATGCATCATAAGCAGCCCTAATTCACAACAAATCCACTCCTTCCTTGTTTGCCTACCTAAAATTTCCAACAAGAATCTGAGGAAGAACAATGGCCGGAGGAGGCTTCCTGTCTTCCATGTTCACCACGATGGTAGCCAAGCTGCAAAGCTTGGCTTCACTGTCAACAATATCGTCTTCTTCTTCGTCGCCACACAACACTATTGAACAAGAGATGAGTAAGCTGACAGAGACGATGAGGAGAATCCAAGCCAAACTTGATGACTCAGAGGAGGAGAATCATGCAAAAAGTCACTCGGAGAAGCTTTGGCTAAGCGAGCTCAAAGATGTTGCCTATGACGCCGAAGACGTAGTAGAAGAGTACGAGTACGAGGTGTTGCATTCCAAACAATTGCATGAGAACAACAGTGGGACACATGAGGTACGCGATTCTGAAGAGTGATTAATTTTGTGAATTATACCTCAATTACTTTTTTTATTTTTCCGTTGTTTTCAGTTTACTTTTATATGCTGTAAACTGGATAACAAGATCCTGTGCATGAATCTTTTAGAATTCATACTGTAATCTATAATTTCGATGTTTAGATTCATGATTATAAACCCAACAGGATGAATTAGCAAATAAAGCTGCGGAGATAAGGAAAAGGTTTGATCAGATCACCAAAGAGTGGAAACTCTTAACGTTGCCTAAGAACGTTGGAAAGAGAAAGAGAAGCCCCTCGCCCCTAGATGAGAACCGAGAAACAGGCTCTTTAGTGGTTGAATCAGATGTTCTTGGAAGAGAAGAGGAAAAGGATATGCTGGTTAAATGGCTTCTGTCAGAGGATGATACATCAGTGAATAAAGTTTCTGTAATTGCTGTAATTGGGATGGGGGGACTAGGCAAAACAACACTGGCTCAGCTTGTCTATAATGATCAAAGAGTGAAAAGCTATTTTGATTTAACAAGATGGGTCTGTGTATCTGAAAATTTTCATGTTGTTAGTTTGACAGAGAAGATCCTGCAATCATTTGCCAAAGTGAAAGTTCATGAAGAACTAGATGAGCTCCAACATGCACTACGAGAAAAACAGCAGGGGAAAAAGTTTTTACTAATATTAGATGATGTTTGGAATGAAGAATTCACTCTCTGGGATGAATTAAGAAAGCCCTTAGCATCAGCTCAAGTAGTTAAAGTTATAGTGACCACTAGGAATCAATCAGTTGCTAGAATTATGGGGACGAGAAGTCCTCTCAACTTGAATTGCTTACCATTTGATGTATGCTGGCAATTGTTCAAGAGAGTCACTTTGGGAGGAGCAGATAAGAGCCTACAACCACATCTTGAAGACCTTGGTAGGAAGATAGTAGATAAGTGCAAAGGCTTACCTTTGGCTGTGAAGGTGCTTGGAGGCGCTCTCAGAAACAACGAAGATATAGATTCATGGGAGGACTTCTTACAGAATGAGATGTGGGAATCAGAAGAAACAAATAAAGGAGTTTTACCAGCACTTAAAATATCATATGATTGCATGCCGATCCAACTTAAAAGATGTTTCCAATACCTATCCTTATTTCCCAAAGACACAGGTTTTGATTCAGAAGAAATAGTCCGATTATGGATGTCACAAGGTCTTCTTCCTCTTGATGGAGATAAGAGAGCAGAGGACATAGGCAGAAGTTACATAAAAAGACTAGCTGAGAGGTCAATAATACATCTGGAATGGGATGACACCTTTTTGATGGAATGGAAATATTTTTTGATGCATGATCTTGTTCACGATCTTGCACAATATATAGCTCAGGATGAATATCTCTGTGTGATGGATAACAAATTTGACACAAAGAAATTACAAAAGTTTCGACACTTATCGTTTAATGTGGAATGCCATAAGTTGAACATAGAAGCTCTTCCAGAACCAAAACTTTTACGGACACTTTTTATGAGACAACTAGACTCGTGGAAATATAGACTCCCTGATGATCTTTTTCAAAAATTGAAATACATACGAACACTTGTTTTAAACACCTACGGCATCGAAGAGCTACCATATTCATTGGGCAATCTCAAACTACTTCGTTACCTTTCTATAAAAGCCTATCATGTAGTGAGTATTCCAGAGTCCATATGCAGCCTTTACAATTTACAAACTTTGGATCTGGCAGATACACAAATTTCTGAACTCCCAAGGCAGATTGGAAATTTGATAAACCTACGTCATCTTTTGCTTCCTTACAATTTCTATGATTGGGAAAGTATCTTTTTATCATCTAGAATTGGAAACATGACCAACTTGCAGACACTCAGATGCTTCAATGTCAGTTGTGAAAGAGAGCATTGCAACATAGGAGAATTGAATAGTTTGATGGAACTTGGAGGGCATATCTCCATTTATAATGTAGCATCCGTGAACATATTTTCAAACTCAAAACCCCCTTTGAAGACAAAAAAGTATATTGATTCTTTGGAGTTACGTTGGATGAAGTATGGCTGGCATGACAATGATGCTTTTGACTATTACACAAAAGATGAAAAGAAGGCAGAGTGGCAGCTCGAGTACCTCGAACCGCATGTCAATCTCAAGAACCTTGAAATAATCAGCTATCCAGGAATCAAATTTGTTGGATGGGTGGGCGCTTCATCCTTCACTAAGTTGACCCGTTTGTGTGTAGAAGATTGTAAGAATTGCAATAAACTTCCACCGTTGGGCCAACTTCCTTCTCTGGAATATCTTTTTATAGGTGCGATGGAGGGCGTTCAACATGTGGGACGTGAATTTTGCTCCATGCTAATGGCATCTCCATCTTCTTCCCAAAACAAAATTGCATTTCCCTCTCTAAAAGACTTGATATTCAAAGATATGACAAATTGGGAAGCGTGGGATGGAGTGGAGATTGGTGATTTCCCTAGTCTCTATTCTTTTAAACTTTCTGGATGTCGTAGGCTGATCAAGTTTCCCCGGTGGCCCTTTTTGTCTTCGGTGGAAGAAATGACATTGGATAGTGGTGGTGTACCTGATGTTTTAAATTTCCATTCACTGACAAATTTAACAGTTATGTCCATGACTAAGAAAAATAGTAAGTGGATGTCCAAGTGTTACTTTCCAACGCTCCAACACTTGAGATTATCATTTAGCACTGCAAAATCTGTTCATCTATCACAGAAAGTGCTACCTTCACTGAAGACTTTAGAGATTTCAAACTGTCCAACATTGAGAGTTGTTGCAGGGTTAAAAAACCTCACCTCCTTGAATTTTTTATATATAGAAGTATGCCCTAATCTTGAGTTCAAGGGGTTACCAGCCACCCTCGAACAAGTGAAGCTCTACTGTTGTAGTTTGTTTGAGAAGGGGTACAAAGAACAACAGCATATGCCAAATGACTTGGTATGGAAAACATACGCCCTCTCTTTTCAATATTCAAATACTTTTTTTGATAAATCATAAAGTTATTTATATGCACCATTGTCTTTCCTTTTGTGTGTGCTTTGTCTATATATAGATGATAGAGGCACACAATTCCGATGATGAGGAGGAAGAGAAAGAGGAGATGGATGTCAATGATGAAGAGGAAGAGGAAGAGGAAGAGGAAGAGGAAGAGGAAGCGGAAGAGGAGATGGATGGAGACGATGATGATAACATGGATTAATTAGATGATAAGGATGACAAAGAGCCGGATGACAATGGTAGCAACATAGTAGAAGCATGATTCTTAACATTGAGAAGAGATTTTTATCACGAGGATCCATTTTTTTCTCAATCATATTATTTTAATTGTAATATATGTTTTGGATGAAAATATAAACAAATTATGATATAACTTATTAGACAGTGCATTCCTGGTTGTAATATAATTTTTTTCACAAAAATTGTGATAGTAGTTTTCTATTAGAACTAGATATTATTGACGTATCATTTTTTTTTACTTTTCTAAAAACTGAAAAAATATATTTGTTGTATATATATATATATATATATATAAAATGCCGTTTAATGATATTTAAATTTGATTCTCTTTTATTCATTTTCCATTTAAATTATTTTCTCATTAACCATCATTCAAAATATTAAATAATTATAAATACAAATATGGATAAAGAGATTATAGACATAGTCTTCCTCTAAGTCATTATAGACCCAAAACATGAGCTATAATTAAATCCAATATAATAATCCTTACATGATTAATGATGTGTTATACCAAACTAAAACCTTAAATAATTAATAAGAAAATACAATAAGGATGTATATGATGTTGATTGAGTTGGGATTCAATCCATAGAGTACACAACCTATGAGATAAATTTCTACATATTAATTCTCAGTTTGTTAAACGCGATTTAGCGCTGGCGCTGGATGTTTGCTGTGGGGGTGTGCTTTTAGCGCCATCGCTACTGGAACGGTTTAAAGGTCTGCTCTGTTGTGGCGCTGTGTCTCGCTCTGGCGAACTGGGGACCGACGTTTTGGTGGTTCGCTGCCGGCGAGGGTCTTCGGGACCGATGTGAGTTGGAGTGGTCTTCTCCTTCATGTGAGTGCTTGCTCTTGAGGAAGCCATTTCAATTTACTGCTAAATAAACTTAGAAAAAAAATATTTTAAAAAATAGAGGAAATTCCTTAAAAAGATATTATTACAAAACATAAAATAATTTTGATTTATAATATATTCCTCTTGACCTGTCGATGTATATAAAAATATCTTTGAGTTTTTACATTTATAATATTTTTTAAACGTATTTACATATTTAATTTTATAATGGCATTTCATTGTAGGAGAAATGAGCTAAAACTATAAAGACGTAAATGAAAGAAAATGAAATTGTATGATAATTAAATTATGATATGAGCATTTTGATAATATTATTTGATAAAGATAAAATGCCAATATTGTTGATTTTACAATTTTGCAAGCTTTTAAAAAAATAAAGTAAAATAAAAGGCTAAAACAAAAAACTTCCTCTTCATGCATGTTTTAAGCCCCATGGAAATTGTTCCAAATAAAGATGGAATCTATTTAATGATTGAGTCGACATGATAAAAAATTTCGTACCTTTTTGCGATAATCATTCAATACATGATTTTCAAAGAAAGAGAAGAACCAATATATAGATATAATCTCTTTAAGGGCATTAGAGTTTCAATGCCAAAAAGATTGAAAAGAAATAGAGTATTTTGTCGGATCTTATAATTTTCAAGATGGTATTAGTTTGTTGAGGTACAAGGGAAGAGGGAGAGAAAAATGACATTGGATAGTGGTGGTGTACCTGATGTTTCAAATTTCCATTCATTGACAAATTTAATAGTTATGTCCATGTCTAAGAAAAATAGTAAGTGGATGTCCAAGTGTTACTTTCCAACGCTCCAACAATTGACATTTGTATATAGCATTGCAGAATGTGTTCATCTATCACAGAAAGTGCTGTTAGAAGAAGAATAGAACGAAGATAAAATAGGAGAATAATAATTAATCTTATTATTTGTTGTTGATATTTATCCTCAAGATAATATAATATATAGGGTTTAAATAAGTACTCGGTCAATTAACCAATTAATAAATAATAGAATAATTCTAAAAATTATTCTGAGAATTATTCTAATAATTATAACAAAATTATTAGAATAATCCTAAAACTAATTTAATTTGATTTGATGATTTGATCCGGTCAATTTTGGTAATTCTCTTTTATCTCTTTTACCCTCCGACAAATTTAACGGGAGATCTTTGACATTGAGTTTGCTTGCTAACTTGTTGAAACGTTGTCTGGATAATGACTTAGTAAAGATATCAGCAATTTGATCCTCAGCAGAGATATAAGAGACGGATAATTGTTGAGTTGCCACACGTTCACAAACAAAATGAAAATCAATTTCCACATATTCTGTACGAGCATGAAAGATTGGATTTGCTGTGAGATATGTTGCTCCAATATTGTCGCACCAAATTTTTGGTACAATATTTGATGCAAGATGAAATTCAGAGAGAAGTGATTGAAGCCAAATAATTTCAGACGTTGTATTTGCTATAACTTTATATTCTGCCTCAGTACTTGAACGAGATACCGTAGGTTGCTTCTTCGAATTCCATGAGATAAGATTTCGTCCAAGAAATATTACATATCCACTAGTAGAGCGTCTATCTTCAGGAGAACTTGCCCAATCCGCATCACTATAGGCATGTAAATCTCGAGACGATTGATGATATAAAAGAAGACCATGTAGAATAGTACCTTTGAGATAGCGAAGTATTCTTTTTACATTATCCCAATTTTGTTCAGTTGGAGCATGCATGAATTGACAAGCACGATTTACTGCAAAAGTAATATCAGAGCGTGTGATAGTGACATATTGTAAGGCTCCAACAATGCTTCGATAAATCTGTTGATCAGACAGAGCAGGAGAGGATGAAGATGGAGAGTTGTTTATAGCAATTGGTGTAGAGACCGGACGTGCTCCATCCATTTTGGCTCTTTGAAGAAGTCCAGTAATGTATTTGCTCTGAGAGAGAAGATAGTCATCCTCATGTGGAATAAGCTCAATACCAAGAAAAAAATGAGCAATGCCCAAATCTCGGATTGGAAATTCTTGATTGAGAAGACTTAATAAAGTTTTGATGCCCTTATGATCATTACCGGTTATCAGGATGTCATCCACATAAATAAGAAAAAATATCATAGACCCATCATTATAATTGTGAAATAGAGACGAGTCAGTCTTTGATCCAGAAAATCCTTGAGATTGTAACCAATTAGATAGTCGATGAAACCATGCATGAGGAGCTTGTCGAAGACCATATAAGGATTTCTTAAGTTGGCAAGCAAACATGAGATGAAAATTGTGGATGAATAAACCCAGGTGGTTGCTCCATAAATACAGTTTCCTCAAGATGACCATGGAGAAACGCATTTGAGATGTCCAATTGGCGTACATGCCAATTGGAACTAACAACTATCGATAATAATAGTCTGACAGATGTAATCTTGATGACTGGACTAAAAGTGTCATTGAAGTCAATACCTGATTGCTGACTAAAACCTTTGGCTACAAGTCGAGCTTTGTATCGTTCAAGAGAGCCATCAGTTAGATACTTAAGATGGAATACCCATTTAGAGCCCACAACATTCATTGAGGAAGTGCGTGGAACTAGACTCCATGTTCCATTGCGAAGAAGTGCATCAAATTCTGTAGCCATTGCACTACGCTAATTTGGATCCTTGTTTGCTTGCGTAAAACAAGTTGGTTCAATAGATTTTGAAGAAACCACTAGAGCTCGTGGAAGAGGATATCGAGTCGTATTTTGTGGGCAACGTTCATAAATGGCACTAATGGGAAGCATGCGACAAGGAGCATTATCATCTGAATCACTTGTTGATGGTGATGAGGAAGTAGGCTGACATGGTGATGTAGATGACGAACTTGCATTATCCGAGGATTTAGAACTAGAGAGCATATTATCTTCGACCGGCGAGGCTTCCAAGATTGGAGTAGCATCCTGAGGTGATTCTGATGGTATAGGGGAGTTATTAGAGAGCGGAGCAGGACCTAGGATGCCATCATTTCTGACAATATTAGGTGATATTAAGAAGGTGCCACCTGTATCTGGAGGAGAGATCGAAGAAGATACTGAAAAAGGGAATAGAATCTCATCAAAAGTAACACGTCGTGAAATATAAATTCGACCTGTTGGTATATGTAAGCAACGATAACCATGGTGCAAATTGCTATAACCAAGGAAAACACATTGTAGTGAACGAGAGTCAAGTTTGTGTTTAGAGTAGAGGCGTAACCATGGATAACATGCGCAACCAAAAATTCGAAGGAAAGTGTAATTAGGAGTTTGATTATAAAGTGTTTCAAAAGGACATTTATGATTGTTAAAAGAAGAATAGAACGAAGATAAAATAGGAGAGTAATAATTAATCTTATTGTTTGTTGTTGATATTTGCCCTCAAGACAATATAATATATAGGGTTTAAACAATTATTCGGTCAATTAACCAATTAATAAATAACAGAATAATTCTAAAAATTATTCTGAGAATTATTCTAATAATTATAACAGAATTATTAGAATAATCCTAAAACTAATTTGATTTGATTTGATGATTTAATCTGGTCAATTTTGGTAATTCTCTTTTATCTCTTTTAAGTGCTACCTTCACTGAAGACTTTAGAGATTCATTATTCCGATTTGCGGGTTGTTACGGGATTAAAAAACCTCACCTCCTTGAATTCTTTAATTATAAAAGCATGCCATGATCTTGAGTTCAGGGGATTACCAGCCAACCTCGAACAAGTGAAGCTCGACGATTGTCGTTTGTTCGAGAAAGGGTTCAAAGAACAACAGCATATGAGAAATGTCTTGGTATGAAAACAATACACCCTCTCTTTTCAATATACAAATACTCTTGTGATAAATCATAAAGTTATTTATATGCATCATTGTCTTTCCTTTTGTGTGCTTTGTCTATATATAGATGATAGAGGCACACAATTCCGATGATGAGGAGCTAGGAAGAGAAAGAGGAGATGGATGTCAATGATGAAGAGGAAGAGGAAGAGGAGATGGATGGAGACGATGATGATAACATGGATTAATTAGATGAAAAGGATGACAAAGAGCCGGATGACAATGGTAGAAACATAGAAGAAGCATGATTCTTAACATTGAGAAGAGATTCTTATCACGAGGATCCATTGTTTTTTGTCTCAATCAAATTATTGTAATTGCAATATATGTTTTAGATGAACATGTAAATAAATTATGATATAACTTATTAGACAATGAATTCCTAATTTTTTCTTAGTTTTCACATCAATTTTTTTTACTTTTCTAAAAACTAAAAAAATATATTTGTTGATTTATAAATCCATAACAATATTTATATATATATGAACTAATTGTTGAGAATATTTTAAAATGCCCTTTAACGATATTTAAATTTGATTCTCTTTTATTCATTTTCCATTTAAATTATTTTCTCATTAAACATCATTCAAAATATTAAATAATTATAAATACAAATATGAATAAAGATATTATAGACATAGTCTTGCTCGAAGTCATTTTAGACCCAAAACATGAGCTATAAGTAAATCCAATAATCCTTAAACGATTAAAGATGTATTATACCAATCTAAAACCTTAAATAATTAATAAGAAAATATAGTAAGGATGTATATGCTGTTGATTGAGTGGGATTCAATGCATCGAGTACATATTAATTCTCAGTTTGTTAAACGCGGAGAAGGTGTAGAAAGGTGTCGTCCAAATAACATTGTAAAATATGACATTATTTGTCCACGTACGTGTTAGTATATATTATAAAACATCAACTAACAAAATAACTAATTAATAGAATGAACGATTATGTAGAATATAATTACCTTATAGGAGCCCTCAAAACTGCTAAATCATCTATCTATATATGTAAATCACTCATGAAATCCATCAAGGTAGAGACCTTTTATGAGAACCTATTCAAAGGTTAACTAATTAATACTATCAAATGACTTTCCATATTTATTAAAACTTATAAGGGATGATGTTGGAACCTCAAGGTGTTTTCGTATGATCAAACAAGTTAAGCTAGGTCCTGCTTTATCTATCCTTTGTGTTTAAGTGTGCAGGAGTTTAGGAACACAGGAAGTCGAGCGGAAGACGCGGCTAGCGAGAAGGATGGCACGAGGAGAGAGCTGACGGACTCGGTGTGTCCAAGGGACGAGGTGCCGTGGAAGAGTACACCAGTAGATGAGAAGAACGTACACGACGTTCGAGGGATGAGAAACCAGGAATGAAGGCTGCTCGAGGAGAAGACCGGAAGTTGGGTTCGGGTGAGCCCTATTCCGGATGGCCAAGATCACCCAAGCATGCGGAGCCAGAGCAAAAAAGATCCGGACCGAGGTGAGTTGAACTGGAGCAGAGCGCACGGATCAAAAGTCAACCTGGTTGATTTTACTGGTCCGGGCGCCCAGATCCATTCTGGGTGCCCGGAATGAAGTCTTTATCCAAATTGCGATCAAACCGCGATCTGTGTGAAAGGGATAAAATTCTCTCCCGCTCTAGGCGACCGAAACCCTTCTAGGCGCCCAAAACAGTGCTATAAATATAGCACTGATTTCCCAATTCAGGACAACACACTTGTAATCCAGTGCTTTCATTTCTGCTTTTTCTTTTGTGCTATCAATGCTGTAAGAGGCTACTCCGCCCAAAGGAGATCATCAGATAGTACATCATATTCTCCTTAGATTAACAATCCTCTGATTGCAAACCAAGTAAATCCTCTGTGTCTGATTTTCTTTTAATTAGTCTCTTTTATTTTAATTACAAGTGCAATTTTATTATTAGTTGAAAATCCGAGAAAGGTTGGATTTATTTTTCAGGGCAATTTGTTGGGACAATATCCCTAGGTCAAGTTTGACTAAGCTTGAGTTGGGTCAAGCTTGAGTCAAGATGTGTGTGTTTTTATGTTTGACAATATATGGAGATTGCCGGGGCATTCGTCCGATTGTGGAGATGGTCAAGGGATTAACCATATTGATGAGAAGACAAGTCAAGTGGGTCAGTGTTAACCAGAGACTTGACTGAGTAAGTCCTAACTAGAGTTTAGGCAATGGAGTAAGTCCTAACTAGAGTTTAAGCAATGGAGTAAGTCCTAATTGGAGTTTAGGCAATGGAGTAAGTCCTAACTGGAGTTTAGGTAATGGAGTAAGTCCTAACTGGAGTTTAGGCAATGGAAAAAAGTCCTAACTGAAGTTTAGGCATTGAGTAAATCCTAACTGAAGTTTAGGCATCTGGGAAAGTCCTAACTGGAGGTTAGGCAAAGAGAAAAGTCAAGTAGGTCAAGATTGACAGGAGACTTGACCGGGAAAGTCTAAGTGTGATCTTGGCAAAGGGAAAGTCCTGGTGAGGAGCCAGGCAATTGGAAAGTCCAAGTGTGATCTTGGCAACGTTAGTCCTAGGGTGATTTGGCTAGGAAAATCTGACAACTAGAAAGAGGTCGATGGAAGCTCCAGAAGGTAAGGCGTGAAGGATGAGGAGATATTCGAGGGACGCAAGGCTGATGAAGGAGGCTAGAAGGCTAGTTCGAGGTTGGTCGGGTGTAGCCAAATGCTAGGCGTGCAAACCCAATAGGTCACGGGTGATCGGGAGTTGGGTTTGGGGACTCTGGACTTAAGTTTGAGTCAAGTCCAGGTTGTTCAATTCATCGGGCGATCGATTGAACATGTTCCAATCGATCAGTCGATTGATTGGATTGTGCTGCGATTATGGGATGGCCCAATCGATCGATCGATCGATTGGGGTCAAGAAATCGCGAGCACAGAGGACTGTAGCCTCGTGTGAGCGCGAGGGCACAGAGAAGTCCTGAATCGATCAAACGATCGATTCAGGCAATCCCAATCGATCGGTCAATCGATTGGGAAGTGACCGTTGCGTAGGATGCAGGTGATGGACAGCTGCGATTGGTGCGATATGACGTGGCAATCAATTGGGGAGTATTTCAATCGATTGGGAGTAGTTTATAAAGCTTGGGCGGAGCGTTTTCTTCACCAGAACTTTGCATTTTTTTCTCCAAGCTTCCTGCGATTTTCACCAGCGATCTCCTCTGAGTTTCTTGCCAGTTCTTGAAGATTCTTGGAGTACATCTCCAAGATTCAAGAGGCAACAACAACATGCAACAAGTAAGTAAGAAGAGTGGGTTTTCACTTGTACTTTTGTATTTCTTTTCTTGTGTGAGTTGTATTTGTGTGTTGGGTTTGTACGAGGCTTCTCCGCCTCCGGCTGCGACCAAGAAGGAGTGATTCACAGTAGAAGAGTGTGTCGTGTGCGTGGATCCTTAGATTAGTTACCTCTTCTTGAGGTGGATACCAAGTAAATCTACTTGTTAGCGTTGTGTGAGTCTTGTAGTCTATTTCCACTGCATATCTTCATCAAGACTAAGCAAGTCAACGCGAGCGCGACGAGACGCTATTCACCCCCTCTAGCGGATACAAAGGTCCCAACAATTGGTATCAAAGCCAGGTTGCTCTTTTGAGGACTAACCGCCAATAGAGCAAACCGCTAGAGGAAGAAGATGGACTTGGGAGGTCCACTTGGATGGGATCTCGGATTCCTCCTCTATACGACAAGGAAGACTTCAGTTTTTGGAGGAATCGGTTGGAGACATGGTTCCAAATGGATTGGAACCAATGGGTTGTCTTGGAGGACCTATTTGAAGCTCCAACAGACAAGAAGGGTAAACGCCTCTGACCTCGGCATTGGACCGAAGAACAACGGGAGCAATCGGAGGCGGATAAGGAGGTAACTAGAATTTTAGTAAATTTATTACCTTCTAATATTTTGTCAAGTGTAGGTGAATGCTCAAATGCAAGTGATCTTTGGAAAAAGATCATTGCTTACCATGAAGACCCTACAAAATTTCAAGGAGTAGAGGAGCCCAAGGA
Source organism: Zingiber officinale (assembly GCF_018446385.1). Taxonomy (NCBI): domain Eukaryota; kingdom Viridiplantae; phylum Streptophyta; class Magnoliopsida; order Zingiberales; family Zingiberaceae; genus Zingiber; species Zingiber officinale. The sequence continues at coordinate 71,385,908 of NC_055997.1, read as the reverse complement.
GAAGGGCTCATTGGTCCAAGAAGAGAAGGACCAATCCGATGTTGACACTAGTGCAACATCTGAAGAAGAGAAAGAAGAGAAGATCCAATCCGATGTTGACGAGGGGTCAACATTTGAGAAGGAAAAGGAAGAGAAGGAAGAGAAAGAGAAGGAAGAGGTGGAAGAGGAGAGATCTTCCACATCCTCAAGAGATGAATTGGTAGAAGAATCTACATCCTCAAGTGGAGAAGAGGAAGAAGATGATGCAACCTCCACAATTCAAGTTACATTAAATGGAGGATCAAGCATCACCCCTACAAGCAAAGGTATAACAATTTCAATTATTAAAGATAAAAAATATATCATTTACTTTGAGTGTAGGGAGCATGAGCACTACAAGAGTAAGTGTCTCAAATTGGTTATGAAGAATGACCAAGTAGCACCTAAGGCCAAGGAGAAGCCTAAGATGGTTGGACCCGTAGAACATAATAGTAAGGAGCACATTGTGTGTTTCTCTTACAATCAAAGAGGACATTACTGGAGTCAATGTCCTAAAGGGAAGAAGTCAACCAAGGTGATTAGAGGAAGCACAAATCTAGGAGAAGCTTGTAAGAGCAAACCCAAGATAAATTTTATTAATGCAAATCCTTTTAGAAATGATAAAAAGCATGCTAGTTCAAATTTAAATTGTTATAATGCTATTTATCATGAAAATAGAATGGATGATAAACCTAAGGACAAATATATACCTCTTCATGCTAGATCTACCACACCTAAGGTTAGGAAGGTAGATAACTATTTAGGAAATACATCTAAGGACTTTAGATATAAGTCCCAAAATAGAAATGCTCAAGGTTTCAATGAAAAACCAAAATCTAGGGATTTAATAAGAGAAAACCAAGTCTTGAGGTCAAGACTTGATAACTTAGAGAAAACCTTAGCAAGAATGGAAACCTTGCTTACGGGTCAAAGTGAGTATAACCTAGGGAGAGCTAGAAAAGAGCCATCCTATGGCTATAAAGGTTTGGGTTACAAACCTAAGGCTAAGAAGGATGCCCCTTCATATCATAAGGTTCCATATGGCTATGGAACAAAACCTAGGTCTAATGGTCAAACCAAATAACATTGTAAAATATGACATTATTTGTCCACGTACGTGTTAGTATATATTATAAAACATCAACTAACAAAATAACTAATTAATAGAATGAACGATTATGTAGAATATAATTACCTTATAGGAGCCCTCAAAACTGCTAAATCATCTATCTATATATGTAAATCACTCATGAAATCCATCAAGGTAGAGACCTTTTATGAGAACCTATTCAAAGGTTAACTAATTAATACTATCAAATGACTTTCCATATTTATTAAAACTTATAAGGGATGATGTTGGAACCTCAAGGTGTTTTCGTATGATCAAACAAGTTAAGCTAGGTCCTGCTTTATCTATCCTTTGTGTTTAAGTGTGCAGGAGTTTAGGAACACAGGAAGTCGAGCGGAAGACGCGGCTAGCGAGAAGGATGGCACGAGGAGAGAGCTGACGGACTCGGTGTGTCCAAGGGACGAGGTGCCGTGGAAGAGTACACCAGTAGATGAGAAGAACGTACACGACGTTCGAGGGATGAGAAACCAGGAATGAAGGCTGCTCGAGGAGAAGACCGGAAGTTGGGTTCGGGTGAGCCCTATTCCGGATGGCCAAGATCACCCAAGCATGCGGAGCCAGAGCAAAAAAGATCCGGACCGAGGTGAGTTGAACTGGAGCAGAGCGCACGGATCAAAAGTCAACCTGGTTGATTTTACTGGTCCGGGCGCCCAGATCCATTCTGGGTGCCCGGAATGAAGTCTTTATCCAAATTGCGATCAAACCGCGATCTGTGTGAAAGGGATAAAATTCTCTCCCGCTCTAGGCGACCGAAACCCTTCTAGGCGCCCAAAACAGTGCTATAAATATAGCACTGATTTCCCAATTCAGGACAACACACTTGTAATCCAGTGCTTTCATTTCTGCTTTTTCTTTTGTGCTATCAATGCTGTAAGAGGCTACTCCGCCCAAAGGAGATCATCAGATAGTACATCATATTCTCCTTAGATTAACAATCCTCTGATTGCAAACCAAGTAAATCCTCTGTGTCTGATTTTCTTTTAATTAGTCTCTTTTATTTTAATTACAAGTGCAATTTTATTATTAGTTGAAAATCCGAGAAAGGTTGGATTTATTTTTCAGGGCAATTTGTTGGGACAATATCCCTAGGTCAAGTTTGACTAAGCTTGAGTTGGGTCAAGCTTGAGTCAAGATGTGTGTGTTTTTATGTTTGACAATATATGGAGATTGCCGGGGCATTCGTCCGATTGTGGAGATGGTCAAGGGATTAACCATATTGATGAGAAGACAAGTCAAGTGGGTCAGTGTTAACCAGAGACTTGACTGAGTAAGTCCTAACTAGAGTTTAGGCAATGGAGTAAGTCCTAACTAGAGTTTAAGCAATGGAGTAAGTCCTAATTGGAGTTTAGGCAATGGAGTAAGTCCTAACTGGAGTTTAGGTAATGGAGTAAGTCCTAACTGGAGTTTAGGCAATGGAAAAAAGTCCTAACTGAAGTTTAGGCATTGAGTAAATCCTAACTGAAGTTTAGGCATCTGGGAAAGTCCTAACTGGAGGTTAGGCAAAGAGAAAAGTCAAGTAGGTCAAGATTGACAGGAGACTTGACCGGGAAAGTCTAAGTGTGATCTTGGCAAAGGGAAAGTCCTGGTGAGGAGCCAGGCAATTGGAAAGTCCAAGTGTGATCTTGGCAACGTTAGTCCTAGGGTGATTTGGCTAGGAAAATCTGACAACTAGAAAGAGGTCGATGGAAGCTCCAGAAGGTAAGGCGTGAAGGATGAGGAGATATTCGAGGGACGCAAGGCTGATGAAGGAGGCTAGAAGGCTAGTTCGAGGTTGGTCGGGTGTAGCCAAATGCTAGGCGTGCAAACCCAATAGGTCACGGGTGATCGGGAGTTGGGTTTGGGGACTCTGGACTTAAGTTTGAGTCAAGTCCAGGTTGTTCAATTCATCGGGCGATCGATTGAACATGTTCCAATCGATCAGTCGATTGATTGGATTGTGCTGCGATTATGGGATGGCCCAATCGATCGATCGATCGATTGGGGTCAAGAAATCGCGAGCACAGAGGACTGTAGCCTCGTGTGAGCGCGAGGGCACAGAGAAGTCCTGAATCGATCAAACGATCGATTCAGGCAATCCCAATCGATCGGTCAATCGATTGGGAAGTGACCGTTGCGTAGGATGCAGGTGATGGACAGCTGCGATTGGTGCGATATGACGTGGCAATCAATTGGGGAGTATTTCAATCGATTGGGAGTAGTTTATAAAGCTTGGGCGGAGCGTTTTCTTCACCAGAACTTTGCATTTTTTTCTCCAAGCTTCCTGCGATTTTCACCAGCGATCTCCTCTGAGTTTCTTGCCAGTTCTTGAAGATTCTTGGAGTACATCTCCAAGATTCAAGAGGCAACAACAACATGCAACAAGTAAGTAAGAAGAGTGGGTTTTCACTTGTACTTTTGTATTTCTTTTCTTGTGTGAGTTGTATTTGTGTGTTGGGTTTGTACGAGGCTTCTCCGCCTCCGGCTGCGACCAAGAAGGAGTGATTCACAGTAGAAGAGTGTGTCGTGTGCGTGGATCCTTAGATTAGTTACCTCTTCTTGAGGTGGATACCAAGTAAATCTACTTGTTAGCGTTGTGTGAGTCTTGTAGTCTATTTCCACTGCATATCTTCATCAAGACTAAGCAAGTCAACGCGAGCGCGACGAGACGCTATTCACCCCCTCTAGCGGATACAAAGGTCCCAACAATTGGTATCAAAGCCAGGTTGCTCTTTTGAGGACTAACCGCCAATAGAGCAAACCGCTAGAGGAAGAAGATGGACTTGGGAGGTCCACTTGGATGGGATCTCGGATTCCTCCTCTATACGACAAGGAAGACTTCAGTTTTTGGAGGAATCGGTTGGAGACATGGTTCCAAATGGATTGGAACCAATGGGTTGTCTTGGAGGACCTATTTGAAGCTCCAACAGACAAGAAGGGTAAACGCCTCTGACCTCGGCATTGGACCGAAGAACAACGGGAGCAATCGGAGGCGGATAAGGAGGTAACTAGAATTTTAGTAAATTTATTACCTTCTAATATTTTGTCAAGTGTAGGTGAATGCTCAAATGCAAGTGATCTTTGGAAAAAGATCATTGCTTACCATGAAGACCCTACAAAATTTCAAGGAGTAGAGGAGCCCAAGGAGAAGGGCTCATTGGTCCAAGAAGAGAAGGACCAATCCGATGTTGACACTAGTGCAACATCTGAAGAAGAGAAAGAAGAGAAGATCCAATCCGATGTTGACGAGGGGTCAACATTTGAGAAGGAAAAGGAAGAGAAGGAAGAGAAAGAGAAGGAAGAGGTGGAAGAGGAGAGATCTTCCACATCCTCAAGAGATGAATTGGTAGAAGAATCTACATCCTCAAGTGGAGAAGAGGAAGAAGATGATGCAACCTCCACAATTCAAGTTACATTAAATGGAGGATCAAGCATCACCCCTACAAGCAAAGGTATAACAATTTCAATTATTAAAGATAAAAAATATATCATTTACTTTGAGTGTAGGGAGCATGAGCACTACAAGAGTAAGTGTCTCAAATTGGTTATGAAGAATGACCAAGTAGCACCTAAGGCCAAGGAGAAGCCTAAGATGGTTGGACCCGTAGAACATAATAGCAAGGAGCACATTGTGTGTTTCTCTTACAATCAAAGAGGACATTACTGGAGTCAATGTCCTAAAGGGAAGAAGTCAACCAAGGTGATTAGAGGAAGCACAAATCTAGGAGAAGCTTGTAAGAGCAAACCCAAGATAAATTTTATTAATGCAAATCCTTTTAGAAATGATAAAAAGCATGCTAGTTCAAATTTAAATTGTTATAATGCTATTTATCATGAAAATAGAATGGATGATAAACCTAAGGACAAATATATACCTCTTCATGCTAGATCTACCACACCTAAGGTTAGGAAGGTAGATAACTATTTAGGAAATACATCTAAGGACTTTAGATATAAGTCCCAAAATAGAAATGCTCAAGGTTTCAATGAAAAACCAAAATCTAGGGATTTAATAAGAGAAAACCAAGTCTTGAGGTCAAGACTTGATAACTTAGAGAAAACCTTAGCAAGAATGGAAACCTTGCTTACGGGTCAAAGTGAGTATAACCTAGGGAGAGCTAGAAAAGAGCCATCCTATGGCTATAAAGGTTTGGGTTACAAACCTAAGGCTAAGAAGGATGCCCCTTCATATCATAAGGTTCCATATGGCTATGGAACAAAACCTAGGTCTAATGGTCAAACCAAAATTACTAGGGAAGTTATCCCTAAGAGGATTTTTACCAAGACCAATGTGACTAAGACTTCTAAGAAGTCTAACAAAGTCACAAAGAAGGTCACAAGGGAGGTCATCCCTAAAGTTGACCTAGTAAAGGTGACTATGACTCCAAAAGGCCAAACAAAGTCACAAAGAATGTTACAAGGGAAGTTATCCTTAGAAGTGACCTAGTGGAAATGGCCAAGACTTCTAAGAAGCCTAGGAAGATCCTTAGGAAGGTATCTAGGGAATTCATCCCTAGTGAATACCTAGAGCATCCAAGGAGCACCAATAGGTATTGGGTTCCTAGGAGCATCTTCTCTACACCCTAAATGGGTTTAGAGAGTGTCAACTTTCATTAGAAGGGTGGTTAATCCAACCCTAATAAAAGTTGGCACTTGGAGAGCATTTTCAAGGTTATTGTTAACCTTTGAAAATTAAAAGGATTATAGGGTTACTCTTTGAAAGAGTAATATATGTGCCAAAATTTCAAGAGTTGAACTTAATCCAAATTGGCACACTCAAGAAAAGTATAAGAAATATTAAGTTAGAATTTTGATATATTCTTGAGGAATAAATAGAAGATCCGTGATTTAATCAAAGGTGATTAAGCTTGGAAGAACAAAGTATGCCAAGCCTTAAGGAGTTGAAATACATTTAAATTGGCACACTTGAAAAGGAGTAAAAACGTCTAGATGAGATCTTAATATGTTCTTAGGGAATTAAGAGAAAATTTAAGTCTCAATCTAAAGGTTTAATCCTTAAAAGAAGTAATTTGTGTCAAACAAAAATTTGAGGATTTGAGTCAATTTTAATTGGCACAAATAGGAAACCATAAGAAATACCAAGTTGGAATCTTGGTACCTTCTTTAGAGGGTTAAGAGAAAGATAAGCCTTAGTTGAAATGTTTACTCTTTGGAAGAGTAACATGTGCCAAGAAAATTTGAGGTTTTGGAATTGATTTCAAGTTGGAACATATAAAAAGGCAAAAGAAATGCCAAGTTGGGTTTTGACATTTCCTTTAGGAAGACATGGACAATCTAGGTTAATTTTAAGGTTTAGCTAAGGTTTAAGGATACTTAGATAGCTTATCTAGGTATATTTTATTTATGCTAAATTGCCTTGATTGATTGCCTATCACATGTCATGATATCATGTGTTGCATTCATGTTTATTATGAAAAACACAAAAATATCATGTCATGTCATACATACATCATGTAGCTGTAGCATGTTTTCTTTTGAAAAATTACTTATTTTGATGTATGTCATAAACATCATGCATTATGTTTAATTTTCTTGCAATTAAGGAAAAATGGCAACAATTATGGGCTTATGCCAAGTGACATCCTAGGTGGATGATCATGGTTATCACAAGTCTCACAATGCCTAGATAGAGATGCATGATCTCTTAGATTAGAGCAAAACCAAATATACATCTCACAAAAGACTATAAGGTGACTTGTATGTGTTTTAGTACACATTATATATAGGTGAGATGTTAGGGTGGTGAACAAAACTCAAGATGTTGATTTAGTATATCTTGTTGAGTTTTAGATTCATCAATACACATAGTTATGTGTTCTCCAATCATTGGGAAAGCTAATGTACAAGTCATGTGCATTGAGCCTAAAGAACATGGTTGGATATCGATTTTGGAAATCATTTTAAAATGCTTTTTGAAAACCTTGGTGAAGACTATCTTTTGATAGTATTCATCATTGGAAACTTAGTCACAAACTAGAAGAAAACATTGAAATTTTTAAGTTTATGCTAATTTTTTAAAATAAGAAGTATTTTCATAGAAAACTATTTTTCCTTGATAGAGTATAACCTAAATAGCATCTACATGAAATTTCATGATTTTTAGAATTTTGTAGAATTTTTGGGGAGTTTCTAAATTTTGCTGAAATGGAATTTCAGAGATATCAGAAACCCAATCGATCAACCGATCGATTGGATAAGCTTCAATCGATCAGTGGATCGATTGGGAAGCTATTCCCGTAAATAGAGAGTCATTGAATTGATCAGCTGATCAATTGACTCAGGCTGAATCGATCAGCCGATCGACTCAGAAGGGATGTTCCGTGCATAGAAGCACGTTGAATCGATCAGTGGATCGATTGAAATGGTTTCAATCGATTGAGTCTCAACTTCAATCGATTGGGAAGTCTGATTTCAGCTGGAAAAGTCTGATTTCAGTTCCTTAAGCCATTTCGAGCCCCAATAACCATTCCAAACCCCTTGGAATATATTTGTATACATTTAGGGGGAGTTTTCATGATGAGAACAAGTTTGGATTGGTTAAGGTAAACCAAGATGAAGTTTAGGATGAGGGTCAGTTTCAATTTTGAATTCTGGAACTTCAAAACTCCAAGTCTTTGTTTTCAAGGGCCATTGACCACTCTTAACCCTTTGGAATACACTTGTATCCATTTCGGGGGAGCTTTCATGTTGAAAGCAAGTATGGGCTGGTTAAGATCAACTTAGGTGAAGTTTAGGTTGAGGTTTAGTTTTAATATTGAATATTGAACCTCTAAACTTCAAAGTTTAGTTTTTCTAATTGTTTAGGAATACTAAGTCATTGTTGGTGCAATGATAGAAGTTTAACCATATTTTTAGGGGAAGCTACTCCTTGGATGCATGAGAATTTTGATGGATCGAAAGCGCTAGAGGGGGGGGGGTGAATAGCGCTCGTGGCTATTCCGTTTTTCGAAATATCGGAATCGTAAAATTAAGTAACGCAACGGAAAAAGTAAAGCAAGCACAGAACGACACAGGGAGTTTACTTCGTTCGGAGCCTGCGACGACTCCTACTCGAAGGCCCGCGATCCTTGATCGCTTTCCGTGGGCAACAACTATAAGCTCATAAAATATTACAACTGGAATACAGTAGAGATTACAATTATGTAAAGCGAAAACTAATACCGACAACGAAAGATCGATGAGTCTGAGCTTCGGGTCGTCGGCGTCGAGTTCTAGCACTTTAAGGCCGTCTCGATGGCAGCACTTCACGAAGAAAGCTTAGAATATGTTGTACTTGGCTGCACCCTCGACCCTCTTTTTATATGACATTCCGGGCGCCTGGATCCCTTCCGGGCGCCTGGAGTGTGGCGTGGCCAACCAACCAGGATGCTCCACGTGGCGAAGTCGCGGCAGGGATAAAACTTGGTCCCGGGCGCCCGGACCTGTTCCGGGCGCCCGGATCCATCCCGGGCCTGCACCATGTGTTCGTCCACAAAATACACGTATATCCTGCAAGACAAGGTTAGAATATGATAAATATGATAGAAAAGGAGAATTGACAGCTGGACTGTCCGAGTCTGACTTCGGATTTCCAGCCGGAAACCCTAAGTCGACCCGACGCCTACTGTTCCCTCTACGGGGAACGCGTCCTCACCTACTCCACTCAGGAGATTTACCTGATGCCAGTCTGGTCCTCCAGACCGATTGGACTTTCCGCCTAGGGTTACCACCCCCTAGGACCTAGGGTTACCGCCCCCTAGGGTTTTTCTCCACCTAGGGTTACCACCCCTAGGACCTAAGGTTACCGCCCCTTAGAGTTTTCCTCCACCTATGGTTACCACCCCCTAGGACCTAGGGTTACCGCCCCCTAGGGTTTTTCTCCACCTAGGGTTACCACCCCTAGGACCTAAGGTTACCGCCCCTTAGAGTTTTTCTCCACCTAGGGTTACCACCCCCTAGGACCTAAGGTTACCGCCCCTTAGAGTTTTCCTCCACCTAGGGTTACCACCCCCTAGGACCTAAGGTTATCACCCCTTAAGATTTTCCCTTTGCCTAACCGCAATTAGGACTTTCCTGAAACATTCATTCAACATGTTAGATTACAAACTAACTTAACTTAGAATCCTTTGCCATTATCAAAACTAAGGTTTGATCGTCGGATGCTTCCCGCACCAACAATCTTCCCCTTTTTGATTATGGCAACCGAAATTCAAAGTTAAGTAAAATACAATAAGGGTAAACAGAAATGAGTACAAGCATAGACAAAACATAAGCACATTAAAGCTCCCCCTTAATGGAAGCTCCCCCTTAACATAATTTTGAATTTTTGAGTTTTCTTTAATTTCCTTTTAATTTCTTTGAATTTCCTTATACTCTCCCCCTTTGCCATATATCAAAATAAAAAAGAGAGGAAAAAAAAATGAGTATTGATGTGAATACTTAGCTTTTTAAATTAGCTTTTTAAAGTCAAAGTGTTTCTTTTAAAAAAAATTTTCATTTAAACTCTAAGTTTGAGAAACAATTTTCAAAGTATTTTTAAAATAATTTTTAAAGTGTTTTTGAAATATTTTTCAAATAATTTTGAAGTATTTTTCAAATAATTTTTAAAGTGTTTTTGAAATATTTTTGAAATAATTTTGAAGTATTTTTCAAATAATTTTGAAAATAATTTTCAAATAATTTTTAAAGTCTTTTTCAAATAATTTTTAAAGTGTTTTTGAAATATTTTTCAAATAATTTTGAAATTAATTTTCAAATAATTTCGAAAGTATTTTTCAAATAATTTTTAAAGTGTTTTTGAAATATTTTTCAAATAATTTTGAAGTATTTTTCAAATAATTTTTAAAGTGTTTTTGAAATATTTTTAAAGTGTTTTTGAAATATTTTTCAAATAATTTTGAAGTATTTTTCAAATAATTTTAAAATTAATTTTCAAATAATTTCTAAAGTCTTTTTCAAATAATTTTTAAAGTGTTTTTGAAATATTTTTCAAATAATTTTGATGTATTTTTCAAATAATTTTTAAAGTGTTTTTGAAATATTTTTTCAAATAATTTTGAAGTATTTTTCAAATAATTTTGAAATTAATTTTCAAATAATTTCTAAAGTATTTTTCAAATAATTTTTAAAGTGTTTTTGAAATATTTTTCAAATAATTTTGAAGTATTTTTCAAATAATTTTGAAATTAATTTTCAAATAATTTCTAAAGTATTTTTCAAATAATTTTGAAATTAATTTTCAAATAATTTCTAAAGTATTTTTCAAATAATTTTTAAAGTGTTTTTGAAATATTTTTCAAATAATTTTGAAGTATTTTTCAAATAATTTTGAAATTAATTTTCAAATAATTTCTAAAGTATTTTTCAAATAATTTTTAAAGTGTTTTTGAAATATCTTTCAAATAATTTTGAAGTATTTTTCAAATAATTTGAAATTAAGCTTTAAAATATTTTTTGAAATGATTTTTAAAAGATTTTTCAAGTAATTTAGCAATTAAGTTTTAAAATATTTTTGAAATGATTTTTAAAATATTGTTCAAGTAATTTTGCAATTAAGTTTTAAAATATTTTTGAAATGATTTTTAAAAGATTTTTCAAGTAATTTTGCAATTAAGTTTTAAAATATTTTTGAAATGATTTTTTAAAAGATTTTTCAAGTAATTTTGTAATTAAGTTTTAAAATATTTTTGAAATGATTTTTAAAAGATTTTTCAAGTAATTTTGCAATTAAGTTTTAAAATATTTTTGAAATGATTTTTAAAAGATTTTTCAGGTAATTTTGCAATTAAGTTTTAAAATATTTTTGAAATAATTTTTAAAATATTTTTCAAGTAATTTTGCAATTAAGTTTTAAAATATTTTTGAAATAATTTTTAAAAGATTTTTGAAATTAAGTTTTAAAAAGATTTTTCAAGAAATTTGAAATTCGATTATCAATTTAATTTTAATTATTAATAATTAATAATTAATTTGAATTAATTATTAATTGGATTTAAATGATTATTTAATAATTTTATTTGAATGATTAATTAGATTTTTAATTATTAATTTAATTTAATTTTTTTAATCATCAATTTGATTTTTTAATCTTCAGTCATCTCACCCGATCTAACTTTTAAATCAGGGAATCCTATAATTTTTGTGAGATGAGTTATGGTTCAATTAAAGGGTTTAGTTTAACTTTTGTGTTAGATTCGGGTTTAACTTTGGATTCAACAAGTAGACATTCTTTGGATAAATTTCTGGGCTATGGTGAGTCACAAGGAACTCATTAAAGTAACCATGCCTTCGAGATTTTCCAAATAGTTCTACCCATTGAACTTAATACTAAACCTTGGTCTAACTAGTTATGATCCATTTAAAGGTAGCTTCGGTCAGTTCCACTTGGCCAAATGCACCAGGTCGAAGACATATCTTCCTAGACATGCGATGCCCAAGCTTCCCCAACGTACTATCATCCAAAAACTTTACCTGTACTGTGGCTCAAGTTAAATCTAGCCCCTTTTATTCTAATCATATTTACCCTGCCGGGTAGGTGAAGTACGGTTACCCTATCGGGTAGATTAAGTTCGGTTACCCAGTCGGGTAAATTAATTTCGGAGGTGTCAGCGATTCTAGACCCTCCTTCTATTTTTATTTGATTTATGTTGAATTTTGAGTTTAATTTTGAATTTTGAATTTGATTTTATAAGAGTTTAATAAATTTTACTTTAAATTTATAAATTAGATATGAGTTATATTTAAATTAAGTTTAGTAAATAAAAGGTACTTGATTATAGTTTAGTTTGTAGTGTTTAAGTTTTACTTTAGACTTATAACCTAAGTCTAGATTTTGTGAATTAACTAAATTATTAACAATATTCTCTAATTTATTAATTTTATCTTTTAAAATAGTATTTTGTATTCCTAAATTTCTAAGAGTTAATTTCTTATTTTTATTTGAATTAATTTTATTCATTACATTATTAGCATGTATATCTAATTTTGAGGACAAATCTTTACTAGAGCAAGCAAGATTAGTTGAATTACTACAATCATGTGTTGTAAAAACTGGATTTTCATATAATGTAAATTTATTTACCTTGATTTCTCTCTCTGGATTATTGGGTCTTCTTTCTGGACATTGTCTTTTGCAGTGACCCAATTGTTTGCATTTGGAGCATTTAATTTGTTCTTTCCCTCTTTTGATCATTTTCTCCTTCCCCTTCGATTGTACCGGCCGAGTCTTATGAGTAGGACACTCGTTTTTATAGTGTTCTCTCTCCCTACACTTAAAACAAGTTATGTGGCATTTGCATTTTGAATTTACAATCTTACCTCTCAAATTCATGACAGGATCCTCCCCCTTGACTGTTACCACCTCGAGTTTAGACTCAGATTCAGCAATTTCCTCTCTGGCCATTAGTGCTATGTAATCGGTCTAATCTGATTCTTCCGAGTCTGGTTCGGAGGTTGACTTTGGAGATTCGTATTTGGGTTCACAGTCTTGTTCAATTTCTGACTCTGAAGGAATCTCATGAAGTTTGAGTAGTTTCTCCCAAAGCTCTTTAGCAGTGTCGAACTTTCCGACTCGATCAAGCTCTGAATTTGATAGTCCGCCTAGGAGAATACATGTTGCTTTTGCATTTGTCTCGAAGTTTTTTATTGTTTGTGCATCCCACTTGTTTGTGCATCCCACTTGTCATAGGTAATGGATACACCTTCTTCAGTTGGGAGAATGAGTCCGATCTGGATTATGGTCCATGTCTCCACTTGAGTTTTCAGTTAGTGCTCCATCTGGTCTTTCAAATAACAAAAATTTCCACTGGACAAGAGTGGCAGGCTTGCGGTGTTGTATCCATCTTCATTGGCCATTTAAAAACCTAGCACACAATATAAACAAACAAACTTGTTCCAAGACTTGGTTTTGGATTAGTAGTGCGAGAGAATAATAAAAATTATAGTTCAGGAACTTTGAGAAATAATAAAAATAATAATAAAATATTATTATAAAATAATTATTTCAAATTTTGCTAGATTTGATATTTTATTAATTTTAATGAATGGCGAAGAGATGAGAATGAATTTTTCGAAAACAGTTTTGGGGGGAAAAAACGAAAGGCGTAAGTTTTAATTTTTAGCCTATACAAACGACAAAGCCACGAAAAAATGCTTGAATGGTGGTTGCACAAATTCAAAGCGACCCCGCTCTGATACCAATTGATGGATCGAAAGCGCTAGAGGGGGGGGTGAATAATGCTCGTGGCTATTTCGTTTTTCGAAATATCGGAATCGTAAAATTAAGTAACGCAGCGGAAAAAGTAAAGCAAGCACAGAACGACACAGGGAGTTTACTTCGTTCGGAGCCTGCGACGACTCCTACTCGAAGGCCCGCGATCCTTGATCGCTTTCCGTGGGCAACAACTATAAGCTCATAAAATATTACAACTGGAATACAGTAGAGATTACAATTATGTAAAGCGAAAACTAATACCGACAACGAAAGATCGATGAGTCTGAGCTTCGGGTCGTCGGCGTCGAGTCGTAGCACTTTAAGGCTGTCTCGATGGCAGCACTTCACAGAAGAAAGCTTAGAATATGTTGTACTTGGCTGCACCCTCGACCCTCTTTTTATATGACATTCCGGGCGCCTGGATCCCTTCCGGGCGCCTGGAGTGTGGCGTGGCCAACCAACCAGGATGCTCCACGTGGCGAAGTCGCGACAGGGATAAAACTTGGTCCCGGGCGCTCGGACCTGTTCCGGGAGCCTGGACCTCCGGGCGTCCGGATCCATCCCGGGCGCCCGGACCACCTTTTTCCAGCAGGTTCCTCTCCTGCAAAACAAGGTTAGTCCGAGCAAATACCCTGCAAGACAGTGTTAGAATATGATAAATCATAGTAAAGAAGAACTGACAGTCTTCGGACTGTCCGAGTCTGACTTCGGATTTCCAGCCGGAAACCCTAAGTCGACCCGACGCCTACTGTTCCCTCTACGGGGAACGCGCCCTCACCTACTCCACTCAGGAGATTTACCTGATGCCAGTCTGGTCCTCCAGACCGACTGGACTTTCCGCCTAGGGTTACCACCCCCTAGGACCTAGGGTTACCGCCCCCTAGGGTTTTTCTTCACCTAGGGTTACCACCCCTAGGACCTAAGGTTACCGCCCCTTAGAGTTTTCCTCCACCTAGGGTTACCACCCCGTAGGACCTAGGGTTACCGCCCCCTAGGATTTTTCTCCACCTAGGGTTACCACCCCCTAGGACCTAAGGTTACCGCCCCTTAGAGTTTTCCTCCACCTAGGGTTACCACCCCCTAGGACCTAAGGTTACCACCCCCTAGGACCTAAGGTTACCGCCCCTTAGGGTTTTCCTTCACCTAGGGTTACCACCCCCTAGGACCTAAGGTTACCTCCCCTTAGGGTTTTCCTTCACCTAGGGTTACCACCCCCTAGGACCTAAGGTTGCCACCCCTTAGGATTTTCCCTTTGCCTAACCGCAATTAGGACTTTCCTGAAACACTCATTCAACATGTTAGATTACAAACCAACTTAACTTTGAATCCTTTGCCATTATCAAAACTAAGGTTTGATCGTCGGATGCTTTCCGCACCAACAAATTTAATTTTATGGACCTTGGAAGGGGGTTAAACATTCGTGTAGATTAATGTTCGGAGTTGAGCATTGGGATACAATGAATGGGAGTTTCATTGGGGAGTTTATGAATTCTTTAGGAAGATCAATGTGAAGGAGATTATTGATCAAGGGGGAGCCTTAAATACAATGAATGTGCTTTTCATTGTTGAAATGATGATTGCTCTAGGTTGAGCATGGTGATGGAGATCATGGCTCAAGGGGGAACATTGGAAATAATGAAGGGGGATGAGCCCTTCATTGGTTAGATGATAAATGCTTTAGGATGAGCATTGTGAAGTGAAGTAGAGCTCAAGGGGGAGCTTTGGAGATAATGAAGAGAATCTAATCTTCATTGTGGTGTTGTAAACAATGTGCAGTTAACTCTTATGGAAAAGAGTTTGTGACAAAGGGGAAGAATTGGAGGTTAAGTTAGGCCTTTATCCTAAGGGAGAATTAAGGCTATGAGATTTAGCCTTGTTATGTAGAAGAAGTTAAGCCTATGAGATTTAGCCTAACTTGGAGGTATTGGAGGTAATTATCAAATATCAAAAAGGGGAGATTATTGGGGCAATATCCCTAGGTTAAGTTTGACAAAGTTTGACTAAGCTTGAGTTGGTCAATCTTGAGTCAAGATGTGTGTGTTTTGATGTTTGACAATATATGGAGATTGTCGGGGCATTCGTCTGATTGTGGAGATGGTCAATGGATTGACCAGATTGATGAGAAGATAAGTCAAGTGGATCAGTGTTGACCGGAGACTTGACTGAGTAATTCCTAACTGGAGTTTAGTCAATGGAGTAAGTCCTAACTAGAGTTTAAGCAATGGAGTAAGTTCTAACTGGAGTTTAGGCAATAGAGTAAGGCCTAACTGGAGTTTAGGCAATGGAGTAAGTTATAACTAGAGTTTAGGCAATGGGAAAAAGTCCTAACTGGAGTTTAGGCATTGAGTAAGTCCTAACTAGAGTTTAGACATCTGGGAAAGTCCTAACTGGAGGTTAGGTAAAGAGAGAGGTCAAGTAGGTCAAGGTTGACAGGAGACTTGACTGGGAAAGTCCAAGTGTGATCTTGGCAAAGGGAAAGTCCTGGTGAGGAGCCAGGCAATTGGAAAGTCCAAGTGTGATCTTGGCAACGTTAGTCCTAGGGTGATTTGGCTAGGAGAATCCGACAACTAGGAAGAGGCCGATGGAAGCTCCAGAAGGTAAGCCTTGAAGGATGGGGAGATATCCGAGGGACGTAAGGCTGATGGAGGAGGCTAGAAGGCTAATTCGAGGTTGGTCGGGTGTAGACAAATGCTAGGCGTTCATACCCAACAAGTCACGGGTGACCGGTAGTTGGGTTTGGGGACTCTGGACTTGAGCTTGAGTCAAGTCCAGGTTGTTCAATCGATCGGGCGATCGATTGAACAGGTTCCAATCGATCAGTCGATCGATTGGATTATGCTGCGATTATGGGATGGCCCAATCGATCAGTCGATCGATTGGGGTCAAGAAATCGCGAGCACAAAGGACTTCCCAATCGATCGAGAGATTGATTGGGGGTTGCCAATCGATCAGTCGATCGATTGGGGTATTGTAGCCTCGCGTGAGCGCAAGAGCACAGAGAAGTCCTGAATTAATCAGCCGATCGATTCAAGCAGTCCCAATCGATCGATCGATCGATTGGGAAGTGACCGTTGTGTAGGATGCAGGTGATGGACGGTTGCGATTGGCGCGATATGACGTGGCAATTGATTGGAGAGTATTTCAATCGATTGGGAGCAGTTTATAAAGTCTGGGCGGAGCGTTTTCTTCGCCAGAACTTTGCGTTCTTTTCGCCAAGTTTCCTGCGATTTTCACCAGTGATCTCCTTCGAGTTTCTTGCCAGTTCTTGAAGATTCTTGGAGTGCATCTCTAAGATTCAAGAGGCAACAACAACACACAACAAGTAAGCAAGAAGATGTTGGTGCGGGAAGCATCCGACGATCGAACCTGAGTTTTGATAATGGCAAAGGATTCAAAGTTAAGGTGTGTGGTGATCTAACAGTTTGAATGAGATTGCAGGAAAGTCCTAAGTGTACTTAGGTAAAAGCCCTAACTGTGGTTAGGCAAGATAAAAATCCTAGGGGGTGGTAACCCAAGGTCATAGGGGGTGGTAAACCTATGCGGAAAGTCTTGGTGGGTCGAGTGCTTCAGGCAAAAGTCCTGGGGGGGGGGGTAACCCTAGGTAGAAAGTCCTGGTGTCGCGAACCAGGTGAAAGACTGGACTAGCCGGGAAGCAGAAGTCCAGCAGAAAGTCCGGAAGCATCGAGCACCGAGCAAAAGTCCATTCGATCTGGAGGATCGCACTGGCAACAGGTAAATCTCCTGAGTAGAGTAGGTGAGGATGCGTTCCCCGTAGAGGGAACAGTAGGCGTCGGGTCGACCTAGGGTTTCCGGTCGGAAATCCGAAGTCAGACCCGGACAGTCCGATGACTGTCAAACTTCATATTTATGATATTGTATGGGCTAACTTTTGTTTTGCAAGATATGTTTGTGTTTTGGATCTAACATGTCTTGCAGGTACGAAAGAACAAGGTTAAGCCTCGGATGAACAGTGTCCGAGATGCCTCCATGGGGCTTGGAGGCTCCTCGGGTGCAAGCCGAAGCCAGCTGTCCAGAGGAGCTGGAGGCGCCTTCATGGGGACTGAAGGTGCCTTGGACCGTGGCTTGGAGGCACCTTGGAGTGGCGTTGGAGGCACCTTGAGGTGGATAATGAGCAGCGGTCAAAGCTTGATCGACAGTAGATTAATCGGGATAAAACCTTGGGTTGGAGGCGCCTTGGAGCTTAATGAAGGTGCCTTGAACACCCTTTATAAGGGTGTCTCGAAGCAGCAACCAATATATCTTCTTCCAAGCGAACTTTCTGCTACAAGCTGCCTACGAGACGATCCCGAAGTGCTGCAACGACACCACGACAATCCGGAGCTTCAGATTTAGTCTTTGTTGTCGGTATAATCTTTTATTACTGCTTTGAATTGTACTTAGTTTGTAATAGTTTTTACGAACTATAGCTGTTGCCCAACGTAAACGCTCAACGAGCGTGGGCCTTCGAGTAGGAGTCGAGATAGGCTCCGAACGAAGTAAATTCTCGTGTCTTCTGTGAGCTTGTGCAACCACCTTTCAAAACAAATTTTCGTGGTATTTTCAGATTTTCGGAGTCAAATTAGAATTAGCTTACTAGCTACATTCTAATTGTTTTATCGAATTGATTTTGCTCGAGATTGGTACAATACCACTCGAGCTCGTTTTCCCTTATTTCTCCTGCACTGCTAATCCAAGACCTAGTCTTGGAACATTCTTTATTTTTTTGTTGTTGCATATTACAAATGGCCCAACAAGAAGGTTTCAGCACCGTTCGCCCCCCACTTTTCTCCGGAGAAGACTTCGGATATTGGAAGGGGCGAATGGAAACCTTCCTGAAGACGCAATTCAATACATGGATGATCGTCAAGACTGGACTACAACTCCCATCCGACGAAGATGACAAGCTGACACCCTGCAAAAAATGGGAACCGACCACAATCAAGAAGGTGGAAGCTGATGCCAAAGCAACATGCACCCTCCAGTGCGGACTGACCAAGGAGGAGCTCAATCGAGTTGGCCCGTTCACATCAGCAAAGGAGCTATGGGAGAAGCTGATTGAACTTCACGAGGGCACCTCCGATACTAAGGTAAGCAAGAGAGATCTCTTGTTTAATAAATTGTATAATTTGAAAATGCAGGAAGACGAGACGGCCAACCAACTGCACGCAAGAATTCAAGACATCCTCAACTCCCTCCACGGAATTGGGCAGAAGGTAGAAAATAGGGATATCATAAGGTACGCTCTTAACTCATTTCCAAGGAGTACATTGTGGGCATCAATGGTAGATGCCTACAAAGTCTCTAAGGATTTATCTTGTATTAAATTAGATGAATTGTTTTTGGAATTCAAACTTCACGAGCAGACTAATGCACAACCAACCGAGAAGGGGGGGTGCTTTGGTTGCAGGTACCAGTCGAACACGCGAACCGAGATCACAACGAAGAACTGAACAAGAGTCGGAAGAAGAACCCGACTCAGACAATGAAGATGATGGATTAACAATCGAGCTCATAAACCTCGTAAAGAACCTCTACAAGAAGAAGAAGGGCTTCAACAAGAGAGATCTAAAGAAGGCAGTACAATCCAAGGAGGTTCAACCGAGTTCGAAGGGTAAGTTCGAGGTTATCTGCTACGGGTACAACCAGAAGGGGCATATCAAGGCCAACTGCCCAAGTCTGAAGGATGCAAAGAAGTGAAAGAAGAAGGCCCTAAAGGCGATGTGGGACGAATCCTCAGAAGAAGATACCGACGACGAACTCGATCAGACGAGTCTCCTCGCACTGATGACCTAGGACCAGATCAACGTGTCCGAGAGCGAGAGTGAGTCGGAGGCCGAGTCCAAGCGAAGCCATGGATCCGTATCCGTTTCCGAAGGGCCAGACCCCACTGCGAGTATTTCTAGACTTAATAATCTAGTTAATTATTTACTGCGAAAATTAGCTAAGTCGAATCTTAAAATTAAGTCACTTCTAAAGGAAGTAGCTTTCCTTAAAGAAGAGACTAACTCCGAATCTTTGACTGAACCAGTTCAGACTAGAAACTCAACTCAAGCCCAAAAACTTGAGAAAGAGAATTCCAGCCTGAAAACTCAAGTCAAGGATCTGGAGAAAACACTAGAACAGTTTTCTTTAGGTTCCAAGAATCTTGACCTAATTCTTGGGACACAAAGAGCCGTTTACAATAGAACTGGTCTAGGATTTAAACTAAAAAGGAAATACAAATCTTATTTATCTCTTGTACAAAAAGCAAATAGAAAAACAGTCCAAGCATGGGCCCCCAAGTCTAAGTTGATTAATCAAGTTGGACTTGGTCAATATTGTATCCCGAAGGATCAAATACATACCTCGATAGACCATATCGAGACTATGATCCAGGGGGAGCAAAAAGAAAAACGATATTAATAAAATGAACATAATATCAAAATTAAATTAAAATTCAAAATAAATTAAAAATTCAACTTAAATCAAATTAAAAAAAAAATAGAAGGAGGATCCAGAATAGCAGGCACCCCCAACTAAACTACCCGACTGGGTAACCGAACTTAATCTACCCGAAATGGGTAAACAAGAGTAGACTACCCGGCAGGGTAATTAAGGTTAGATTAAAAGGAGTTAGGTTTAACTTGACCCACGGTACTGGTGAAGTATTGGATGATAGTACGTTGGGGAAGCTTAGTCATCGCATGTCTAGGAAGATATGGCTTCGACCTGGTGCATTTGGCTAAGTGGAACTGACCGAAGCTACCCTTTATGGATCCTAACCAGTTAGACCAAGGTTTTGTACTAAGTTCAATGGGTAGGACTATTTGGAAAACCTCGAAGGCATGGTTACTTTAATGATGTCCTTGTGACTCACCATAGCTCAGAAGTTTATCCAAAGAACGCCTACTTGTTGAACCTAAAGCTAAACCTGAATCTAACACAAAGTTAAACTAAACCCTTAAATTGAACCTCAATTTATCTCACAACAATTGTAGGATTACCTGATTGAAAATTTAGATCGGGTGAGATGACTAAGGAATAAAAATTTAAAAGAGAATCAAATTTGAAATTAAAATTGGAAATTAAATTCATAATTAATATTATTTAAAAATCTTTTAAAAATCAATTTCAAAATTATTTAAAAATATTTTAAAAATCAATTTCAAAATCATTTAAAAAATCAATTTCAAAATCATTTAAAAATTATTTTAAAATCTTTTAAATATCAATTTCAAAATCTTTTAAAAATCAATTTCAAAATCATTTAAAAATCTTTTAAAAAATCAATTTCAAAATCATTTAAAAATCATTTAAAAATCTGTTCAAAATCAATTTAAAAATCATTTAAAAATCAATTTCAAAATCATTTAAAAATCTTTTAAAAATCAATTTCAAAATTATTTGAAAAATCTTTTTAAAATCATTTAAAAATCTTTTAAAAATCAATTTCAAAATCATTTAAAAATCTTTTAAAACTCAATTTCAAAATTATTTAAATCAATTTCAAAATCATTTAAAGATCTTTTAAAAATCAATTTCAAAATCATTTAAAAATCTTTTAAAACTCAATTTCAAAATTATTTAAAAATCTTTTCAAAATCAATTTCAAAATCATTTAAAAATCTTTTAAAAATCAATTTTAAAATTATTTAAAAATCTTTTAAAAATCAATTTCAAAATCATTTAAAAATCATTTAAAAAACTTTTAAAAATCAATTTCAAAATCATTTCAAAATCTTTTCAAACTCAATTTAAAAATTATTTTAAAATCTTTTAAAACTCAATTTCAAAATTATTTGAAAAATCTTTTGAAAATCATTTTAAAAATCTTTTAAAACTTAATTTCAAAATTATTTGATAAATCTTTTAAAAAAAATCATTTTAAAAATCTTTTAAAACTCAATTTCAAAATTAGTTGAAAAATCTTTTAAAAATCATTTTAAAAATGTTTTAAAACTTAATTTCAAACTTAATCTGAAAAAGTCATTTTTTTCAATTTAATTAACTTAAAATTAACTTTCAAATTAAAAATTTCTTAAATTAATTAACTTAAATTATTTTCAATATTAATCAAACTTAATTAAACTAAATTCAGTGCTAAACATAATTAAAAAAAATTAAAAGTCATCATTAATTAAAAATAGAGTTAACATAGTGTCACACTTATATTTTAATCAAATTCAAACTCAAACTTAATCACTTCACTTTCTTTTCATCAATTAGAGTCCAGATCAAACAATTTATGTGTAGGAACATAAAGAATTAGATCAGTGGATGTTAGATAGTGGATACTCCAAACACATGACTGGAGATAAATTAAAGTTCACAAAACTCAAACTAAAGAATTTAGGGTCTGTTGCATTCGGCAACGACGGTAAACTTAAGGTAATCGGAAGAGGTAACATCGAACTTAGTTCCGATTTTTCGAAAAGTTCTACTAATTGAAAACTTCGATTTTAATCTTCTAAGTATAAGCCAATTGTGTGATAGTGGATACTTGGTTACCTTTGACAAATCTAGTTGTTTAGTTAAAAATATTGAAAACCCTAAAATCACACTTAAAGGGCTTAGGAAAAATAACATGTACTCAATTAATCTACTCACTTCCTCAATAAAGTATTTTCTAACACAAGAAAAGGAAACTAAGTTGTGACACAGAAGATTGGGTCACACTCACACTAAACTTATTTCAAAAATGAGTCAAAATGGTCTAGTTAAAGGTTTGCCCAAATTAAAATTTATTGAAAACTCAATCTATAATACTTGTCAACAAGGAAAACAAACCAAGTCAACCCACAAATCAACTAATCTAGAAAGAACTAACTCTATACTTGAGCTCCTTTACCTTGACCTATTTGATTCACATGGAGCCAAGTCACTAAGCAAGAACCAATATTGCTTAGTTATAATTGATGACTACTCTAGGTTCACCTAGGTAAATTTTCTAAAAATAAAAGATGAAACTTTTGAAGAATTTATAAATTTTTGCAAGTTAACAGAAAATAAAAAAATACTAAAATTAAAAGAATAAGAAGTGATCATGGGGGGGGGGGGGGGGGGAATTTGAAAATCATAGGTTTACCCAATTCTGTAAAATCAATGGATACCAACATGAATTTTCACCCCCAACAAACGGTCTAATGGAACGTAAAAATAGAACCCTACAAGAAGCCGCTAGAACCATGCTAAATGAATATAACTTAAATCATCAATTTTGGGCCAAAGCCATAAATACAGCAAATTATATTCAAAATAGAATTCTAATTAACAAATATCACAATAAAACTCCTTATGAAATGTATTATAATAAAATTCTCAACCTAAACTATTTAAAAGTTTTTGGATGTAAAGTTCATATTTTAAATACTAAAGATTACTTAGGAAAATTTACACCCAAATCAAACCAAGGAATCTTTTTAGGGTACTCCACAAGCAGTAGGGCCTATAGAGTCTATAACCAAAATACCCTAAAAGTTGAAGAAACAACTAATATAATATTTGATGAAGAAAATAATCTACCTAACTTAAATGAAAATGTTGACATTAATCCAAGAATTATTGAAGACGATGAAATTCATCCCAACACCAATAAACCAGAGGAACCAATTTCTGACCCAAACATAAGACCAACTAGAACAAGTACCTCTCACCCACCTGACCAAATTTTGGGTGATCCAAACCTAGGAGTCAGGACTAGATTGTAACGACCCGACCCTCTTGGCCTATTTGGCGGCCCATTTGGCGACCCTCGGGTCGTTGACCGTCGGCCCTTATGTCGTCGGCCCATTTGGCAAACTCTCATGTCGTCGACCGACGACCCTTGGTCGTGCCGTTACTCACTAGGACTTTCCACCCCTGGCAGTGGATTTTTGCCTCCCCCAGGATTCGAACTCTAAACCTTCAGGCTTAAGTATTAGAGTTTATGAATCCTGGTAACCAAGTGAGATGACTCACTTGGCTAACATGATTCATAAACTCTAATACTTAAGCCTGGAGGTTTAGAGTTCGAATCCTGGGGGAGACAAAAATCCACTACCAGGGGTGGAAAGTCCTAGTGAGTAACGGCACGACCAAGAGGGTCGGGTCGTTACAATAAAAAAGGTACCTTTTTATTGTAACGACCCGTCCCTCTTGGCCCATTTGGCGGCCCATTTGGTGACCCTCGGGTCGTCGGCCGTTGGCCCTTATGTCGTCGGCCCATTTGGCGACCTCTCATGTCGTCGACCGATGACCCTTGGCCGTGCCGTTACTCACTAGGACTTTCCACCCCTGGCAGTGGATTTTTGTCTCCCCCAGGATTCGAACTCTAAACCTTCAGGCTTAAGTATTAGAGTTTATGAATCCTGGTAACCAAGTGAGATCAACTTGTAACATAAGGGCTAGACCTAATGTCGTCGACCGATGACCCTTTGAGGTCGCCAAATGGACCGACGACATAAGGGCCGCCAGTGGACCGCCGCAAGGGCCGCCCAAGAGGCCAAAGGGTCGTCGTTACATAGATCCTCTTATAGAAACTTTAGTCAGATTGCCCTTATTTCTAAAATTGAACCTAAGACTATAGAAGAGGCTCTACCTGATCCAGACTGGATCATTGCTATGCAAGAAGAATTAGCCCAGTTTGATAGAAACCAAGTCTGGCAACTTGTACCTAAACCCTTAGATAAGTCAATAATAGATACCAAATGAGTATTTAGAAACAAGTTGGATGATCAGGGTGAAATAATTAGAAATAAGGTTAGACTAGTGGCCAAAGGATTTAGTCAAGTTGAGGGTTTAGACTATGACGAAACCTATGCACCAGTAGCTAGGCTCGAATCCATTAGGATGTTGTTAGCCTATGCAACCCATAAAGGGTTTAAGTTATACCAAATGGATGTAAAATCCGCGTTCCTAAATGGATTCATTAAGGAAGAGGTCTATGTAAACCAACCTCTAGGATTTGAGGACCTAGACTACCCTAATCATGTATTTAAACTGAAAAAGGCCTTATATGGACTTAAACAAGCTCCTAGAGCATGGTATGAACGGTTATCCAATTACTTAATATCCAAAGGTTTTAACCAAGGTCACATAGATCCGACCCTATTTGTAAAAACTATAGAAAAAGACATCTTCATAGCACAAATCTATGTTGATGATATAATTTTTGGCTTAACTAACTCTAAATTTCTAAAGGAATTCGTTAAATTAATGGAAAATGAATTTGAAATGAGTATGGTTGGGGAACTAAATTTTTTCTTAGGTTTACAAATTAAACAAACGAAAGATGGAATCTATATTTACCAAACTAAATATGCTAAAGAACTAATTAAAAAATTTGGCATGGAAAACTCAAAAATCATAAATACCCCAATGGCCACTAACATCAACATTGACTCTGACCCAGAAGGAAAAACAGTAGAGCCAAAATACTATAGAAGTATAATAGGAAGCCTACTCTACCTAACTGCAAGTCGACCAGATATAATATTTGCAGTTGGTATGTGCGCAAGATACCAATCTTGTGCAAAAGAATCACATCTAACATATGTTAAAAGAATACTTAGGTATATTAAGGGTACCCTAAATATAGGACTTTGGTACCCTAGAACTAGCACCTTTGACCTTTTTGGCTATTCTGACTCAGACTATGCAGGGTGCAAATTAGACAGAAAAAGTACAAGTGGTAGATACCAAATCCTAGGTCAATGCCTAGTAAGTTGGTCAAGCAGAAAGCAACATTGTGTTGCTCTATCCACCACTGAAGCTGAATACATAGCCCTAGGAGAGTGTGCCTCTCAACTTTTGTGGATGATGCATACCTTAAAAGACTATCAATTAGAATACAAAAATACAAAAATCTCAATTGATAATATAAGCTCAATTAATCTAACTAAAAATCCAATTCACCACTCTAGGACTAAACACATAGAGTTAAAACACCACTTTGTAAGGGATCATGTAGCTAAAGGTGAACTTGCACTCAATTATATTGAGTCAAAATCAAATCTAGCTGACATTTTCACAAAACCCTTACCTGAACTTGAGTTCAGTACACTTAGAAGACAAATAGGAATGTGCTGGGTAGAATAGATGTTGATTTTCAAACTTATTGTCTTACTTAATCATCCTATTCTTTTCAAAAAACTGTTTTGAAAATTCTAGGAAAAATAATGATTTTAAAATCCCCTTTTCTTAGAATTTTCAAAAATTGGACTTAGTTTAGGCTCTACCCTAGAAATCCTATTCCCCTAGATTTAGGCCAGAGCATCTCACAAACACCTAGGTATACCTTGCTTGTGTTTGAAAAACATAAAATGGTGTGAGATGCATAGGGTACAACCTGGACTCAAGAATGCTTATTTCTGTGCATCATTATGAGTCTGGGCATTAAACACTTTGTTAACAACAATCAAGTCAAGTCTTCCAGCTTTAGTCAAATATAATTGGACTAAATGATTTAACTTGACTAACCAAGTGAAAGCTGCTGCCCTCTAGGTAATCAGAAGTAGCTAAAGGTTAGACAGTCGGTGAAGGAAATAGAAATATTAAGATTAAGCATGCTTGTACTTTAGGGCTCTGATACCTGATCAAGATAATTAGATAATTTGATTGCTATTGAACTTGACTCATGCTTGGACTTAAGGACCAACTGAAAAAATAACCTAAATTAAATTTTTAGCTACTCTCTCTCTCTTTTCATCCTAAAAATTAACAAGCTCTTACTCCTAATTTTTCAAAAATAAGTATTATTTTATTCAAAATTAAGCTAAGTCCCTTTTAACTTAAACTATATTTTCAAAATTCAATGTTTGCAAAAGGCTTAGCTAGGTGATTCATAGAGCAACTTTCAAACTTTTTCAAACTTAGCCAACCTTGAAACCTAACTTTATAAATTCTTGCTAAGATATTTTCCTAAGTTTCATTATTTACTTCGCTAAAAGTATTAAAAATTATGGTTTTGCAAAATTTTAACTCAGTGCTTTCAAAATTTTAGATGAAAATCTATTTTCGAAGTCAACTTAGCACTTATCCCATTTTTCAAAGCCTAATCTGTTTTTCAAAAATAAAAATTGAAAATTGGTTAAAACTGACTTATTTTTGATAAATGACAAAAGGGGAGAGTAGGAAATTCAAAAGTAAAATTCAAAAGTAAAAATTCAAAAAGGATGCCCTGTCTTAAGGGGGAGCTTCACAAAGTTTAAGTGTTAGCTTAAGTTATGCTTTTATTTGAATTTATATACTTAAGCTTGCTCACTTAAACCTTTAATATATTTATACATTTGTTTTACTTAACTTTGAATTTGGGTTGCCATAATCAAAAAGGGGGAGATTGTTGGTGCGGGAAGCATCCGACGATCGAACCTGAGTTTTGATAATGACAAAGGATTCAAAGTTAAGGTGTGTGGTGATCTAACAGTCTGAATGAGATTGCAGGAAATTCCTAAGTGTACTTAGGCAAAATCCCTAAAGATGGTAACCCTAGGTCATAGGGGGTGGTAACCCTATGCGGAAAGTCCTGGTGGGTCGAGTGCTTCAGGCAAAAGTCCTAGGGGGGTAACCCTAGGTGGAAAGTCTTGGTGTCGCGAACCAGGTGAAAGACTGGACCAGCCGGGAAGCGGAAGTCCAGCAGAAAGTCCGGAAGCATCGAGCACCGAGAAAAAGTCCAGTCGATCTGGAGGATCGTACTAGCAACAGGTAAATCTCCTGAGTGGAGTAGATGAGGACGCGTTCCCCGTAGAGGGAACAGTAGGCATCGGATCGACCTAGGGTTTCCGGTCGGAAATCCGAAGTTAGACCCGGACAGTCCGATGACTGTCAAACTTCATATTTATGATATTGTATGTGCTAACTTTTGTTTTGCAGGATATGTTTGTGTTTTGGATCTAACATGTCTTGCAGGTACGAAAGAACAAGGTTAAGCCTCTAATGAACAGTGTCCGAGGTGCCTCCATGGGGCTTGGAGGTGCCTCGGGTGCAAGCCAAAGCCAGCTGTCCAGAGGAGCTGGAGGCGCCTTCATGGGGACTGAAGGCGCCTTGGACTGTGGCTTGGAGGCACCTTGGAGTGGCGTTGGAGGCGCCTTGAGGTGGATAATGAGCAGTGGTCAAAGCTTGATCGACAGCAGATTAATCGGGATAAAACCTTGGGTTGGAGGCGCCTTGGAGCTTAATGAAGGCGCCTTGAACACCCTTAATAAGGGTGTCTCGAAGCAGCAGCCAATATATCTTCTTCCAAGTGAACTTTCTGCTACAAGCTACCTACGAGATAATCCCAAAGTGCTGCAACGACACCCCAACAATCCGGAGCTTCAGATTTAGTCTTTTGTTGTCGGTATAATCTTTTATTACTGCTTTGAATTGTACTTAGTTTGTAATAGTTTTTACGAACTATAGCTGTTGCCCAACCTAAACGCTTAACGAGCGTGGGCCTTCGAGTAGGAGTCGAGATAGGCTCCGAACGAAGTAAATTCTCGTGTCTTCTGTGTTCTTGTGCATTTTACTATTTTCGCTGCGTTATTACTCGTGTTTTACGAATACAAAAAGAGTGAAAGCCACGAGCGCTATTCACCCCCTTCTAGCACTTCTCAATCCAATAGAAGAGTGGGTGTTTACTTGTACTTTTGTATTTCTTTTCTTGTGTGAGTTGTATTTATGTGTTGGGTTTGCACGAGGCTTCTCCGCCTTCGACTGCGACCGGGAAGGAGTGATTCATAGTGGAGGAGTGTGTCGTGTGCGTGGATCCTTGGATTAGTCACATCTTCTTGAGGTGGATACCAAGTAAATCTACTTGTTAGCGTTGTGTGAGTCTTGTAATCTATTTTCGCTGCATATCTTCATCAAGATGAAGCAAGTCAACGCGAGCGTGACGAGACGTTATTCACTCCCTCTAGCGGACACAAAGGTCCCAACACAATTCACCCCTCCCCTCTTGTCGGCCTTCAAATGGACTAACAAGTGGTATCAGAGCAAGGATGCTTCAGGAGGACTAACCGCCGATCGAAGCAACAAGATGGCCGGACCAAGTATCATTCCACCAAAATTTAAGGGGGACTTCACAAGCTGGAAATGTCGTATGGAGGTATTTTTAAAAATCAATTTTGAAATTCATTTAACTATAAAGTATGGTTTTGTAGTTCATACGAATCAAAATGGAGAAGAAAAAGAAGAGTGCCTTTGGAAGAAGAAGGAACAGAATGATTCCGTAGCGAACAACCGAGCGGAATATCATTTGCTGAGCGTGCTGTCACCTCAAGAAGTCAATCACATCGGAAGCTACTCGTCGGCCAAAGAACTCTGGAAGAAATTCCTGGAATTTGATGAAGGTACATCCGAAGCCAAGCTAGCAAGAAGAGACATCCTTCGGAACAAATTGACGAACATCCGTCTGGAAAAAGGTGAGAAGGTAGCCGATCTACACGCGAAGGTAAAGGAATTAATTACCGGTCTCGAGAACCTTGGTGAAACGGTAACCAACCGGGACACCATACGCTACGCACTTAATGCATTTCCCAGAACTCCAAAATGGATGTCAATCATCGACGCCTACTACATTTCAAAGGACCTGGAGGTAAGTGTTAGGACCAAATATGTAGCTAGAGGGGGGGAGGTGAATAGCTCAGCGCGATCTTCGTGCTTGACGTTGCTTGTTTCTTCAAAGATATGCAGCGGAAATACAAGAAACACTACAACAACGCTAACAAATGGATTTTACTTGGTATCCACCTCACAAGAGGTGACTAGTCCAAGGATCCACGCACACACACACACACCTCCACTAATAAACATTCCTTTTTGGTAACTACCGAGGGCGGAGAAGTCCTACAAGACTCTCAATACAGAAAGAAAGGGAAGGGAACAAAAGTATAAGCAAAGCTTACAATGAATACAAGAAACCCTAACCCTAGCTTTCTTCTTCTTGCTTTTGATCCGCCTCTTGACTTGGAAGAACCTCCAAGAACCTTCAAGAACTGGCGATCTGGAGCTTAGAGAGAGTTGTGGAGTTGCTGTCGAGGATCTAGATTGAACAGTGCAAAGTATACCGAAGAAGACGCATGCCAACGACCTTTATCTGCACCAACGGTCGGATCCCGATCGATTGGATTGCTCCCAATCGATCGGGGAGGCTTTGGATCGATCAACCGATCGATCCAGAGTGCCTCTGTGCTTTGGGAATTTGCCTAGATCAATCGGCCGATCGATCCAGGGCTTATCGCGATAAATCGAAGCTTTCCAATTGATCCACTGATCGATTGGGACCTTTGGATCGATCAGTCGATCGATCCAGCAGGCTTCTGTGCGCTCGCGACTGCCTCCCAATCGATCCACTGATCGATTGGGACAAAGGCTTCTCGTGGGGACTCCCCAATTGATCGGTCGATCGATTGGGCTCCAGCCAATTGATCGGCTGATCGATCCAGCTGTTGGTTCTTGTCCAAAACCAAGTCCCAAGCCCCTCAAACCAACATCCGGTCAACCTTGACCTGTTGGTACATCATGCCTAGCATCTGGTCTCCCTTGACCTGCTAGGACTCTCTCACCAAGTGTTCGGTCAATCCCTTTGACCCACTTGGACTTTTCTCCTCGTGCCAAGTATCCGATCCATCCCTTTGACCTACTTGGACTTCCACTAGATGTTTGGTCAACCTTGACCCATCTGTATTTCCCTGTGCCAAGTTTCTAGTCAATCCCTTTGACCTACTTGGACTTCCACCAGATGTCTGATCAACCTTGACCCATCTGGATTTCCCTTGCCTGGCTTCACTCACCAGGACTTTCACCTAGCTTCACTCACTAGGATTTCCATTTGCCTAGCTTCACTCACTAGGACTTTCCAACTACCTGGCTTCACTCACCAGGACTTTCACCTAGCTTCACTCACTAGGATTTTCACCTAGCTTCACTCACCAGGATTTTCACTTCTGCCTAGCTTCACTCACTAGGTCTTCTCATCTGCCTGGCTTCACTCACCAGGACTTTCAACTGCCTGGCTTCACTTACCAGGACTTCCTTCTGCCTAGATTCACTCACTAAGACTTTACTTCTGCCTGGATTCACTCACCAGGACTTTCAATCTGCCTGGCTTTACTCACCAGAACTTTCCATCTACATGGCTTCACTCACTAGGACTTTCCAATCAAGTATTCAGTCAACCTTGACCTACTTGAATCTTCTTCACAATCTCCCCACATGAACAATTGCACCTGCAATCTCCATGTGTTGTTTACATGTATTGTCAAACATCAAAACCCAAACATCAAGACTCGAGCTTGACTCAGTCCAAGCTCAGTCAACTTGGTCAACCTTGATCCGGGGAATATTGCACCAA
This sequence comes from Zingiber officinale, assembly GCF_018446385.1. Taxonomy (NCBI): domain Eukaryota; kingdom Viridiplantae; phylum Streptophyta; class Magnoliopsida; order Zingiberales; family Zingiberaceae; genus Zingiber; species Zingiber officinale. The sequence goes on along the minus strand of NC_055997.1, from coordinate 71,355,287 downwards.
TAATCTCCCCTTTTTTTATGTTTGACAATACCACATTTAAGTTAGACTAATCTCATAGCCTCAACTCGCTTCATGTCACTAGGTAATGAAGACGTAAGTTAAACCCTACATTCTCATGAAGGCCTAACTTAAACCCTTTCATTCTCCCCCTATTGGTACACATCAAAAAAAAAAAAAACAAACTCTCCCCCTGAAGAGTTACTCATCGTTGTTCACAACTTCACTCGTTGTGATCAACACGATAATGAAGATCCCATACCCTTCATTATCATCAATGCTCACCCTTGAGCATTAACCACTTGAATAACCCAAATGAAGGTCCCATACCCTCCATTTGTATCGAATGCTCATCCATGAGCAAACACCACTTAAACAATGAGGATATCCACTCCCCATTAATTTCAAATGCTCAACCTTGAGCATTTTCACGCAAGAAGGTTAACCACCTTCCAAGGTGTATGAAAAAATAATTTTCATGTCCTTAAAGAGCACCTCTCCCTAAAGACATGGTCATACCTTCTGTCATTGCACCAACAATGACTTGGAATCCCTAAACCTTTAGGAAACCCAAATTTAGAAGTTTAGAGGTTCAAATGTTCAAAATTTGAAGCAAACCTCACTTAAACTTCTATCTAGTCTACCTTAACCAATCCATCCTTGTTTTCATCATGAAAACACCCTCTAAATGTGTACAAACATGTATTGAGGGGTTAGGAATGATTACATAGACTAACCATGGTTCAAAGATGCTGAAATCAGGCCTTCCTAGCCAAAATCAGCATCTTCAATCGATTGGAGTTGGTCCCAATCGATTGAACCTTCTTGAATCGATCCACTGATCGATTCAGATAGTGTGGATCGATCGGTGGATTGATCCAATGAGCTTCTTCTCACGGGATTTGCCTTCTCAATCAATCCCTCGATCGATTGAGGCACTCCAATCGATCAGGTGATCGATTGGAGTTCTGATAGTTGCTGAAATTCCATTTCAATCAACTTCAGAAACCCCTAGAATATTCTACAAAAATCTAAAAATTGTGAAAATTTGTGCAGACATTATTTAGGGCATATATTATCACGGAAAAATAGTTTTATAAGAAAATATTTCATATTTTCAAAGATTTACACAAACTAGAAAACTTGCAAAAACTTTAGTGTTTTCTTCTAGTTTGTGCTCAACTATTCAATGATGATTACTATCAAAAGATAGTCTTCATCATGGTTTTCCAAAAGTATTTTAAAATGATTTTCAAAAACCAATATTCCACCATGTTCCTTGGGCTTAATGCACATGACTTGTACATTAGCTTTCCCAATGATGGGAAAACACATAACTATGTGTTTTGATGAACTTAAAACTCAAAAGAATGCACTAAATCAATATCTTGAGTTTTGTTCATCATCCTAACATCCCATTTGTATCTAATGTGCACTGAAACACATACAAGTCACCTTATGGGTCTTTGTGAGATGTAAAGTTTAGTTTTTTCCTAATCTAGGGATCATGCATATCTATCTAGGTATTTTTGAATAATAGACATCCACTAAGGATGTTACTTGTTAATTAATGTCATTAGTCCTTAATAAACAAGGAATTAAAATGATGCATGATGATGTTATGACATACATCAAAAAGAAATAATTTTCAAAAGAAAATTTCCTATGACTATATGATGTATGGATGACATGACATGATATTTTTGTGTTTTTCATAATAAGGCATGAGTGCAAACACAAATAAATAAATCAATATGATGTCATGACATTTGATGGGCAAGCAAAGCATGACAAGTTAGCATAGATAAAATACCTAGATTACCTACCTAAGTGTCCTTAACCCTTATCTAACTTAAAAATTTAAACCCTAGATTGCCCACTATTTCCCAAGAAAATGTCAAAAACCAAATTTGACATTTATTTTGCTTTTCCTAATTTGTGCCAATTTAAATTAAGCATATTCCTCAAATTTTGGCACAATTTACTCCTTTAAAGAGTAATCAGTTGAGTTAAGGCTTAAATTTGCCTTTAACTTCCTAAGAACATACCAAAATCCCAACTTAGTAGTTCTTATGATTTTCTCAAATTGTGTCATTTAAAATTTCATCCAATTTCTCAAAGTATGACACATTTTACTCTTTCCAAGAGTAAACCCTTTATCCTTTTCATTTTCAAAGGTTAATAATAACCTTGAAAATGCTCCTTGAGTGTCAACTTCATCATGATTGGGTTAACTACCCTTCCACTTAGAGTTGACACTCTCTAACCCATCTATGGGGTAGAGAAGATGCTCCTAGGAACCCAAAACCTATTGGTGCTCCTTGGATGCTCTAGATACTCACTAGGGATAACTTCCCTAGATACCTTCCTAGTGACCTTGTTTGGCTTCTTAGAAGCCTTGGTCACATTTTCTAGGTCAACCCTAGGGATTGCTTCCCTTGTGACCTTATTAGTGACTTTCTTAGATTTCTTAGAAGTCTTAGTCACATTTGTTGTAAAAATACTCTTAGGGATGACCTCCCTAGTATTTTTGGGTTGCTCACTAGGCCTAGGGTTGGTTCCATAGCTATATGGAACCCTATGGTAAGAAATTACATCCTTCTAGGTTTTAGGTTTGTATCCCAAACCCTTATGACCATTGGATGACTTTGATACTTCTAGACCTAGATTTTGACTCTTGGACCCTTATGTTGGTTAGTCCTAGGAAAATGTACCGATTCCACTGTACAAAATTTTTTGTACAAGTGTCGAACCTTTCCTTAAATAACCTATTGTGTTCTTTAGAAATTAAATTAGGAATCGCAGATGGAACTTAACATCATTGATTCCAAATTTAACTTATCTATTCTTAATGGTTTAGATTTGAATCATAAGCGGAACTTAAAATTATTGATTCAAATCTATCTAAGTTATTAATTCCATAAATATTAATTTCCAAAATTGGCTTCCAGGACTGCATGGCGAGGCACATGGCCTTCTTGGATATGGGAGCAACCACCACCGCCTAGGCAAAACCTTTTAAGGAAAGCTAATATTTATTTCCTTAAATAACTTTAGGTTAATAAAAAAGAACAATCGAATCACAAATTCGAAAAAGAAGAAAAACACAAACTCGAAAAAATAGATTTAATTGCCTCTTGTATTTAGAATTCTTACAAAGAAAATAACTAGTATGATGCGGAAGAAAATTACTAGTTATACCTTATCTTTGTAAGCTAATGACCTCGAGATCTTCTGTCGTTTTCCTCGCCTCGCCTTGGACGTCGTGTGGGCGACGATCCTCCAAGATGAGCGCCACCCAAAAGAGTCCTTCCTCTTCCTCTAAGATTCGGCCACCACCACCACCAAGGAGAAGAGAGCAAAGGGAAAGGGAGAAGGGAGAGGGTTGGCCACCAAGAGATCTCCAAGCAAAAGAATAAGAGTTGTGTCTCATGATGCCTCCTCACCCCTTCTTTGATATTACTTGCCCAAGGCAAATAAGGAAAAAACCTTTTACAAAAAAATAAAATCATCCAAGAGTTTTTCCTTTTCCCTTTTTATTTTTCCTTTTCTTTCCTCTTGATTGAATCAATCATCAATCAATGGTTGTGATCAATCCTATTTGGTTTAGGATTAAGCTTGGCCGGCCCCTTGCTTGGGCACCAAGCAAGGTGGTCGGCCACCATATTTAGGAAAGCAATAATAATTGTTTTTTATAAAATTTTACAAGAGAAAAAACTCTTATAAAATTTTACATGCTCTCTTTCCTAGAGTTAAAAAAGGAAAGTTCTAAAAAATGAAAACCATGTTTTAAAATTTAAAACTTCTCTAATAAAATTTCCTTTTTTAACATGATGATAGAAAATTTTAATTTTAAAACTTATCTCCTTTTTTTTTTCTTAAACCATGAGGATGGTTAAAAAAGGAAAGTTTTAAAACTTTTAAAACTCTCTATTAAAACATGTGGCCAAATTCAAATAAGGAAAGTTTTTAAAATTAAAATATCTCTTTTAAAACTTATAGTTTTCTACAAAGAGAAGATTTTAAAAATTCAAAAACAACCCTCCTTGTTTGTATATTGTGGTCGGCCCCTTCATGCTTGGTCACCAAGTAAAGGGTCGGCCCCTATAGAAGAGGATGTGGTCGGCCCTTGCTTGGTCACCAAGCAATGGACCGGCCCACTTCTTGGACACCTAGAAGAGCCTTACATTTGGATGAACTTAAGACTATAATGAGGCTACGACAGGGACCTAGAGGAGAAATTGGTTTTGGCCTTCCGATGAGCTTGAGTATCCCGTGCTCGCCCCAAACATACAACTCAAGTTCATCGATAATAACTCATTCCAATAGAGAGTTATTACCGCACTACCGCACCAATCCCAAATTACATTATGGGCTCCTTCTTATCATGAGTGTGTTAGTCTCCCTGTGTTTAAGATTACAAATGTCCACTAATTAAGTAAGTTACTGACAACTCACTTAATTAATATCTAGCTCCAAGAGTAGTACCACTTAACTTCATTGTCATGTCGGACTAAGTCCACCTGCAGGGTTTAATATGTCAATCCTTATGAGCTCCTCTTGGGGACATTCTCAACCTAGATAACTAGAACACAGATTACTTCTATAGTCAACAACACACACTATAAGTAATATCATTTCCCAACTTATCGGGCATATTGATTTATCGAGCTAAACCTCACCCTTTGATAAGTCAAAGAAATAAATATTAAATATATGTGCTTGTTATTATATTAGGATTAAGAGCACACACTTCTATAATAACTAAGGTTTAGTTCTTTCACTAAGTCAGTACAAAAATAACTTACCCAAATGGTCTTACTCAATACACTTAAAGTGTATCAGTGAAATTTATTAGTCAAGATAAACTAATACTTAATTACACTACGACTATTCTGATAGTTTGTTCCTTTCTATCTTAGTCGTGAGCAACTTTTAATAATTTATAGAGAACCGACAACATGATATTCTGAGTGTGACACCACACTCCATGTTGTCTACTATATAAATTAATTGAACAATTACATTTAACAAATAAATGCAGATATTGACCAATGTGATTCTTTTATTTTAACAAATAAATGTTTACAAAAGCTAGGCTTTTAGTATACACTCTAACAATTTCCCACTTATACTAAAAGACTAAGCTGCCATATCTGTTGCCTTACATCTGATTCTCATCCCCTCCACATGCCGATCAAAAGCTTTTACCGGAAGGGTCTTTGTGAAAGGATCTGCTAGGTTATCTTCTGATGTAATCTTGGCGACGACAACTTCTCCTCGCTTGACGATGTCTCGTATCAGGTGATACTTGCGCTCTATATGTTTACTTGCCTTATGAGCTCGTGGTTCCTTCAAGTTTGCAACTGCACCGCTATTATCACAATAAATTGTGATGATCTTGGGCAAACCAGGAATCACATCTAAGTCCATTAGAAAGTTCCTGAGCCATACAACTTTTTTGACTGCCTCAGAGGCTGCCACATACTTAGCTTCCATGGTTGAGTCCGAGACGCATTTCTGCTTAACACTCCTCCATGCAATGGCTCCACCTCCTAGAGTAAACACATAGCCTAACGTAGACTTGTTGGAGGATCGGTGGCCAGCTTAAAGGGGGGTTGGATAGACGGCACCCCCAATTAATCACTTCCTACACTTGTTAGCTTGCGCAACAGAAATACAAACTAATACAAATAAGCTAAACTAAATACAAGACAAGAAATGAAATGCAAACCGCTAACACGTTCGATGTAACGTGGTTCGGAGATAACTTGCTCCTACTCCACGGCTGTCCGTAAGGTGGACTATCCCTCAATCCGTCGGTGGATTAGTCCCCGGAAACTCCAGCTAGCTCAAACCTCCTTGTGGGTGGAGAAACCTCACCACAAACTCACCAAGACCTCTTGGACACAAAGGAAACCTTGAGCACTTTTGTGACTACTAATTAGGCTTTAACCAAGTCTAATTTTGTCATATTGGCCGGCCATACCAAGCTCCTTCTTATAGAGCTTGGAACAAATCATTAACCTGATTTTCCTGTTACCAGTCGACTGGTCCATGCACCAGTCGACTGGTGCCAACCCAACGGCTATCTCAACGGCTCTCTGCTACAGTACATCAGTCGACTGGTCCATGCACCAGTCGACTGCTACAGTAACGCTACAGTAACTGCTACATTGCCGCTGCAGTAAAACCCTAAAACTAGAATTTTACTTCTAGTACAATCTCTCATGCACTCGTACCCTCATGACTCATTTGACTCTTCTTTGCGGCCTTGACCTCTTGCCTTCAAGCCTACTTCCTTAGGCTCTCATCCCTCGGATGCATCCAAGCCCACGGCTCGTCCCCAATGCCATCCTTCGCGTATGCCTCGAAGTCGCTTCCCTCGACCATTGTCCTTGCTGCCTTGTCCACGGTCCCTCGGATGCTCCATCCTTCACTGGACCCGAAGCCGTCAACCTGAGTCACATGTGTATCCTGCAAACCTGCACACTCACATACACATATCAAATAACGAGGGTAATCCTAACTTAAACCCTTTGCCCAAACACCAAAACATATGGTCCCACGGACCATTGGGATTGCTCCAACAATCTCCTCCTTTTTGGTGTTTGGCAATACGTTTAAGTTAGGAAAAACATATAGCAAACAAACATGCTAAAACAAAATGGACTTACGATGCCAAGGCTACACACTTGGACTTACACCGCCGAATGGACTTACGTTGCCAAGGCTACACACTTGGCAACCTCCGAATCAAAATGTAAACATGCATTGAAACCTATCACAAGGCTCCCTCTACACCTAAGCTCCCCGTTGAGCTAGGATTTTATCACAAGGCTTTTTAAGAACCTATCACAAGGCTCCCCCTACGCAAAGGCACTAAAGGTTTTCCCAACTAAACCTTAATTCTCCCCCTTTGCCTAACATCCAAAAAGTTCTCCAACAATATCCCAATTATTGAAAATTTATCATCCAAACTGACCATAAACTGTTGGTGCGGGAAGCATCCGACGATCGAACCTAAGTTTTGATAATGGCAAAGGATTCAAAGTTAAGGTGCTTTGTTATCTGACAGCTTTTGCTGAGTGTTTCAGGAAAGTCCTAACTGCGGTTAGGCAAGGTAAAACCCTAAGGGGTGGTAACCCTAGGTCATAGGGGGTGGTAACCCTATGCGGAAAGTCTTGGCAGGTCGATGGCTTCAGGCAAAAGTCCTAGGGGGTGGTAACCCTAGGTGGAAAGTCCTGGTGTCGCGAACCAGGTGAAAGTCTGAACTGGCCGGTGAAGCGGATGTTCAGCAGAAAGTCCGGGAGCATCGAGTGCCGAGCAAAAGTCCAGTCGATCTGGAGGATCGCACTGGCAACAGGTAAAATCTCCTGAGAGGAGTAGGTGAGGACGCGTTCCCCGTAGAGGGAACAGTAGGCATCGGGTCGACCTAGGGTTTCCGGTTGGAAACCCGAAGTCAGACCCGGACAGTCCAGAGACTGTCATAATTTCATATTCATATTATTATGTTGTGTTAACTTTGTGTTGCAGGTATCTTTGGATTAACATACTTGCAGGTACCAAAAACACAAAGAAGGACTCGGATGAACAGTGTCCGAGGCGCCTCCATGGAGCTTGGAGGCGCCTCGGGTGCGAGACAGCTGCGCAGCAGACTGGAGGCGCCTTGAATAGGGTTCAAGGCGCCTTGAACCGAAGGTTGAAGGCGCCTTATAGGTTGAAGGCGCCTTAAACCAGATAGAGTTCGACCAGGTCCGCTTGATCCACGCGGGTGACTCGGCTCGTTCAAGGCGCCTTGGTGAGCAGTGTAGGCGCCTTGAACCCCTTTATAAGGGGTCTCGACCAGCCGCTGAACAGAACTTCCAAGCAATCCTTGTGCTGCGTCATGCTACGACCCAGAAGTCTTGTTACAAGTCCACGACGACCGGGAGCTTCGAGTTTACGATCGTCGATAAACTTGTTTTTAATTACTGTACTGATTGTAAATCTTGTACTCTTTTTCGTACTTATAAGTGTTGCCCACCGAAAGCGATCAAGGATCGCGGGCCTTCGAGTAGGAGTCGACCTAGGCTCCGAACGAAGTAAAACTATCTGTGTCTTTCTGTGATTGCATTCTTTACTTCCGCTGCGTATATTTACTTTGGTAGTTTTACGTTTCCGATACGACAAAAATAGCCGCGAGCGCTATTCACCCCCCCTCTAGCGCGATCTCGATCCAACAATTGGTATCAGAGCGGGGTCGTTTTGAATTGGTGCAACCACCTTTCAAAACAAATTTTTCGCAGTTTTTTTTCGTTTTCGGAGTCAAATTAGAATTTAGCCTTATAGCTATATTCTAATTTTTGTTTCCCTCGAATCGACTTTTGCTCGAAGTAGGTGCAACACCACCGAGTTCGCTTTTATTATCCTTTACTCGCATTACTAATCCAAGACTCGGTCTTGGAATAGATTTTGTTGTTTTGTTCTTTTAGATCTAAAATGGCCCAACAAGAAGGATATAGCACCGTTCGTCCCCACTATTTTCCGGAGAAGACTTGGGTATTGGAAGGCAAATGGAGATATATCTGAAGATCGATTCGACCAGTGATGCAACTACCAACTGGTACCGACAGTAAGCCTACACCTGCGAAAATTGGGAGCCAAGATTTATCAAAAGGTGGAAGCCGCAAAAGCCACCTGCACCATCCAATGTGGTCTTACCAAAGAAGAGCTCAACAGAGTCGGTCCATTCTCCTCCGCAAAAGAACTCTGGGAAAAGCTCATCGAACTCCACGAAGGCACTGACGACACTAAGGTAAGTAAAAGAGATCTTTTACTTAACAAATTATATAATCTAAAAATGTAGGAAGACGAAACGGTGAGTTCTCTTCACGCAAGAATACAAGACATCCTTAACTCTCTTCACGGAATTGGCCAGAAGATAGAAAATCGGGACGTAATAAGGTATGCCCTAAACTCGTTTCCAAGGAATACATTGTGGGCATCAATGGTAGATGCCTACAAAGTTTCCAAGGATTTATCTTCTTTAAAACTAGATGAACTTTTTAGTGAATTTGAACTTCATGAGCAGACTAATGCACAGCCTACCGAGAAAGGTATTGCGTTGGTTGCAGGTACAAGCCGAACCCGGGAACCGAGACCTCGACGGAGAACCGAACCAGCATCGGAAGCTGAACCAGACTCTGATGATGAAGAAGGTGACATTACAACCGAGCTGGTAAATCTCGTGAAGAAGCTCTACAAGACGAAAGGATTCGACAAAAGAGATCTAAAGAAGGCAGTGAAATCAAAGGAAGGCCCACAAAATACAAAGATGAAGTTTGAAGTTACATGCTACGGGTGTAACCAAAAGGGCACATCAAAACCAACTGCCCTAACCTGAAGGAGGTCAAAAGCAAAGAAGGAAAAAGGTCCTTAAGGCAACATGGGACGAATCTTCATCGGAGGACGACGACGAGCTCGAACAAACGAGTCTACTTGCATTAATGGCCCGGGACCAAGTCGTCGAATCCGGATGCGAGAGCGAGTCTGAGGCAGAGTCCGAGCAAAGCCACGGATCCGTATCCGTTTCCGAAGGACCAGACCCCGCTATAAGTATCTCCCGGTTGAACACTTTAGTTAGCTATTTATTGCGCAAATTAGCTAAGTCAAACCTGAAGGTTAAGTCACTTCTAAAGGAAGTAAGTGTCCTTAAAGAAGTGGCTAAACCCCTACCTGACCAGAGTCAGACTGAATTTCCAACTCAAGTTCAAAAACTTGAGGAAGAAAATTCAAGTCTAACAAATCGGGTTAAAAATTTAGAAAATACCTTAGAACGGTTTACTTTGGGCTCCAAGAATTTGGACTTGATTCTTGGGACACAAAGAGCCGTCTACAACAGAACTGGGCTGGGATACAAAAGTAAATATAGATCTTATTTATCATTAATAAACAAACAAAGTGTTAAATCAGTCCAAGCATGGGTCTCCAAGTCTAACTTGGTCAATCAAGTTAGACCTGACCAATACTGGGTTCCAAAGGATCAAATATACTACCTCGATAGACCATATCGAGGCCATGATTTAGGGGGAGCAAAACGAAAAACAATCCTAAAAATTTAAAATTCAAAATTAAAAATTAAATTCAAAATTCAAAATTAAAAATTAAAAATTAAATTCAAAATTCAAAATTTAAAACTAAAATTAAACTCAAAATTCGAAATTTAAAATTTAAAATTAAAATTCAAAATTCGAAATTTAAAATTAAAAATTAAATTCAAAATTCAAAATTTAAAACTAAAAATTAAAATTCAAAATTCGAAATTTAAAATTAAAAATTAAATTCAAAATTCAAAATTTAAAACTAAAATTAAATTCAAAATTCGAAATTTAACACTAAAATTAAATTTAAAATTCAAAATTTAAAATTAAAAATTAAATTCAAAATTCAAAATTAAATTATCAATTCAAAACTCAAAATTAAAATCAAGTTAAGATATTCAAGAGTCGAAATTTAGTTAACACTGAAAATAAAAATGGAGGATCCAGACTCGCTGGCACCCCCAACTAAACTACCCGGCAGGGTAACTAAACCTAATCTACCCGAGATGGGTAAAACAAGAGTAGATTACCCGGCAGGGTAATTAAGGTTAGATTAAAACGGGCTAGGTTTAACTTGACCCACAGTACTGGTGAAATTTTTGGATGATAGTACGTTAGGGAAGCTTGGGCATCGCATGTCTAGGAAGATATGGCTTCAACCTGGTGCAATTGGCCAAGTGGAACTGACCGAAGCTACCCTTAAATGAATCCTGACTAGTTAGACCAAGGATTGGTATTAAGTTCAATGGGTAGGACTATTTGGAAAACCTCGAAGGCATGGTTACTTTAATGAGCTCCTTGTGACTCACCATAGCCCAGAAGTTTATCCAAAGAATGCTTACTTGTTGAACCCAAAGCCAAACCTGAATCTAACACAAAGTTAACCCAAACCTTAAAGTTGAATTATAATTCATCTCACAACAATTATAGGGTTCCCTGATTGACAATTTTAGATCGGGTGAGATGATTAGGAATTTAAATTATTTAAATTGACTTAACTTAAATCAAGTTATTTTAACTTGAATTATTTTCAAAACTGAAACAATTTGAAAAATCTTTTAAAACTTAATTTTAAAACTCAATTTCAAAATTATTTTAAAAACTCAATTTCAAAATTATTTTAAAAAACTCAATTTCAAAATTATTTTAAAAAACTCAATTTCAAAATTATTTTAAAAACTCAATTTCAAAATTATTTTAAAAAACTCAATTTCAAAATTATTTTAAAAACTTAATTTCAAAATTATTTTAAAACTCAATTTCAAAATTATTTTAAAAACTTAATTTCAAAATTATTTTAAAACTCAATTTCAAAATTATTTCAAAAACTTAATTTCAAAATTATTTTAAAACTCAATTTCAAAATTATTTTAAAAACTTAATTTCAAAATTATTTTAAAACTTAATTTTAAAACTCAATTTCAAAATTATTTTAAAAACTTAATTTCAAAATTGTTTTTCAAAATTATTCTAAAACTCAATTTCAAAATTACTTTTAAAACTCAATTTCAAAATTATTCTAAAACTCAATTTCAAAATTATTTTAAAACTTAATTTTAAAACTCAATTTCAATTATTTTAAAACTTAATTTTAAAACTCAATTTCAAAATTATTTTAAAAACTCAATTTCAAAATTATTTTAAAAACTTAATTTCAAAATTATTTTAAAACTCAATTTCAAAAATTATTTTAAAAACTTAATTTCAAAATTGTTTTTCAAAATTATTCTAAAACTCAATTTCAAAATTACTTTTAAAACTCAATTTCAAAATTATTCTAAAACTCAATTTCAAAATTATTTTAAAACTTAATTTTAAAACTCAATTTCAATTATTTTAAAACTTAATTTTAAAACTCAATTTCAAAATTATTTTAAAAACTCAATTTCAAAATTATTTTAACTCAATTTCAAAATTATTCTAAAACTCAATTTCAAAATTATTTTAAAAACTTAATTTCAAAATTGTTTTTCAAAATTATTCTAAAACTCAATTTCAAAATTATTTCAAAAACTTAATTTCAAAATTATTTTAAAACTCAATTTCAAAATTATTTTAAAAACTTAATTTCAAAATTGTTTTTCAAAATTATTTTAAAACTCAATTTCAAAATTATTTTAAAAACTTAATTTCAAAATTGTTTTTCAAAATTATTCTAAAACTCAATCTCAATTGATAATATAAGTTCCATAAATTTAACAAAAAACCCAATTCATCACTCAAGGACTAAACATATAGAAGTAAAGCACCATTTTGTAAGGGATCATGTAGCTAAGGGTGACATTACACTCAACTATGTTGAGTCAAAATCAAATCTAGCTGACATCTTCACAAAACCCTTACCTGAACTTGAGTTCAGTGCACTTAGAAGACAAATAGGAATGTGCTGGGTAGAATAGACAATGGTTGGTTATCATTTGCTTTTAAATTTCTAGGAAAATACTTATTTCAAAATTCCAATTTCTTAGAATTTTCAACATTTGGAACTAGCCTAAGTTTTCCCCTAGAAATCATGTTCCCCTAGATTAAAGCCAGAGCATCTCACAAACACCTAGGTCTACCTTGCTTGTGTTTGAAAATCTTAGAATGGCGTGAGATGCATAGGGTACAGCCTGGACTCAGGAATGCTTATATTTGTGCTTCAATATGAGTCTGGGCGTTAAACACATCATAAATATTAATCAAGTCAAGTCTTCCAAATCTAACTGGACCAAATGGACTTAATTTGACTAACCATGTGAAAGCTACTGCCCTCTAGGCAATCAGCAAGTAGCTAAAGGTTAGACAGTTGGGAAAAGTGTGTTTCAATTTAAGCATGATTATACTTTACGGTTCTAATCAAATTTCTTTACCTGATTATTTTAGGGCTCTGATACTTAATCAAATTAAACTTAATAATTTAATTTGACTTATGCTTGGACTGAAAACAAACTCCTACTACTCCCTCTGCCCTAAAAATAAATATTTTGTTAATTTTCTTCACAATGAGTATTCAAAACTCATTTACAGTTTTTTTCAAAAACTTGACCATGAAATTGAATATTCAACTATTTTTCAAATCTAGTAAACTAATTATAACATTTTAAAGTGACCTCAAATTTTATAACTTCTAAGCAAAATTTTTTATTGAAAATTCAAATACTCATATCTTCAAACTTAGTTAATCTTAAGAATAAGTTTACTACACTTAGTTAGATTGCACTCTAAACTTAGCTATTTGGCAAAATATTTTCTCAATACAAATCATTTTGAAGCTGAATATATAGCTAAGTATTTTCAAATTTAGAAAATCTCAAAACTCAAAAAGCTAAATCGTTTTTTGTTCTTTTTCCCTCTTTTGAAAATTTTCCTTCAGAAAAATACAAATCTACTTTCAAACTAGTTTATTTTTTGATATATGGCAAAGGGGGAGAGTAGATTTAAAGTTAATGGAAAAATCAAAGTATTTAATAAAAGCAGAGAGTAGGTAAATTAAAGTTAAATTCAAAGTATTTGATAAAAGGAGGGCTTTTATTAAGGGGGAGTCTAATATGTCAAAGTTCAAAGTTTCCAGCTTAACCTCTATTGCATTTGAAGTTTATTTACTTAAGCTTGGTTAACTTTATGCAGTTATTACATATGTTGTTTTTCTTAACTTTGAATTACGTGTTGCCATAATCAAAAAGGGGGAGATTGTTGGTGCGGGAAGCATCCGACGATCGAACCTAAGTTTTGATAATGGCAAAGGATTCAAAGTTAAGGTGCTTTGTTATCTGACAGCTTTTGCTGAGTGTTTCAGGAAAGTCCTAACTGCGGTTAGGCAAGGTAAAACCCTAGGGGGTGGTAACCCTAGGTCATAGGGGGTGGTAACCCTATGCGGAAAGTCTTGGCGGTCGATGGCTTCAGGCAAAGTCCTAGGGGTGGTAACCCTAGGTGGAAAGTCCAGTGTCTGGAAGGCTGAATCTGGCCGGTGAAGCGGATGTTCGAAGTCCGGGAGCATCGAGTGCCGAGAAAAAGTCCAGTCGATCTGGAGGATCGCAACAGGTAAATCTCCCGAGAGGAGTAGGTGAGGATGCGTTCCCGTAGAGGGAACAGTGGCGTCGGGTCGACCTAGGGTTTCGGTTGGAAACCCGAAGTCAGACTCCCGAGACTGTCATAATTTCATATTCATACTATTATGTTGTGTTAACTTTGTGTTGCGGTATCTTTGGATTAACATACTTGCGTACCAAAAACATAAAGAAGGACTCGGATGAACGTGTCCGAGGCGCCTCATGGAGCTTGAGGCGCCTCGAGTGCAGAAGAGACCAGGCAGACTGGAGGCGCTTTGGATAGGGTTCAAGGCGCCTTGAACCGGAGGTTGAAGGCGCCTTGGATAGGCTGAAGGCGCCTTAAACCAGATAGAGTTCGACCAGGTCCGTGCTGATCCACGCGGGTGACTCGGCTCGTTCAAGGCGCCTTGGTGAACAGTGTAAGGCGCCTTGAACCCCCTTTATAAGGGGTCTCGACCAGCAGCTTCAGTACACAACTTCCAAGCAATCCTTGTGCTGCGTGCTGCTCATTCAACGACCCTGAAGTGCTGTTACAAGTCCACGACGACCAGGAGCTTCGAGTTTACGATTCTGTCGTCGGTAAACTTGTTTTTAATTACTGTACTGATTGTAAATCTTGTACTCTTTTTCGTACTTATAAGTGTTGCCCACCGAAAGCGATCAAGGATCGCGGGCCTTCGAGTAGGAGTCGACCTAGGCTCCGAACGAAGTAAAACTATCTGTGTCTTTCTGTGATTGCATTCTTTACTTCCGCTGCGTATATTTACTTTGGTAGTTTTACGTTTCCGATACGACAAAAATAGCCGCGAGCGCTATTCACCCCCCCTCTAGCGCGATCTCGATCCAACATAAACTCATGTATTAACCCCCCTTGGATCCCATACATCTAAGTGAGTTGACATGGTCACAAACCAATGCTGAAAACAATTTCAGACTGGTATCAGTCGACTGCCCTAAGTGTCAGTCGACTGCCCCCTTCGACACAACCTTACAAAACCATTATGTGGTCGAAAAATACTGTTACCAGTTGACTGGTATCGGCACCAGTCGACTGGTATCGACAAAATAAGCTTACAGACACATTCTGTGCTAAAAAACATTATTACCAGTCAACTGGTATCTGCACCAGTCAACTGGCACCCTATTTATGCAAAAATCAACCTTTTTAGGCCAACTTCAGAAATGCACCAGAAATTTCCTAGACCTCCAAAAATTCTCAAATTTTGTAGAGAGGTTTATTGTACCCTTGTCTACCTGGGAAAAATATATTAAAAAATATATCTATCACCAATCACAAAATTGAAACAAAATCCAAAACTAACTAAATGGTTCAATTGAACCTTGACCTAAAGTCCTAGTTTTGACTTTCTCTTGATGTATTTGCCCATACCAACCCACAATGCATCCTTAGCATTGGTTTATATGACATCTATACATCCAAAACCAATTATCATGCTATATGACCCCAAATGTCATATTTCTTGCATGAAACACAATCCATGTGTGCCAAATCCCTAGGTTTGAGACTCAAGTTCGTCTCCAAACCATTTGGCACACTCCATGGCTCCTCTAGACTCCCAAGTAGTACCCACCTGAGATCCATTGGCCATGGGTCCCAATTTGACTCTTTGAACTCCCCCTAGAGCTCTTAACCTTAGCCATCTTTTTAGATGCTTTCTCCATTATGGCTAAACCACAGTGGTGCACCTTGGACACATCATCCTTGCCATAATCATATGCAACCCTAGCATATTTCTTCTCATTGGCTTTAGATGACTCTCCCTTGCCCTTATCATGTGCCACCCTAGCACATGGTCTCCTTTTGGCCTTGGAGAGACTAGATCGGTATCCCAAGCCCGATCTATCATTGTTGGGTCTTTGACTACCCAACACCATACTTAATTCCTTAGATCCAACATTGAATCTCTTAAGGAATTGTTCTAACTTATCAAGCTTTCCCCTTAAAGTTTGATTCTCCTTCTCTAGGTTCCTAACCCTAGAGTCAACATGTCCACCTTGGACATTCCTAGACCTACCCTTTCTAGGCATGTGTCTCCCCTTCTTAGGATTAATGCCTTGGGTCTCCTTAGGTCTACCATTTCTAGGTTTTTCATGCATAGATTTCCTAGGGTTATGATCTACATTTACTCTATTCTGATCATGATATTTGAAACCAAAATTTTGCATGGGCATAGAATGATTAACATTATTTTTCCTAGCATGCATGAAAGAGTTTAAATTTGAATTAACCTTCAAGTTAGGGTATACCTCCCTTACCCTTGAAGCTCCCCCTTGACTTAAGCTCCTCTTCTTCTTCTCCCACTTCTTTAAATGCGCTAGCTTCTTGATCTCTCCCTTCTTGGGGCATTTTGTGTGGTAGTGTCCCTTCTCTCCACACGTGAAGCATATAATGCGCATTTTCCTTCTTTGGGCTTCTTCATTCCTACAACCCTTGTTAGTGTCTAAAATAACTTGATTGGGTTTAGGAGTTACCTTCTTCTTACCCAATGGACACCTACTCTTGTAGTGTCCCTTCTCATTGCACCCGAAGCACACAATGTGATTTTTTGAATTTGCTTCGGTGGATGTGCTCACTAGGTTGACTTCTTCCAAGATTTCTTCTTCATTCGTCTTGGACTCTTCTTCAACCCTTGAGGATGTTGATGATGCCTCATCTTCCTTCTCCTCCTCGGATGTTGAGTGTGACTCAACTTCCGTTTGCTCCTCCTCAACTTGAGCAATTAAACCCATCTCCTTGGGTTCTTCTTCTTCTTGTGTAGGTTTAGGTTCTTCCCGTAGAACCATCTTCACTTTGCTCCACAAATTATGGGCGTTCTTATATTCACCTACACCACTTATCACGTTAGAAGGCAAAATTTCAATCAACATTGATATTACCTTTGAATTTGCCTCCAATCGTGTGGTTTGCTCCTCCGTCCAATGTCGTGGTCGGAGTCTTTTTCCCTTCTTGTCTCTTGGGATTTCGAACGGGTCCTTGATCACCATCATGGTGTCCCAATCCGTATCGAAGAAGACTTCCATCTTCATCATCCAAAATGTGATGTCCCCAAGGCTTCCTCCTTCAAACTTTGGAGGAACAATCAACCCGGCCATCTTCTTATGCGTTGCTCTTCTCGGCAGTTAGTCCGGTGAAGTGCACCCTTGGCTCTGATACCACTTGTTGGAGGATCGGTGGCCGGCTTGAAGGGGGGTTGGATAGACGGCACCCCCAATTAATCACTTCCTACACTTGTTAGCTTGCGCAACGGAAATACAAACTAATACAAATAAGCTAAACTAAATACAAGACAAGAAATGAAATGCAAACCGCTAACACGTTCGATGTAACGTGGTTCGGAGATAACTTGCTCCTACTCCACGGCTGTCCGTAAGGTGGACGATCCCTCAATCCGTCGGTGGATTAGTCCCCGAAAACTCTGGCTAGCTCAAACCTCCTTTTGGGTGGAGAAACCTCACCACAAACTCACCAAGACCTCTTGGACACAAGGGAAACCTTGAGCACTTTTGTGACTACTAATTAGGCTTTAACCGAGTCTAATTTTGTCATATTGGCCGGTCATACCAAGCTCCTTCTTATAGAGCTTGGAACAAATCAGTAACCTGATTTGCCCGTTACCAGTCGACTGGTCCATGCACCAGTCACTGGTGCAAACCCAACGGCTATCTCAACGGCTCTCTGCTACAGTACATCAGCCGACTGGTCCATGCACCAGTCAACTGCTATAGTAACACTACAGTAACTGCTATAGTAACGCTACAGTAACTGCTACATTGCCGCTACAGTAAAACCCTAAAACTAAAATTTTACTTCGAGTACAATCTCTCATGCACTCGTACCCTCATGACTCATTTGACTCTTCTTTGCGGCCTTGACCTCTTGCCTTCAAGCCTACTTCCTTAGACTCTCATCCCTCGGATGCATCCAAGCCCGCGGCTCGTCCCCAATGCCATCCTTCGCGTATGCCTCGAAGTCGCTTCCCTCGACCATTGTCCTTGCTGCCTTGTCCACGGTCCCTCGGATGCTCCATCCTTCACTGGACCCGAAGCCGTCAACCTGAGTCACATGTGTATCCTGCAAACCTGCACACTCACATACACATATCAAATAACGAGGGTAATCCTAACTTAAACCCTTTGCCCAAACACCAAAACACATGGTCCCACGGACCATTGGAATTGCTCCAACAAGACTTACTATTGTCTCTATCTGATTGGAAATCCGAATCCGTGTAACCCACAGGGAGCAAATCGTCTGCTTGGTAGACTTGCATATAATCTCTAGTCCTTCTCAGATACTTTAATATATGCTTCACAGCAGTCCAATGTCCTTGTCCAGGGTTACTCTGATATCTGCTAACCATGCCCACGGTAAAACAGATATCAGGTCTCGTACACAGCATTGCATACATAAGGCTTCCTACAGCCGAAGCATAAGGAACTGCCTTCATGTCCTCAATCTCCTTTGATGTCTTCGGGGACATCTCTTTAGATAAGGCTACTCCATGTCTAAAAGGTAAGAAACCTTTCTTGGAGTTTTGCATGCTAAAACGAGCAAGGATTGTATCTATATATAAAGCTTGGGAAAGGCACAACATTCTTTTCTTGCGATCCTTTATAACTTTGATCCCAAGAATGTGTGCACATTCTTCTAAGTCCTTCATATCAAATTGTTTGGACAACCATACCCTTACGTCTGATAATACCTTGACATTGTTGCCAATTAACAAAATATCATCTACGTATAGTACAAGAAATACCACCACGTTTCCATTACACTTCTTGTATACACAAGACTCATCCGGACACTGAATAAATCCATATGATTGGATTACTTCGTTAAACCGGATGTTCCAAGATCTTGAAGCTTGCTTCAGTCCATAAATGGACCGATTGAACTTACACACTAGATGCTCTTTGCCCTTTTCAATGAACCCTTCTGGTTGCTTCATATGGATATTTTCTTCAAGACTTCCGTTAAGGAAAGTTGTCTTGACATCCATTTGCCAAATCTCATAATCCATATAAGCAGCAATGGATAAGAGTATCCGGATAGACTTAAGCATGGCTACCAGTGAAAAAGTCTCCTCATAATCGATTCCCTTTTTCTGAGTATACCCTTTCGCAACAAGCCTTGCTTTGAAGGTTTCTACCTTCCCATCTATCCCTCTTTTCCTTTTGTAGATCCACTTGCATCCAATGTCTTTTACATCATTAAGTGGTTCTACAAGTTCCCAGACCTTATTAGAATACATATATTCTATTTCAGAATTCATTGCCTTTTGCCAAGATACTGCATCTATATCTTGGAGTGCTTCGTCATATGTTCTGGGATCAGGTTCATGTTTACCTGGGATCAAGTTCGAAGACTCACCCAAAAATATGAATCTCTCAGGTTGCCTCACAACCCTCCCACTACGACGAGACACTGTCTCTGGTTGTGTATCATGTGCGACACGTGTTGCAGTTTCTTGTGATACTTTATCTTGTACTGTTGGTACTAAAGCAGATGTATCCTCTCTAATTTCTTCTAGAACTATTTCACTCATGGGCTTATGGTTCATCACATAATCTTCTTCTAAAAATCGAGCATTGGTACTAACAATGATCTTCTGATTTTTAGGATTATAAAACAAACTACCTTTCGTTCCCTTAGGATATCCCACAAACAGACAAACTTCTGTACGTGATTCCAACTTGTCAGTATCTCCCTTCAGCACATGTGCTGGACTACCCTATATCCGGATATGATTAAGACTAGGCTTTCACCCATTCCATACTTCCATGGGTGTAGAAGGAACTATTTTAGAAGGTACCATATTCAGAATGTAAACTGCTGTTTCCAGAGTATATCCCCAAAATGAATTTGGTAATTCTGAATAACTCATCATCGATCTAACCATTTCCATAAGAGTCCTATTCCTTCGTTCCGCCACACCGTTCTGTTGGGGTGTACCAGGTGCAGACAATTGGGATTGAATCCCGACTTCTGATAAGTAATTCCTAAACTCTCCAAAGAGGTATTCGCCACCACGGTCAGACCGTAGTGTCTTGATACTTTTACCAAGACGTTTATCTACATCAGCCCTATATTATTTGAACTTGTCAAAGCATTCAGACTTTCGGTGCATCAGGTAAATATATCCGTATCTTGAATAATCGTCTATAAAGGAAATGAAGTATTCATAACCACCTCTTGCCTGGATAGACATAGGACCACACAAATCAGAATGAACCAGTTCTAACGCATCTTTGGTTCTATACCCCTTGGCCTTAAAAGGTCTCTTGGTCATTTTACCTTCCAAGCAAGATTCACATGTTGGAAAGTTTTTCAACTCTAATGAACCCAAGAGTCCATCGGCTACTAGTCTTTGAATCCTACTTAAGTTAATATGTCCAAGTCTTAGATGCCAAAGATATGTTTGGTTCATTTCCGAAGGTTCTTTTCTCTTATTAGAGTTAGAAGATGTGTTATTAATTTCCATATTTTGCTTTGTGAGATAAATTAGATTTAAAGTGTATAAATTGCCAACCAATGCACCAGAACAGATAATCACCTTATTTCTCTTTATAACAACATTGTTACTAAAGGAAACTAAATATCCATCCAAATATAGTTTAGAAACTAAAATTAAATTCTTTCTAAAACTGGGTACATAAAGACAATTTCTTAAAATCAAATTTCTATTCCTATCAAATGATAAGTAGACGTCTCCCACTGCAACAGCCGCCACCTTAGTAGCATTGCCCATGTAGACAGTTATCTCTCTATCAAATAGTCGTCGGGTTTCCTAGAACCCCTGCAAAGAATTGCAGACATGATCAGTGGCTCCCATATCTACACACCAGGTGCTGGTAGATAACACTGCTAAACATGTTTCAACTACTAGAGTATGAGATATACCTTTATTGTTCTGGTTCCTACGAGGACAGTCCGCTTTCCAATGTCCAGACTGCTTACAGATGAAGCACTTGCCCTTCGACTTTTTCATTCCAGCTTTCTGTCCTATACCTTGAGTTTTATTCACCTTCTTTGCTGAAAAGACCTGTTTCTTCTTCTTCTTGCCTTTCGGCTTAGAAGTAGAACCATTTTCAGCATAGTGAATCTAAGAACTTTGACGAAATATTCCTTCT
Organism: Zingiber officinale; assembly: GCF_018446385.1. Lineage (NCBI taxonomy): Eukaryota > Viridiplantae > Streptophyta > Magnoliopsida > Zingiberales > Zingiberaceae > Zingiber > Zingiber officinale. The sequence goes on along the minus strand of NC_055997.1, from coordinate 71,334,025 downwards.
GCTGCCTGTAGTTCTGTCAGAAGTTCTGCCAACGTATACTCTCTTTTGTTCATGTTATAGTTCAGGCGGAACTGCTCAAAACTTCTGGGTAGCGTTTGGAGAATTATATCGACATTGGTTTCCCCGTCGATTTCTCCTCCAAGGACTTGTATTTCATTCAGACACGCCATCATTTTGAGGATATGGTCCCTTACGGGTGTCCCCTCAGACATGGTGGCTGTCATTAGCTTTCTCATTGCCTCTTAGTCCAACTCTGGTGCGCAAAGAGTTCTTTGAGATTGTTCATTATATCATAAGCTGTTGGTAAATCTTGATGCTGATGTTGCAATACATTTGACATAGATGCCAAAATGTAACACCACGCCATCTCATCAGCTTTTACCCATTTCTTATGATACTATATCTCCTCTGGGGTAGAGTCACCGTCAGGTGCATCAGGGCAAGCCTCAGTCAGTACAAACTTATAACTTTCAGCAGTAAGAACAATGCCCAGGTTTCTTTTCCAATCAATATAATTGAGACCAGTAAGTTTGTTCTCTTTCAGTATAATGGCTAGTGGGTTGAAAGTCATCCTAAGAATCACAAAAAAAATAAACTTTGGTCAAGACTCTAAATTTAGAATAATATTGATTTCTCAAACAATACTATTTTAAATTAACCAACACCTCAAATCACCGTGAATATTGCATGCCACGTTAGTGTGGATGTATACAAATTCAATATTTGTAAGAGGAGGGTGTGACCCATTAATTTTATTATCTTGTCATCCTAACTTTATGATAAATAAAATTAATAGTTGGTTTCACTTTAGTCACACAAGACAATAGCAGTGACTCCGTTGGGGAGGATACTATTGAATGCGTCTAACTGTATATCATTACTTGATACTAAGTTCATTAAATAGGATTGTGCCCCTTCAGTTGGAGAAGATCACACGCTCCTAAATAATTTCCTATAACCATCCATAAAAGGAAGTTTGATCTAGTGATCCACAACAAACCCATCCATTGTGGAGGGAGGTACTCAGAGCCAACATGCAAGCTTGTTGCATCACTTACAAACCAGTAATGGAGACCATGAGATTTATTAAAATCCCTCTCCCACTTAGTTATTTAAAATTGAGGATTTTAACCTATGCTAGCATACATCACATGCACATAGACATCATAGTAAATAAAAGCAATAAATTTGTAAATTAATTTTCCAACTATTACAGCATTTTCCTTTCACTGTCTTCAGTATGCTCCAACCCTAGCTGATGTCATCTTTAGCCACCGCCAATAGGTCGAGTCGTCACATCCATCTTGCTTCTTATTCCGCTGCGCCTCTGGTGCTCCAAAAGTACCACGCCTCGCAAGAATCCGATTCGTGACAAAAATAGAATTTTACATATATCGATCCTATATTCCACGAGGGAATGTACATGTATTCTAGATCGAACAAAAAAAATAAAATTCTAAAAATAATACAGCTCCTGCTGCATTTGATACATACAATCATGCACACAAATAATGCCCTTGACATGTCCAAGGGTACAATCACACACAACATCAATAAGCCATAATAGTTGGAACCAGCAACCAAAGAGTTAGCACATCCAACTATTTTCCTGCCTAAATTATGTATGACATGTGCACAACCTATTTGAATTCTAAAATACACAGAGGCAAACCCTAGCTCTGATACCAATTGTTGGTTAGTCCTAGGAAAATGTACCGGTTCCACTGTATAAAAATTTTTGTACAAGTGTTGAACCTTTCCTTAAATAACCTATTGTGTTCTTTAGAAATTAAATTAGGAATCACATACGGAACTTAACATCATTGATTCCAAATTTAACTTATTTGTTCTTAATGGTTTAGATTTGAATCGCAAGCAGAACTTAACACTATTGATTCAAATCTACCTAAGTTATTAATTCCATAAATATTAATTTCCAAAATTAGCTTCCAGGACTGCATGGCGAGGCACATGGCCTTCTTGGATATGGGAGCAACCACCACCGCCTAGGCAAAGCCTTTTAAGGAAAGCTAATATTTATTTCCTTAAATAACTTTGGGTTAACCAAAAAGAACAATCGAATCACAAATTCGAAAAAGAATAAAAACACAAACTCGAAAAAACTATTTCGAAAAACTAGATCTAATTGCCTCTTGTATTTAGAATTCTTACAAAGAAAATAACCAGTATGATGCGGAAGAAAATTACTAGTTATACCTTATCTTTGTAAGCTAATGACCTCGAGATCTTCTGTCGTATTCCTCGCCTCGCCTTGGACGTCGTGTGGGCGACGATCCTCCAAGATGAACACCACCCAAAAGAGTCCTTCCTCTTCCTCTAAGATTCGGCCACCACCACCACCAAGGAGAAGAGAGCAAAGGGAAAGAGAGAAGGGAGAGGGCCGGTCACCAAGAGATCTCCAAGTAAAAGAATAAGAGTTGTGTCTCATGATGCCCCCTCACCCCTTCTTTGATATTACTTGCCCAAGGCAAATAAGGAAAAAAACCTTTTACAAAAAAAATAAAATCATCCAAGAGTTTTTCCTTTTTCCTTTTTATTTTTCCTTTTCTTTCCTCTTGATTGAATCAATCATCAATCAATGGTTGTGATCAATCCTATTTGGTTTAGGATTAAGCTTGGCTGGCCCCTTGCTTGGGCACCAAGTAAGGTGGCCGACCACCATATTTAGGGAAGGAATAATAATTTTTTTTATAAAATTTTACAAGAGAAAAAACTCTTATAAAATTTTACATGCTCTCTTTCCTAGAGTTAAAAAAGGAAAGTTCTAAAAAATGAAAACCATGTTTTAAAATTTAAAACTTCTCTAATAAAATTTCCTTTTTTAACATGATGATAGAAAATTTTAGTTTTAAAAATTATCTCCTTTTTTTTCTTAAACCATGAGGATGGTTAAAAAAGGAAAGTTTTAAAACTTTTAAAACTCTCTATTAAAACATGTGACCAAATTCAAATAAGGAAAGTTTTTAAAATTAAAATCTCTCTTGTAAAACTTATAGTTTTCTACAAAGAGAAGATTTTAAAAATTCAAAAACAACCCTCCTTGTTTGTATATTGTGGCTGGCCCCTTCATGCTTGGTCACCAAGCAAACGGCCGGCCCCTATAGAAGAGGATGTGGCCGGCCCTTGCTTGGTCACCAAGCATTGGACCGGCCCACTTCTTGGACACCAAGAAGAGCCTTACATTTGGATGGACTTAAGGCTATAATGAGGCTACGACAGGGACCTAGAGGAGAAATTGGTCTTGGCATTCCGATGAGCTTGAGTATCTCGTGCTCGCCCCGAACATACAACTCAAGTTCATCGATAATAACTCATTCCACTATAGAGTTATTACCGCACTACCGCACCAATCCCAAATTACATTATGGGCTCCTTCTTATCATGAGTGTGTTAGTCTCTCTGTGTTTAAGATTACGAATGTCCACTAATTAAGTAAGTTACTGACAACTCACTTAATTAATATCTAGCTCCAAGAGTAGTACGACTCAACTTCATTGTCATGTCGGACTAAGTCCACCTGCAGGGTTTAACATGGCAATCCTTATGAGCTCTTCTTGGGGGCATTCTCAACCTAGATAACTAGGACACAGATTCCTTCTATAATCAACAACACACACTATAAGTAATATCATTTCCCAACTTATCGGACATATTGATTTATCGAGCTAAACCTCACCCTTTGATAAGTCAAAGAAATAAATATTAAATATATGTGCTTGTTATTATATTAGGATTAAGAGCACACACTTCCATAATATCTAAGGTTTAGTTCTTTCACTAAGTCAGTACAAAAAGAACTTACCTAAATGGTCCTACTCAATACACTTAAAGTGTATCAGTGTAATTTATTAGTCAAAATAAACTAATACTTAATTACACTACGACTATTCTGATAGTTTGTTCCTTTCTATCTTAGTCGTGAGCAACTTTTAATAATTTATAGAGAACCGACAACATGATATTCTGAGTGTGAAACGACACTCCATGTTGTCTACTATATAAATTAATTGAACAATTACATTTAACAAATAAATGCAGATATTGACCAATGTGATTCTTTTATTTCAACAAATAAATGTTTACAAAAGCTAGGCTTTTAGTATACACTTTAACATGGATGACTTTGATACTTCTAGACCTAGATTTTGACTCTTGGACCCTTGTGTCATATTTGTTATTTTTCTAAGAGTCCTCTCTAATTTGTCAAGTCTTGACCTCAAGACTTGATTTTCCTTTCATAATTCTTCAACCTTAGGTTTTTCACTAAAACCTTGATTTTTCTTCTTCTTAGGCAAATACCTAGAATCCTTAGGGTTCTTGCCTAAATTTCTATCTATCTTTCTAAACCTAGGTTGAGAGGTTTTAGCATGATAAGCTACATGATTTTCTTTAATAACATCATGCTTCCTATTTTTATGGTAAATAGCATTAAAGTGATACAAATTAGCACTAACATGCTTTTTACCATGATTTAAAGGAGTAGGCTCAATAAATGTTACCTTCCTTTTTACTTTGGAGGCTCCCCCTTGAGTTGAGCTTCCTCCTTGAACCTTGACCGCTTTCTTCCCGTTGGGACATTGACTTCGATAATGTCCCTTTTGATTGCAAGAGAAGCACACAATGTGCTCCTTGCTCTTCTTTGTTCCGGGAGCGGTCTCCTTGGGCTTCTCTTTGCCCTTTGGTGTCACTTGGCCCTTCTTCTTGGCCAATTTGGGGCACTTTCTCTTGTAGTGCCCTTTTTCCCTACATTCAAAACATATGATATGATTTTTATTAGTAATCGACACAATTATACCTTTAGATGTAGGGGTGGTTTCTTCTCCTTTGGATCTGGATGTGGAGGCTTCCTCTTGATCTGATGATGATTCTCCTCCAATAGATTTGACTCGATTTGTGGAGATGGAAGCTTCTGTTAGGATCTATACTAAAAGCCTAACTTTTGGTATAAATATTTAGAAATAAGAATCACATTGGTCAAATGTCTACATTTATGATAAATGTAGTTGTTCAATTAATTTATATTGTAGATAACATGGTGTGTGGTGTCACACATAGAAGATCATGTTATCAGTACCTTATAAATTATAAACAGTAGCTCACGACCAAGATGGAAAGGAACAAACCATTGGAAGGTCGTAGTGTAATTAGGTATTAGTTTATCTTAACTATATAATTACACTAGTACACTTAGAGTGTATTGAGTAGGACCATAAGAGATCGTTTCTTTTATACTGACTTTATAAAGGAACAAAGACCTCAGTTATTATGGAAGTGTGTGCTCTTAATCCTAATATAATAACAAGCACATATATTTGATATTTATTTCTTTAATTTATCAATGGGTGAGATTTAGTTCGATAAATCAATAAGCCCGATAAGTTGGGAAATGATATCACTTATAGTGTGTGTTGTTGATTATAGAAAGAAACTGTGTCCTAGTAATCTAGGTTGAGAATGTCCCCAAGAGGAGCTCATAAGGATTGTCATGTTAAACCCTGCAGGTGGACTTAGTCCGACATGACGATAAGGTTGAGTGGTACTACTCTTGGACTAAGATATTAATTAAATGAGTTGTCAGTAACTCAATTAGTGGACATTCGACATCTTAAATACAGGGAGACTAACACACTCATAATAAGAAGGAGCCCAAAATGTAATTTGGGATTGGTGCGGTAGTTCAATAATAGTTCTTTAGTGGAATGAATTATTATTGATGAAATTAAGTTGTGTGTTCGGGGCGAACACGGGATGCTTAATTTCATCGGGAGACCAAAACCAATTCCTCCTCTCGGTCCCTATCGTAACCTCTTGTATATAGAGATTTATACCCACCGCATACCCACCTTCTTACCCATCCAATAGGGCCGGCCAAGCTAGCTTGGAACCCAAGCTAAGGCCGGCCAAGACAAAGTGGATGAGCCATGTAGGTGGCCGGCCAAAGCTTGGGTCTCAAGCTTAGGTGGCCGTCCACTAGAATATTAAAGAGAATTTTTATTAAAATTATTTCTTATGTGAATATCATGATTTTAAAAGAGAGTTTAAAAATTAAAAATTTCCTTTTATAGCTTTCTACAAAAGATTAAGAGAAGAGATTAATCTCTTTCCTTATTTGTAAATCATCTACATGTTTAAAAGAGAGTTTAAAATTTGAAATCTTTCCTTATTTGTTGATTAAAGGAGGATTTTAAATTTTAAGAAAACTTTCCTTTTTAACCATGTTCATGATTTAAAAGAGAGTTTAAAATTAAATATTCTCTTTTATAAGTTTCTACAAAAGATTAAGAAAAGATTTGATATCTTTCCTTATTTATAGATTAAAAGAGATTTTAATTTATAGAGATAACTTTCTTTTTATCCACATGTTTAAAAGAAAGATTTTAATTTATTAAATTTCCTTGTTATAAACCAATCATAAAGGGAAAAATTATTGGACAAATTTTTTATAAATTTCCGGAAGCAAATAAGGAAGTTTTAATTTTTGTTTAAAATTTTATTTGCTTGGAGAATTTATGTGGTGGCCGGCCATTACAAATTGAAAAGAAAAATTGTTTTTAATTAAATAAATTTTCCTTTTCAATGGCAAAAAGAATTAAGGAAGTTTTTATTAAATTTTCCTTATTTGCCAAGACCAAGGATTATAAAAGAGGGGGTAGAGGAGGCTTCAAGGCTAAGGGCTCTATTCTATTTTTCTCCCTCTTTTCCTTGGTGTGGTGGCCGGCCCTTCCCTTTCTCTTCTCTCCTCTTGTTGTGGCTGAAATCTATTATCTCTTGGAGCTTGGAGGATGTGGCCGGATCAAGGAAGGAGAAGAAGGAGAGAAAGCATGCATCCCTTGGAGCTTGGTTGGTGGAAAATTCTTCATCCTTTGGAAGTTCTTGTGCTTGGCCGAAACTTGAAGGAAGAAGGAAGAAGGTGCCTAGGTGGTTCTCATCTTGGAAGATCGTTGCCCATACAACGTCCGAGGTTAGAAGAGGAATATGGTAGAAGATCAAGAGGTCTTTCTAAAAGGTATAACTAGTAATTTTTCTTTCCGCATCATACTAGTTATTTTTGGAAATAATACTAAATACAAGAGGCATACGATTCTAGTGTTTCGAATTTGTTTTCGATATAGTGTTCTTTTTTTTTTCTTTTCCTTGTGATTTGATTGTTCTTTTCGGTTGACCTAAAGTTATTTTAGGAAATTAAATATTAGCTTTCCTTAAAAGGTTTTGTCTAGTCGGTGGTGGTTGCTCCCATATCCAAGAAGGCCATGTGCCTCGCCACGTCAGTACTGGGAATCAATTTTGGAAATTAATATTTAATGGAATTAATAACTTAGGTGATTTGGATCAAACGTGTTAAGTTCCGCAGGAGATCCAAGTCAAAACCTAAAAGAACAAATATATTAAGTTTTGGATCAAACGTGTTAAGTTCCGCAGGCGATCCAAAATTTAATTTAAAAGAACACATGGTAGCTAGGAAAAGGTTCAGACCTTTGTACAAATTTTTTGTACAGTGGAACCTCTAGGTTTTCCGAGTAGCAACCAACAGCTTCTTCATCCTCTTCTCTTCTTGACCCGGATGTGGAGACTTCTCCTTCTTCTTGATCCGGTGTCATCAAAAGTTGCTCCCCCTCAATCCTAGAGGTGGAGACTTCTTCATCTTCATCTTGGACATGGAACAAGGAGTATGCCCTCTCCTTGCCATCTTCATTGCTTTCCTTTGAAGATGAGGCTTCTTCTTGGACTTCTTCTTCGGAAGTTGAGCATCTCTCAACTTCGGAATCCTCCTCTTGGTCTTGCTCCAATGAGTGACCCTCTTTAGATTCCTCTTGATTCAGTACAGTGGAGGGTTCTTCATGGAGCTTAGCCAACTTGCTCCAAAGCTCTTTGGCATTTTCATATTGTCCAATTTTGCATAGAATTGTGCTAGGCAATAAATTAACCAATAATTTGGTTACCTTGTCATTTGCTTCGCACCTTTAGACTTGCTCCGGGCTTCATTTGCTCCTCTTGAGAACTTTGCCCTTTGAATTCGTTGAAGCTTCGAAGCCTTCCATAAGAGCAAACCATTGCTCTATCTCCACCATTAAGAAGTTTTCGATCCTTGATTTCCAAAGATCGAAGCTTGTAGATGTGTACGGTGGAGCCACCCTTGTGTCGAATCCAAGACCATCTTGGAATTCCATTTGAAGTTGAGCTTGATGATGAAGTCTTTGACTTGATAGAATTTACTCCAACTTCTTTACCCACTAGCTTGTTGACTCTTTCGGTGATGATTCCGGTGAAAAGCGGTCTTGCTCTGATACCACTTGTTAGGACTAAATATGGAGCTAGAGGGGGGGGGTGAATAGCTCGGCGCGATCTTCGTGCTTGACGTTACTTGTTTCTTCAAAGATATGCAGCGGAAATACAAGAAACACTACAACAGCGCTAACAAATGGATTTTACTTGGTATCCACCTCACAAGAGGTGACTAGTCCAAGGATCCACGCACACACACACACCTCCACTAATAAACACTCCTTTTCGATAACTACCGAGGGCGGAGAAGCCCTACAAGACTCTCAATACAGAAAGAAAGGGAAGGGAACAAAAGTATAAGCAAATCTTACAATGAATACAAGAAACCCTAACCCTAGCTTTCTTCTTCTTGCTTTTGATCCGCCTCTTGACTTGGAAGAACCTCCAAGAACCTTCAAGAACTGGCGATCTGGAGCTTAGAGAGAGCTGTGGAGTTGCTGTCGAGGATCTAGATTGAACAGTGCAAAGTATACCGAAGAAGACGCACGCTAATGGACTTTATCTGTGCCAACGGTCGGATCCCAATCGATTGGATTGCTCCCAATCGATCAGGGAGGCTTTGGATCGATCAACCGATCGATCCAGAGTGCCTCTGTGCTATGGGAATTTGCCTGGATCGATCGGCCGATCGAACCAGTGCTTATCGCGACAAATCGTAGCTTCTCAATCGATCCACTAATCTATTGGGACCTCTAGATCGATCAGCCGATCGATCCAGTAGGCTTCTGTGCGCTCGCGACTGCCTCCCAATCGATCCACTGATTGATTGGGACGAAGGCTTCTCGCGGGGACTCCCCAATTGATCGGCCGATCGATTGGGCTCCAGCCAATCGATCGGCTGATCGATCCAGCTGCAAGTTCTTGCCCAAAACCAATTCCCAAGCCCCTCAAACCAACATCCGGTCAACCTTGACCTGTTGGTGCATCATGCCTAGCATTTGGTCTCCCTTGACCTGCTAGGACTCCCTCACCAAGTGTCCGGTCAATTCCTTTGACCCACTTGGACTTTTCTCCTCATGCCAAGTATCCGGTCCATCCCTTTGACCCACTTGGACTTTTCTCCTCGTGCCAAGTATCCGGTCCATCCTTTTGACCTACTTGGACTTCCACCAGATGTCTGGTCAACCTTGACCCATCTGTATTTCCCTGTGCCAAGTATCCAGTCAATCCCTTTGACCTACTTGGACTTCCACCAGATTTCTGGTCAACCTTGACTCATCTGGATTTCCCTTGCTTGGCTTCACTCACCAGGACTTTCACTTAGCTTCACTCACTAGGATTTCCATTTGCCTAGCTTCACTCACTAGGACTTTCCAACTGCCTGGCTTCACTTACCAGGACTTTCACCTAGCTTCACTCACTAGGATTTTCACCTGACTTCACTCACCAGGATTTTCACTTCTGCCTAGCTTCACTCACTAGGTCTTCTCATCTGCCTGACTTCACTCACTAGGTCTTCTCATCTGCCTGGCTTAATTTAAATTGGCACAAATTAGGAAAAGCAAAAGAAATGTCAAATTTGGTTTTTGACATTTTCTTGAGAAATAGTGGGAATCTAGGGTTTAAAATTTTAAGTTAGCTAAGGGTTAAGGACACTTAGGTAGGTAATCTAGGTATTTTATCTATGATAACTTGTCATTCTTTGCATGCTCATCAAATGCCATGACATCATATTGATTTATTTATTTGTGTTTGCACTCATGCCTTATTATGAAAAACATAAAAATACTATGTCATGTCATCCATACATCATATAGTCATAGGAAATTTTCTTTTGAAAATTATTTATTTTCGATGTATGTCATAACATCATCATGCATCATTTTAATTCCTTGTTTATTAAGGACTAATGGCATTAATTAACAAGTAGCATCCTTGGTGGATGTCTATTATTCAAAAATGCCTAGATAGATATGCATGATCCCTAAATTAGGGCAAAACCAAACTTTACATCTCACAAAGACCCATAAGGTGACTTGTATGTGTTTTAGTGCACATTGGATATAAGTGGGATGTTAGGATAATGAACAAAACTCAAGATGTTGATTTAGTGCATTCTTTTGAGTTTTAAGTTTATCAAAACACATAGTTATGTGTTTTCCCATCATTGGGAAAGCTAATGTACAAGTATTGTGCATTAAGCCCAAGGAACATGGTGGGATATTGGTTTTTGAAAATCATTTTAAAATTTTTTTGGAAAACCTTGATGAAGACTATCTTTTGATAGTAATCATTATTGAATAGTTGAGCACAAACTAGAAGAAAATACTAAAATTTTTGCAAGTTTCTAGTTTGTATAAATCTTTGAAAATATGAAGTATTTTCTTATAAAACTATTTTTCCATGATAATATATGCCCTAAATAATGTCTACACAAATTTTCACAATTTTTGGATTTTTATAGAATTTTCTAGGGGTTTCTGAAGTTGACTGAAATGGAATTTCAGCAACTATCAGAACTCCAATCGATCACCCGATCGATTGAGAAGGCAAATCCCGCGAGCAGAAGCTCGCTGGATCGATCCACCGATCGATCCACACTATCTGAATCGATCAGTGGATCGATTCAAGAAGGTTCAATCGATTGGGACCAACTCCAATCGATCGAAGATGCTGATTTTGGCTAGGAAGGCCTGATTTCAGCATCTTTGAATCATGGTTAGTCTATGTAACCATTCCTAACCCTTCAAGATATGTTTGTACACATTTAGAGGTGTTTTTCATGATGAAAACAAGGATGGATTGGTTAAGGTAGACTAGATAGAAGTTTAAGTGAGGTTTGCTTCAAATTTTGAACATTTGAACCTCTAAACTTTTAAATTTGGGTTTCCTAAAGGTTTAGGAATTCCAAGTCATTGTTGGTGTAATGACAGAAGGTACGACCATGTCTTTAGGGGGAGGTACTCTTTAAGGGCATGAAAATTATTTTTTCATACAACTTGAAAGGTGGTTAACCTTCTTGCGTGAAAATGCACAAGGTTGAGCATTTGAAATTAATGGGGAGTGGATATCCTCATTATTTAAGTGGTGCTTACTCATGGATGAGCATTCGATACAAATGGAGGGTATGAGACCTTCATTTGGGTTATTCAAGTGGTTAATGCTCAAGGGTGAGCATTGATGATAATGAAGGGTATGGGATCTTCATTATCGTGTTGATCACAACGAGTGAAGTTGTGAACAACGATGAGTAACTCTTCAGGGGGAGAGTTTGTTTTTTTTTATGTGTGCCAATAGGTGGAGAATGAAAGGGTTTAAGTTAGACCTTCATGAGAATTGATCCGGCGGTAAGAATGGGGGATCCACTTACTGAAGGATCTCAGCTTGAGGATAGATGGAGGGCTGACTAAGCGGTTGATGGCCGCGCCGAGCAACTGAGTAGGTCCGAGCGGAACCAAAGATAACCCAGTCATGGGCTGGGGTTTCCGACGCCAAGGCGGGAGAACCGAATGGCCGAGCGGGGCATCTGCCCGGCTGGGACCGAAGGTCCGAGTGGGTGGTCCGTTCGGCCAGGATAAGGGTGAGGGTACGAAGGTTAGCCGAGCGGCCTATTCGTTCGGCTCAGGATAGGGGATGTCAGCAAAGGCATGTCTGATGAGTACACCGTACACCAGAGTGCACGATAGAGGATCTCGCCGTCACATCATGGAGAGGTTGATATAGTAGCGGTATGGCCTTATGGACGTCTTTCTGACAGACCCATACCTGGGCATGGTCCTTCTGACAGACCCATACCTGGGCATGGTCGAAAGCAGGTGATTGCTTTGATTGGCTCGCCCAGGCTCCTTCAAGAGGTCTATATAAGGTCTCCATTTTTTCACCGGAGGTACGCGAGTCTTCATCCGGAGGCCACCTTTTTGTTATTCCTCGCCTGACTTGAGCGTCGGAGGGCCGTCGCCGGGACACCCCTCCCGTCTCGGTTTTGCTGCAGGTTCGCCGGAGCACTCGAGGATCCAGCAGGGAGCGCCACGTGCCCAGTGTCCGTTGACTCCTGGTTCAGACAGGATCAATTTGGTGCCATCTGTGGGAACGCACCTGCATCCGAACAGAAACGATGGACGAGGCTGGACGACAACACACGGTGGCGCTTTCAACAGAAGAACTCGACGCTCTGGTCAAGATGAGGGCTGCCAAACTTGTGGAGCAAAAACAGAAAGCAGCAGCCGAGCGACCGGAGCAACAAGCAACATTTGCGTCAGGTGGCTGAACGGAAGCGTCAATATTAGCCTGGAAGCCCGTCTAGCCCAGACGTTAAACCGTAGAGCCGCGCCGATCGGCTATAAATACCCGCACCGTCGAGCTCCGACGTTAAAGATCGAGAGACGAGCCGGCGTCTATAAACGTCCGAGAGGAAGGCCGACGAGCCCCGTCGTTAAAAATCGAGAGCCGCGCCGATCGGCTATAAATACCCACGCCGTCGAGCTCCGACATTAAAGATCGTGAGACGAGCCGGCGTCTATAAACGTCCGAGCGGAAGGTCGACGAGCCCCGTCGTTAAAAATCGAGAGCCGCGCCGATCGGCTATAAATACCCGCGCCGTCGAGCTCCGACGTTAAAGATCGAGAGATGAGCCGGCGTCTATAAACGTCCGAGCGGAAGGTCGACGAGCCCCGTCGTTAAAATCGAGGCCGCTACCGATCGACTATAAATACCGCGTCGAGCTCCGGCGTTAAAGATCGAGGGACGAGCCGTCTATAAACGTCCGGGCGGAAGGTCGACGAGCCCGTCGTTAAAATCGAGGCCGCGCCGATCGGCTATAAATACCCGCATCGAGCTCGGCGTTAAAGATCGAGGCAGGCGGCGTCTATAAACGTCCGAGCGGAAGGTCGACGAGCCCCGTCGTTAAAAATCGAGAGCCGCGCCGATCGGCTATAAATACCCGCGCCGTCGAGCTCCGACGTTAAAGATCGAGAGACGAGCCGGCGTCTATAAACGTCCGAGCGGAAGGTCGACGAGCCCCGTCGTTAAAAATCGAGAGCCGCGCCGATCGGCTATAAATACCCGCGCCGTCGAGAGCCGCGCCGATCGGCTATAAATACCCGTGCCGTCGAGCTCCGACGTTAAAGATCGAGAGACGAGCCGGCGTCTATAAACGTCCGAGCGGAAGGCCGACGAGCCCCGTCAAAAATCGAGAGCCGCGCCGATCGGCTATAAATATCCGCGCCGACGAGCTCCGTCGTTAAAGATCGAGTGCCGAACCCGCGACTGTGAACTTGGACGGAACTAAGGAAGCCAAATAACAAGCGTTCGCAAGTACTAAATTAATTAAGTCCGATCGGCCATCAGTTTGCCAACACTTCGCATTCACTGAATGCAAACAGTACAGCCAATCGCTAAACGATTTTGAGGAAAACGAGCCAATCGATTAACCTGATCGGTCATCTAGTGAGAAACGCGTGGAGCCTAATTGATTCTACGAATGCGCATCAAATAGAATAAAAAGGGGCAATGAAGGGCAAACAAAAATACAAGGAACACAATTATACCGAACGGCACGTACAAAAGTTTTACATTCGCAAAGCGGATGAAATACAGAAAGTACTTAGAAGAGCTCGCCTCACTCCGGGTCCTCAAAATTAAAAAAGGCGTCCGGGATATCATCTATCATGGCCGCCAGGTCGGAAGCGGGAATGTGCATCCCCGCAGGAAGGTGGCCACCCTTCTTCAAGTACGCCATGGTGACCTTGACCGCCTCGGCGAAAGTTGAGGAAACGTTGCCGCCGAATTTTGCGCCGAACCGTTCCGAGCGGAGGTATTCTTGGCGCGCTGCTGCTAGGCGACTCGACTCTCCCTCCTTATATTGTCTGAGCGCCGCCCGGGAGGCAATCAGTGAATCTTGAAGAACTTTCTGGTCCACCTCCGCTTTGGTGCGTTCAGCAGAGCGCCCATCCCGTTCGGCAGCCAGTTGGGACTCCAGCTTTTTAGATTGCTGATCTAGGGCTCGGACTTCAACTTTCATCTTATCCAGATCAGCAATCGCCCGCCTCTTCCGGCTACTGGCACGCTTCACGTCCCCGTCGCGCTTCTTCACCAAGTCTTCGAGTCGAGCCACCTCTGTAGCCAGGTCGGCGGCCTTCTTCTGTTCGGCCTCGAGGGCTTGTTTCTCCCGCTCGGCTGATGGACCTCCCGACACTTGGAGTTTTTCCAGGAGATCCTCTAGCTCGGCTAGCCGATGGCTAGTGGCGATTTGCTCAGCCCAACGCTATAAAGGAAATAATAAAATCAGGAGCCAAACGGTAACATGGCACGGGAAGAAAAATGAACGTACCTGAGTGGCCTGCTGCATGTTGTTATCGCCGAGCTGCTTGGGCGTCATGAGGGCCACCTGAATCTGGGCGTCCTCAAAGAGCTTGGCGAGCGGACCCGTCAGGGTTATTTCATGAACGGGGCTTGATGGCCGATCGGCAGAGAGTAAATATTCCTCCGATGGGAATCGGAGGGTAGTCTTGATGGTCGAGTGGCCGGCCGGCACTTCCTCAGCCTCAGTCGCCTGGCCCGAGGACTCCCCAATGGTTGAAGTTTCGCCCAACCGTCGTAAGCGACGACTAGTCCGTGGAGGGGAGCCAGAGGGCTGTGCGGTGGGCGAGATCACTGAGGTCCCGATCTGCGACGGCGTGCGATCAGGCGAAGCGACCTCGATCGGCGCCTGTGGTTCGCCCTCTTGGGTCGGCGGAAGGCTGGGATCTCTTCGACGTTTCCGCCGAGCTTCCAGTGGTGAATCCTCGGACTGGGGGACTCCCAGCTCGGCTGGGGCAGAGGAAACAGGATCCGCCTCAACCTCCGTTGAAGCGGATGGAGTAACTTCTGTTTCAGGGGCGGATTGCGTCCCCCCCTCTCCTGTAGCTGCCAGGCGGCTGGGGATTAGATCCCGCTCGGCGAGTTCTTTTTTGATGGCCGCCTCAATCTCCACGGCCTTCAATTTCAGATGGTCGGTAGCCTTGGAGCGCCACATGACTTCAACTGCTGCAGAAGAAATTAAAATCAGTTAGACAAAAAAGGTGAGAAAAGTAAAGAGTCCTTACCCATGCGGTAGGGGAGGTTGGCCCGAACAGGAGATAATCCAAAAATGTACAACACCCCCTTGAGAAGCAACTGGTCGATTTTGTACCGTTGACCAGACAACCAGTTCGCCACATGAAGGTAGGCTGGACTGCTTCTGAATTTGCCGAGCTCTGGCTGGGTCGGCACAGCGGTCTGACATTTGGTTCTAAAGGCTGGCCGCTCGGGAAGTCGTATATAGAAGAAGAACTCCTTCCAGTGCTTGTTGGAGGTCGACATATTATCAAAAAATTTGAAGCCTATTCTACTTTGGAAAATAAAAGTGCCCAACTCGGATTGTTTGGGGTAGAAGAAATAGTGGAATATCTTGGGGTCGAGTGGGATACTGTGTAGCTTAAAAAGGACGACCACCCCGCTCAGCAGCCTAAAGGAATTCGGCACAAGTTGGCCGAGCGGGATGCGGAAATAATTACAGACTTCCAAAATAAATGGATGGGTAGGAAATCTAAGGCCGCCCTGGAATTGGTCTAGAAAAAAGCAAATGGTACTGATCGGCGGGTTATGGGGCCGATCGGTCGGGTCGGCTATAACTATTTCATGGCCGTCCGGGATCCCGTACGTCCGAACAAGACGCCGAGCGCCCTCCTCGTCAAATTTACTTTCCATACTCATATACCATGGACCGTGAACATGGGTAGCGGGTTCGGAAGAGCTCGCCATCTCGAAAAGACAAAAGGATAGCAACGAAAGAGAGGTGAAACGATTAGGAAAGACCTGGTAAGCGAGGAAAGAAGGCTCACTAAGAAGGGGATGGGCGGAGAAGATCGCCGGTGAGATGATAGCCGCCGAAAAATAGGAACTGGATCGCCGGAGGCCGCAGCAACCAAGGAGTCAGGAGGGCAAAGCACGAGCAAAGATGCGGCAGAGGAGGAGGACTAAGGCTTTATATGGCCGAAGTCGATTGGCCTCCACCGTCCGATCCAGGTCACGGGAAACAAGGACGCCATCGGGCCGTCCATTTCAAAACAAGTGGCGTCCCATCGTACGGATCATCATCGCCACGTGAGAAGAGCCACGTGGCGCTCTGTCACCAGGCGCAATTAAGGCGCCCATACCGCCCATACTTCGGCTTAATGAAGAGGATTTGCGTGATTCTCGAGAAGATTTAGACAAGCAAACATCCACGTTGAGCGACAAGACAACCAAAACGAAGAGCCGAGCGGCTGAATTTGGCATAAGGGCCGAACGGCTCAAGGGATATTATAAGCGACGGTAAGGCGGCGACCGCCCGCTCGGACACATAGTCCAGTCAGTCGGACTCACTGCCTCCTTCGACTAGACTTGAAGGGAAGGCAAGTGATCCGGCGGTAAGAATGGGGGATCCACTTACTGAAGGGTCTCAGCTTGAGGACAGATGGAGGGCTGACTAAGCGGTTGATGGCCGCGCCGAGCAGCTGAGTAGGTCCGAGCGGAACCAAAGATAACCCAGTCATGGGCTGGGGTTTCCGACGCCAAGGCGGGAGAACCGAATGGCCGAGCAGGGCATCTGCCCGGCTGGGACCGAAGGTCCGAGTGGGTGGTTCGTTCGGCCAGGATAAGGGCGAGGGTACGAAGGTTAGCCGAGCGGCCTATTCGTTCGGCTCAGGATAGGGGATGTTAGCAAAGGCATGTCTGATGAGTACGCCGTACAC
This sequence comes from Zingiber officinale, assembly GCF_018446385.1. Lineage (NCBI taxonomy): Eukaryota > Viridiplantae > Streptophyta > Magnoliopsida > Zingiberales > Zingiberaceae > Zingiber > Zingiber officinale. The sequence continues at coordinate 71,317,031 of NC_055997.1, read as the reverse complement.
CAGAGTGCACGATGGAGGATCTCGCCGTCACATCATGGAGAGGTTGATATAGTAGCGGTATGGCCTTATGGACGTCTTTCTGACAGACCCATACCTGGGCATGGTCCTTCTGACAGACCCATACCTGGGCATGGTCGAAAGCAGGTGATTGCTTTGATTGGCTCGCCCAGGCTCCTTCAAGAGGTCTATATAAGGTCTCCATTTTTTCACCGGAGGTACGCGAGTCTTCATCCGGAGGCCACCTTTTTGTTATTCCTCGCCTGACTTGAGCGTCGGAGGGCCGTCGCCGGGACACCCCTCCCGGCTCGATTTTGCTGCAGGTTCGCCGGAGCACTCGAGGATCCAGCAGGGAGCGCCACGTGCCCAGTGTCCGTTGACTCCTGGTTCGGACAGGATCAAGAATGTAGGGTTTAACTTACATCTTCATTACCTAGTGGCATGAAGGGAGTTGAGGCTATGGGATTAGCCTAACTTAAATGTGGTATTGTCAAACATCAAAACCCAAACATCAAGACTCGAGCTTGACTCAGTCCAAGCTCAGTCAACTTAGTCAACCTTGACCAGGAGAATATTGCACCGACAGTAAGTACCCTAGAGGAGTTGTTTTCTACTCTTGAATTACATGAAACTAGATGTGCAGGGACAACGAAAGACTCAAGCCAGATTATGGCGCTAAACACAACCAAAAAATATGAACTCGAGTCAGATTCAGAAGAAGATCAAGAAACCTATATAGGGCACGGGTTAAAACATCAGCTGTACAAGATAGAGTAGGGGATCAGCTACAATAGGTAAAACAAAATGCATGAAGTCATACAAGAACTAAAAGGGAAGTTTACCCAGGGAGTGAGGTGTTTCAGTAGTGAGGTAGCTCAGACGGAAATAGGACAATAATTCCTCAGACAATAAGCACGTTAAGTTCAGTTGTCATCCTGCTAAGCGAGATGAAGCCTCTATATAGGAGGTATCGAGATGACAATCCCCTAGTTGCGAGGTCGGGGGAAGTGACGATTGCCATTGCAGGGGCCAATTCTACTTCATGGGGAAATCGAATGAAGAAGAACTTGCTCCTCCAGTTCGTTCCAGAAGGATGTAGGGGTGAGAAAAAAGCAGTCCGAAGGCGCGGCTGGAAGTGGAATGAGCCTTCTTCCTATTGCCGAAGGGTGAAGAAGTAGTGGAACAAATGGGCAGACCAGGATAGCTTGCAGACGTCACAGAGTACTACAAATCCGCAGAGGAGCCTTATAGAATTCGGAGTCAGTTGCCCCAGGAGAATTTTGAAGTAGCGGCACACATCAGAAAAGAAGGGGTGAAGAGGGAGACGAAGGTCGGCCATAAATTGTTCTTTAAAGAAGGTGCAATATCCATCCGGAGGAGCGAAAAATTAGTGCACTCCGGTGGGGATGATCACATGTGGGTTATCCGCAACTCCGTAGATATATCGCAGATCATCCCGATCTAGTTCGTCGAAAGTGGATGAGCAGGAAAATACATCGCTACCAGAGAAGACAGATAGGAGGAGGATGCCATGTGAAAAGAAACAGAAGGAGAAGAGATCAAGCGGGAATCTATCGGTGCAAAAACAGAGATTCAGGAGTAGTAATGGAGTCAGGCGGGGGGGGGGGGGGGGGAAGAAGAAGACGTGAAAAGTCTGAAGGCAAAAGCAAGAGGAGATTATTTATAGCCGCTGGGCGAAGGGGCAATTTAGTTAGTTATCATCCATCGGCCCATAGCAATTGGCGGGTGCAAAGAGGGCCGATGGATCTTCTTTGAAAATAGCACCCAAGGGTATATTTAGAAAAGTGTCGACACGAAGTATGAGGAGATAGATTTGGGGAAAAGACGCAACAGTTATAAGTGTCTTATGAACTCTTATTCCTCGCTTTCCCGCTCTGGTCTTAACCCTCACTTTCTCGCTCTGGTATTATCCGGTACTGGATTAAGGTGGAAAAAGCATATCAGGGTGTGTGGCTGAGTCAGGCCAGTCAGCGGGGAAAGGGGAGTGAAACAGGTTGGGATAAGGAAGTGAGTCCCGACCAGGGTCAGCTAATTACACTTGAATCAGAAGATCAAAGTACACCTCCATATCACCACAGTCCATACCGGTCAGGAAACATACAAGGTAATGAGAAACTAACTAGCTAAGGGGAGTTCAAAAACAAGCAGTCATGTCATAACACATCACAAAAGAGTTAAAGGGTCCTATATGGTAACAAGTTCTGACATACGAAAATCGTCGACAATATTTTAGTTACATAGACACACGTCAAAGTTCAACATACATGGCCACATCAGAGTTCAGCATCAGTAGGAGACGAGGGGAGGAGAAAGAGGTCGTCGTCATCCTTGAAGGTAGGATACGACCCGGCAGGAAGCTCATTCATCAAGCGAGCAGTTTCCAGGAAGTCTTCCGAAGGGGCGGAGTGAAGCAGACCCTGCTCAAACATTTGACGAGCTCTATCGGCCGCTTCGCTACATAGCATAAGGTTCATCATACCTCCAATCTTCCTCAAGAAGAAAGGAGATGTGACATACGATAGTCTGTATGCTCTTAGATGACCGGCCTCACCTGCCTGATAATCTGCCAGCTCTGCCCGGGCCTTCTCAGCATCGGCTCAGGCCAAAGTCAAATCTTGTTGACTTTGGGAAGCATTCTCCTGAGTCTTCAAAAGATCGGCCTGCATTGATTTCAGGATTGCTTGGCTGGCCTCCCATCGACTTTGGATGTCTTTCTCTCGGTCCGCACTGGCAGCTAGCTGACCCTGAACATCTGTTAAGCTTTTCTGGAGAGTCTCTTGGGCTTCTCACAGACTCTTAAGATCAGAGGATAGGACGGTCAACCGGACGTCCTTCTCATCCAATTCAACCACTAGCGAGCGACGCCGCTCCCCCTCAGAGGTCAACTTGGACTCGCTTGTCTTCAGAGCCGCCTCCAAGGTCTTTATTTTGTCAAAAGCTGCATGGGAGATGTCTCGGGCGGACTTTGCAAACTCCTCAATCAATCGTAGATACCCCGCCAGGTCCCCAGGGGTCGGGTTGAGTGGATCGCGAGGTGTAAGCGGCAGCTCCAATTCTTAAAGGCGAGCCTTCAGTGCCTCATGCTCCCTCTGCAAATTGGCTGCATATTGGATCACACTCAAACTGACGGAGCAGACCTGCATAAAACAAAGGAGGAGTTATAAGGAATTCCAGAGGAAGAGCCTTGGTAAAAGAAAGGCTCACCGAAATTATCTGGCGAGAGGCTTGGTCCAGCCCCTCCATCGGCTGATTATTCCAAAACCTTCGATTGCCTAACCTCCAGGACGTGGCTAACTGGCCCTGTAACTGAACCAAGCCAACAACAGAAGGAGCATCTTCCATAGCTTCTTCGGCGTCATCAGGCTCGGTGGAGGAGGGCATGCACCAGGAGGCGGTGAAGGCATACTTTTTGGAGATTTCCCCCCGGGTTCGAGAAGTGGAGGCCGGAGCGGCTACAGGGAGGGAGGTGGATAAAGTTGCAAAACTCCCAAGCTAGTCCATTCAGGAAAAAGGGATCTGCTCCGGGGATAAGGCCTGAGCAGGAAGAGGGGCCTGCTCGGGAGACACAGCTCGAGCGGGTGTCGAGGCTGATATTCTAGGCGATATGATGGGAATCTCTGGTCCAAGAGCGATCTCCTGGTCGAGAGTAACAGCCCTGGCTTCGGAAGATGGAGAAGTGGCGGATGAACGCTGACTGGAAGGAAGAGGCGGAGGAGACGCCTGAACCGCAGGAATAACCCTCTTTCTTTTGCGCTAGAGGCGTAGGAGTTTAGCAGGGGGAGAAGCAGCTCGCTCTTCCTCGACCTGCTCTAATGTGGACAGGTCTTCCATTGAGGCAGCATCCAAGGGAAGAGGTTGGGCGGCTTCCGCCCGGGCTGGCACAGGTGGGGCACACTGTGAGGTAGAAGGGGTAGATTGTGAGGAAGCAGCCAAGCCCTGTTTAAGCTCCAAGCTCAGAGCTTTCAAAACGATGAGAGATTGCTGTTTTATATTTGAATAATAGGCCCGGAGCATAGCAGCCTCTGCAAAGTAAAAGAATGACACCTCAGTTAGCGAAGAATTACAAGAAGGAAAATAGGGTCTTACCTAATGGATCCCCTATCTCTGCCTGAACTGGGCTGAGCCCGAAAGAATACAAAAACCCTTCCAACAGTATTATAGACAAGCGAACGCTCACGCCTTGAAGTTTTTCTAAAGCGGCGTCGCAGGAAGACTGATGTTGGTGCATAGGGAGATTGGAAGGAATGTCAGAGCGCCATTGGGTCAACTCGACCAAGGGTTCAGGTAATCTAATAAAGAAGAAACGAGATTTCCATCCTTTGTTGGAAGAGGGCATGTCAGAAAAGAACTTATAACCAGGTCTAGCCTGTACCATGAATACCCCTGGTTCAGAGTGTTTGAAGGAATAAAAATGATGAAATAGCTGAACGATCAAGGGGATTTGATATATGCGACATAGAATGATGGCGCCACATATAGCTCTGAAAAAGTTGGGAGCAAATTGAGAGGGGCAGATACCAAAGTATTGGCTCAGGGAGGAGATGAATGGATGTATAGGAAAACGAAGGTCTCCTAAAAGCTGGTCCTTGAAAACAGTCATGAAGCCTTCAGGAGGGGTTGCGGGATGTTCACTGGGTGTGGGGACTCGAAGTTTGTAGTCCTCACTAAGTCTTAGGTTAAATTGGATTACGGACAGGTCATAGTCGTCTATATCAGAAATGTAACAAGAATACCAAAAAGAAGCCTTACCATCTACCATTATCGAAGTAAGGAAGGTTGAAGAAGAAGTCGGTCAAAAGGGGAAAGAGCACCAGGCGGGAGGAGTCGAGAAGGGGAAGGGCTAAAACACCGGGGACAACAAAACAGCGAGGTGGTGAAGGTAGTCAAAACGCTCAAGGCAACGACGGTGGACTTCCTTTAGGGCTTATAAAGTGGGTTTTCCTAGGTAATATCAAAAGGGGAGCCGAGTATATTTTTGGGTAAAGCGCCCAATGTCGTTCGATCATAGAATGACATACTCTTATGGGAAGTCATGTACAAAAAGGAGTGGAGTCGGCGGCGTCATACGGCATAAGCAATAAAGGCGTGGGATAGGTGTCATCCCCCTAGGAAGCGTATTAATGATAGACGTGATAAGGAAATCATGAGAGGAAGCTGGCATACGGAAACGTCTGCCACGCGATCTTCTCGGAAAGCGGCGAAGAAAATTGGCGGGAAAGAAATTCGAATGTTGCAAGGCCATAAGACATCCTTTTCCCGAGGGCTGAGTAAGATTTTAATATTTTTATCTTCACAATACATCTGATACTGTATATCTTTTGATTGTAGACAGGGTCAAAGTGGTCCCCTCAGGCAATCCCTGGTCGGGACCTCACCCCCCAGGTCGGCAACATCTGTTCTGGTCAGGAACTCATCCCCCGGTCGGCAACATCTGCCCCCGAACGGGTTTTCCTAAGAATTCCCGGTCGGCTGTCCCAGACTCTCGCCCCAGTGCGAGTTATAAGTGAGCAAGGCTCTCACGCCCAACGACCTTCCCAGTCGGTTGTCCCAGACTCTCGCCCTAGTGCGAGTTATAAGTGAGCAGGACTCTCACGCCCAACAACCTTCCCGGTCGGTTGTTCCAGACTCTTGCCCCAGTGCGAGTTATAAGTGAGCAAGGCTCTCACGCCCAACGACCTTCCCGGTCGGTTGTCCCAGACTCTCGCCCCAATGCGAGTTATAAGTGAGCAAGGCTCTCACGCCCAACGACCTTCCCGGTCGGTTGTCCCAGATTCTCACCCCAGTGCGAGTTATAAGTGAGCAGGGCTCTCACGCCCAACGACCTTCCCAGTCGGTTGTCCTAGACTCTCACCCCAGTGCGAGTTATAAGTGAGCAAGGCTCTCACGCCCAACGACCTTCCCGGTCGGTTGTCCCAGACTCTCGCCCCAGTGCGAGTTATAAGTGAGCAAGGCTCTCACGCCCAACGACCTTCCCGGTCGGTTGTCCCAGACTCTCACCCTAGTGCGAGTTATAAGTGAGCATGACTCTCACGCCCAACGACCTTCCCGGTCGATTGTCCCAGACTCTTGCCCCAGTGCGAGTTATAAGTGAGCAAGGCTCTCACGCCCAACAACCTTCTCGATCGGTTGTCCCAAACTCTCACCTCAGTGCGAGTTATAAGTGAGCAAGGCTCTCACGCCCAACGACCTTCCAGGTTGGCTGTCCTAGACTCTCCTCTCAGTGTAAGTTATAAGTGAGCAAGGCTCTCACGCCCAACGACCTTCCCGGTCGATTGTCTCAGACTCTCGCCCAGTGTGAGTTATAAGTGAGCAAGGCTCTCACGCCCAGCGACCTTCCCGGTCGGCTGTCCTAGACTCTCGCCCCAGTGCGAGTTATAAGTGAGCAAGGCTCTCACGCCCAACAACCTTTCCGGTCAGTTGTCCCAGACTCTCGCCCCAATGCGAGTTATAAGTGAGCAAAACTCTCACACCCAACAACCTTCCCGATTGGCACCCTTTACATTCACCTGAACAAAATACAACACGACCTATTCTCGTGCATCACTGGTTGGTAAGCCATACCTCCATTATTTCTGCTAAATATGAAAACGGGCAGGCATATTCTCAAATATCTTAGCTTCTCAAGTCTTTTGCTCTTCTGGTGAGAGGTATGAAGAAAGTGGGGTAAGCAAATTATTCTTATTATTTTTGCTAGAAATATTAGAAGAATGCAGGTGTTTTATAAAGACACAATGATATGAGAACAAAGAGACATGGAGCCAAAAAACATATTTTATTTCGTTAAAAGGGTGAACATTCCTTCTTTAAGGGTTTACATTGCTACCAGAGCCGGAAGATTGTCCTCTACCCTCTAAAAAAGCCCTTTCATGAGCCAATTCTTCTTTAACAAGTTTGAGGGAGTCTTGCAATTGTCCAATGGTCTCGTCCTTTATCCGATTCTTCTCTTTCAGCAGGGCCACCTCGTCCTTGTGTTTCATTTTCAGATACAGAATATGATGAATCTGACTCTGGAAGTCTGCTTGCGCCTTCATCTTGAGAGCTACCTCGACGCGGGTTCTATATTTGGCAGCCTGCTAGAGCTCTTCCTTTTCCCTACAAAGGGAGGTTTGAAGATCCCTGCTGAGTGTCATGTCACGCAAAGCTTTTTCTGTAAGAGCTAGCTGGCGACGTAAAGAAGACAGCTCGGTGGGTTCCATGAGTAAGAGAGCAGGGAAAAAGAAATAAGAATAGGAGTGGTGATGGAAGGGTGCATAAACCTTTTTATATAGAAGGAGAAGGTGAAGGGATTTCCTCGGAACTTGAGTTGATGCTTGGAGAATAGTGTGATATTTGTGGGAAAAGAGTATGCTCGGAAGTTGAGGAGTCAACATACGCATAGAATGAGCCTGTTTATCTCCTAGGATGGCGAGAAATTCTACAGAAGATAGACGGAAGACAGGTTGGCAGAGGATGCGAGAACCAGATCAGGTAACAGAAGGACTGGGTCTAGTCAGTTGGACTAGTATCTCCTTCGACTAGACTTGAGGGGGAGACTTGTGATATGGTGCATTATCATGGGGTCAGTAAGATGATGTGGTTAGGAGTCAAGACTACAGAATGGTGAGAAGTCAAGCTTACATGGAGATCAGAAGTCCAGCCTCCATGGCTGGTCAGAATTCAAGCTTACATGGAGGTCAGAAGTCCAGCCTCCGTGGCTAGTCAGAAGTCAAGCTTACATGGAGGTCAGAAATCCAGCCTCCGTGGCTGGTCAGAAGTCAAGCTTATGTGGAGGTCAGAAGTCCAGCCCCCGTGGAGGTCAAAAGTCAAGCTTGCATGGCCAGGGTCAAAGTTTCAACTGACGGGGCGGTCAAAGGATAGGATTACAAGTCGGACAAGAGCCAGCCTTGATAGCGATCAAGGACAAGGCCCGCGGGCCATGTACAGCTGAGGACTGAGCCCACAGGCCAGGTAAAGGTAAGGAAAAGAAGGCCTCTGGCGCAGAACAGACCTAGCGCACAGGTCAGAACGTACAGGTCGTGGATAACAACGGATATAGGCAGGTCGGGATACAGACCTGGCGTACAGGTCGGGACGTACGAACCATGGATAACAGCGGACAGAAGCGGGTCGGGATACAGACCTGGTGTACAGGTCAGGACGTACGAACCATGGATAACAGCGGATAGAAACGGGTCGGGATACAGACCTGGCGTACAGGTCGGGACGTACGAACCATGGATAACAGCAGATAGAAGCAGGTCGGTATACAGACATAGCGTACAAGTCAGAACGTACAGGCCATGGATAACAGCAGATATAGGCAGGTCGAGATACAGACCTGGCGTACAGGTCGGGACGTACGAACCATGGATAACAGTGGACAGAAGCGGATCGGGATACAGACCTGGCGTATAGGTCGGGACATACAAACTATGGATAACAGCAGATAGAAGCAGGTCGGTATACAGATCTAGCGTGCAGGTCGGGACGTACAAGACATGGATAACGGTAAAACAGAAGTAGGCCGAAATACAGACCTGGCGTACAGGTCGGAACGTACAGGCCGGAGATGACACCGGATATAAGCAGGTCGGGATACATACCTGGCGTGCAGGTCGAAACATACAAGCTATGAATCACAGTAAAACAAAAGCAGGTCGGAATACGGACCTGGTGTACAGGTCGGAACGTACAGGTCGTGGATAACAACGGATATAAGCAGGTCGAGATACAGACTTGGCGTGCAGGTCGAAGCGTACACGCCACAGATCACAGTAAAACAGAAGCAAGTCGGAATATAGACCTGGCGTGCAGGTCGGAACGTACAAGCCATGGATAACAGTAAAGCAAAAGTAGGTCGGTAAACGGACCGGGAGTACAGGTCGGGAGGTGCCAGCCAGAGATACAGTTCAGGGTGGACAAAATCAGACGAACAATTTTGAGGTTGGGATAGACAAAGCCAAAAGCCGAACTAAGGTCAGGAGAAGATATCAGAACGAGGTTAGCAAGTGCAAAGACCCAGCGTTACAGTCACGAGTAGAGGAGGTCAGGCACTACAGGACAAGCAAGCAAGGGAATCGTAACTACCTGTTAGAGAATAATCAGAGTGTCAGGGAATATACTAATAGTCGGGGCACATTACCTCTTTGATTCTACCGCCGGCTTATAAGAAGGTGCCACGTGTCATTCACCGCCAGACAAAGTCTGATAGCCGACATTCCCTGACACCCGTCAGATCCAGAAACATCCGTTGCAGTATAAAAAGGGATGTTTTATCCTTTATGCAGGTACGCTCACTCGTCATTTTTTACTCGTCTTTACTTTTCGTCCTTTTTCTGTGCTTCTGGGGAAAAAATACCTGATTTGAGCGTCGGAGGGCCTGACCCGAGAACTTTTTCCCTGGTTTATAGTCTCTAACGACTCGTGGGCTCGTCTGAGTATGCGCAGAGCCCTAGCGTCATCGTCCCATTCATCCTCCCTCGTCATCCGCCCGTGTGAACCCTTTCGGAGGGTGCCAGGTAGATTGGACGCCGCAGCGACTTTACCTCAACCTCCAGTACACCAAGGTCCGTCTTCATCCGACTCAGTTTCCGGACGGGATCATTGGACAATCTCAAACTACTTCGTTACCTTTCTATACAGAGCAGTAAAATAGAGAGTGTTTCAGAATCTATATGCAACCTTTACAACTTACAAACTCTCAACGTGGGATATACATATATTTTTGAACTCCCAAGGCAGATTAGAAATTTGATAAACCTACGTCATCTTTTGCTTCCTTACGATTATGAAGGTTATGGAGGTGTCTTTCTTCCATCTGGAATTGGAAACTTGACCAACTTGTAAACACTCAACTACTTCAATGTCAGTTGTGAAAAAGAGCATTGCGACATAGGAGAATTGAATAATTTGATGAAACTTGGAGGGCATATCTCCATTTCTGATGTAGCATCTGTGAACATATTTTCAAACTCAAAACCCCCTCTGAAGACAAAAAAGTATATTGATTCTTTGAAGTTAGAATGGTATGAAGATACTTTTGACCTTTCTGAATTTAAAAAAGATGAAAAGCAGGCAGAGTGGCTCGAGTACCTTGAACCGCATGTCAATCTCAAGACCCTTAAAATAATGAACTATCTGGGTGTCAGATTTGTTGGATGGGTGGGTGCTTCATCCTTCACTAAGTTGAAGATTTTGAGTCTACAAAGTTGTAAGAATTGCAATAAACTTCCACGGTTGGGTCAACTTCCTTCTCTGGAAGAACTTAAGATATGTCGGATGGATGGCGTACAACATGTGGGACGTGAATTTTGCTCTATGCTAATGGCATCTCCATCTTCTTCCCAAAATAAAATTGCATTTCCCTCTCTAAAACGCTTGATATTTAGCAATATGACAAATTGGAAAGCGTGGGATGGAGTGGAGATTGGTGATTTCCCCAGTCTCCATTATATTAGAATTTCCCCAGTCTCCATTATATTAGAATTTCTGTATGTCCTAGGCTGATCAAGTTTCCCCAGTGGCCCTTTATGTCTTCCGTGAAAGAAATGGAATTGGATTATAGTGGTGTACCTGATGTTTCAAATTTCCATTCACTGACAAATTTAACAATTGCATTCATGTCTCAAGAATATAGTAAGTGGATGTCCAGGTGTTACTTTCCAATGCTCCAACACTTGAGATTATCATTTGGCTCTGCAGAATCTGTTCATTTATCACAGAAAGTGCTACCTTCACTGAAGACTTTAGGGATTCATGATTCTGAAGAATTGAGGGTCGTTACAGGATTAAAGAATCTCACCTCCTTGAATTCTTTAATTATAGAAGCATGCCCTAATCTTGAGTTCAAGGGGTTACCAGCCACCCTCAAACAAGTGAAGTTCAATAGGTGTCCTTTGTTTGAGAAAGGGTTCAAAGAACAACAACATATGAGAAATGTCTTGGTATGAAGACAATACGCCCTCTCTTTTCAATATACAAATACTTTTTTGTGATAAATCATAAAGTTATTTATATGTATCATTGTCTTTCCTTTTGTGTGCTTTATCTATTTATATAGATGATAGAGGCACACAATTCCGATGATGAAGAGGAAGAGAAAGAGGAGATGGATGTAGGGTTTAGGGGATGTCAGTGATGAAGAGGAAGAGGAAGAGGAAGATGATGTCGATGAAGGAAGAGGAGATGGATGGAGAGGATGATGACAACAATGATGATAACATGGATTAGTTGATAAGGATGACAAAGAGCCGGATGACAATGGTAGCAACATAGAAGAAGGATGATTCTTAACATTGAGAAGAGATTCTTATCACAAAGATCCATTAATTTTTTTGTCTCAATCAGATTATTTTAATTGCAATATACACTACAAAAAAAATCAGCATTAGAGATGGAATTTTCCGTCGCTATTCCGTCACTAAACTAGATTAGCGACTGATTAGCGACTAAATAACTGCGTCGACACAAGTTTTGTTGCTGACCGTATTTAGAGACGGATTTTTAAATTCCGTCGCTAATTAGAGACGGAATATATATTCCGTCTCTAAAATATAACGACGAGAATTTAATCATCTGTCGCTAACCATAGAATCTGATCTCATAGTTTCTGTCTCTAATTAGAGACGGAATATTAAAATTCCGTCTCTAATTAGAGACGGAAGTTTAATGGTCCGTCTCTAATTAGAGACGGAATATTAAAATTCCGTCTCTAATTAGAGACGGATGTTTAATATTCCGTCTCTAATTAGAGACGGATTTTTTATGTTCCGTCTCTAATTAGAGACGGATTTGTTATGTTCCGTCGCAGGTTATCGTCATTTCAGACAAATTCAGGTCACTCAGCGACGGAAAATTATAATTCCGTCGTAAGGTATCGTTATAACAGTAAATTCCAAAGTGAAATTAGACATGGAATATTAAAATTCCGTCTCTAATTAGAGACGGAATATTAAAATTCTGTCTCTAATACCTGGAAATTTCAGCAGCACAATTTGATTTCTACAATTATCCTTGTTTACATTTCATATCAATCTAGATCATCACATACGATGGTTTCCAAATAACACAATACATACACAATTAGACAATGATAATACAAAATAATATATGAATGCAAATATCAAACCAAATATCCAATCCAAGCACACTACATTCCTACAACATCTCCAATAATAATAATCCAATCACAAAACTAAAACTAAATATCCAATTAAAAAACAAAGATAATTATCCAAACATCTCCAACCATAAACACCTGATTGTATAGTACTACAACATCTGAAATTAAAAAACATAATACAACACATTCTAGCAAAGAAAATCCAATCCTAAGCTAGCGAGTAGTAATCAATCCTGCAAAAATGTTAATACGATAGATTAATAATAAAACAAAGAATAAACTAATACACAATTATGTGTAACATATTAAATTTAATATTATGAATTTATTTTACATACTTGAGTGCTAGTTTGGATATACGATGATGGTGTCGTATAGATATCAATGTTCCTGAAAAGATATAATACAATGTTAGACATAGTTTCATTAGTGAACAAAAAAAATTAAAAAGTTAAACATCAAGATACCTATGGCAATCTACGGATCAGGGGGATTATTAGGATCTTGAGTCTCTTGAGAGGCAAAACGATGTGGTGTTGCACTCATTTGATCCAAGAAGACTTGCATATCCCGCCCAATTTTCTCAAGATCCAATCGGGATTGTCGCTCTGCTCGAAAATCTGCCTCCAAGTTTGAGAGACGAGTCTTCAAATCTGCGTTTTCTTGCTCTAAGGCGTCTACTCTAGCAGATGATTCGGATGCACTCGATGATGTGCTGGGACAACCCCTGGCCCTAGGAGCCATCGCCTGATCATATACAACTCTCGCCTGGGCCCCAAGACCATAGAGGGTGGAGGTCTTTTTCCTTCCACCAACCACATCATAATAAATTTCATTTATCTGGTCAGTAGATAAAATTTGCTCCTCACCTCCCTCTAAACTAGGCTGAGACGCCTGTGCCACCTAGCCGCAATTTCTTCCTATTTGCATAAAAAAATATTATCAGATATTTACTGAAATAATAGATAATTATTGTTAATAGTTAAATATATTCAAGTGTAGATTCTTACGTCTAATGCCGACGATCGACGATCTATAAAGTTGCCATCTTTTGACTTGTGTGTCTTCGTAAATATCTCCCAACAAGTAGGAGGTCGCTGTAGATCATGTTCCTGAATATTAAAGGATGTAAATATTTCCAGTGGTATGTTCTAGGTACAAAACTCTTATAGAATTTTAAAATTACTAACTCACCAAGTCTAAGGCATGCTCGACGATCGATCGAGATCCAGCGGTATGTTTTGTCGCTCCGGTACTAGGGCCAGCCAACTCACTCCTTCTATTGGCTCGAGCTATCATTGCATTTTCCTACCATCTGTCTGCAGCCCAGATGGCTCTCCATGCATCCCACTAGACTCTGTTAGTTCAATAAGCTCCTCGCTGCTGGATATTTCTCCATCATCTATCTCCTCATAAGGTACATTAACATCTACAAGTAATTGAGATGTTGATTGAATATGAGAATCTACTGAATATATCTCCACTGTATCATCTTGAAATGCATCATGGTTTTGGTTCATGATAGAGTTGGGCATTTCTATGGTAGAGCGTGACTTTGTTCGGCAAACTGCTAACCATTCACTAGCTCTTCTCCTCTTCGTGGGATATTCAAGATAGAAAACCTGCCTCGCTTTTACCGCAAAAATGAAAGGTTCATACTTGTTGAAGCTTTTGTTTGCATTTACCTCAACTAAATTATAGTTTGGATGTATTTTGGTACCTGTTCTTGGAGTCGGATCATACCAAGAACATTTAAATAACACACATCTTTTGATGGGTAAAGCAGGATATTCAACTTCTATGATTTCTTCAAGTCTCCCATAATAATCAAACTCAGAATTATTGTTGTTGATAGATCCTTTCACACAAACACCGGAATTGAAAGTTAGTCTGCATGAATCTCGTTGTGTTACGTGAAATTTAAAACCATTAACATAGTAGCTAGAGTACACTATTATCTTACGGAGAGGTCCAGATGCAAGATTGATTATCCTGGAATCTTGCACATTAGATATTCTCCGATCGGACACCTATAACAATAGTAGAATATAAAATAAGCGTCTGATAATTTAATATGGATGTAAGAAATTAAAATTATGCTCTAACTTACATAGATTTGAAACCATAATGTAAATTTCGTCTCTAACTTTTCAGCTATCTCACTTGCACGAATTGATGGATTTTGTACTTGTAGTTGTTGTTCATACAAGCTGAAAAATAAGGTAATTTTAAGAAAAATACACTATCGGGAAACAACTTATTTTTTGATAAATGTTTGATTCAAGAAGTCAACTTACTTTATGTAGGGTTTGACTTCATCACAGTTTAAGAGTATGTATGTCCTCGCAGCATGATATTCTTCTGGAGTTAACCATCTAGAAACAGATGCTCCCATTGGCTTGCCAGGAAACTTGAAAATAGAAAGCATAGATGGGTCTATAGGCTTTGCATCATCTGAATTTCTAGGACACTTGCGATGTCTGATTTTTACATTATCAGAAAAATAATAGGAGCAGAATGAGGATGCTTCTTCAACCAGATAAGCATTACATATTGACCCCTCAACTCTAGCTTTGTTACGAACATTATTCTTTAATTTTCTTAAAAACCGTTCGAATGGATACATCCATCTATACTGGACAGGACCAGCTATTTGTGCCTCGTACGCTAAATGTACTGGTAGATGTTCCATTGAATCAAAAAAACTGGGTGGAAAAATACGTTCAAGCTTACATAGTATGAGAGGAATGTCTGTTTCTAGTCGAAGCATATCATCCATCATAATACACCTCACAGTCAAATCTTTAAAATATAGACTCAATTCTGTGAGTGCTTGCCAAACATTTTGAAGAAGTAAGTCATGAAAAGCTATTGGAATAAGTCTTTGCATGAATACATGACAGTCATGACTCTTCATTCCAAACATCTTTAACCTGTTCATATCCACGCATCGAGCCATATTCGAGGTATACCCATCTGGGAATTTGATTTCTTTCAACCAATTACATAAAACTTGTTTACCGTCTTTGTCCAATGTATAACAAGCCTTTGGGAATTTATTGGTTGTTTCATCCTGATGCAACTCTGGTCTGCTAACTAGTTCCTTTAATTCCTCACGTGATTTTGCAGTGTCTTTAGTTTTTCCATGCACATTCATCACAGTGTTAAAAATATTTTCAAAGAAATTTTTCTCAACGTGCATTACATCTAAATTATGTCGAATAAGTAGATACTTCCAATATGGTAGCTCCCAAAAATTACTCCTTTTCTTCCAACCGCACTTACACTGCCTAACAATGTATTTATTTATCTCATCAGAATTAGTCTCAGCTACTGGTAGAAAACCATAGTTGTCTATTTGGTCAAGGATTTCTTCACCTGACTTGACTGTTGGAGGAAGTTTTCTGACTACAACATTCCTAATGAAAATTTTCTTATTTCGCCTGAAAGGGTGATCAACTGGTAAAAATTTACGATGATTATCAAACCAAGATATCTTCCCACTGCAGGGTAATGAAAATGCATCAGATTCTGTCATGCAGTATGGGCATGCTAATTTACCAGCAGTGCTCCATCCCGACAACATTGAGTATGCTGGAAAATCACTGATTGTCCATAATAATGCAGCATGCAATCTAAAATTAGTTTTGCTTGCAACATCATAAGTCACTGACCCTACATTCCATAATTCATTCAACTCGGCAATCAGAGGTTGCAAGAAAATATCAATCTTTTCTTTTGGATTAGTTGGCCCTGGAATAAGTACAGTAAGGAACATGAATTCATCTTTCATACACATCCATGGCGGTAAGTTGTAAGGTGTTATTATAACTGGCCAAGATGAATATTGCTGTCCAGACTGACCAAATGGTTGAAATCCATCTGCAGAAAGTCCAAGTCTCACATTACGTGGTTCCATTGCAAATGAGGAAAATGTTATATCAAGATGTTTCCAAGCAGGTGAATCACAAGGATGACACATTATACCTTCTTCGTGCACATGCTCATGATGCCACCTCATGTAGCTTGCTGTTGCAGTAGATGCATACAAGCGTTGGAGTCTAGCAGTTAACGAGAAATAATACATAACTTTCCATGCCATCTTTTTATTTTTCTTCCCTGGTATTCGACTACTATGCTTATAACGAGGGTGAGTACATATTCTGCATTCAATCAGTTCACTGTCTTCTTTCCAAAATATCATGCAGTTATTAATGCAACAATCAATCTTCTCTACCGGCAAACCTAAACCTCTCACCAATTTTTTTGTAGTGTAGAAGCTATCAGGCATTATGTTATCAGTAGAAAGTAACTCAGACATCAATTGACAGATGTCATCGTAACATCTTTCTGAAAAATGATGCTCTGCCTTTATGTTCAATAATCTTGCAGTAGCTGATAATTGGGAATGACCAGATGGAATCCCTTCCCACACTTCTCTTTCACTAGCCTTTAACATGTCATACATTTGCTGAACTTCAAGTGTTGGTACATCATCTATATTTGAATGATCAACAGCGTTTATAGCGTTATAAACCATTGATTGCATTGCATTCTCATTAGATGATGATTCCCCTACAGGAGTTGTGTCTGATGAAGAAGCAACCGAAGTTCCAATACGATGAGACAAATAAGGCTCTCCATGACAATACCAGTTGTAGTAATTTGGAACAAATCCTTTTTTACATAGATGTACTTTGACAGTATCCTCATCATGGAAAGCTTTATTTCTACATTTGGAATTATTACACGGACAACGTAACGTGACACCATCCATACATTCTGGATGACTCTTCGCAAAGTTCACAAACTCTTCAACTCCAGCAAAATATTCATCTCGGATAAATCCATTTTCTAATCTATTGTACATCCAATCTTTATTCAAGTACATTGTATCCTAATAAACATAAGATTGATTACTTAGTAAGTATATAATTAATATAATAGAGGTACTACACATATGATTCAATATATTCAAAAACCATACCATGAATACAAAATATTAAGTATGTAATTAAGAAGTTGACATTTAAATAAAAAAAAAATACACATTTAGATAATTTTAAATCAATTTCATAGGTGTTATGAAAATATCATATCATAATAGGTGGCAGTCGTATGGTGTTTTATTTTTTGGTCTCTAAATCATCATCAATCCTTTCTCTTTCCTGTTTTCTTAGTTATTCAAATTTCTTCATATTTCCTCTTGGTCCTTACCTTTTGATTTTTATCCATGGGTTATTAGATTTGTTTGTATGCCTAGTTTTAATCTATCTTTAATATATTATTTTGTCTTTAGCTACTGGAAGCTTTAGAAGTTACTATAATATGAAATGTAAATCCTTCCATTGACTTTCTATATTCATATCCCTATATCAAGGCCATTTTGATCATCTTTGGTTAGGTTAAGGCTATATCTATGTCTCAGTCAATGATATTCTCATATGTATTTTGATTATCTTTTTTTAAATTTCAGTCTAACTTTACAAGAATGAAAATCAAATGCACTCATGTTCTAATTTTCAAACAACTGAATATCTATAAATGAATGACTGCACAAGCAATAGACAATTACATGTATTTAACCATTTTCATTGAGGGATAACTTCTCCATTAGTCAAAATCATGGCAAATCACTATCGATGATAAGGTGAAACTATTTTAGGATATTTGTGCATCGTTGATGAGAACTAATTATAAACCTACAAATGGACTTCTCTACTAAAATGCACAGGTTTCTTTCATTTTGGTTGACAATCAGAAGGACAGCCAAATTCAAAGCAACAAGCAACCTTCTCAAAAGAAACATGAATTTCACAATTAGATTTTTTTCTATAAAAGAGAAGCTATACATGAGTTTGCAAGCAGCAGAATTAGCACAATGAAGCATGTATTTGAGGGAATGTGTTCATATATTTGTACCAGAGACTGAATTAAAAGTTTGGCTCTCATACAACTTGATGCAATACGAACAAATTGTGCCACCAAAACAACTCAACACTTAACAAATGGGGAAGCAAATAATATTATTAACTCAAGATGTACAAGGGATCCAACCCCTTTATGTTTTGAGGAGAAACAAGAAAGGAAAAGAGAGATTGAGGAGAAAAAAGAAATCACCAGCGACGTGATGCTGCTTTGTGAAAGGGATGCTGCTGAGCTTCGATGATAGGACGGGGAAGTCATGGCGCTTCCACTATTCCTACTGGAACAGCAGCCAGAGATTCGATGACTGGACGGGGAAATCAAGAAAGGAACAGAGATTGAGGAGAAAACAGAAATCACCAGCGATGGAGCACACTCTGCAAGGAAGAAGCTCGTTGGCGAGGATGACGAAAAGACTGTGTTGAGCCGAGTCGGAGTCCGGTAGCGACAACTGTTCAAGCGTCGGAGGAGAGGACGCCGGAGGAGAGGACACCGGAGGAGACGGAGAGAAATGCAGGAGACGGAGCTCGAGTCGGAGTCCAGCGCCGACAACTATTCGAGCACCGGAGGAGAGGAAATGCAGGAGATGGAGAGGCCGAAGTGAAGAACCCGTGCCCTAAATCCCAACCATAGCGACGGAATTAATAGTTCCGTCGCTAGTTAGAGACGGAATTAATAGTTCCGTCTCTATTTAGAGACGGAATCAAAATATTCGTCTCTATTTAGAGACGGATAATTTATTCCTGTCGCTAATTTTTACGGATTCACTCATTTAAAATTTTAAAATGGCGAAATTAGAGACGGAAGTATATTTTCGTCTCTAATTAGAGACGGAAATATACTTCCGTCTCTAATTAGAGACGGAAATATAAGTCCGTCTCTAATTAGAGACGGAATTATATTTCCGTCTCTAAGTCCGTCGCTAAATGATAATTTTCTTGTTGTGATATGTTTTGGATGAATATGTAAACAAATTATGATATAACTTATTACACAGTGATTCCTCGTTGTAATTTTTTCTCTTAGTTTTCACATCAATTTTTTTTTTCTTTTCTAAAAACTAAAAAAATATATTTGTTGATTTATAAATCCATAACGAGATATATATATATATATATATATATATATATATATATATATATATATATATATATATATGAACTAATTGTTGAGAATATTTTAAAATGCCCTTTAACGATATTTAAATTTGATTCTCTTTTATTCTCATTACATTTAAATTATTTTCTCATTAAACATCATTCAAAATATTAAATAATTATAAATACAAATATGAATAAAGAGATTATAGACATAGTCTTGCTCTAAGTGATCATTATAGACCCAAAACATGAGCTATAAGTAAATCCAATAATCCTTAAATGATTGAAGATGTATTATACTGCAATCTAAATCCTTAAATAATTACTAAGAAAATATAGTAAGGATGTATATGATGTTGATTGAGTGGGATTCAATGCATCGAGTGCAGCCTATGAGATAAATTTCTACATATTAATTCTCAGTTGGGTAAACGCGGAGAAGGTACAGAAAGGTGTCGTCCAAATAACATTGTAAAATATGACATTATTTGTTATAAAACATCAATTAACAGAATAGCTAATTAATAGAATGAACGATGATGAAGAATATAATTACCTTATAGGAGTCCTCAAAACAGCTAAATCATCTATTTATGTAAATCACTCATGAAATCCATCAAAGTAGAGACTTTTTATGAGAAACTTCCATGAGACCGGACCAATCACCCCAGAGATAATTAATGAGGCTAACTGGGATTATCATTTTTTTTTATGAGAACATATTCAAAGGTTAGCTAATTAATACTATCAAATGACTTTCCATATTTATTAAAACTTATTCCTTACCCAATAACGAATAGCATCATTCACATGAATAAAATAACTTGTGGAGCTTAATTCTATGCTAACGAAGACAAAGTGAACGAGATAAACTTTTGTAGTATCAATACCACAACTAGGGGTGATAATTTAGGTAAGTGAGTTATAAATAAGTTGTATCTCATTGACTCAAAACCCATTTAATCAAAACTTGACCCTAACCCATTTATAGTAAGCAATTTAAAATCTTCAACTCACACGCAACCCATTTATAACTGAATTAGCTTATTTATGACTAATTTAATTAAATAGATTAGATGAGTTATAAATGGGTCATGTGATGTGGTCAAACAAAATTTCATCGTTTAGTTCCATTGAAAAACAAAATATATTAATTATTTTAATTTTATATAAATATATAATATAATTTATATTATTTTATTTTATAATAGACATATTATTTCATGATATATTGTAACTTTTATATTATATATTTTAAATTTGACAAGATTAACTATTATCATAATTAAATGTTATTCTATTTATAAATAAGATACATATTGATGGGCTAATATGTGATTCAAACTTGTTTAGTTTAAACTAAAATCATAAAAAATATTGTTAAGACCACAATGATATGATATTATCCATTTTGAAATTAAATTTTTATAGATTTATTTTTAGATTCTACTTAAAAGGTTTCATACTAATATAAATATCTTTCATCTTTTAAACTCATGATCTTTTTCATATATTTCTAATGTGGGACTTTAATCGTATTCTCAATAATTCTTCCCTCAGATGAAGGGCCACTATTACTGTCATAGTTCAGGCCTCTCCATAAACATCTGGTTACTTTTTAACTGATCCGAGCCTCCCCGAAATCATTTAGTCATTCTTGTCGTGCTCCGGGCCTCTCGCAAGCATTTGGCCATTTTAAATGTGCTTTGTCAGACACTCCAGCGAGCTAGAGGGGGGTGATTAGTTCCAATTGCTTCTTCAATAATTTGTTACAGCGGATAATCGAAGTGAAGACTCCACAATGCTACTGCCCTTGATTTATACTTGGTATTCACCTCCTTGAGATGACTAATTTAAGGGTCCACTCCTTACTCACAGATACACTATGAAAACTGTTAGAACTTTCGAGCCGCAAAAATCACTTTTTACATTGCGGAAACCTCAAAGCTAGCCACGGATCCGTGAGAAGATAGATAATAACAATATTCATATACATATTTGTCTACACTAGATCTACCTTAGATCTACATGAAAAAGGAAGTTTTACCCTTGTAGCGATGCCCTTCGCTTATCCCGCTCATCGAAACGGTTGTCGAATCTCATAGAGTGTGAAGTGTACACTCCTCTACACGTATCCACACGGACAAAAGGTGGAGAGAACCACTTAGAGTGTGATAGCACTCTTGAGAGGTCTCGGCAATGGAGGAGAAGGAGAGAAAAGAAGAGAGAAAAAAGAAGAGACCTTGAATTAAGCACACCCCTTGCTTTTTCTCATTATTGTGGTCGGCCACTTATTAGAGTATTTTATACCTCATGTAATACCAAGAGTCATGGCTCTTGGTCTTCTTCATGAGGTGGCACACAATGATGTAGCCTTGATGATGTTGAACATCATCATTGGCTGGCCCATGCCAAGTCACAATGAAGTGGCATTTGGTCAAGTCAAACTTGACCCTTCATCTTCCCTCTCAAGTCAAGTCAAACATGATCTCTTATTTCCCATGGTTGATCAAATCTACCCTTTGATTCAAATCAATTTAATTTAATGAATCTCTATTCATTGGTTTAAATTGACTCAATGAATCATAGTCTAAGTTAGACTCATTCGACACATGAATCAAATTGAGTCCAACTCAATTAGTCTAATTTAGATTACTCTTAATCTAATTTGGTTCATCACATGAACCTAATCCTCTTGGTCCATCATATGAACCTAATCTCCATCTAACTGCCCTTTGTGTGTGACCCTATAGGTTCTTGTAACGTTGGCAATGCTCCTAAACCCATTTAGAAACATAAGCAATGAGTGGTAACTAGCAACACATCATTACTACTCAAGTTACAAGAATGTTGAGATCCAACATCACCATTGTGACTACTAATTGTGACTCTCACAATATGTGATAATGTCTTTCTATCCTTGACATCTAAATTGATCAATTGAGGTATAGACTGTGTCATCCTCTAATCAATCTATGTCTTGAACTCCAAGTAGACTCACTCTAATCAAATGAGCTCAATATCGCATATTGACTTATTTGGGCATGACCATGCACTTAGTGGTCTCACTCTATCAAGAATCATGATATCACTCCCGTCATATAGGAGGGATAAATCCCTTCCACATCACTCACATCCCTCCGCATAATTTGTTACATATCCAGTAGTCGCCTTTATAATCCACCCATTTACGGGTGACGTTTGACGAAGCCAAAGTATGCAACTCCTTATGTAGGAAACCATGGTGACTTCAGGTCCAAGGACTGATAGTCATACTAATAGTTACATGAGAAAGTATATGATACTTGATCCTGTTTGAGAAGCTGAACAAGACGGAGATCCGGAAGAAGGAAACCCACCGCACTGATGAAGAATAATGTTTGCAGAATACTGATCCGAGAAACCCAAAGCGGATCGGAAGAAAACCAAAATCACCAAAGGTCCTCCTCGTACGAAAACCCGATGAGGAAGAAGAAATCCAAAACTGAAGATGAAAGAACCTAGATCCGAGGCTTCCAAAGCTTCCTGCACACAAGAGACCAACCAACACTACCGTCAGTGACCTAAGACCGGGGTGGGAATCCCTGGCTAGGCCCTCCGACGCTCAAGTCAGTGATCTCTCTCAGTGTGGGAGAAGAAAAAGGAAGAAGAAGATCCACAGTAGCTAGAAAATTAGGGTTATGAGTGTGATACGATGATATGAACTTACCTGGCCAACCGAGAGGATTCCCCCTTTTATACCACTTCATATAACCTCCGTAGTCATGAAGTGGACCCCGACTTGTTAGAGTTCGTTCTGAGATGACGTCAGCCACGTACTTGTGGTAAATGACTTTTAAGGAATCTTTTTTGTACCCCAGATGTACCTTCTTTGTCGTTTAGTACCTGCAAAATAGTCTGAAAGCATATTTCCCTCCAAAAAATATATAACACCTGTCATGTATTTACTTGTTACAGATATTCTCATCAATTATTTTATTTGAAATATTTATCTCTGGTCCTTCCTCATGCGGTATCTATTTGCATCCTTTCTATGTTAACTAATCGATAAGCCGTATTTTATCCAGTATCTTTCCAAGATATTGATCGACCAGCTCATGCTGGCTCTCCCCTCGACTTAAAGGCGTGTCCTGACCGATATTAGCCTACCTCCTTTCTGAAGGCGTGTACCGGCCGATATTAACCCACCTCCTTCCTGAGGGTGTGTCCCGGTCGATATTAGCCTACCTCCTTTCTGAAGGCATGTAACGACCGATATTAGACTACCTCCTTCCTGAAGGTGTGTCCCGGTCGATATTAGCCTCCATCCTTTCTGAAGGCATGTAACGGACGATATTAGACAACCTCCTTCCTGAAGGTGTGTCTCGGCCTGAAGGTGTGTCCCGGCCGATATTAGCTTACCTTCTTTGAAGTATATAGATCTTCCTCCTAGGAAGCATATTTTGGTCGATATAGTCTTACTTCTTATTGGGGTATGTCCCGACCGATATTAGCCTACCTTCTTCCTGAAGGTGTGTCCCGGACGATATTAGCCTCCATCCTTTCTGAAGGCATGTAACGGACGATATTAGACTACCTCCTTCCTGAAGGTGTGTCCTGGTCGATATTAGCCTACCTTCTTCCTGAAGGTGTGTCCCAGCCGATATTAGCCTACCTCTTTTCTGAAGGCTTGTCCCAGTCGCTATTAACCTAACTCCTTTCTGAAGGCACGTACCGGCCGATATTAGCCTCCATCCTTTCTGAAGGCATGTACCGGTCGATATTAGCCTAACTTATTCGCTCGACCATCTCTTTTCCTTTCCTTATCAGGGAACCCCTGAAACCTAACCCATATCACTAGTCTTCCCTTCAAGTCTAGTCGAAGGAGGTGTAGACGACTGACTAGACACGAGTTTGATTTGTCTTTTCCTACCCGTGACTCTGCTCCAGATATTGAAATGACCTCACAGATTTTGTGTACCACGTTATGATGAAATAGTGATCTCCTGCACCTTAGTACAGTGATTCCTTGAGTACCTTGATCCTTTAAATAGGGTTACAATCTTTCCTTTGTTCGCCACCCATCTTAACTCCTTTCCTTCTTGACTAACTTTCATTGCGGAGGCTATGGTTCCGAATCCTCCTCCCTGGAGGCGACTTTTGTTGGACAAGGTGAGATCTATATGCAAGTTTGTTGGGATTTTTGTTTCGGCTACCTCTAGGGTTCAAGGGATTGTCTTGAGAGATGAAACTTCACAGTTCAGATTTTTTATCCAAAGATGTCGGTGCTCTGAAGGACTCAAGAAACTTCAGAGAAATTTTTACTACTCATAGAGGGGCAGCCCAATGACCCATGGGTGTGGTGTGAAGGGCACAGCACATGTTACCCTTGGGCTAAAATTGGTTGCTCCACTTGCCGAGCTCTAGGGCTTGAGAGGGGAAGTGGTTTTTACATTTATTTTTCCTTCATGGAATGAATAAATGTTTCCCTGTCTCGTTGCCTTTGAGCTTTTCTGTTTTTGTTGCTTTCTTCATCCCGCGCAGAATATTGCCACTTATGTGCCTTGGCAAGTTTGGACGAAGTGGGCTACTTCCGTCTCTGCTCCATGGTAAGTTTGAATCCAGTGGGACTGAAACTTTCTGAGTGCTCTAAGAGCTTATGTTTGTAATATTTGTTATCTATCTGAGGTTTACTGTTCCTGGGGAAAATGTAATGTTGTGTACTTGATCAAATTTTAAGTGTAAAAACAAACTTTTGTATCTAATTAAGTGATTCTACTGAATCCTTCTATAATTTACAAAATGTGATGTTGCATTCCTCACTCCTTTGTATGTCCTATGTGTCATTTATCATAGCTAAAGCTATCTTTACTGTTAACACATTTCTGTATTATAACTAATGTTACGCCAACTGGTGTTGTCTTATCGGCTGAAATCAATATTACACTTGTCTAGCACAACCACAGCTACATCCGTCGGTATAAAATTACCTTCATAAATACTAAGTCGTATTTTATAAGGATGTTAATTTAACATTTGTTATTATCATAAATCTCTATCCTTAAAATGTTTTTGTCTTCAGTCCTTTTTATTTTATTATACCCAGTTAATCACGTCTTCTTTCGGAGCTTCCTAGCCAGTGATTGGCTATCCTTCGGGTGAGAGAATGTTCGAGGCACTACCAACCCCAGCGTGATCCGGTCTATCACATCTGATATAAATGTCTTTTTTATGATGGCCTGACACAGACCTTTTCTGGCCGCCACATCACGCAAGCCCTTCGCCTTTTTCCTCTAATCCTCAGCGTTTGTTTGAGATAAAAAGTATTTTAATCTAACGACGGTTATGTGTTTCCTGAACCCTAAACCCTTTGTCTCCTTTTCGACTTTGCTTCTTCTTTTCTTCTCCTCTAAAGTTCTTTTCTCGTTGCCGTCTTCAACCGAAAAACTCTGTATTCGCCGTTTCTCGACGATCTTCTTTTTTGTCCTCAGTAAATAATCCGTTGTTTTGTTAACTTGTACTCTGGCCCATGGCTGAGGAAGCAATTGCTCCTTGGTACGTCCACATGTCTTCCTCTTTTGATAAAAATGCTAGGCTATCCATTCGTCGTCAGTATGAAATCCCTCGGGAATACAGCATCATAATCCCAAAATCGGATGATCGTCCTCATCGTCCCCCTGTTGACTGTGTAACTTTCTTCAAGGATCAGTTGATAGGGGGCTTAAGGTTTCCTATCCCTCCTTTCCTGATTGAAATAAGCCAATATTTTGACATTCCTCTACAGCAATTTGCCCCCAATGCTTTTCGTTATATATGCGGTACTTACATGCTTTTTCGTCTACGAGATATTCCTCCTACTCCTCAGAATTTCTTCATATTTTCTTATCCCAAGTGCTCAGAACCTGGTGTCTTTTTATTCCAGTCATGAACCAAAATGGTCCTTTTGGGGGATATGCCTTCGTCTCTTAAAGCTTGGAAATCCCGTTTTTTCTTTCTGAAGTTTCCAGGACCCATTCCTTGGTCTCATGCCTGGAAGTCCTTTTTGCCCCTTTTGCCCAACGTTAAAGAGTTTCATCTTCTTTCCTCTTTTCCTATTTATTGTGAGAAGTTATTAGGTCACCGACTCTCTATCCTGAAATGGTTGAAGGTCAATCTTCTATACCTATTTGGTTTAAGCCCCGTCAAACCTGATACTCACATTTCTTTAGGTAACACCTTGTTCCTCTCTTTTTGTCTTTAACGGTCTAAACTGTTTTTCTTTTTTATGCAGTGGAGAGATTTTATGATGCCTTGATTAACGAAGAACTACGCATGGAAGAGGACCTACTTCGCGCCAAGGAAGCCAAATTTCTGGCTGCTATCGCCCCTCCCCCCTCAATCGAAGAGCCGGCTCCTTTAGCCGAAGTACCCAGCTCTTCGGGAGTTCGTGAGGCTCCTGAAGGTTCTTCTGCAGAGACCCTTGCTATCTCTCTACCTGCTGTCACCTCCCCGGTGGTTGCTGCTGTTTCCTCATCTGCTACTCTCCCTGTTATCGAGCTCACATCTCCTGATAGTCCCGGTAAATTGATAGCTGAAATTTCCACGGGCAAGCGTCCAGGACGCTAACTAACCAGGGCTCCTCCTTCAAAAAGGAGGCACATCCTCCCTGTTGACGAGCTGGTTTCAGAAGGTTTTACTTCGGCTAACCTTCCTTCTGATGAGCCGACGTTGGCGGAACTCTACCCTTCTCTTAATTTCCCTGTCTCGCCCTTCTCCAATGCCAACGTCTCTGGTGATGTCTCTTTTACTTTTCCGCTATCTATTCCAACCTCTGGATCTTTACCTTCCTCGCCTTCTTCTTATTTGGTCTTTGCTCCTCCATCTATTCCTACTTCTTCCTTCTCGGTCGGTCCCTCTACCATTCCGGTTCTTCCCATATTATTAGGGGGTTCTTTTGCCGGCGCTTGGGATGAAGTTCGTCCCCTTTTTAAAGGAGCTTTCTATTCCTGAGGCAATTGATCGCTTCTCCCATAAGGAGAATAAGGTATGCTTACTAACGCCCGCTTTCCATTTTTCAACCATTATCTTATGGCCTTTTGTTATGCTTCCAGTGATGGATAGAAAACATGGGGTTTTCTCGACTGATGCACAACTTACACACGAAGAACAAGAAGTTGAAATCTGAGAATGATAGGCTGCGACGGCAAGTTACTGAGTTATCTTCTGCCGAGTTTTCTACTGCTGCCAAGAAGCAACTTGAGGCTCAGATTGAAAGTCTTGAAGCACAATTTAAATTGGCTACGGACCTCAACCAAGAACTGACTTCAAAACTTGGCGAGCTAAAGGATAATTATGAAGCAGAATTGGTTGAGAAGCTCAAAGCTCTACAACTGAAAGAAGATGAGGTAGCATCTCTGAACACCTTCCTCGATTTAGCCAAAGTCGAAGTTTCTGCCAAAGAAGACGAATTAAAGACCTCTCAGATGGCCTTAGTGGTCTACAAGGGGAACGAGGATGTTCGTTACAAAGAACGGGCCACCGCTATGATTGAATCTACTGAATTCAACAGACCGATTGTGAGGTTCATCCTATCCGCTTTTACTGCAGGAGCAAAAGGAGACATTCGACAATTAGAAGAGGAGGGCTACTTAGCTCGTGCCCCTCCTCCTAACTTCTTGAACCGTCGAACACTTATTGAGGAAAAACCTCCTGATCTGTATCCTAAGTTGACTCTAATTTAAATTCAATTTATCGTAAAAAGGGGGATCAAAGCTCTATAATGATAATCCGGTAAACTCATGTGACTCTTGATTATTCCCTTTTGGTTGTTAATCTTACTCTTACATGATAATTATCTATTTTGTATAAATGTATCCATCGTTGTTTGGTTCGTCTCCAAACGACCTTCCCAACAGATCGTTTCCTGATGACCGGTCGATATACATCGAGATTGATAAATATCGCCCGATATTTTATAGCTTGGTTATGTTTCGCTCGATTTGACCTGGTTCTATCATGATGCTCCTAATATCGGTCGATTTGTTTTACTTGACCAATTTATCCCTATGTCTTCATATGTCTTTTTCACATATTAATCGAGTCTCATGGGGTTTTATTATAGTGTATATTATTTGACTTATTATAATAGGCCTTTGGTCGATACATTTGGGTGATTTTTATCTCGGCCAATTTATCAAAACCGTCTGATTTAACCAAGTCCCGTCTATTAACTAATATCTGATGCTCAACTTCTATTTTATTACACCCATACCCTAAACTTATAGATACTGTACTAATCTTTTTTCTGTCCTTGTCAGGTTTTCTTAAGAACTACTTCTAGGGAAACTTCACACATTCTTCGAAGTAGCTTATTTAACTTTACTTCTTTCTCTTGATTTTATTCTTTAATATTATTACTCATTTGTGATTATTGGTATTCTAAGCACCTTTTACTCTCCTTTTCCCTTCCGCCTTTTCTGTTTAGGGGTTTTAACACAGGGTCAGAAGAGAGACAAGGGTTTACGAAGTTTTCTCCTGCTTTCCTCCATCTCTCGTCTTCTTTCTTGATTCCTCTTTCTTTGACTGCTTCTCCCTATGGCGGTTTCTTCTCTAGCGTGATTTCTCTCATGCTCTTCCGACCTCATAGATACAGAAGAAGTGTGTTGGTTCGAGACGCGCTAGAGGGGGGGTGAATAGCGCTCGCGGCTATAATTGTTTGATTATCGGAATCGTAAAAAACTATTCGGAGTAAAATACGCAGCGGAAAATGTAAAACACAAACACAAAGACACGGTCGTTTACTTCGTTCGGAGCCTGTGACGACTCCTACTCGAAGGCCCGCGATCCTTGATCGCTTTCCGTGGGCAACAACTAATAGCTCGAAAAGAGTACAAGTATAACAATTACGTATAATAAAAAGTACAATTATACCGACGATAATATCGTAATCTGAAGATTTCGGAGCTCCGGGTCGTCGGTGTTTCGTAGCAGCACTTCGGGAACGTCTCGTGAGCAGCTTGTAGCAGAAAGATTGCTTGGAAGTTGTTGTTAAGAGCTGCTGGTCGAGACCCCTTATAAAGAGGGTTCAAGGCACCTTACACTGTTCATCAAGGCGCCTTGAACAAGCCGAGTCACCCGCGTGGATCAGCACTGACCTGGTCGAACTCTATCTGGTTCAAGGCGCCTTCAGCCTATCCAAGGCGCCTTCAACCTCCGGTCCAAGGCGCCTTGAACTCCATTCAAGGCGCCTCCGGGCTTTTCACTCGAGGCGCCTCAAGCTCCATGGGGGCCACTATTCATCCGAGTTGTAACTTGCTCCTTTGTTCTGCAAAATGTGTTAGTCCCAAAACACATACCTGCAAAACAAGCACAATACATATGATAAATAAAGTATAGGCAGTCTCGATCGTCTGACTTCGGGTTTCGGCCGGAAACCTAGGTCGACTTCGGCCCTCTTATTCCCTCTGGGAACGCGTCCTCACCTACTCCACTCGGGAGATTTACTGTTGCAGACGATCCTCCAGATCGATTGGACTTTTGCACTGTCGATGCTTCCGGACTTTCTGCTGAACATCCGCTTCACCGGCCAGTTCAGACTTTCACCTGGTTCGCGACACCAGGACTTTTCACCTAGGGTTACCACCCCCTAGGACTTTTGCTTGAAGCCATCGACCTGCCAAGACTTTCCGCATAGGGTTATCACCCCCTATGACCTAGGGTTACCACCCCCTAGGGTTTTACCTTGCCTAATCACAGTTAGGACTTTCCTGAAACACTCAGCAAAAGCTGTCAGACAACAAAGCACGTTAACTTTGAATCCTTTGCCATTATCAAAACTTAGGTTCGATCGTCGGATACTTCCCGCACCAACAATCTCCCCCTTTTTGATTATGGCAACACGTAATTCAAAGTTAAGAAAAACAACATTTGTAATAACTGCATAAAGTTAACCAAGCTTAAGTAAATAAACTTCAAATACAATAACAGTTAAGCTGGAAACTTTTTACCTTAGTAATATTAGACTCTCCCTTAATAAAAGCCCTCCTTATTAAATATTTTGAATTTTCCTTTAACTTTAATTTACCTACTCTCCCCCTTTGCCATATATCAAAAATAAACCCCTTTGCCATAGGCTGTACCCTATGCATCTCACGCCATTCTAAGTTTGTCAAACACAAGCAAGGTATACCTAGGTGATTGTGAGATGCTCTGGCTTTAATCTAGGGGTACATGATATCTAGGGGAAAACCTAAGCTAAATCCAAATTTTAGAAAAATTGGAGTTTTGAAATTATTTTTCCTAGAATTTAAAAAGCAAATGATAACCAATTTTTAAAAAAACTTTGTCTATTCTACCCAACACATTCCTATTTGTCTTCTAAGTGAGCTGAACTCAAGTTCAGGTAAGGGTTTTGTGAAGATGTCAGCTAGATTTGACTTTGACTCAACATAGTTGAGTATAATATCACCCTTAGCTACATGATCCCTTACAAAATGGTGCTTCACTTCTATATGTTTAGTCCTTGAGTGATGAATTGGGTTTTTTGTCAAATTTATGGAACTTATATTATCAATTGAGATTTTTGTGTTATGATAGTTCAGTTGATAGTCTTTAAGTGTGTGCATCATCCAAAGCAATTGGGATGTGCATTCACCTAAGGCTATATATTCTGCTTCAGTGGTAGATAAAGCAACACAATGTTGCTTTCTACTTGACCAACTTACTAGGCATTGTCCTAGAATTTGACAACTACCACTTGTGCTTTTTCTATCTAACTTGCATCCGGCGTAATCCGAGTCAGAATAGCCAAGAAGATCAAAGGTGCAAGTTCTAGGGTACCAGAGTCCTATATTTAGAGTACCTTTAATGTACCTAAGTATTCTTTTAACATAGGTTAAATGTGACTCTTTTGCACAAGATTGGTATGTTGCGCACATACCAACTGCAAATAATATGTCGGGTCGGCATGCAGTTAGGTAAAGCAAGCTTCCTATGGCACTTCTATAGTACTTTGGATCTACTGGTTTTCCTTCAGGGTCAGAGTCTATGTTAATGTTGGTTGCCATTGGAGTATTTATTATTTTTGAATTTTCCATGCAGAATTTTTTAATTAATTCCTTTGCATATTTAGTTTGATAAATGTATATTCCATCTTTAGTTTGTTTTATTTGTAAGCCTAAGAAGAAATTAAGTTCACCAACCATACTCATTTCAAATTCATTTTCCATTAATTTAATAAATTCTTTTAAAAATTTAGAGTTATTTGATCCAAAAATTATATCATCAACATAGATTTGAGCTATGAAGATGTCTTTTTCTCTGATTTTACAAATAGAGTTGGATCTATTTGACCTTGGTTGAAACCTTTGGATATTAAGTGATTTGATAATCGTTCATACCATGCCCTAGGGGCTTGTTTAAGTCCGTACAAGGCCTTTTTTTAACTTATATACATGATTAGGATATCCTAAGTCCTCAAATCCTGGGGGTTGGCTTACATATACTTCCTCCTTAATAAATCCATTTAAGAATGCTGACTTGACATCCATTTGGTATAGTTCCTTTGTTTGCTGCATAGGCTAACAACATTCTAATGGATTCGAGTCTAGCTACTGGGGCATAGGTTTCATCATAGTCCAAACCTTCAACTTGGCTAAATCCTTTAGCTACAAGCCTAGCCTTATTTCTAATTATTTCGCCTTGATCATCTAGCTTGTTTCTAAATACCCATTTTGTATCGATTATTGATTTTTTTGAGGGTTTAGATACAAGTTCCCAGACTTGATTTCTCTCAAATTGGGCTAACTCTTCCTGCATAGCTATGATCCAGTCAGGTAGTGCTTCTTCTATTGTTTTTGGTTCAATTTTAGAAATTAGGGCAATCTGACTGTGGATTCTATAGGAGGATCTAGTTCTGACTCCTAGATTTGGATCACCCAAAATTTGATCAGATGGGTGAGAGGTACTGGCCCTAGTTGGTCTTATAAGTGGGTCAGGGGCTGGTTCCTCTGGTTTATTAAGATTTGGTTGACTTTCATCATCTTCTATATTTCTTGGATCAATATCAACATTCTCATTTATATTTGGTAGATTATTTTCTTCATCAAATATTATATTAGTTGTTTCTTCAACTTTTAGGGTGTTTTGATTGTAGACTCTATAAGCTCGACTGTTTGAGGAGTATCCTAAAAATATTCCTTTGTTAGATTTGGGTGTGAATTTTCTTAAATAATCTTTAGTATTTAAAATGTGAACTTTACATCCAAATACTTTTAAATAATTTAAGTTAGGAATTTTATTATAATATAGTTCATAAGGGGTTTTCTTGTGAAATTTGTTGATCAAGATTCGATTTTGAATATGATTTGCAGTATTAATTGCTTCTGCCCAAAATTGGTGATTTAAATTATATTCATTTAACATGGTTCTAGCGGCTTCTTGTAGAGTTCTATTTTTGCGTTCCACCATACCATTTTGTTGGGGGGTTCTAGGACACGAAAATTCATGTTGATATCCATTTATTTTACAAAATTGGGTAAATTTATGATTTTCAAATTCCCCTCCGTGATCACTTCTAATTCTTTTAATTTTAGTATCTTTTTCATTTTCTATTAATTTACAAAAGTTACTAAATATTTCATAGGTTTCATCTTTAGTTTTTAGGAATTTTACCCATGAAAATCTAGAGTAGTCATCAATTATTACTAAGCAATACTGGTTCTTGCTTAGTGACTTCGCTCCATGTGAATCAAATAAGTCAAGGTGAAGGAGCTCAAGTAAGGAGCTGGTTCTTTCAAGATTTGTTGATTTGTGTGTTGACTTAGTTTGTTTTCCCTGTTGACAAGCATTACAGATAGAATTTTCAATGAATTTTAGTTTTGGTAAACCTTTAACTAGACCATTATGACTCATTTTTGAAATGAGTCTAGTGTGAGTGTGACACAATCTTCTGTGCCACAAATCAGTTTCCTCTTCTTGTGTTAGAAAACACTTTGTTGAGGATGTCGATAGATTAATTGAATACATATTATTTATCCTAAGTCCCTTAAGTAAGATTTCAGGATTTTCAATGTTTTTAACTAAACACCTGGTTTTGTCAAAAGTTACTAAGTATCCGCTATCACACAATTAACTTATACTTAGTAAATTAAACTTGAAATTTTCAACTAAAAGGACTTTTCGAATAATAAAATCGGAGTTGAGTTCGATATTACCTCTTCCGATTACCTTAAGTTGACCTTCGTTACCGAATGCAACTGATCCTAAGTTCTTGTACGTGAGTTTAGTAAACTTCAATTTATCTCCAGTCATGTGTCTGGAGCAGCCACTATCCAACATCCATTGATCCAATTCCTACATAGGAAGTGGTTGAATTGTTTTAATGGATTTCACGATAGTTAAATTGAAGTAAACTTGTTAGAGATAAATTGTGAAAGAGATTTGAGATTGAGTTTTAAAATTGATTTTGAAATTGAGTTTTAAAATTGATTTTGAAATTGAGTTTTAAAATTTTTAAAATTGAGTTTTAAAATTGAGTTTTAAAATTAAGTTTTAAAATAATTTTGAAATTAAGTTTTAAAATTGAGTTTTAAAATTAAGTTTTAAAATTGAGTTTTAAAATAAAGTTTTAAAATTGAGTTTTTAAAATAATTTTGAAATTTAAGTTTAAAATAATTTTGAAATTTAGTTTTTAAAATAATTTTGAAATTTAGTTTTTAAAATAATTTTGAAATTTAAGTTTAAAATAATTTTGAAATTTAGTTTTTAAAATAATTTTGAAATTTAAGTTTAACATAATTTTGAAATTTAGTTTTTAAAATAATTTTGAAATTGAATAATTTTGAACTTTAAGTTTTATTACTTAGTCATCTCACCCGATCTAAATTTTCAATCAGGGAATCCTATGATTGATGTGAGATGATTTATTGTTGAATTCAGGAGTTTAGTTTAACTTTGTGTTAGATTCAGGTTTGGCTTTGGGTTCAACAAGTAAGCATTCTTTGGATAAACTTCTGGGCTATGGTGAGTCACAAGGAACTCATTAAAGTAACCATGCCTTCGAGGTTTTCCAAATAGTCCTACCCATTGAGCTTAGTACTAAGCCTTGGTCTAACTAGTTAGGATCCATTTAAGGGTAGCTTCGGTCAGTTCCACTTGGCCAAATGCACCAGGTCGAAGCCATATCTTCCTAGACATGCGATGCCCAAGCTTCCCTAACGTACTATCATCCAAAAACTTCACCAGTACTGTGGTTCAAGTTAACCTTAGTCTGTTTTAATCTAACCTTAATTACCCTGCCGGGTAATCTACTCTTGTTTTACCCATTTCGGGTAGATTAGGTTCAGCTACCCTGCCGGGTAATTTAGTTGGGGGTGCCAGCGAGTCTGGATCCTCCATTTTGAGTTTTAATTTCAAATTTTGAATTTAATTTTAATTTGAATTTAATTTTAATTTCGAATTTTGAATTTAATTTTAATTTGAATTTAATTTTAATTTTAATTTTGAATTTAATTTTAATTTTGAATTTAATTTTAATTTGAATTTAATTTTAATTTTAATTTCGAATTTTGAATTTAATTTTAATTTGAATTTAATTTTAATTTTAATTTCAAATTTTGAATTTAATTTTAATTTGAATTTAATTTTAATTTTAATTTCGAATTTTGAATTTTAAATTTTTTGAATTGTTTTTCTTCTTGCTCCCCCTGGATCATGGCCTCGATATGGTCTATCGAGGTAGTATATTTGATCCTTCGGAA
This sequence comes from Zingiber officinale, assembly GCF_018446385.1. NCBI lineage: Eukaryota > Viridiplantae > Streptophyta > Magnoliopsida > Zingiberales > Zingiberaceae > Zingiber > Zingiber officinale. Next base: position 71,282,172 of record NC_055997.1, on the reverse strand, counting down.
CCCAGTATTGGCCAAGTCCAACTTGATTGACCAAGTTAGACTTGGAGACCCATGCTTGGACTGATTTAACACTTTGTTTGTTTATTAATGATAAATAAGATCTATATTTACTTTTGTATCCCAGCCCAGTTCTGTTGTAGACGGCTCTTTGTGTCCCAAGAATCAAGTCCAAATTCTTGGAGCCCAAAGTAAACCGTTCTAAGGTACTTTCTAAATTTTTAACCTGATTTGTTAGACTTGAATTTTCTTTCTCAAGTTTTTGAACTTGAGTTGGTAATTCAGTCTGACTCTGGTCAGGTAAAGGTTTGGTGTTAGCCACTTCTTTAAGGACACTTACTTCCTTTAGAAGTGACTTAACTTTCAGGTTTGACTTAGCTAATTTGCGCAATAAATAGCTAACTAAAGTATTCAAGCGGGGTCTGGTCCTTCGGAAACGGATACGGATCCGTGGCTTTGCTCGGACTCGGCCTCAGACTCGCTCTCGCATCCGTATTCGACGACTTGGTCCCGGGCCATTAATGCAAGTAGATTCGTTTGTTCGAGCTCGTCGTCGTCGTCCTCCGATGAAGATTCGTCCCATGTTGCCTTAAGGACCTTTTTCCTTCTTTGCTTTTTGACCTCCTTCAGGTTAGGGCAGTTGGTCTTGATGTGCCCTTTTTGGTTACACCCGTAGCATATAACTTCAAACTTCATCTTTGTATTTTGTGGGCCTTCCTTTGATTTTACTGCCTTCTTCAGATCTCTTTTGTCGAATCCTTTCGTCTTGTAGAGCTTCTTCACGAGGTTTACCAGTTCGGTTGTAATGTCACCTTCTTCATCGTCAGAGTCTGGTTCAGCTTCCGATGCTGGTTCGGTTCTCCGTCGTGGTCTCGGTTCCCGGGTTCGGCTTGTACCTGCAACCAACGCAATACCTTTCTCGGTAGGCTGTGCATTAGTCTGCTCATGAAGTTCAAATTCACTAAAAAGTTCATCTAGTTTTAAAGAGGATAAATCCTTGGAAACTTTGTAGGCATCTACCTTTGATGCCCACAATGTATTCCTTGGAAACGAGTTTAGGGCATACCTTATTACGTCCCGATTTTCTATCTTCTGGCCAATTCCGTGAAGAGAGTTAAGGATGTCTTGTATTCTCGCGTGAAGAGAACTCGTTTCGCCTTCCTGCATTTTTAGATTATATAATTTATTAAGTAAAGATCTCTTTACTTACCTTGGTGTCGTCGGTGCCTTCGTGGAGTTCGATAAGCTTTTCCCGAGCTCCTTTGCGGAGGAGAACGGGCCAACTCTGTGAGTTCTTCCTTGGTAAGACCACCTTGGAGGGTGCAGGTAGCTTTGGCGTCGGCTTCAACCTTTTTATTAAAGCGTCCCACTTCTCGCGGTGTAGTTTCGTCGTCATCGATTGGCGGTTTCGGTCCGTCTTTATGATCATCCACGTTTGGAATTGTATCTTTAGATACGTTCCATTCTTCCAGTAGCCAAAATCCTCTCCGGAGAATAGCGGGGGACGTACAGTGCTGAAACCCTCTTGTTGGGCCATTTATAATATGTAACAAAAGAAAACAACAAAATATGTTCCAAGACTGAGTCTTGGATTAGTAGTGCTGGAATAAAGAATAATAAAGACGAACTCGAGTGGTGTTGCACCTACTTCGAGCAAAAGTCAATTCGAGGGAAACAAAAAAAACTGCGAAAAATTTGTTTTGAAAGGTGGTTGCACCAATTCAAAACGACCCCGCTCTGATACCAATTGTTGGTTCGAGACGCGCTAGAGGGGGGGGTGAATAGCGCTCGCGGCTATAATTGTTTGATTATCGGAATCGTAAAAAACTATTCGGAGTAAAATACGCAGCGGAAAATGTAAAACACAAACACAAAGACACGGTCGTTTACTTCGTTCGGAGCCTGTGACGACTCCTACTCGAAGGCCCGCGATCCTTGATCGCTTTCCGTGGGCAACAACTAATAGCTCGAAAAGAGTACAAGTATAACAATTACGTATAATAAAAAGTACAATTATACCGACGACAATATCGTAATCTGAAGATTTCGGAGCTCCGGGTCGTCGGTGTTTCGTAGCAGCACTTCGGGAACGTCTCGTGAGCAGCTTGTAGCAGAAAGATTGCTTGGAAGTTGTTGTTAAGAGCTGCTGGTCGAGACCCCTTATAAAGGGTTCAAGGCGCCTTCACTGTTCATCAAGGCGCCTTGAGCAGCCGAGTCACCCGTGGAGATCAAGAGCGACTGGTCGAACTCTATCACGGTTCACCTTGACCTATCCAAGGCGCCTTCAACCTCGGTCAACCTTGAACCTCCATTCAACGCCTCGAATGCCTCCTGGTTCTTTTCCCGAGGCGCCTCAAGCTCCATGGGGGCTCACTATTCATCCGAGTTGTAACTTGCTCCTTTGTTCCCGCAAAATATGTTAGTCCCAAAACACATCCTGCAAAACAAAGTTAGCACAGTACATATGATAAATAAAGTATAGGCGGTCTACGGGTATCAGAGTCTGACCGGGTTTCCGGCGGAAACCCTAGGTCGACTTCGGCCTCTTATTCCTCTACGAGGAACGCGTCCTCACCTACTCCACTCGGAAGATTTAGTTCGATCGATCCTCCGGATCGATGGACTTTTGCTCGGCACTCGATGCTTCCGGACTTTCTGCTGAACATCCGCTTCACCGGCCAGTTCAGACTTTCACCTGGTTCGCGACACCAGGACTTTTCACCTAGGGTTACCACCCCCTAGGACTTTTGCCTGAAGCCATCGACCTGCCAAGACTTTCCGCATAGGGTTACCACCCCCTATGACCTAGGGTTACCACCCCCTAGGGTTTTACCTTGCCTAACCACAGTTAGGACTTTCCTGAAACACTCAGCAAAAGCTGTCAGACAACAAAGCACCTTAACTTTGAATCCTTTGCCATTATCAAAACTTAGGTTCGATCGTCGGATACTTCCCGCACCAACAAAGTGGACTTACAGGCAACCTATGGTTTTCCTTCCTATATCATCCGTCCCGCTCCCCATGAGGGTCCACATCTTCCTCCCTTAGGATGTATCTCTATCTTCAGGGACCAAGTCTTACAGGGTTTTAGATTTCCCCTTCACTCTTTTTTCTGTAATGTCAGCCGTTATTTTAATATCTCGCTCAACCAGTTTGTCCCTCAATCCTTTTCTATTCTAATGGGTTTCATTAGGGTATCAAAACTGTTAGATTTCCCCTTGTCTTCCCATCTTTTTCATCACTTCTTCATTCCTCGTCGAGTAGATGTTGGTGTTTTCAAGTTCCAGTCTCATCCCAAGGCCATTCTGTTTAACTGCATTCCTCCTCAAGGTGAATGGTATCGTAAATTTTTCTACATGTGTCTCCCTTCTCACCCTCCGTTTCCTATCCAATGGATACATGATTTGCCTCCGCTTCCTGACACCCACGATCTTCTTAACGATCCCTCTGTTGCTTCTGCTCTACCTAAACTGCGAAGGGCAAAATTCAGTTTGCCGCATTTAATCGAGGAGGGTTTGATGTTTCCCTTCGGGATAGGCAACATTGACACCCCTTTGGATAGCTCCTTTGGTAGGTATAATTATCTCATTTCATTTTTACTGATTAGAATATCTCTTTGACAATGGTGTTTATTTTCTGCATTTCAGCTGATGCTCTTCTTCCAGCCTTTATGTACAAGAATTCTGCTATGACTAAGTCCTTTGTCAATAATCTTGGGGAAGAATGGTTGCGCGCTCACCGATCCAATCCTAATCCCTCTACTTTGGGCTTGCTTTCCGAGGAAGAACGATGAGCAGAGGGTGTCGCACTCATGGAAGAGGAGGAAGAAGAGCCTTTTGTTACCTTGGTTCAAAAGCCAAATCTTACTAAGGCTTCTCCCTTTAGTGATTTCTTTGACACTTTTGTGCAAGCTCCCCTTGTCCCGGCACCTATTTCTCTAGAGAGAGGTAAGGCACCGGTAACTCCAACTCATATTATCTCTAATTCTGCTCTTAGGATGATGAGACCAGGTCTACTTATCCCTTCTTCTTCTATTGTTTCAGCTCCTCCTGCTTCCGCTTCTGAGATGGACGCTATCCCTCCTGTGTCCTCTGCTCCTTTGGCATTGGCCTTACCTCCCTTGACTTCTAGGCCTCGATCAAAATGGACACCTTGCCGGAGATCCTCTCCCAGTATTAGTCCTTCAGCCGTTATTGCTTCCTCAATTGCACCAGCCCCTCCTACGCTGTTACCTTCTATTCCATCCAGCTCTTCCTCTGCTCCTCTTGTTTCTACTATCCCTTTCCTTTCTACGGCGTCCCCTTCTTCTCCGCCTCCTGATTCCTCCATTCCTCGTTCTTTATTTAGACAGGTTGCGGGTTTACCTTCTCAATTGGGACAACCCTCTAGTCCGTCTAGCTATGGTTCTCTACAACTACAAGGCCTATTAGCCAAATCTTGGATGCAGGGTTGTGAACAATTAAAAGGCCTTAGTCTTCCACATCGAGCTGATCGCCATAGTCGTCAAGCAGTGGTTGTAAGTATTTCTAGTTATAGATTGTTAAATTTGTATCCTCATTCCTAACTATATTATCCTTTTATTTAGTTCCTTGCCTCAAGTTTACACATCGACCAGCTACTCACAGCTAAGGATCAGGAGAACCAAAAATTAAAAGCTCAATTGGAAGTGTTGAGGGCTACTTCTCCTGCTTCTAATAGCAACTGGGCTCAGTTGCCAGAGAAAGCGGCCCTACACAATTGGGGACCTTGAAACAAGAATTGGAGGAGTGCCAGCAATTATTGAAAGATAAAGAGCTGGCCAGAAGAACTTTAGAATTACAGGTGGATCGACTACATTCTGGTCTCCGACTGGAGATTGCTCTAAAAGAGAAAGCTCTCTTAGATGCTTCTCAGAAAAGTCTTATTTTAGAGAAAGTAGAGAAGTTTCATAATGCCTGTCTTTCTGACCAAGATCAGGACTTAGCCTCTCATGATTTCATTCTCCTACAGGAACAAGAGCAGAGGAAAGCTCAAGATGTTGAATTATCACTGCTCCAGAAGGAATTGGAGCAGCTTAAATCAGAGAAGGATGTTTTAAAAGAACAAAACACAAAACTGCAAGCTGATTTCCAAAGTTATAAGGAGCAAGAAAAGAGTCGGTGGGAAGAGTGGCACAGGCTTATTTAAAATCTTCAGCATTTGCTCAAGAATTTATCCGCAGGATAGTGGGTGCTCTGAATCATTCCATATCGGGATTTCTTCAACAACTAAGAGAGGGCGGTTATCTACCCAAGGAACCTCCCCTTTCTTTCATAAATCGTTGCAGGCTTAACGAAGAACTGCCCGCGGATTTGAAAGGTCCTTTTCCGAATGTTTAAGGAAATTATTCATAAAAGGCTTGTAACATAGGAACTAATAATGAAAAGAAGTGCAATTAAAGCTTGGTAATTAAGTACTGATAGTATATAAGGAATTTTTGGATACTTACTTGCTTCTTTGTTATGCTGGTTTGAGAATACCCCTTCTGAAATGCTTTTGAGTATTAAGTATAACCTTTATTTGAAAATTCTTTGCTCATCTTGTGAAGTTAAGCCTTGTTCTGATGAATCCTTCTTTACATAACATCCGGTGTGCTTCATATTTCCCAAAGGGTGAATAATCTCGGTTGATATCGGATAAGAAATTGTATAAAACTCTTGATCTCCGAGCTGAGTATAATACCATATAGATGGATAAATAAAAACTTTCATATAGATGGGCTTCCAGATGGATAATGTGTCATATGCATAGCATTCCCTTTTGATTCCTGGTTGATTAGGCTTTGAAGTCAGGAGATTCCCCGACTAATTATATTCTGTGATGGTTTAGAGTCTCTGGTTCCTCCTATGATGACTCGTCCGAGTTACTTCATAAGATTTCCCGATCGACTTATGTCCTCTGATGGTTTAGAGTCTCCGGTTCCTCCTATGAAGACCCGTCCGAGTTACTTCATAAGATTTCTCGATCGACTTATGTCCTCTGATGGTTTAGAGTCTCCGGTTCCTCCTATGAAGACCCGTCCGAGTTACTTCATAAGATTTTCCGATCGACTTATGTCCTCTGAGGGTTTAGAGTCTCCGGTTCCTCCTATAAAGACCCGTCTGAGTTACTTCATAAGATTTCCCGATCGACTTATGTCCTTTGATGGTTTAGAGTCTCCGGTTCCTCCTATGAAGACCCGTCCGAGTTACTTCATAAGATTTCCCGATCGACTTATGTCCTCTGAGGGTTTAGAGTCTCCGGTTCCTCCTATGAAAACCCATCTGAGTTACTTCATAAGATTTCCCGATCGACTTTTGTTCTGTACTGGTTTATAGTCTCTGGTTCCTCCTATGAAGACCCGTCCGAGTTACTTCATAGAATTTCCCAATCGACTTTTGATCTGTGCTGGTTTATAGTCTCCGGTTCCTCCTATGAAGACTCGTCCGAGTTACTTTATAGAATTTCCCAATTGACTTTTGATCTGTGCTGGTTTATAGTCTCCGGTTCCTCCTATGAAGACCCGTCCGAGTTACTTCATAGAATTTCCCGATCGACTTATGTCCTCTGATGGTTTAGAGTCTCCAGTTCCTCCTATGAAGACCCGTCCGAGTTACTTCATAAGATTTCTCGATCGACTTATGTCCTCTGAGGGTTTAGAGTCTCCGGTTCCTCCTATGAAGACCCGTCCGAGTTACTTCATAGAATTTCCGGATCGACTTATGTCCTCTGATGGTTTAGAGTCTCCGGTTCCTCCTATGAAGACCCGTCTGAGTTACTTCATAGAATTTCCCAATCGACTTTTGATCTGTGCTGGTTTATAGTCTCCGGTTCCTCATATGAAGACCCGTCCGAGTTACTTCATAGAATTTCCCGATCGACTTATGTCCTCTGATGGTTTAGAGTCTCCGGTTCTTCCTATGAAGACCCGTCCAAGTTACTTCATAAGATTTCCCAATCGACTTATGTCCTCTGATGGTTTAGAGTCTCTGATTCCTCCTATGAAGACCCATCCGAGTTACTTCATAAGATTTCCCGATCGACTTATGTCCTCTGAGGGTTTAGAGTCTCCGGTTCCTCCTATGAAGACCCGTCCGAGTTACTTCATAGAATTTCCTGATCGACTTATGTCCTCTGATGGTTTAGAGTTTCCGGTTCCTCCTATGAAGACCCGTCCGAGTTACTTCATAAGATTTCCCAATCGACTTATGTCCTCTGATGGTTTAGAGTCTCTGATTCCTCCTATGAAGACCCATCCGAGTTACTTCATAAGATTTCCCGATCGACTTATGTCCTCTGAGGGTTTAGAGTCTCCGGTTCCTCCTATGAAGACCCGTCCGAGTTACTTCATAGAATTTCCTGATCGACTTATGTCCTCTGATGGTTTAGAGTTTCCGGTTCCTCCTATGAAGACCCGTCCGAGTTACTTCATATGATTTCCCAATCGACTTATGTCCTCTGAGGGTTTAGAGTCTCCGGTTCCTCCTATGAAGACCTGTCCGAGTTACTTCATAAGATTTCCCGATCGACTTATGTCCTTTGATGGTTTAGAGTCTCCGGTTCCTCCTATGAAGACCCGTCCGAGTTACTTCATAAGATTTCCCGATCGACTTATGTCCTTTGATAGTTTAGAGTCTCCGGTTCCTCGTATGAAGACCCATCCGAGTTACTTCATAAGATTTCCCGACGACTTTATTTTATGAAAAAATATAATATTTGTACTAACCTTGTGACGGTTTAAAGTTTCTTGAGGGGAGCTGAATAGGCCTTTAGGATTTCCCCTTGCTAACTGCTTGAAATAGAAAAAGGAGATTCTCTTGATGCTTATCAATTTGTATGAACCATATTTATTTCCTGTGATGATATTTGTCTTGCCTGGTTTTTATTAAAAGAAGTAAAGTACATAAACTGCAGGTATCTCAATTCACCATGGACTTCAAATAATTGTGACCACATTCTTAAATAGTATGATCTAGTTAGGCTCGATAAGGCTGTAAATGATTGGCGCTCCAAGGGCGCTCCAAAATTCTTCCTTCAGCATCTTGGAGATAATATGAGCCTGATGCGAGCTTTCTACCACTTTGTAAGGTCCTCCCCATTGTGGCGCCAATTTACTGACATCTCCCACAGGCTTAACTCGCTTCCACACCAAATCCCCCACTTGGAAAAATCTGGGGATGACTCTCTTGTTATAGTTTTGTCTCATCCGCTGTCGATATGATATAAGACGAGTAGCAGCTTTATCTCTTATTTCCTCTATCAGGTCTAGCTCCATAAGTCGTCGATCTCTATTGTCCTCATCATACAATTGTCTTCTGTCAGACTCCACTCCTACCTCGATGGGAATTATTGCTTCTCCTCCATAAACTAACTGGAAAGGAGTGATTCCTGTAGCTTCCCGGGGTGTAGTGTGATATGCCCACAGAACACTGGGTAATTCATCTACCCAGCTACCTCTGACATGATCCAATTTTGTTTTTAAACCTCTAATAGTCTCCCTATTGTTGGAGTGTATACTGAAAGCCTAAGCTTTGTAAACATTCATTTTGAATAAAGAATCACATTTGGTCAAATGATCTACATTTAGTTGTAGTTGTTCAATCAATTTATATTGTAGATAACATAGTATGTGGTGTCACATACAGAAGATGATGTTATCAGTACCTTATAAATTATAAACAGTAGCTCACGACCAAAATGGAAAGGAACAAACCATTAGAAGGTCGTAGTGTAATTAGGTATCAGTTTATCTTGACTGTATAATTACACTAGTACATTTAGAATGTATTGAGTAGGACCATTTGAGGTCGTTTCTTTTATACTGACTTTATAAAGAAACAAAGACCTCGGTTATTATGGAAGTGTGTGCTCTTAATCCTAATATAATGACAAGCACATATATTTGATATTTATTTCTTTAATTTATCAGTGGGTGAGATTTAGTTCGATGAATCAATAAGCCCGATAAGTTGAGAAATGGTATCACTTATAGTGTGTGTTGTTGATTATAGAAGGAAACTGTGTCCTAGAGATACTAGGTTGATAATGTCCTCAAGAGGAGCTCATAAGGATTGGCATGTTAAACCCTGCAGGTGGACTTAGTCCGACATGACAATAAGGTTCAGTGGTACTACTCTTGGACTTAGATATTAATTAAATGAGTTGTCAGTAACTCACTTAATTAGTGGACATTCGATATCTTAAACACAGGGAGACTAACACACTCATAATAAGAAGGAGCCCAAAAAATGTAATTTGGGATTGATGCGGTAGTTCAATAATAGTTCTCTAGTGGAATGAATTATTATTGATAAAATTAAGTTGTGTGTTCGGAGCGAACACGGGATGCTTAATTTTATCGGGAGACCAAAATCAATTCCTCCTCTCGGTCTCTATCGTAGCCTCTTATTTATAGAGTACTATACCCACCTATACCCACTTCTATACCCACCTAAAAGGGGCCGGCCAAGCTAGCTTGGAAACAAGCTAGGGTCGGCCTAAGCATGAATTGGAGTGGCCGACCCTAGCTTGAACCCAAGCTAGAGGGGCCGGCCATATTACATTAAAAAGGATTTTAATTTTAATTTTTATTATGTGGAAGATATAATTTAAAGAGAATTAAAATTAAAATATCTCTCTTGTAAAAGATCTACAAAAGATTAAAGAAAGAGATTACATTTCTTTCCTTATTTGTAGATTGGTGAGATATTTTATTTTCTCTTTAAAAATTATTCACTTGTTATAAAATTAAAATTATGAAAATTTCTTTTTATCAACCACGAAGAGATTTTTGAAGAGAAATTTTAATTTTAAAATTTCCGGAAACAAATTAGGAAGTTTTAATTTGTTGATTAAAACTTGTCTAATTTACTTCCTTTTGATGTGGCCGGCCAATATTGATTTAATTGGGAAATTTTATTTTATTTTTCTCAATTAAATCATGTCAAAGAAATTAAGGAAATTTTATTGTAATTAAATTTCCTAATTTACCAAGGCCAAGGAATATAAAAGAAGGGGTGGGGGTGCCTTCATGAGATGAACCTCTATTATTTCTCTTCCCCTTTTCCTTGGTGTTGTGGCCGGCCATCATCTCTTCTCCTCTTCCTCTTTGTGGTGGCCGAAACTCTCTATTGCTTGGAGCTCTTGTGGAGGCCGGATACTACTTGGAGAAGAAGAAGAAGAAAGAGAGAAAGCTTGCATCTCTTGGAGCTTGGTTGGTGTTTTTCTTCTTCCTTGGTGAAGCTTTCTTGTTTTGGCCGAACCTAGCTAGGAGGAGAAGAAGGTGCTTGGTGGTTTCTCATCTCGGAAGATCGTTGCCCACACAACGTCCGAGGTTAGAAGAGGAATACGGTAGAAGATCAAGAGATTTTTCTACAAGGTATAACTAGTAATTTTTCTTTCCGCATCATACTAGTTATTTTTGGAAATAATACCAAATACAAGAGGCTTACGATTCTAGTATTTCGAATATATTTTTCGATGTTGTGTTCTTTTTTTTTATTTTTCCTTGTGATTTGATTGTTCTTTTCGGTTAACCTAAAGTTATTTTAGGAAATTAAATATTAGCTTTCTATAAAAGGTTTTGTCTAGTCGGTGGTGGTTGCTCCCATATCCAAGAAGGTCATGTGCCTCGCCACGTCAGTACTGGGAACCAATTATGGAAATTAATATTTAATGGAATTAATAACTTAAGGTGACTTGGGTCGAACGTGTTAAGTTCCGCAGGAGATCCAAGTCAAAACCTAAAAGAACAAATAGATTAAGTTTTGGATCAAACGTGTTAAGTTCCGCAGGCGATCCAAAATTTAATTTAAAAGAACACATGGTAGCTAGGAAAAGGTTCAGACCTTTGTACAAAATTTTTGTACAGTGGAACCTCTAGGCTTTCCGAGTAGCAACCAACAATTGGTATCAGAGCTAGGGTTTTGCCTCTGTGTATTTGGTATTAGTTTAATTATGCACATGTCATACATAATTTAGGCAGGTTAATAGTAGGATGTGCTAACTTTGTGGATGCAGGATCCAACTATTATGGCTTTTAGTTATTATGTGTGTGATTGGACCCTTGGACATGTCAAGGGCATTTATATGTGTGTGCATGATTGTATTAAAAATACAGCAGGAGCTGTATTTAGTTTTATTAGGATTTTATTTTTGATCTAGATACATGTACATTCCTTTTATGGAATATAGGATCAAAATATAAAATTCTATTTATGTCGCGGATCAAATCTTGCAAAGCGTGGAACCTTCTAAGGACCAGAGGCGCAGCGGAACTAGGAGCAAGAAGGATGCGGCAGCTAGACCCGGTGGCGGTGGCCAAAAATGGCAACAGCTTGGGATGACAACACACGGAGGACAACTATAGATAAAAGCCATAATAGTTGAAAATTAAATTTTCTATTTATTGCTTTTATATTGTGCTGTGTGTACATGTTAGTATACATGACTAGTAGGCTATCATAGTTAAAATTCCTCGTTTATAAATAACTAAGTGGGAGAGGGATTTTTAAATAAATCCCATGGTCTCCATTACTGGTTTGTAAGTGATGCAAACAAGTTTGCGCGTTGGCTCTGAGTGCCTTCCTCCATAACGGATGAGCTTGTTTGTGGATCACTAGAACAGAATTCCATTTTTGGATGACTATAGGAAGTTAATTAAGAGCGTGTGATCTTCCCTAACGGAAGGGGCATAATCTTATTAATGGACTTAGTGTCAAGTAGTGGTATACACTTAGACACATCTAATAGTATCCCCCCCATCAAAGTCACTGCTATTATTTGTGTGACCAAAAGACACCAACTATTAATTTTATTTGTCAAAAAGTTAGGTTGACAAGATAATAAAATTAATGGGTTAAGACCCTCCTTTTACAAATGTTGAATTTGTATACGTCCACACTAACGTGGCATACAAAATTCACGGTGTTTTGAGGTGTTGGTTAATTTAAAATAGTATTGTTTGAGGAATCAATATTATTCTAAATTTAGAGTTCTGACCAAAAATTATTTGTGATTCTTAGGATGACTTTCAACCCACTGTCCATCATACTTCAACAGAATAGACTTACTGGACCTAATTACATAGATTGGAAAAGGAACCTGGACATTGTTATTGCTGAAAGCTATAAATTTGTCTTGACCGAGCCTTGGCCTGAAGCACCCACTGGTGAATCTACCCAAGAGGAGATTGAATATCATAGGAAATGGGTAAGCAGATGAGATGGCGGTGTTACATTTTGGCTTCAATGTCAAATGTATTGCAACATCAGATCAAGATTTACCAACGACTATGATATTATGAACAATCTCAAGGAACTCTTTGGTCATCGGGATAGGGCTTCTAGGCAAGAAGCCATAAGAAAGATAATGACAACCACCATGAGGGTACTCCTGTGAGGATCATATCCTAAAGATGATGGCTTATCCGAACGAAATACGGATCCTTGGAGGAGAAATTGATGGGAAACCCGGATCGATATGATCCTCCAAGCGCTACCTAGAAGTTTTGAGCGGTTCCCTTAATTGTAATATGAATAAGAGGATTTATTCATTAGCGTAACTCTTGATGAACTTCAAGCGTGAAGGATTATTTCGTAATTCTCAAATTCACTATCTTTGAAAATGGTTCTTCTTCTAAACCGAGAGGAAAGAAGAAGAAGAAACAAACTGGCTCAACAAAGAAATATCAGAGTCTGGGATTTAAAGCTGGAGTGAAGAAGTCGAAGGGCAAGTGCTTCATCTGCAAGCAGTCAAGACATTGGAAGGCGGACTGTCCTCGAAAGAACCAAAACAAAGGTATATCTCATGCTCTAGTTGTTGAAACATGTTTAGCGGTGTTATCTACCAGCACCTGGTGTGTAGATACGGGAGCCACTGATCATGTCTGCAATTCCTTGCAGGGGTTCCAGGAAACCCGACGACTATCTGAAGGAGAGATTACCGTCTACATGGACAATGCTACTAAGGTGGCAGCTGTTGCAGTGGGAGACGTCTATTTATCTTTTAGTAGAAATAGAAATTTGATTTTAAGAAATTGTCTTTATGTACCCAGTTTTAAAAAGAATTTAATTTCAGTTTCTAAACTGTTTTTAGATGGATATTCAGTTTCTTTCAGTAACGATGTAGTTATTAAAAGAAATAAAGTGATTATCTATTCTGGTGCATTAGTTGGCAATTTGTATATTTTAAATCCAATTTCTTCCACAAGGCAAAACATGGAAATTTATAACTCATCTTCTAACTCTAATAAAAGAAAAGAACCTTCGGAAATGAACCAAGCATATCTTTGGCATCTAAGGCTTGGTCATATTAACTTAAGTAGGATTCAGAGGCTTATAGCTGATGGACTTTTGAGTTCATTAGAGTTGGAAAATTTTTCAACTTATGAATCTTGCTTGGAAGGTAAAATGACTAAGAGACCGTTCAAGGCCAAGGGGTATAGAGCCAAAGAAGTGTTAGAATTGGTTCATTCTGATTTGTGTGGTCCTATGTCTGTCCAGGCAAGAGGTGGTTTTGAATATTTTGTCTCTTTTATAGATGATTATTCAAGATATGGATACATTTACCTAATGCGCCGCAAGTCCGAGTGCTTTAATAAGTTCAAAGAATACAAGGCTGATGTGGAAAAACGATTAGGTAAAAGTATCAAGACACTACGATCTGATCGTGGTGGCGAATACCTCTTAGGAGAGTTTAGGAATTACTTATCAGAGGCCGGGATTCAATCCCAATTGTCTGCAACCCCAACAGAATGGTGTGGCAGAACGAAGGAATAGGACTCTTATGGAGATGGTTAGATCGATGATGAGTTACTCAAAATTACCAAATTCATTTTGGGGATACGCTCTGGAAACAGCAGTGTACATTCTGAACTTAGTACCTTCTAAATCAGTTTCTTCTACTCCCACAGAATTGTGGAATGGGTGAAAGCCCAGTCTAAGACATATTCGGATTTGGGGTAGTCCGGCACATGTGTTGAAACCGGATGCTGATAAGTTAGAATCTCGTACAGAAGTTCGCGTGTTTGTAGGGTATCCCAAAGGAACGAAAGGTGGTTTATTTTATAGTCCTAAAGACCAGAAGGTCATTGTTAGCACCAATGCCCAGTTTTTAGAAGAAGACTATATAATGGATCACAAGCCCAGTAGCAAAGTTGTTTTAGAAGAACTAAGAGGACACGTCTACTTTAGTACCAACGATACAAGATGAAGTACCACAAGAGACGCAACACGTGTCACACATGATACACAACCACAAACGATGCCTCGTCGTAGTGGGAGGGTTGTAAAGGCGACTGAGAGATTCATGTTTTGGGAGAGTCTTGGACTTGATCCGGGTAAACATGAACTTGATCCCCGGACATATGACGAAGCACTCCAAGATATAGATGCAGCATCTTGGCAAAAGGCGATGAATTCTGAAATAGAGTCTATGTACTCTAATAAGGTCTGGGAGCTTGTAGAACCACCTTATGGTGTAAAAGCCGTTGGATGCAAGTGGATCTACAAAAGGAAAAGAGGGACAGACAGGAAGGTAGAAACCTTCAAAGCTAGGCTTGTTGCGAAAGGGTGCACTCAGAAAGAGGGAATCGATTATGAGGAAACCTTTTCACCGGTAGCCATGCTTAAGTCTATCCAGATACTCTTATCCATTGCTGCTCATATGGATTATGAGATTTGGCAAATGGATGTCAAGATAGCTTTCCTTAATGGAAGTCTTGAAGAGAACATCCATATGAAGCAACCAGAAGGGTTCATTGAAAAAGGCAAAGAGCATCTAGTGTGCAAGCTCAATCGGTCCATTTATGGACTAAAGCAAGCTTCAAGATCTTGGAACATCCGATTTAATGAAGTAATCCAGTCATATAGATTTATTCAAAGTCCGGATGAGTCTTGTGTATATAAGAAGTGTAACGGAAACGTGGTGGTATTTCTTGTACTATACGTAGATGATATTTTGTTAATTGGCAACAATGTCAAGGTATTATCAGACGTAAGGGTATGGTTGTCCAAACAATTTGATATGAAGGACTTAGGAGAGTGTGCACACATTCTTGGGATCAAAGTAATAAGAGATCGCAAGAAAGGAATGTTGTGTCTGTCCCAAGCTTCATATATAGATACAATCCTTGCTCGTTTTAGCATGCAAGATTCCAAGAAAGGTTTCTTACCTTTTAGGCATGGAATAGCTCTATCTAA
Source organism: Zingiber officinale (assembly GCF_018446385.1). Classification (NCBI taxonomy): domain Eukaryota; kingdom Viridiplantae; phylum Streptophyta; class Magnoliopsida; order Zingiberales; family Zingiberaceae; genus Zingiber; species Zingiber officinale. The sequence continues at coordinate 71,266,978 of NC_055997.1, read as the reverse complement.
AGAGATGTCTCCAAAGACATCAAAGGAGATAGAAGACATGAAAGTAATTCCTTATGCTTCAGCTGTAGGAAGCCTTATGTATGCAATGCTATGTACGAGACCTGATATTTATTTTACCGTGGGCATGGTCAGCAGATATCAGAGTAACCCTGGACAAGGACATTGGACTGTGGTAAAGCATATATTAAAGTACCTGAGTAGGACTAGAGATTATATGCTAGTTTATCAAGCAGATGATTTGTTCCCTGTGGGTTACACGGATTCAGATTTCCAATCAGATAGGGACAACAGTAAGTCTAAATTAGGCTATGTGTTTACTTTAGGAGGTGGAGCCATTTCATGGAGGAGTGTTAAGCAGAAATGCGTTTCGGACTCAACCATGGAAGCTGAGTATGTAGCAGCCTCTGAGGCAGCTAAAGAAGCAGTATGGCTCAGGAACTTTCTAATGGACTTAGATGTGATTCCTGGTTTGCCCAAAATCATCACAATTTATTGTGATAATAGCGGTGCAGTTGCAAACTCGAAGGAACCACGAGCTCATAAGATAAGTAAACATATAGAGCGCAAGTACCACCTGATACGAGATATCGTGAAGCGAGGAGAAGTTGTCATCGCCAAGATTGCATCAGTGGATAACCTGGCAGATCCTTTCAATAAGGCCCTTCCGGCGAAAGCTTTCGATCAGCATGTGGAGGGAATGGGAATCAGATGTATGGTAGAGATATGGCAGCTTAGTCATTAGTATAAGTGGGAGATTGTTGGAGTGTATACTGAAAGCCTAAGCTTTGTAAATATTCATTTTGAATAAAGAATCACATTTGGTCAAATGATCTACATTTAGTTGTAATTGTTCAATCAATTTATATTGTAGATAACATAGTATGTGGTGTCACATACAGAAGATGATGTTATCAGTACCTTATAAATTATAAACAGTAGCTCACGACCAAAATGGAAAAGAACAAACCATTAAAAGGTCGTAGTGTAATTAGGTATCAGTTTATCTTGACTGTATAATTACACTAGTACATTTAGAGTGTATTGAGTAGGACCATTTGAGGTCGTTTCTTTTATACTGACTTTATAAAGAAACAAAGACCTCGGTTATTATGGAAGTGTGTGCTCTTAATTCTAATATAATAACAAGCACATATATTTGATATTTATTTCTTTAATTTATCAGTGGGTGAGATTTAGTTCGATGAATCAATAAGCCCGATAAGTTGGGAAATGGTATCACTTATAATGTGTGTTGTTGATTATAGAAGGAAACTATGTCCTAGAGATACTAGGTTGATAATGTCCTCAAGAGGAGCTCATAAGGATTGTCATGTTAAACCCTGCAGGTGGACTTAGTCCGACATGACAATAAGGTTGAGTGGTACTACTCTTGGACTTAGATATTAATTAAATGAGTTGTCAGTAACTCACTTAATTAGTGGACATTCGATATCTTAAACACAGGGAGACTAACACACTCATAATAAGAAGAAGCCCAAAAAATGTAATTTGGGATTGGTGCGGTAGTTCAATAATAGTTCTCTAGTGGAATGAATTATTATTGATAAAATTAAGTTGTGTGTTCGGGGCGAACACGGGATGCTTAATTTTATCGGGAGACCAAAACCAATTCCTCCTCTCGGTCCCTATCGTAGCCTCTTATTTATAGAGTACTATACTCACCTATACCCACTTCTATACCCACCTAAAAGGGGTCGGCCAAGCTAGCTTGGAAACAAGCTAGGGCCGGCCTAAGCATGAATTGGGGTGGCCGGCCCTAGCTTGAACCCAAGCTAGAGGGGCCGGCCATATTAAATTAAAAAGGATTTTAATTTTAATTTTTATTATGTGGAAGATATAATTTAAAGAGAATTAAAATTAAAATATCTCTCTTGTAAAAGATCTACAAAAGATTAAAGAAAGAGATTACATTTCTTTCCTTATTTGTAGATTGGTGAAATATTTTATTTTCTCTTTAAAAATTATTCACATGTTGTAAAATTAAAATTATGGAAATTTCTTTTTATCAACCATGAAGATATTTTTGAAGAGAAATTTTAATTTTAAAATTTCCGGAAACAAATTAGGAAGTTTTAATTTGTTGATTAAAACTTGTCTAATTTACTTCCTTTTGATGTGGCCGGCCAATATTGATTTAATTGGGAAATTTTATTTTATTTTTCTCAATTAAATCATGTCAAAGAAATTAAGGAAATTTTATTGTAATTAAATTTCCTAATTTACCAAGGCCAAGGAATATAAAAGAAGGGGTGGGGTGTCTTCATGAGATGAACCTCTATTATTTCTCTTCCCCTTTTCCTTGGTGTTGTGGCCGGCCATCATCTCTTCTCCTCTTCCTCTTTGTGGTGGCCGAAACTCTCTATTGCTTGGAGCTCTTGTGGAGGCCGGATACTACTTGGAGAAGAAGAAGAAGAAGAAAGAGAGAAAGCTTGCATCTCTTGGAGCTTGGTTGGTGTTTTTCTTCTTCCTTGGTGAAGCTTTCTTGTTTTGGCCGAACCTAGCTAGGAGGAGAAGAAGGTGCTTGGTGGTTTCTCATCTCGGAAGATCGTTGCTCATACAACGTCCGAGGTTAGAAGAGGAATACGGTAAAAGATCAAGAGGTTTTTCTACAAGGTATAACTAGTAATTTTTCTTTCCGCATCATACTAGTTATTTTTGGAAATAATACCAAATACAAGAGACTTACGATTCTAGTATTTTGAATATGTTTTTCGATGTTGTGTTCTTTTGTTTTATTTTTCCTTGTGATTTGATTGTTCTTTTCGGTTAACCTAAAGTTATTTTAGGAAATTAAATATTAGCTTTCTATAAAAGGTTTTGTCTAGTCGGTGGTGGTTGCTCCCATATCCAAGAAGGCCATGTGCCTCGCCACATCAGTACTGGGAACTAATTATGAAAATTAATATTTAATGGAATTAATAACTTAAGGTGACTTGGGTCGAACGTGTTAAGTTCCGCAGGAGATCCAAGTCAAAACCTAAAAGAACAAATAGATTAAGTTTTGGATCAAACGTGTTAAGTTCCGCAGGCGATCCAAAATTTAATTTAAAAGAACACATGGTAGCTAGGAAAAGGTTCAGACCTTTGTACAAAATTTTTGTACAGTGGAACCTCTAGGTTTTCCGAGTAGCAACCAACACCTATTAGTCACCTCTGCTTGACCATTGCTTTGTGGATAAGCTACAGAGGTGAATGTCTGGGAAATTCCATAACTTTCGCACCAGTCTAAGATTATGTCCCCTTGAAATTGTCTTCCATTATCAGAGACTAATTTATGAGGAATGCCAAATCTGCAGATTATATTCTTCCATAAGAATTTAATAACTGCATCTTCAGTAATCCGAGCAAGTAGTTATGCTTCCACCCATTTAGAAAAATAATCCACTGCTACCAATAGGAACCTTCTCTGTGCGGCTGCCATAGGAAACGGACCTACTATATCCATGCCCCATTGATCAAAGGGACATGAAACTATAGATGTTCTCAATAATTGTGTAGGATGATGTAATATATTTTGATGTTTTTGACAAGAAATATAGGTTCTTACTAACTTGTTGGCATCTTCCTGTAGAGTAGGCCAGAAATATCCTGCTAGGAGAATTTTACGAGCCAAAGATCTCCCTCCTATATGACTGCCGCATGAGCCTTGATGAACTTCTTGTAAAATAAATTGTATATCTTCTATGCCCACACACTTGAGTAAAGGTCTGGAAAAAACCCTTTTATATAATTGCTCTCCTACCATAGTATACTGGGCAGCTCTTTTCTTAAATACCCTGGCTTGTTTTGTATCACTTGGAAGAATACCTTGTTGTAGATATAATATAATTTGAGCTCTCCAATCGCCTTGAATTTCTACATCAGTTTGTCTTTCAATACAGGATATCAGCAGAGTTTGTTCTACTGGCCGATCAAAACTCCATGGCACTATAGCAGAGGCCAGCTTAGCTAATTCATCGGCTACCTGATTCTCAGATCGAGGAATTTTTTGTATATTCACATCTTGAAACTGAGACTTCAACTTATCGAATGCTTTAGCATATAACTTAAGCCTGTCATTATTGATTTTAAAATTACCTGATAATTGTTGAGCTGCTAATTGAGAATTAGAATAGATAAGGACTCGAGCTGCGCCTATATGCCGAGCGGCTTGCAAGCCGACTATTAGGGCTTCATATTCTGCTTCATTGTTGGTAGCTCTGTAATTCAACCTGATGGAGAGTTGAAGTCTGTCTTCCCTTGGAGATATAAGAAGAGCACTAATTCCGCTGCCTTGTCTAGTTGAAGAGCCATCTACATAAACTTTCCAGGTTTTTTCTTCTTCAGGGCCTTGAACTTCTATGATGAAGTCTGCTAGAGCTTGTGCCTTGATGGCCGAGCGAGGTTGATATTGGATGTCATATTCCCCAAGTTCGGTTGTCCATTTGATTAACCGTCCGGATGCCTCTGGGTTGAGTAACACCCGTCCAAGAGTGCTATTGGTTAAGACAATAATCTCATGTGCTAAGAAATATGGGCGCAACCTCCGAGCAGTCAATACTAGGGCATAAGCTAATCTTTCTAGTGTAGTGTATCTACACTTAGCTCCTTTTAATAAATGGCTAGAAAAATAAACAGGTTGTTGCTCCTTTCCTTCTTGTCTGACTAATATAGAGCCTACGACGTTTTCATTAGTCGACAAATATACCCACAGAGTCTCTCCTACTATAGGTTTAGCCAACACAGGGAGAGTAGCCAAATAATCTTTCAATTCTTGGAAAGCCTTATCACATTCTTCATTCCACTGAAATTTATTGGCTTTTCTGAGTATTTCAAAGAAATGAAAACTACGATCGGCCGATCTAGAAATAAATCTAGACAAGGCTGTGATTCGACCTGTCAGTCTTTGAGCTTCCCTCATGTTGCGCGGTGGCTCCATGTTCTGCAACGCCTTGACCTTGCTCAGGTTGGCCTCTATCCCTCGTTCGGACACCATATATCCCAGGAATTTTCCTCCCTTCGCGCCGAACAAGCATTTGCTTGGATTCAACTTGAGCCCATATTATCTAAATATCTTGCAAGTTTCCTCTACATCCCTGTACAGATCAGCAGCTTGAAGAGACTTAATTAAGATGTCATCAACATATACTTCCATATTTCTACCAATCTGCTTCTGGAAGACCTTATTCATAAGCCTTTGATAAGTCGCTCCAACATTTTTTAGTCCGAAGGGCATAACATTATAACAATAAGTACCTTCAGATGTTATAAAACTGACCTTTTCTTGATCCTCTTTAGCCAAGGGAACTTGATGATAGCCTTGATAAGCGTCCAACATAGAGATATATTCGCATCCAGCAGTGGAGTCGACAAGCTGATCAATCTTGGGTAATGGATAATAGTCTTTCGGGCAAGCTTTGTTGAGATCCCGAAAGTCAATGCACACTCGCCATTTATTCCCTGGTTTAGAGACTAACACTACATTAGCCAACCAGCTTGGAAATTGTACTTCCCTGATGTATCCGGCCTCCATAAGTTTGGTTATTTCCTCTTTGATGATCTGGTTTTGCTCCGCGCTAAAACTCCTTTTTCTTTGCATGACCGGGCGGGCATCTGGGAAGACATGCAAGGAATGCTCCATGACAGTAGGAGAGACGCCCGAGACTTCTTTGGGAGTCCAGGCAAATACATCATTATTCTTCTTCAAGCATTGCACCAATTCGGCTTTAAGATCAGGATCAAGATTGGCCGTAACATAGGTAGTAGCTTCAGGCCGACCGGCCTGGATCTGAAATTCTTCCTTCTCCTCATAAATCAGGACGGGCTGCTTCTCCCAAATAGCATTAACCTCCATCCTCTGGATCTTTCGGGCGGTGTTAGCTTCAGTCCGGATTATCTCTATATAACATTTCCGAGCTGTCTTCTGATCACCCCGTACCTCCCTGACTTGGTCATCCATCGAAAATTTAATCTTCTGACAAAAAGTAGAAACGACCGCCCTAAACTCGTTTAAGGCAGGTCGACCCAGTATCACATTATAAGAGGATGGAGCGTCTACCACCATAAAATAAGATCTCCTGGTTCTCATCAGAGGCTCTTCTCCCAGGGAAATGGCCAACTTTATTTGACCTAGCGGTTGTACTTCATTGCCCGTGAATCCATACAGAGGAGTAACGATTTGTTGAAGTTCACTTGGATCAATTTGTAGTTGATCGAAAGCCTTTTTGAATATAATATTGATGGAACTGACTGTGTCTATGAAGGTACGAGCAATGGCGTAATTGGCTATCATAGCTTTGATGATCAGGGCATCATCATGAGGTATTTCTATCCCCTCAAGATCTCTGGGCCCGAAACTTATTTCAGGACCGGCTGCTCGTTCCATGCTGCACCCTACTGCATGAATCTCCAATCTTCGGGCATGTGCTTTTCTGGCTCTATTAGAATCCCCATCAGTGGGTCCGCCCGTAATCATATTGATACTGCCCCGAGCAGCATTACTTCTGTTTTCTTCCTGCCGAGTCGTCACAGCTTCGGAGGGTGCTTTTTCTGACACTTGGCTAGTACCGGCCGGAACTGGTATTGCCTCCTATTGAGGCTCGACCGGGCGATATTCTAGTTTGAGTGGACTTTGCTGCCTGGGGTACTGCTGTCGATAATAGTTCTGCCTCTGATAACGCTCCCTATTAGCTCGCTTATTCCTTAACACGAAGCAATCTTCAGTATGATGACTGCTAGTTTTATGATAAGTGCACCATCTCCTTGGTGCCTCTGGCTGTATTTCCACATGTTGGACGGCTTGTGGACGATACTCCGGTTGTCTATGGGGTGGATGAGTGATTCTAGGACCCCTTGGTGGAGGCACAGGGGCTGAAGCTCTCTCCTTAACCTGGGTAGGGGAAGAGGGAACACCTTCCTTCCTACGAGCAGCTTGAGCTTCTTCCACGTTAATAAACTCGGTAGCCTGCTCAATCAAGGAATCAAAATTAACAGGGGGATTTCTTACCAAATCTTTAAAGAAATCATTATCATTTAAGCCTTGAGAGAAAGCGCTTACTAATATTTCAGTAGTAGCATTAGGTACATCAATAGCTACCTAATTAAACCTTTTGATGTAGGCTCGGATAGATTCTTTAGATGCCTGCTTGATTGAAAACAAACTCCAAGGGGTCTTATGATACCTCTTGTTGCTGGAGAAATGATGTAGAAAGACTTTCTTGAAATCTTTAAATTTCCGAATAGATCTCTCTGGTAATCTCTTGAACCAGCGCTGTGCAGCTCCTCCGAGGGTAGTGAGAAACATCAGACACTTCACCCCGTCAGAGAATTGTTGTAGTAATGCTACGTTCTCGAATTTCAACAAATGATCTTCTGGATCTGTGGTTCCAGTATATTCTCCGATCTGAAGATTTTGATACCGCTTAGGAAGCGGATCATCCAGTACACTTTGAGAGAATGGAGAGATGAACTTCTCTGGTGAGCTGTCACTGGTTATCATTTTGATCTTACGTTTTTCTCTATCCGGTGCTTCGCCAGAGGACTCTTGGAACACGGGCTTCTTGCCCCCTTGATCCATGGGAGTGCGAAGAAAGGCTCGTGGATGCCTTGTCGGAGAAACAGCAGCTGGAGGAAAATACGCATGTTCTTCTTCTTCTAGCTCCTTTCCTTTCCGATGCTTGGTAGTCGATACTGCTGGGTGATGAGCCGTTGGCAGAGTAGCTCCAGTGTGAGCTTGCAGTTGTTGTTGCTACTGTTGTAAGGCTTTCTGAACATGAGAATTGATGAGTAAATCCAAATCCTCACGGCTAATGGTAAGTAGGTTTGATTTTCCGGCCTCTTCCATCACGTAGTCTTAGATCCAGGTGAACTTCCCACAGACGGCGCCAAATTTGATCCTGTCTGAGAAGCTGAACAAGACGGAGATCTGGAAGAAGGAAACCCACCGCACTGATGAAGAATAATGTCTGCAGAATACCGATCCGAGAAACCCAAAGCGGATCGGAAGAAAACCAAAATCACCAAAGGTCCTCGTACGAAAACCCGATGAGGAAGAAGAAATCCAAAACTGAAGATGAAAGAACCCAGATCCAAGGTTTCCAAAGCTTCCTACACATAAGAGACCAACCAACACTACCATCAGTGACCTAAGACTGGGGTGGGAATTCCTGGCTAGGGCCTCCGACGCTCAAGTCAGTGATCTCTCTCAGTGTGGGAGAAGAAAAAGGAAGAAGAAGATCCACAGTAGCTAGAAAATTAGGGTTAAGAGTGTGATACGATGATCTGAACTTACCTGGCCAACGAAGAGGATTCTCCCTTTTATACCACTTCATATAACCTCCGTAGTCATGAAGTGGACCCCGGTTTGTTAGAGTTCGTTCTGAGATGATGTCAGCCACGTACTTGTGGTAAATGACTTTTAAGGAATCTTTTTTGTACCCCAGATGTACCTTCTTTATCGTTTAGTACCTGCAAAATAGTCTGAAAGCATATTTCCCGCCAAAAAATATATAACACCTGTCATGTATTTACTTGTTACAGATATTCTCATCAATTATTTTATTTGAAATATTTATCTCTGGTCCTTCCTCATGCGGTATCTATTTGCATCCTTTCTATGTTAACTAATCGATAAGCCGTATTTTATCCAGTATCTTTCCAAGATATTGATCGACCAGCCCATACTGGCTCTCCCCTCGACTTAAAGGCGTGTCCTGGCCGATATTAGCCTACCTTCTTCCTAAAGGCGTGTACCGGCCGATATTAACCCACCTCCTTCCTGAGGGTGTGTCCCGGTCGATATTAGCCTACCTCCTTTCTGAAGGCATGTAACGACCGATATTAGACTACCTCCTTCCTGAAGGTGTGTCCCGGTCGATATTAGCCTCCATCCTTTCTGAAGGCATGTAACGGACGATATTAGACAACCTCCTTCCTGAAGGTGTGTCTCGGCCTGAAGGTGTGTCCCGGCCGATATTAGCTTACCTTCTTTGAAGTATATAGATCTTCCTCCTAGGAATCATATTTTGGTCGATATAGTCTTACTTCTTATTGGGGTATGTCCCGACCGATATTAGCCTACCTTCTTCCTGAAGGTGTGTCCCGGACGATATTAGCCTCCATCCTTTCTGAAGGCATGTAACGGACGATATTAGACTACCTCCTTCCTGAAGGTGTGTCCCGGCCGATATTAGCCTACCTTCTTCCTGAAGGTGTGTCTCAGCCGATATTAGCCTACCTCTTTTCTGAAGGCTTGTCCCGGTCGCTATTAACCTAACTCCTTTCTGAAGGCACGTACCGGCTGATATTAGCCTCCATCCTTTCTGAAGGCATGTACCGGTCGATATTAGCCTAACTTATTCGCTCGACCATCTCTTTTCCTTTCCTTATCGAGGAACCCCTGAAACCTAACCCATATCAATACTCATATAATGATCCATGATACTTTCTCATGGTGGGGGCATTCAGTATACATTTTCCAATGCATACTCATGTGTCAACTTGATATCTAATATCCATGACTTGTAAGATCAAGTCATCGAGTTGACCTACATGCTAGTCTCATCGCATTAACATTGTCCCTGAATGTTAATACTTGACTAGGAATAATTAAGAGTAGTGTTCTCCATATCATCTCATTATCAATTCAACCAATCGATTGATATAGATAAGAACCTTATACTCAAGGATGCTATTATACTTAGTTATTTGACACCAATACAAGTAAGTATAATAACCATAAAGAAATACTTTTATAAATATATATATATATAGGAATATGATACATCGAGTTCATACAACAATCATCACATGATCGGCTCTAGGGCTCTCACTAACAATCTCCCACTAGCACTAGTGTCAATCAGTGTAGGCTCTAACACCCAATGGCATAGTGTGACCATCATGCTTTTTCTGTGCCAAAGCCTTGGTCAAGGGATCAGCGACGTTAGCCTCTGTGGGTACTCTGCAAATTTTCACATCTCCTCTATCGATGATCTCTCGAATGATATGGAAGCACTGTAGTATGTGTTTGGTCCGCTGGTGTGAGCGAGGTTCCTTAGCCTGCGCAATTGCTCCATTATTGTCACAATAGAGCTCTATAGGATCGGTTATGCTAGGAACCACCCCAAGCTCAATAATGAACTTGCGAATCCAAACTGTCTCCTTTGCTATTTCTGATGCAGCAATATACTCGACCTCTATTGTAGAATCAGCAACTGTGTCCTGCTTCAAACTCTTCCAGCTCACAGCACCACCATTCAAGCAAAACACGAACCCAGACTGCGATCCATAATCATCCTGGTCAGTTTGGAAGTTGTCATCACTGTAACCCTTTACAGCTAGCTCGTCATCGCCTCCAAATATCAAGAAATATTCTTTAGTCCTTCTCAAGTACTTAAGAATATTCTTGACCGCTATCCAGTGATGCTCACCAGGATCTGACTGGTATCTGTTCGTCATGCTCAAAGCATACAAAACATCAGGACGAGTGCATAGCATGGCGTACATGATAGATCCTATGACTGAAGCATAAGGGATCTTATCCATGTGGTCTCTCTCCTCTCTAGAAGAGGGACTTTGAGTCTTCGAAAGACTCACACCATGTGACATCGGCAGAAATCCTTTCTTGGAATACTGAATGGCAAACCGTCGTAATACCGTGTCAATATATGTACTTTGACTTAGGCCAAGAAATCTCTTAGATCTATCTCTATAGATCTTTATACCTAGAATACAGGCTACTTCACTTAAGTCCTTCATTGAGAAATAATTCCCCAGCCAAATCTTTACAGACTGCAGCAAAGGGATGTCATTTCCAACGAATAGTATGTCATCCACATACAATATAAGGAAGACAACTGTGTTCCCAACAACCTTCTTATAGACACAGGGTTCATCTTCATTCTTGATGAAACCAAACTGTTTGATCGCATCATCGAATCGAAGATTCCAGCTCCAAGAAGCTTGCTTTAGTCCATAAATGGACTTATGCAGCTTGCATACTCTGCCAGTATGCAGTGGATCTACAAAACCCTCAGGTTGTATCATGTACACATCCTCGAGCAAGTTTCCATTCATAAATGCGATTTTGACATCCATTTTCCAGATCTCATAATCGTGGTATGCTGCAATAGCAAGCATGATCCGAATGGATTTAAACATCGCTATTGGAGAAAAAGTTTCATCATAGTCAATACCATGAATTTACTTGAAACCTTTAGCTACTAAACGACCCTTATAGGTATGCATAAGTCCATCCATGTCAGTCTTTCTCTTAAAGACGCATTTACACCCAATGGGTTTGACGCCTTCAGGTGGATCAACCAAAGTCCATACTTGGTTGGTGTACATGGATTCCATCTCGGATCTCATGGCCTTTAGCCATTTCTCAGAATCTGGTCTCATCACAGCTTCCTGATAGGAGGTAGGCTCATTCTCAACGAGCATAACGTCGTCATGGTTAGACAAGAGAAATGAGTATCTCTCAGGCTGACGACGTACCCTCTCAGACCTGTAAAAAGGTAGGTCTACTTGAATTGGTTGTTGTTCCTCAACTCCTTGTGTAACAATCTCATCATCCACAACATTTCATGGTTCCAGTTCAACTTTCATCAAGGCTTCAGTGCTATGGTCCATATCTTGAACTTCTTCAAGATCAAACGTGTAGGACCGTTGCGGCCGGCTAGAAGGGGGGTTGTTGGATATCCTGCAAAATCAAAAACGAACAACCCTTCCTCAAACTCTTTAAGTTAACACTTTTAAAATAAACAAAGCAGATAAATAAGACATTAAAAAGATGAGGCACAAGATTTACTTGGTTACAACCGATGTGGTTGTTAATCCAAAGAAAGTTAAGCGCACTAGAATACTCCTTCAGGTGGAGAAGCCTCTTACAACGTTGAAGCACAGAAACAGAAGCTTAACTCTAAAGCACACAAGCGTTGGAATTACAAGTAATGAGTTCGTTTTAAAAGCTAGGGTTCCTGGCGCCCTGGGGGGATAAAAATTTATCCCCAACGTTCAGATCCAGTCAAACCTCGATCTGGTCAAAAACCAGACTCCGGGCGCCCGGAATGGTTCCGGGCGCCCGGACCATTAAAGTTAACAATGTTGACTTTTTGGTCCGGGCTCTCGGCTCCAGTTCAACTCATCTTTGGTCCAGGTCTTCTACTCTGGATCTGCTCGTTTGGGTGATCTCTGCCATCCGGAATAGGGCTCACCCGAACGTAACTTCCGGTCTTCTCGAGCAGCCTTCCGCTCCGGCTTCTCATCCCTCAGAATCGTCGTGTGTTTCCTTCTCGTCCACCAGCGTACTCATTCGCAGTCTTCGTCCCTCGATCGCACCCCGTGCTAACCTTCTCGCTAGCTGCGTCTCTTGCTCCCCGAGCAATCTTCCGCTCCAACTTTCGTCCCTCGGAACCACCGCACGCTTCCTTCTCATCCACCGAGATACTCTTCCACAGCACCTCGTCCCTCGGACGCACCGCGTGCCGTCCTTCTCGCTAGCTGTGTCTTCCGCTCGAGTACTTGTGTTCCTAAGCTCCTACACACTTAGACACAAGGTTAAAAACACACAACACCTAACTTAACTTGTTGATAACACCAAAACAACCTTGGGGTTCAATAATCTCCTCCTTTTTGATGTGATAAACCCAAGTTAAGCTAGGGTCAAAAATAGATATGAAAATTAAATAATTTATTTTGCAATAACGTGCAACAAGATAGAAACGTTAAATTTCAAAAATATCCAATTTTTAATTGTCTACATCCCCCTAGACTTATACTTTTTCTTCTCCCCCTTTGATCACATAAAAAATTGGGATTGCAAGAAAAATCTAAGGGCTGACACTTAGAAAATTTATAAAAAATCTATTTCAATGATTTTCTGGAAAATAATTCTAAGTCAAGGAATATTTCTAAGTTAAAAAGAATTTTTGGAAAATTAGTTAGAAAGTATTTCTAAGTCAAAAAAAACTTTTATAAAATTTTGTGAACTTTGAAAATTTTACAATAATTTTCACAAAAGCAATCTCAAAATATCAGAGAGAATTTCTTAGTAGAAAACTTTATGCATAAAAAAAAATTTGTCATGAAAATTAAGAATTTTCTTAGTAGAAAACTTTATGCATAAAAAGAATTTTGGAACATGTAGAAATAATTAAAAAAATTTCTATGCATTTATTTTTAATTTTATTTTATTTTTTATGCTTTTATCAGAAAGTTTTAAATTTCTATTTTAACTTATTACAATTTCTCAAATTTGAAGTAAGAAAATTTGAACATGCGAAGAATTATATCATGTTAATTTCTGTTAATAGTTTATCGAGATACTTTAATCGACAAGCTATTTCTTTTAGCTTTAAAGCAACAAATATTAAACATGCAAGAAATTGTATTGACAAAATAATTGGTAAGAATTCGTTTGACAATTTTTCTAATTTGCAAGATTCATTCGACAAAATATTTTGTAACTTGCAAGAATCTTTTGGCAATATTTCTGGTTTGCAAAATTCTTTTGACAAAATAATTTGTAATTCGCAAGAATCTTTCGTCAAAACTTTTTGCAATTCGAGAAACTCTTTTAATAATATTTCTAGTTTGCAAGAATCTTTCGTCAAAATATTTTGTAATTCAAAAAATTCTTTCGATAATATTTATAATTTGCAAGAAGTGTTCGGTAGTTGATTTTCTAATACGAAAAACTCTTTCGATGATTCAATTTTTAATTCGCAAAAATTTTCAAGTAATTTTTCGATTAATTGAACCAATTGTTCAGAGGGTAGAGACCATACCTTACTTACCTCATCGGCCGTTGGTTCTCTCCCTGTTGAATTAGTTTCTTCCGAAGATTCTCTCCCTTTCTCGATGCTCATCTCGGATGAGCTTTCTTCATCTGTAGGTGGGTCTTCCGCTATGATTGCTGTCTCAGCAATTTCTTCGGTCTCGGACTGTTCTGTCGGTGGCTCGGTGTCTATTGAGTCGTCAACTTCCAAAGGTTCTTCATAGAGCTTCAAGAACTTTTCCCAAAGTTCTTTTGCGCTTTTGTATTCGCCAATTCTGTCGAGATCTTCATTTGGTATTACGATTAGAAGATGAAATTCAGCCCGTCTGTTTGCCATCAATTCGTTACGTTGTTTATTGGTCCAGAGGCACAAATCGAGTTCTTCTCCATTCGTTGCCTTGGGTGCTTCATAACCACATTTCAATATTAAAGAAATACCATAATCTAAATTTAAATATACCTCCATTTTTTGTTTTCAAACGGCAAACTTCCCCTTGAATGCCAGTGGGTAGTCGCTAGCTCCCGCCATCGTTTTGTTGTTTCAGACGGTGATTAGTCCTTCTAAGGTGTCTCGGCTCTGATACCACTTGTAGGACTGTTGCGGCCGGCTGGAAGGGGGGTTGTTGGATATCCTGCAAAATCAAAAACGAACAACCCTTCCTCGAACTCTTTAACTAACACTTGTAAAATAAACAAAGCAGATAAATAAGACATTAAAAAGACGAGGTACAAGATTTACTTGGTTACAACCGATGTGGTTGTTAATCCAAGGAAGGTTAAGCGCACTAGAATACTCCTTCAGGCGGAGAAGCCATTTAAAACTTTGAAGCACAGAAACAGAAGCTTAACTCTAAAGCACACAAGCATTGGAATTACAAGTAATGAGTTCGTTTTAAAGGCTTCTAGACCAAGGCTATATTTATAGCTTTGGTCGGGGCGCCTGGAAGGGTTTCGGGCACCCTGGGGGATAAAACTTTATCCCCAACGTTCAGATCGAGTCGAACCTCGATCTGGTCAAAAACCAGACTCCGGACGCCCGGAATGGTTCTGGGCACCCGGATGGTCCGGGCGCTCGGAATGAATTCGAGCGCCCGGACCATTAAAGTCAATAATGTTGACTTTTTGGTCCGGGCTCTCAGCTCCAGTTCAGCTCGTCTTTGGTTCGGGTCTTCTACTCTGGATCTGCTCGTTTGGGTGATCTCTTCCATCCGGAACAGGGCTCACCCGAACCCAACTTCCGGTCTTCTCGAGCAGCCTTCTGCTCCAGCTTCTCATCCCTCGAAATCACCGTATGTTTCCTTCTCGTCCACCAGCGTACTCATCCGCAGTCTTCGCCCCTCGGTCCTAACTTAACTTGTTGATCACACCAAAACAACCTTGGGATTCCAACAGAACGTACTCCCACTAGTTTTTCTAGAAACAAAGTTCTTTTCTAGAGATACCCCAGTGTTAGCCACAAACACTTTATGGTGACTGGGAATGTAGAAGTAATATCCCTTCGTTTCCTTAGGATATCCTATAAAATAGCACTTATCGGATTTGGGTCCCAGTTTGTCCGAGACTTGACGTCGAACGTAAGCCTCACAACCCCAAATCCTCATAAAAGATATCTGGGCATCTCTCTCAGTCCATATCATATATGGTGTCTTTATCACAGCTTTGGATGGAACACGGTTAAGTGTGAAGGCTGCTGTATCTAGAGCATATCCCCAAAAAGATATAGGAAGATCTGTGTGACTCATTATAGATCATACCATATCTAATAGGGTACGATTCTTCCTTTCGGATACACCATTCCACTGTGGTGTTCCAGTAGGAGTGAGTTGGGATAGAATCCCACACTCAGCTAGATAGTCACGAAACTCATGGCTAAGGTATTCACCACCTCAATCTGATCGAAGTATCTTAATACTCTTGCCTAGCTGGTTTTGTACTTCATTCTTGAATTCTTTGAACTTTTCAAAGGATTGTGACTTATGTGTCATCAGATATACATAACCATATCTACTGAAGTCATCAATAAATGTAATGAAGTACCTATAACCACCTCTGGCAGCGACATTGAAAGGACCACATACATCACTATGTATAAGTCCTAACAAGTCAGTTGCTCTTTCGTTGTGTCCACTAAAGGGAGTCTTGGTCATCTTGCCCAGTAGGAATGACTCGCATGTCTCATATGATTCAAAATCAAATGAGTCCAGCAAACCATCTTTATGGAGTTGGGATAAGCGATTCTCATTTATATGACCTAAGCGATAATGCCAGAGATAGGTCCAGTTCATTTTATTTGACTTGAACCTTTTGGTACTTATGTTATAGATGGGGTTCTCTAAGTCTAGAATGTAGAGTCTGTTCATCAGAGGTGCACTATAATAGAACATATCGTTTAAATAAATGGAACAACATTTGTTCTTTATTATAAATGAAAAGTCTTTCTTGTCTAAACAAGAAACTGAAATGATGTTCTTTGTGAGAGCAGACACATAACAACATTCATCTAATTCTAGTATAAACCCATAGGGCAGAGATAGAAAGTAAGTTCCTACAGCAACAGCAGCAACCCGTGCTCCATTGCCTACTCGTAGGTCCACCTCGCCCTTCGTCAATGTCCTGCTATTTCTCAGCACCTGTACTAGTACAAATGTGAGAAGCACATCCGGTATCTAATACTCATGATGAAGAAATAGAGAGATTGACTTCTATAACATATATATCTGAAGTAGAAATCTCATTTCTCTTCTTCTTAAGATCTTCCAGGTATCCTTTGCAGTTCCTCTTCCAGTGCCCGGTCTGACCACAGTGGAAGCAGGTAGCATCCTTGGCAACCCCTCCTTTAGGTTTCATTACCTTGCCTTTGCCCTTGGCTTGGAACTTTCCCTTACTTTTAGGCTTGCCCTTGCCTTTATGCTTTTGCACCATCTAAATGGAGTTGGGCTTTACCTTCTTAAGGTTGAGCTCAGCAGTTCGCAACATGCTTAGCAGCTCAGGCAGTGGCTTATCAATTTCGTTCATGTTGTAATTTATGACAAATTGACTGTAACTTTCTGGCAAGGATTGCAAGATCAAGTCAGTGGCCAGTTCTTAGCCAAGTGGGAATCCCAACCTCTGTAGGTTCTCTATGTACCCAATCATCTTGAGTACATATGGACCTACGGGAGTCCCATCTTGCATCTTGCACTGAAACAGTACCTTAGAGATCTCGAATCTCTCGTGTCTTGCTTGTCCTTGATATAGTTAATGAAGATGTTCAACCATATCATAAGTAGTCATCAACTCGTGTTGCTTCTGAAGCTCAGAGTTCATGGTTGCGAGCATGAGGCATAATACATCTAATGCATCATCTTGATGCTTCTTATAAGCATCTCGGTCGGCTCGCGTGGCAATGGCAGGAGGTGCCTCCAGAATGGGCTGCTCCAGGACATATAGTTTTCTTTCTTGTGTGAGAACGATTTCTCAGATTCCTGTATCAGTCCAGGAAATTAGCTCCATTGAGCTTGTCGACATGGCAATCTACAACATAAATAAAGCAGAAAATAAATATCATATTCCACTTATCATTTAATTAGGCCTTTAACTAAATGATGCTCCCACTGAATTATAGGGCTTTTGTAGAATCAAGTCATGGATGTGGTCAAACTACACTACTAGATTCATACCAATTAGCTATAATTCTCGTGCTACGCCTTGAGTTAGCTTTGGCTAAATCGCCCAAGACTTAGTATGATCGATAGATAACTAATTACCAATTATATCTTTATGCAACTCTTGTTTATACTATATTCCCAACCGTTGGAAAATGCCTATAGTTTTACCCGATCCAATTGAGTTAACTAGTTATACTCAATCTAATTGAGTTTGTTCTCACCCAAGCTTTGATAGGCAGGACCAAGATTGTCCCTTCGCACCCTGCAAAGAAAATATGTGCTGCTCTGCTTTGGCAGATTCAACAACAACAAATGATCGATGTAGTGATGGGTATCAAAACTTGGTAGACATTTCGAGTTGACTTGATTATGATCTAATCTAATCATGAATGTGTATCATATACGCATTAAGACACTAATTACCTTACATTAGCATGCATCACATACAAACAAGCAATGATATATATATATATATATATATATATATATACTGATTAATTAATTTGTGATGAGGTCATGGCCCTACTACGATCTTCTCAAGTTAATGAAAAGATCGGATGGTCAACCTAGGGTCAACGACTTCTTTAAGCGCCTCCTTTTAACCGCCATATGTTGACAGCACCCTCCTCGTAACTCCTTCTTGAGTGGGCCTTCCACCACTTCATTTTGTACATTACAAATATGAAACTTGAGTTACATTCGAGTCTAAAATCTATTTACAATAGGAACATAATAAGGGAGGTACAACGCGCATGTCGCATATCATATACAACACGCATAATACTAAAATGGCGCGCAGACCATTTTATGAATTACAACGTAATTTTAACCAACCACATTGGAGTTTTTGGGCCATGACCATCACAATATCATACATAATTCTAAATTATGTATTTTACATAAATTTCTATAATTTTACTACTGTTTTTTCAATTTTATGAGTCACAACTCCTCAGCGGTCTTGTTTAATGATTTTCAGGCGCGATCGCGAGACAATTCCCCTTGAGGGGTTAGGGGCAGCGCCCCTTCTCGCGAAATGAATATCGCGAGTGTCCCAAACTGATCTAATAGTGCCTTAAGTCGCTGTCCCAAAAAAACTAATTTTGTTTGGGCGAGACATTGCCGTTTCAGAAGGTTTTTCTCGGTATTTGAAGCCTACAAGTATCCAAGCACTTGTTGCTTCGCCTCTACAAGAAAAATACTCACAAAATCCATAAAAGTAGAAAAATTATAGAAACCTACAGATCTGAAATCTTTTCGTAATAATAAATACAAACATGTACAAGCTTCGCACGTGGCTCTGATACCACTATTAGAACTTTCGAGCCGTAAAAACCGCTTTTTGCGTTGCGGAAACCTTGAAGCTAGCCACGGATCCGTGCGAAAATAGATAAAAACAATATTCATGTACATGTTTGTCTACATTAGATCTACTTTAGATCTACATGAAAAAGGAAGTTTTACCCTTGTAGCGATGCCCTTTGCTTATTCCGCTCATCCAAACGGTTGCTGGATCTCGTAGAGTGTCAAGTGTACACTCCTCTACATGTATCCACATGGACAAAAGGTGGAGAGAACCACTTAGAGTGTGATAGCACTCTTGAGAGGTCTCGGTAATGGAGGAGAAGGAGAGAAAAGAAGAGAGGAAGAAGAAGAGACCTTGAATTAAGCACACCCCTTGCTTTTTCTCATTATTGTGGTCGGCCACTTATTAGAGCATTTTATACCTCCATGTAATACCAAGAGTCATGGCTCTTGGTCTTCCTCATGAGGTGGCACACAATGATATAGCTTTGATGATGTGGAACATCATCATTGGTCGGCCCATGCCAAGTCACAATGAAGTGGCATTTGGTCAAGTCAAACTTGACCCTTCATCTTCCCTCTCAAGTCAAGTCAAACTTGACCTCTTATCTCCCATGGTTGATCAAATCTACCCTTTGACTCAAATCAATTTAATTTAATGAATCTCTATTCATTGGTTTAAATTGACTCAATGAATCATAGTCTAAATTAGACTCATTCGACACATGAATCAAATTGAGTCCAACTTAATTAGTCTAATTTGGATTACTTTTAATACAATTTGGTTCATCACATGAACCTAATCCTCTTGGTCCATCATATGAACCTAATCTCCATATAACTGTCCTTTGTGTGTGACCCTATAGGTTCTTGTAATGTTGGCAATGCTCCTAAATCCATTTAGAAACATAAGCAATGAGCGGTATCTAGCAACACATCATTACTACCCAAGTTACAAGAATGTTGAGATACAACATTACCATTGTGACTACTAATTGTGACTCTCACAATATGTGACAATGTTCTTCTATCCTTGACATCTAAATTGATCAATTGAGACATAGACCGTGTTATCCTCTAATCAATCTATGTCTTGAACTCTAAGTAGACTCACTCTAATCAAATGAGCTCAATATCTCATATTGACTTATTTGGGCATGGTCATGCACTTAGTGGTCTCACTCTATCAAGAATCATGATATCACTCCCGTCATATAGGAGAGATAGATCCCTTCTATATCACTCACATCCCTTCGCATAATTTGTTATATACCCAGTAGTCACCTTTATAGTCCACCCATTTACGGGTGACGTTTGACGAAGCCAAAGTATGCAACCCTTATGTAGGAAACCATGGTGACTTCAGGTCCAAGGACTGATAGTCATACTAATAGTCACATGAGAAAGTATATGACACTCATATAACGATCCATGATACTTTCTCATGGCGGTCATTCAGTATACATTCTCCAATGCATACACATGTGTCAACTTGATATCTAATATCCATGACTTGTAAGATCAAGTCATCAAGTTAACCTACATGCTAGTCTCATCGCATTAACATTGTCCCTGAATATTAATACTTGACTAGGAATGATTAAGAGTAGTGTTCTCTATATCATCTCATTATCAATTCAACCAATCAATTAATATAGATAAGAACCTTCTACTCAAGGACGCTATTATACTCAGTTATTTGGCACCAATACAAGTAAGTATAATAATCATAAAGAAATGTCTTTATATATATATATATATATATATATATATATATATATATATATATATATATATATATATATATATATATATATATATATATATACATACAACAATCATTACTGTTAGAGTGTATACTAAAAGCCTAGCTTTTGTAAACATTTATTTTTGAAATAAAAGAATTACATTGGTCAATATCTACATTTATTTGTTAAATGTAATTTTTTAAATTAATTTATATAGTAGATAACATGGTGTGTGGTGTCACACACAGAAGATCATGTTGTCGGTTCTTTATAAATTATAAACAGTTGCTCGCGACTAAGATGGAAAAGAATAAACCATTGGAATAGTCGAAGTATAATTAAGTATTAGTTTATCTTGACTAATAAATTAAACTAGTACACTCTAGGTGTATTGAGTAATACCATTTTAGGTAAGTTCTTTTTATACTGACTCAGTAAAAGAACTAGACCTTGGTTATTATGGAAGTGTGTGCTCTTAATCCTAACATAATAACAAACACATATATTTAGTATTTATTTCTTTAACTTATCAAAGGGTGAGATTTAGCTCGATAAATCAATAAGCCCGATAAGTTGGGAAATGATATTACTTATAGTGTATGTTGTTGATTATAGAAGGAATCTGTATCCTAGTCATCTAGGTTGAGAATGTCCCTAAGAGCAGCTCATAAAGATTGTCATGTTAAACCCTGCAGGTAGACTTAGTCTGACATAACAATGAAGTTGAGTGGTACTACTCTTGGAGCTAGATATTAATTAAGTGAGTTGTCAGTAACTTACTTAATTAGTGGACATTCGTTATCTTAAACACAGGGGACTAACACACTCATGATAAGAAGGAGCCCATAATGTAATTTGGGATTGGTGCGGTAGTGCGATAATAACTCTCTAGTGGAATGAGTTATTATCGATAAACTTGAGTTGTGTGTTCAGGGCGAACACAGGATCCTCAAGCTCATCGGAAGGCCAAAACCAATTTCTCCTCTAAGTCTCTATCGTAGCCTCATTAAAGTCTCAAGTCCATCCAAATAATAGCCCATCTTGGTGTCCAAGAAGGGGGTCGGCCCAATGCTTGGTGACCAAGCAAGTAGGGGTCGACCATGATTAATTCAAATAGGAGGGGTGTTTTGAATTTTTAAAATCTTCTCTTTGTAGAAAACTACAAGTTTTAAAAGAGAGGTTTTAATGTATAAAACTTTCCTTATTTGAATTAGGTCACATGGTTTAAAAGAAAGTTTAAAATTTTAAAACTTTCCTTTTTTAACCATCCTCATGGTTTTAGAAAAAAGGAAGAGACGTTTTAAAATTTAAATTTTCTATAACCATGTTAAAAATGAAAATTTTTAGAAGAGAAGTTTTAAATTTTAAAACATGGTTTTAATTTTTTAAAACTTCCCTTTTTTAACATCCACTTTAGGAAATTAGAAGAGAGTTTGTAAAATTTTATAAGAGGATTATAAAATTTTTACAAAAATTATTTTTCCTTTCTTTTTAATTGGCCGGCCACCCTTGCTTGGTGCCCAAGCAAGGGGCCGGCCAAATCATCATCCAATCAATCCATGATTTGGTGATTGATTCAATCAAGAGGAAAGAAAAGGAAAAATAAAAAGGAAAAAGGAAAAAACAAGAGGAAGATTTTAATTTTTGTAAAAAGTCTTTCCTTATTTGCCTTGGGCAAATAATATAAAAGAAGGGAAGGGGAGGCCTCATGAGATAACAATTCTTATTTCGTGTTGGAGCTCTTCTTGTGGTCGGCCCCTCTCTCTTCTCTTTTCCCCTTGCTCTCTTTTCCTTGGTGGTGGTGGTGGCTGGTTCTTAGAGAAGGAGAAGAAGGCTTTGGGTGGTGTTCATCTTGGAAGATCGTCGCCCACACGACGTCCAAGGCGAAGCGAGGAATACGGCAGAAGATCTCGAGGTCATTAACATACAAAGAGAAGGTATAACTAGTAATTTTCTTCCGCATCATACTAATTGTTTTTCTTTGTATGAATTTCAAACACAAGAGACAATAGATTCTAGTTTTTGAATTTATTTTTCGAGTTTGTGTTTTTGTTTGTTTTTCGAATTTGTGATTCGATTGTTCTTTTTGGTTAAACCTAGAGTTATATAAGAAAATTAAATATTAGCATTCCTTAAAAGGCTTTGTCTAGGCGGTGGTGGATGCTCCCATATCCAAGAAGGTCATGTGCCTCATCATGCAGTCCTAGAAGCCAATTTTGGAAATTAATATTTAATGTAATTTATAACGTAGGTGGATTTAGATCAATAGTGTTAAGTTCCACTTGCGATCCAAATCTAAACCATTAAGAACAGATAAGTTAAATTTGGAATCAATGATGTTAAGTTCCGTCTGCGATTCCTAATTTAACTTCTAAAGAACATAATAGGTTGTTTAGGAAAGATTTGACACTTGTTCAAAATTTTTGTACAGTGGAATCGGTACGATCTTCCTAGGACCAACCAACAATCACGTGATCGGCTCTAGGGCTCTCACTAACAAAAACATCCTTCGTGGAGGCAGAGAAGTCTCTTACAAACTCAATACAAGAGTACACAATAGAATACAACAATAGATGCAACAAGAACAAGTAAATAAATACAACAATATGAAGCCTTGCTCTTGATCTCTTGTTGATCTGGAAACGCCTCTTGTAGACTCAGAAGTTCAGTAACACTTTGCCCTAAATCGTCCAAGAATTGGTGGTGAGGAATGGAGAAGAAGAAGTTGCATTTGAATCTTGACGAACGCCTTTTATCTCGTAGATTAGGGCTCCCAATCGATTAACCTTACCTCCAATTGATTACGACGTCAGATCTAAGCGCATCTAGCCATCCAAACCTTGCAAAGGCTCTTTTTCATTTCTCCCAATCGATCACTTGATCAATTAAGCACTTCGAGATCGATCACCCAATCGATCCAGAGCACTTCTGTGCCCTTGCAAGAACCCTTGTAATCGATTGGGCAACTTCCCAATCGATTCACCATTTTCACTAGGCATGTTCAACTAGTCAGTTAATCTGTTTACCAGTTTATCGGTTCCGGTTAATTCCAGTTTACCGCATTTTGTATAGAACCGGTTAACCGACCGTTATTCTTACCGGTTCTATTGATTCTACCGGTTCCGGTTGAACCGGTTCCGGTCGGTTAACCGGTTCCAACTTAGAACCGATAATAATATTATTTATAAAATTAATTATATAGCACCAACAGCTTGCTGCATATCTATACATGGTTTAGCAAAATATGGCTCTGTGTCAAAGTGAATATTTAGAGCATTCTGAGATGCATGGAGAGGTAGAACTAGTCTGAATTCAAATCTTTTCATCATTTTGAGTGTTTGGATGTAAGAATTGGCGATGATGCAAATCCATACATGGTTGCCAATTTATGTGCAAGTTGCCTTTCACTAGTTCAAATGCCTTCATTTTTACACAGTAGCCAATTGAACTGACTCAAGAATGGAACTAAGGACTTCGACGTTAATGCTAGGTTTCCAAGTAGTAGTTGAAAAGAGAATATTTAGTATAGCAGAGGATAAAGAGTCACATAAATTAAAATAAATAAATAAACCACAGATGATATGATCAGCTCATGCACTATTAATTGTTAAATGATAGTTTTGATTTATGAGTAACAAAATTGAAGATCTAATTCTTTGATAATCACAAAATGAAATCATTAACATGCTCTTAGCAATACATCTTATTACCAAGTTAAGAGCACATGCCATCAAAAAACTCTAGTATCTATCAGCAATAATGAAACAAAAGGATCAACCACAGAATTTTGACTAAATCTCTAACATTTTCATTTCAACATCGTCCATCAGTTGTGGCATATAAGTGCTTTAAGTAGCACAAAGAGAAACAACCATCCATGATAATGTTATTAATTTATATGTAAGTTTATATTTAAATAAAATTAATTATAATTCTTTAATTTAACATATTTCATCAACCATTTATCCATAAATATTTTTTATTTAATATGTATCTATACATTTTAATCATTATTTCATATAAAAAAATAACATTGATGGAATATTAATACCATTTTAATATAATTATTTTTCCGTGTTGAATTTAAAAAAAAAACAAAAAATAAAAATCGGCAACGTTCATTTTTTTTTATTTTCCAAGACGAATGAATTAAAAAAAACAAAAAACAAAAAAAATTAAAAGTAACAGTGGCCACCTTTTGGTGGGCCTGGTTGCACACTTTGGATCTCTTGAACCTGAATTTCTAGTTTCCTCCTAGTCCTCTCCAAAATAATACACATCGGATATCGTTTCATTTGTGTTCACAATCTAAATTTCGGCAAAAAATGTCACAATGAACCTACTTAGCTTAAAACAACACCAATTTGCAAAAAAAACACAAATTCAATCAAAGTTTGTAAATTTCGACAAACTGCTGCCCAATTCAGATTAAATTTATATATTTTTTTTAAAATTAGTGTTGTTTTAAGTTTAAGTATGTTCAGTAGGGATGGCAATTTTCTCCGCGGGTTTGGGGCCCCGCGGGGAAAACCTGAAATGAGGATGGGGATCCCCGATTTTTCGGGGATGGGACGGGTTTGGGGCGGGTATGGGAATACTATCCCCATCCCCGAACCCGCCCCGAATATTATTATTATTATTAATATTAATAAATAATAATATGATTTTTTAAAAAATATTAATAATAGTGTTAATATTAATATTAAAATTTTTGAAAATATTATTAATAATAATATTATTGATATTGATATTAATATTAATATTATCATTAATAATTATTATTAAATAATAATAATAATAATATAAATTAAATTTAGAAATGGGGCGGGGATGGGGAATCCCCGAACCCGAAAAAATGAGAACGGGGCGGAGATGGGAATGGCAAACCCGCCCCCGCCCCGCCCCATTGTCATCCCTAATGTTCAGTGTATCATTCTTTGTCAGAATTTAGACTGTGAGCATAAATGAAATAACATGTGTTATTTTGGAGGGGGCTAGGGATTCAAATCTAGGAGATCCGAACGGCTACACCTAACCTAATGTTGGAGGGATTTCGCCAAAGTTTTTCATAGCCTCCCTTCTAAATCATTTCAGTGTTCTCAACTTCCCAATTTGCTCGCTAGTTGTGGGGAGAGTCCTAGGCCGAGTGCAGGGGTGTTAGTATTAATTATTAAAGTTGCTTTCAGTCTGGCTCAAGTCACCATTATGGATAGAGTTGTCAGGTGGGGTCGATTCATGGCAAGGTGAGTCAATCCATAGTGGGGCAGCCATTTGAAGGGGCGAGGCGGACTGATCTGTCATCTTAGTGGATTGAAAAACTCCTAATCCAAAGTGAATTGCGCGCTAAGAGGGCCAATCCACAAACTCATATATATAAGCCCATTGAATTTTCCATTTTAGTTTTAAGTTTTGATATTTTTTTCTCAACCCCCGGGCCAACCTAAGTTTGCCGCGAGCTAACCCACATGGAACGCGGGCCTAGGTGTGTCAGCCCGTCTAAATCCGCCTTTGAATGAATTGATAAAATTTTAACTCAATCGGTAAGTACCCCGTGTTGATTTTGATGTGGTCAACCAAGTTAAGTTAAACTTTATGTATTTGATGCCTTGCATTTGAGTGGACAGGAACTTAGAAAGGCAAGAAGTCGAGAAAAATACACAGTGGATAAGAAGGATGACAGGGGAAACGAGTCGACAGACTCAGTGCATCCGAGAGACGAGAAGCTGCAAAAGAGTACGCCAGTGGAGCAAGAAGGATGCGCACGACGTTTTCTAGGGACGAGAAGTCATAGCAGAAGGCTGCTCGAGGAGAATGTCAGAATTGAGTTCGAGTGAGTTCAACTCTGGAAGGCTGGAGCATCACCCAAGTGACCGGAGAAGAAGCCAGTAATTGGAGAAGGCGCTTGATGAGTCAGCACTTGGCTAACTAGTCTGAGCACCGGGACCATCTAATTCAGGCGCTCGGACCACCAAGACATAGAACAAGCGCCTCATCGCCGAGTAGTTGTTGTGGATCACTTTTGGGTTCACGTCAACAATGGTCCAAGTGCCCAAATCGGTCCAGGCGCCCATGCAAGGATAAAACTTTATCCTAGTGTCGTTGTGAAGTCGTTGCATGGAGATAGAGTTTACCACGTTGGAGGTGCTCGGATCACCATCTAGGTGCCCAGAGTCCGCCACATCAGCAACGGATACTTGACCAAAGTACTATAAATAGAACCCCAATTCACCTAGTTTTAACAGCATTTCTTCTATATTCGAAATATTAATTTTATTCTTTATTCTTTGAGCTGTCAACGTCCTGAACGAGACTTCTCTGCCTCCGACTTGTGTCAAAGGAGTCCAGTAAATGCGCTTCATTTGTCTTGGATTAGTAACCTCTACAATTGCAAACTAAGTGACCTCGGTAGTCTCGTACTCTTTATAAGTATTTCCTTTCTTTATTAAAGTGTTTTAACTAAACATCAAGAGAATGAGAAAGGTAGATTTGTCGTAATCGTAGGGTTGTTCACACCCCTCTAGCCGATCGCCAAGAGTCTAGCAAGTGGTATCAGAGCAAGGTCACTTCAGAAGGACTAACCGTCGACCGAAGTAAAGAAATCAATGGCCAGACTAAGTATCTAACAGCCAAAGTTCAAGGTGGAGTTCACACACTGAAAACGTGGAATGAAGGTAATTCTAAAAACTAATTTTGAAATGCTTTTAATAATCAAGTACGGTTTTGTAGTTCTCAAAGATCAACAAAGAGAAGAGAAAGAAGAATACCTTTAGACGAAGAAGGAGCAAAAAGAACTTCGTAGCTAACAGTAGAGCGGAATAACATCTGCTAAGTGTATTATTGTCTCAAGAAGTCAACCGTATTGGAAGCTACACCTCAGCCAAAGAACTTTAAGAGAAATTCCTAGAGCTCCATGAAGACATATCTGAAGCGAAGTTTGCACGACGGGACATTCTTCGGAGTCAGTTGACAAACCTTCGACCTGATCAAGGAGCTTCAAAGTTTGCACGAAGGTGAGACGGTAGCTCAACTACACGCAAAGATCAAGGAGCTGATCACCTGATCAATCTCGGTGAAGTGTTAACCAATCGGGACTCAGTCTGCTATGCACTCAAGGCCTTTCCAAAACTCCAGAGTAGACATCAATCATAGATGTATACTACATCTCTGAGAACTTAGAGGTAAGTACCTTAGAAGAATGTTTTCAATATTAAAATTAAATGTATTTAGATGTGTAGATACAAGAAAAGAGTCTAATCAGAACTTGGCACTTAGAGCCAACAAGAAGGATGAACTTGAGTTAGACTCAGATCTTGAAACAGACTAAGAAGCGTATATGGTAAGAAAGTTTATTTTTTAAAATCTAAGAAATTTAAAGGGATGCAGACTAAGAAAAATCCAAGGAGAAAACAAAATATTCGATGCTATAATTGTCAAAAAGGACACATAACGGATGATTGCCTAGAGCTCCAGAAGGAGAAAGACAAAGGGCCAAGACGAACCAAGTACAAGAATCTCAAGGCCACTTGGAATGAAAGTTCGTCATCCGAATCCGAGATAGAAGCCTATGCTGGACTAGCACTAATGGCTAGTCACAAAGAACCAAACAACTCGAAAGCTAGCATTGGAGAAGGGGGAGCCACATCAGAAGAATGCAGCGATGCAAGGGGAGAATCCAGTTTCAGATCTGATATGATAAGTGAGGTATGTTTTTTACCCCTTGATCATTATATTTAGGAATAAAATCTATGTCTAAGTCAATGTGTAAACTGAAAACTGTTAGGTCGCTTGTCGGTTGCTTCGTCTTGATAATATGTAGTGGAATACGCAAAGCAAACTATATAATGCTAACACGTAGATTTACTTGGTATCCACCTCAAGAAGAGGTGACTAATCCAAGGATCCACACACATGACGCTACTCCAATATAAAAACACTCCTTCTCGGTCCCAGCCGGAGGCAGAGAAGCCTCGTACAACACTCACACAACAACACCACACAAATACAAGAAGAAGAAACAAAAGTACAACGCAATACACCCTTTTTCTTGCTTACTTGTTGCTTGTTGTCGCCTCTTGAACCTTGGGAATGCTCCCAAGAGCCTTCAAGAACTGGCGTGAGTGCTCGGAGAAAGCTCGATGAAGATCGCACAAACTTGTTGTCGCTGGAAGAGAAGAACTGTCGAGAAAACGTTCGCCAACAGCTATATCTCTGCGCAACGGTCGAATGCCAATCGATTGAGTAGACTCTGAATCGATCGGCCGATCGATTCAGAAAGCCTCTGTGCTCTCTGGAAATGACTAGATTGATTGACCAATCGATCCAGCTGTTCTCGCGACTACTCGCGCGAAAACTCCAAGTCCCAATCGATCGACCGATCAATTGGCAGCTTTCAATTGATCAACTGATCGATTCAAAAGCTCACTGTTCACTCAGAAACTCGCTCAATCGATTGACCAATCGATTGGGGGAGGTTGTGATCGATTACCCAATCGATCAAGACGTTTCTGCACAAAATCACGTCAACCAATCAATTGGCTGATCAATTGACACCCCCAATCGATTAGAAAGCAGAAAAATGTGTAAAGCTTGAAACGAGCTTCGTTTTGCATCCGAGATTACCTCATTCCGATATCCGAGTCAAAAGTTATGACCATCGGAAGTTTGCTACGTCGGAACTTCATCATGCCTAGCATCCGGTCAACCTTGACCTGCTGGGACTTCGTTACCAAGTGTCCGGTCAATTCCTTTGACCCACCTGAACTTTTCTCCTCGTGCCAAATATCCGGTCAACCTTGACCCATTTCAACTTCCATCTACCAGATATCTGGTCATCCTTGACCCATCTGGATTTCCACTGTCTGGCTTCACTCGTCAGGACTTGCTCCTGCCTAGCTCCACTCGTTAGGACTTTCCAATTGCCTGGCTCCTCACCAGGACTTTCCAGTTGCGTAGCTCCTCACCAGGACTTTCTCCTGCCTAGCTCAACTCGCTAGGACTTTCCAATTGCTTGGCTCCTCACCAGAACTTTCCAATTGTCTGGCTCCTCACCAGAACTTTCCAATTGCCAGACTCCTCACCAGAACTTTCTCCTACCTAGCTCAACTCGCTAGGACTTTTCAGTTGTCTGGCTCCTCACCAGGACTTTCCAGTTGCCTAGCTCCTCACCAGGACTTTCTCCTGCCTAGCTCCACTCGCTAGGACTTTCTTTTGCCTAAACGCTAGTTAGGACTTTCCCAGTCAAGTCTCCTGTCACCCTTGACTTACTTGACTTATCTCTTGCCTAACATCCAATTAGGACTTCTCTTCTCATCAAAATGGTCAAACCCTGACCAAAGGGGAACTGTACCATTAGTCTCCCCCTAACCGGACGATTGCACTAGCAATCTCCAAATATTGTCAAACATTAAAACTCAAACATCACGACTCAAGCTTGACCCAACTAAAACTTAGTCAACCTGGTCAAACTTGACCTAGGGATATTGCCCCAACAAAAACGAAAAATGACCAATTGAAAAAGGAAAACTTATATATGAAAATAATCTTAGCAAGTTAAAAGAAAACTAGAACAATTGAAAAAGGGTAATGCATGTTCACAAATTCAAAAAATTTCAAGGGCTTAATTGATATTTTAGATATCACAAGGTCAAATAAGAAAAATAATAATAAAATATATTCCAAAAAAATTTATAATTAATCCAGTAAATAGGAATTTATATTGGATTCCTAAATCATGCTTAACTTAAATTTTTATGCATGTTTTAATTTTAATTTGCCATAATAGTTTCATGATTAAAACTATTTAAATTTTCAAATAAATTGTTTCGTATCCTTTTTATTCGAAATTAATTAAATTTTAATTTTTTCATGAAAAAGGAATTTATTACTTATTAGTATAAAATATTTTGAAATTTTTTTGATCGTTAATAATTTTCTACATTTTTTCAAAATAATAATTCTTAATATTAAAAATTCTTAAAAAGTCAATCTTCAAAAATCTATTTTTTATGTAAATATACTTTCGACTTTACATACTCAAAAAAAAGTTGCAAAATTTTACGAGTTCAAAATCTATTTTTAAACATTTATTTTAGAAAATTACCTCTCTCTATATACACTAATTTATTATTACTTATATTGAATATGATTATTCATAAAAATTTTATCAATATTCTGGATTATTGTGTTTAACATTGATAAAAATTTTTAGAATTTTTCAAAAATTAAAAATAATTTTAAAATTATTCTTTTAAAAATTAGTTTTTAAATCATAAAAATTTAGATTTTTAAAAAATAATTCCTATAATTTTTTTTTTAAAAAAAATTGTTCACTACTATTTCAGTAACCCTTAGAATTTTTCTCAGATTTTTTTTTATTAATCCTATTTTTAATATAATGAAAGGGAAGAAATAAGATTAAGTCTAGGGTAGGTACAAAATTTTTTAATAAATTGATTTAATTTTAAAATTAAATGAGCTAAATTACAATATTCATTAATTTACTATTTTGATTTAACCCTAACTTAATTTAGGTTTATTCACATAAAAAATGGAGAGATGGTAAGTATCATGTGTTGGTTTTAATGTGATCAACCGAGTTAAGTTAGACTGTAAGATATCGAAAAATTTTAAATGATAAAGTTATTGGAGAAATACCCTTATGAAATTTTTCTGAAAATTTTTCGGAACTTGTACGATGAATTTTTAAGGAATGAATCGGCGGCCACAGATAAAGCCGATTTGGACTATCCAATTAAGTGGACTTGATTAAGGATCGACTTAGTATTTAAATCAATTAAACCCTAAGTATAAAACTTTCCTTAATTTCCGAACCCAACTTAAGCCATGCGACCCCGACCCTTTCTTCCTCTCTTCCCGACTTCTCCTCTCCGCTTCCTCGTGTCTCTGCTCCAAGCGATCGGCGACCATTTTCTTCTTCTCGGCGTCGCAGGTACGGATCGTTCTTGGAGGGTGGAGAAGGGAAACATTTCTAGTCTCCGAGCTTCTTCCTTCTCCGACTACTTCTTCCTCTTCGGCTACGGCAAGCGGCAGCGACAATCTTGTCGTTGCCGCCCTAATTGCTTCCACCGGAGGAAATTTAGCCCGCTACTGGTGAAAGGGGCATTTAGGGCTCCGAGGGTAAGCAACCTATTCTTCTCTTCTGGTTTCATCGTTGGATTTCGGTTGATTGAGCTCTGTTTTGCGTTAACCCTTCTTGTCTGGTTTAGGGAAAAGTCTCGGATCAGATCTTGGTCCTCCTCTTCTTTGCTGCTGATCTAGGTCACGGTTGGAGAGGAAGGGGACAGTGAGAAAGAGGTAAGGTGAGTGGATTATGTCTTGAATTTGGTTGTCTTGTTCATCTTGATCTCTATTTTTGATCTGATCAGTGATCTTCCTGCTGATCTCATCTTGATCCGACCAGTAGGGTGGAATCCAGCAGGGAGGTGTTGTCAGTGGGCTTTCTTGGGTTCCAGCAGCAACTACCCTTTACTGGCAGCAGCGATCCTTGATTGTGGATCATCAGATGAGGGCTGTGAGGTGAGGTTGAGTGCTGTGGATCTAGAGCTGAGGGGTTTTCGTGCGTCCAGCAGCAAACAATACCAAATTCAGCAGCAATGGCAGCTATGAATTGAGGTAAGGAGTAGGGTAATTGATCTTAGTTGTAGATCATAGTGAATTAGATTATAAGATTAGTATAATTGGTTAGTTGGATTTGGATTTCTAATCTAATGGATGATTAGGGATTAGGTAATTAATCCTAATTAATCGTTGGATTTAATTTAGGTAGGTTAATGTTGATGTGATTAGGGTTTTATCCTAAATTAGTATTAGGGAATTTATTTAGCTATTCATTTTAATTTTAGCTAAATAAAAGTATATATATTGGTTGACACAGGACTCTGATTTGAGACGGGCGTCTCGACGTCGGATTTGACTAGATTGGACCTTCTATTTGAGGCAGGTACCTTTTGACTTATCTTTTTGATAATGTCTTTATGATATGTGTACTATGTATAACTAGTGGTAATTGGTAGATTTATTACTTCCCTGATTTTAGCTTATTTGATACATGTTACATGCTTCTACTGTTAGCTGTTATACATTAGACTTGTATGCTTTTATCTCTTGCAAGTCGTATCTATGTTTATATATATATATATATATAGATAGATATAGTGCTTCTGTATACTGGATTAGTTGCTAGACATACTTGATATGTGTTCTTGGATTCATGTTGCTTATATCATTGATATATATGTTTTTACCTTTTTGGCACTTATATTATGGATAAGGATATGTTTCGGATTTGCATGTTGTAGTATCATGTACCATCCTGCATGATTGCATGCTGGGCGATTGTCGACTCTATTATTGTTGAGCACGTCGCCGGCTGCATGGCCTGCACACATAAGGTGTCATTGCATGTGTAGTGACACAACACTCAAGGTGTGTACAGTTTGCTCTGTCAGGCTCCACTGGTCCGCTCATGGGTAGTATGATTGCAATGTGGTAGCAGGCAGAAATCCCTCCCCGTGACATCATACCGGGAGATGAGAGCATTGCGCTCCCTCACTATGTTTGAGGTAGGAGGATAGGCGTACTCCGACAACATCCCGTTCACTCAGTCACTCAGGAGAAGTGATGGCAGAGTGCACGGTTGTCATAGCCCTACTCACTCGGTCTCACCATCACGTGTGAGATGGCTGACTGGCGTCGAGGGTGACCATGTCATATTGCATCATATGCACAGATTGCATTTTTTTTTATATGTGATTGTTGCATATTGGATGTTGTATTTTGGTGACTGCATATGATTGGCATGCATACATGGTACATTCTTATTTGGTTTGACTACCTTTACCTGTTGTATGTTCACAGTTATATGCTCAGATAAGACTTGTTAGTGAGTTCAATTTATTTCAGTTATGTATTTCTTATTGTTGTTCTAGGAGACTGTATTCCATGCTTATTGCTGGTTATTACAGTTTATTCAGTTATGCATTTCTATATTGTTTAGAAGACTATACTTTAGGTTATTGATGGTAGTTATATGTTACTGTACATATCTATTGGTTACCTGCAGAGTTCATTGAACTCAACAGTTATATGCTCAGATAGGACTTGTTGGTGAGTTCAGTTTATTTCAGTTATGCATTTCTTATTGTTGATCTAGGAGACTGTATTCCATGCCTATTGCTGGCTATTACAGTTTATTCAGTTATGCATTTCTATATTGTTTAGAAGACTGTACTTTAGGTTATTGATGGTAGTTATATGTTACTGTTCTATTGGTTACCTGCAGAGTTCATTGAACTCACACCGTTGCTTTTTTTCCTATTTCAGGTTGAGGCCGTCAGGAGATTCCAGTCGCTAGTCCCTTGTCGTGACGGATTTTGGATTTTAGACTTTTTAGTTCCTTGTTAAGTTTTGCTATACTGTGGACTGTGTGGTTGTATTTGTGGCCTTTATGTCGAGCATTTGGGTTCGCTACTCTTGTTTTCCGCTGTGGTATATTCATTACTTCGTGGATTTCATTTTCTTTGTTGTAGTGGAGTAGGTTTACATATATCTACATTGTTTTCTATATCGTCCTTTCTTTTTAGTAATATCTGTTGTACAGCCGGAGGCTGTACTATTATAAACTACGTGGATTGATTATAAACTTCGTGGATTGTCTTTATTTCTGTATTGTATCGTTCCGGCTGTGTGGGCCGAGGATTGATATATGTATCTTAGGATTCATATTGTCATCGGTATAGGGAGATGTTGTTGGATTTTCGTCTAGTAGGGACTCCTCGGGGCGTGACATAGCCTCTACATATTTGATGTATTGCGTCTGAGTCTGTAGAGACTTAGGAACGTAAGAAGTTGAGTGGAAGATGTCGTGGACGAGAAGGATGACATGAGTGTTGATGCAATCGACCTAGGTTTGATCGGTACGATCATTGTTTTGATGTGTGTGTCAAAGAGTTTAAGTTAGGTTTTCATATGTGTTTGATATGTGTGTTTGAGTCTTGCAGGACTTGGTGAAACACACATGAGGACCTTGGTACAACTAAGCTTGGGAAGCTCATCCTAGGGCTTAAATCCTTGAGTCGGTGAAGGATAGTGTAGAAGGCATCCGAGGGACCGCCAGACCAGGAGCAACGGAGTGGAACCGAGGGAAGTGGACTTTAAGGCAACGTGAAGGTTAGCACGGAGAGGAGCCGCGGGCTCGGGTGCATCTGAGGGACGAAGGCCGAGGAAGAGGATTTTAAGGGCGACTCCGGAGAGGATGAGTGTGTAACAAGGTGCAGTCCAGTCGGTTGCAACTTTCAGCAGTCAACTGCACTAGTTCACTGCATGTTTTAGCAGTCGACTGCACCAGTCGATTACGCAGTCGACTGGCAGCGAACAGAAGTATTCTGTTCGCTCAGCAAACAGCTACCAATCCACTGCTAGTTTTAGCAATCGACTGGTAAATGACCGTTGGTGCTGGAAAGTAGCCATTGGCGACCTCTAACGGTAACACCAGACGACTAATGATTTTGTCAGTCGACTGGTGCTGAGATGAGTTGATATGATGATCAACTCTCTCCTCTTATTTAAAGGAAGCTTTGGGGCTAGAAGGAGGTTACTGATTATTATTATTGAATCACTCCTTGTCATTGCCCAAAGCTTCTAAGCCTACTCTCTTCCTCCTAAACCTAAGTTCATCTTGTAAGAGGAAGAGAACCTTGTGAGAGGTTGTACTCCACCGAGAAGGAGTAAGAGCTAGCCGGAGATTGTCGGGGATTGATCCACCTAAGGATCAAGGGTTCGTCTACATCAAGGACACGCCGTGGAGTAGGAGCAAGCAATCTCTGAACCACGTAAAGGATTTGTATTAGTGTTTGCTCTTGTTTTTTTTCATTGCTTTAGTTTTCATATTCTGCTTGCGTAACTAACCTTGTAGAGAAGAATCGGAATTGGGGGTGACCTAGCTATCCAACCCCCTTCAAGTCGGTCGTCGATCCCTCACAAGTGGTATCAGAGCAAGGACGTTCTTCAACGGACTAATCGCCAAGAAGAGCACTTCATCAAAATGGTCGGCTCAAATATTCATCCACCCAAATTCGAAGGAGACTTCTCTTGGTAGAAGAAGAAAATGGAGGTATTTTTCAATACCGATTTTGACATTATGCTAATCATGAGAAGTGATTTTGAAGAGTCCAAGGATGAATGCAATGAGACAATCGACATAACAAGATGGACCAAAAGGCAAAAAGAAGAACATCTAGCAAATTCCAAGGCAATGCATCACCTACTACATGTTCTTCCACAACAAGAAGTAGCAAGAATTGGAAATTATACAAGTGTCAAAGACTTGTGGGAAAAGCTAGTGGAGCTTCATGAAGGGACATCGGAAGCAAAATTAGCAAAAAGAGACCTCCTTCGAACTCAATTCAACAATATCAAGCTTGAGAAAGGATAAAAGGTATCAATTTTACATTCTAGAATTAAGGAAATTATTAATGGACTAACAAGTGTAGGTGAGACACTTTCAAATCGATACATGATGATGAAAGCCTTAAATGCTTTCCCAAGAACCACAACTTGGAGCTCCATTGTAGATTCATACTACATATCAAAGGACCTAGAGAAATCCTCTTTAGATGAACTCTTCTCAACAATGGAGCTTCACGAAACAAGAGTTGAAGGATTAGATGGAGAAGCTCATAGATCAAGAGGAGTAGCCCTTGGGGCAAACAAGGGAAAGGGAAAGAAGAAGAAATCTTCATCACCACCATCTTCCGACTCCGAAGAATCAAGTGCTTCAATGGATAGCGATCAAGAGGCATATATGGTAAGGAAGATGAGAAAGGCTTTTAAATCTTTTTCTTCTAATAGATCTCGTGCTAGGAAAAGTTCTAGAAGCAAAAGTAGGACAAGGAAGATCATTTGC
Source organism: Zingiber officinale (assembly GCF_018446385.1). Taxonomy (NCBI): domain Eukaryota; kingdom Viridiplantae; phylum Streptophyta; class Magnoliopsida; order Zingiberales; family Zingiberaceae; genus Zingiber; species Zingiber officinale. The sequence goes on along the minus strand of NC_055997.1, from coordinate 71,230,576 downwards.
TATAATTGTCAAGGAGAAGGACACATAAGAGATGATTGTCCTCTCTTGAAGAAGAAGGAAGGGAAGAAGAAGGAGGAGAAGAAGACAAAAGAAAAAGGGAAGAAGACTCAAAACCTAAAAGCAACATGGGATGATCCATCATCATCATCGGAGGAAGAAGAGCACCATATAGTCAATTTTGCTCTAATGGGAATTGATAATATAGCCTCCACTTCATCCGAACAAGAAGAAGGAAGGAGCTCAAGTGAAGATGAAGAAGGGAGCTCAAGTGAAGGGGGAGGTCAAACTTCGGATTCGGACTTCTCGGTAAGTGAGATATACAATCTTCCTCCTCATGTTTTAATTAAGATCATTAAAAGTACAAATGATGATTTGTTCAAGGCAAAAAGGAAAAATAAAACCTTGAAAAATGACATTTGCATGCTTAAAGAAAAATTAGAATCCATGTCTATTAGGGATGATGATATGCATGCTTCTTCTACTAATTCAAAGGATTCATGTTTAGAAGAAGAAAATAAGGCTTTAAGGGAAAAGGTAGAATACCTTACAAATGTCCTTAGAAAATTTAAAATTGGCTCTAAAACCCTAAATATGATTATTGGGAGCCAAAGGGCAAGTTTTAAGAAAAATGAGCTAGGATACAATGAACCCAACAATGAAAAGACCTACCATTGTCTACTTGTTAGGGGGCAATCAAAAATCAAAATTATAGATAGAAAATGGATCCCTAAAGAATATTTGGTTAACTCAATTAGAAAGAATTTCTATTGGGTGCCAAAATCAATCCTCAAGGGTTAGAGGATTTTAGGTCAAGTCAATCATGGAAATCATAATTCAAATCCTTGAAAAATGGTTGACTTGAGACCTTAAGGGGGAGAATATTTGGTTAGCCTTGATAGAAATTCATGATCAAAAGGGCTAAGTAAAGGTTACCTTTATCTCACAATGACTTGCATTGTTTTCTAACCATAAATGTGAGATATTAAGATGATACAAATAATTCACTTATGCTTATGGCATTTTGATGAGTTATGAAATGTATCAATTTTTAGTGATCATAAGCCAACTATGGGGAAAACAAATGTTTAATTAATGGACATCTTGCCCATAGATCATAGTTGGATATTTCAAATGTTTTGAAAATAATTCTATGTTTTATTTACAGTGGATAGTTATTTTGAAACATATGAATTCAAAACTAGGGTTTAATTTGATACAAACTTGAGTGATTTTTCAAAGTGTTTGAGTTTTTATCAAAACATCTAAAATATGATGAATTTTCATGAAAATATATTTTTCCTTGTTAAAGAACATTAAAAGAAATATGTGTTCAAAATTTCATGATTTTTCGAATTTTCTAGAATTTTTTATGCATGTCTGAAGTAGACTTCGGAAGGTTAAAATTCAGCTTAGTAATGTGTCAGTCGACTGCGACAGTTAGCAGTCGACTGGTACCTGTTTTCCAGCACTGTCAAGAGCTAGTTTTGGGAAATTTTAAGTCCACATTGATACCTAGGTATGTGTACATGTTTGGTACAATTTTTGATGATGTCAAAAGGGGAGAAATGAGAAGGTTTAAGTTAGAAACCTAATTGTGTGCAAAACTTGAAAATTAAGGTTGAAGAGCATATGTTAAAGGGGAGCTTGGGAATTATACTTCATGTTTACATATTGCTTTTAATTTTCATGTTGTTATTAATGCCTAACTTAAACATATTGCCACACATCAAAAGAGGGAGATTGTTGATGCAATCGACCTAGGTTTGATCGGTACGATCATTGTTTTGATGTGTGTGTCAAAGAGTTTAAGTTAGGTTTTCATATGTGTTTGATATATGTGTTTAAGTCTTGCAGGACTTGGTGAAACACACATGAGGAGCTTGGTACAACTAAGCTTGGGAAGCTCATCCTAGGGCTCAGATCCTTGAGTCGGTGAAGGATGGTGTGGAAGGCATCCAGGGGAAAGTGTTTCTGTTCGCTCAGCAAACAGCTACCAGTCGACTGCTAGTTTTAGCAGTCGACTGGTAAATAATCGTTGGTGCTGGAAAGTAGCCGTTGGCTACCTCTAACAGTAACACCAGTCGACTGATGGTTTTTTCAGTCGACTGGTGCTGAGATGAGTTGATATGATGATCAATTCTCTCCTCTTATTTAAAGGAAGTTTTGGGGCTAGAAGGAGGTTATTAATTATTATTGTTGAATCACTCCTTGTCATTGCCCAAAGCTTCTAAGTTCATCTGGTAAGAGGAAGAGAACCTTGTGAGAGGTTGTACTCCACCGAGAAGGAGTAAGAGCTAGTCGGAGATTGCCGAGGATTGATCCACCGAAGGATCAAGGGTTCGTCCACCTCAAGGACACGCCATGGAATAGGAGCAAGCAATTTCCGAACCATGTAAAGGATTTGTGTTGGCGTTTGCTCTTACTTGTTTATTTTCATTGCTTTAGTTTTCGTATTCCGCTTGTGTAACTAACCTTGTAGAGAAGAATCAGAATTGGAGGTGACCTAGCTATCCAACCCCCCTTCAAGCCGGCCATCGATCCCTCACAACGGGAAGCGAGTCGATGGACTCAGTGCATCCGAGGAACAAAAAGCTGCGGAAGAGTATGTCGGTGGAGCAAGAAGGATGCACGCGACGTTTCCAAGGGATGAGAAGTCAAAGCTAAAGATTGCTCGAGGAAAAGGCTGGAGTTGGATTTGGGTGAGCTTAACTTTGGAATGTTGGAGCACACCCATGCGACTAGAGAAGGCGCCGAACGAGTCAGCACTTGGCTGACTGGTCCGGGTGTTGGGACCGTTTGGGACTCGAATCGCCAAGGTGTCGAACAGGTGCCTCATCACAGAGTCGTTGTTGTGGATCACTTTCGGGTCCATGTCAGCAATGGTCTGGGTGCCCTAATCGGTCCAGGTACCCGGACATGGATAAAACTTTATCCTAGTGTCATTGTGAAGCCGTTGCGTGGAGATAGAGCTTGCCACGCTGGAGGCACCTAGATCACCATCTAGGCGCTTGGAGTACACCACGTCAGCAACGGATAGACTTGACCAGAGTAATTTAAATAAAGTCCTAACTCACCTAGTTTCAACAATATTTCTTATATACTCAAAATATTCATTATGTTCTTTATTCTTTGAGTTATCAACATCCTATACGAGACTTCTCCGCCTCTGACTTGTTAGTTAGAGCCCTAGAGCCAATCATTTGATGATTGTATTATGGACTTGTTGTATCATATTCTTATATAAATAAAGGCATTTGTTTTGGTTATTATACTTACTTGTATTAGTGCCAAAATAAACTAAGTATAATAGCATCCTTGAGTAGAAAGTTCTTACCTATATCAATCGATTGGTTGAATCGATAGTGAGATGATATAAGGAACACTACTCTTAATCATTCCTAGTCGAGTATTAACATTCAGGGACAATGTTAATGCGACGAGACTAGCATGTAGGTCAACTCGATGACTTGATCTCACAAGTCATGGATATAGAGATATCAAGTTGACACATAGGTATGCATTGGAGAATGTATACAGAATGACCCGCCATGAGAAAGTATCATGGATCGTTATATGAGTGTCATATACTTTCTCATGTGACTATTAAGTATGACTACTAGTTCTTAGACCTGAAGTCACCATGGTTCCCTACATAAGGAGTTATGTACTTTGGTTTCGTCAAACGTCACCCGTAACTGGGTGGACTATAAAGGCGATTACTGGATATGTAACGAATTATGCAGAGGGATGTGAGTGATGTAGATAAGATCTATCCCTCCTATATGACGGGAGAGACATCGATATTCTTGATAGAGTAAGACCACGAAGTGCATGGCCATGCCCAAATGAGTCAATATGAGATATTGAGCTCATTTGATTTAGTGAGTCTACTTGGAGTTCAAGATTTAGATTGATCAGAGGATGACACGGTTTATGCCTCACATTGATCAATTTAGATGTCTAGGATAGAAGGACACTTGTCATATTTTGTGAGGAGTCACAATTAGTAGTCACAAGGTGATGTTGAATCTCAACATTCTTGTAACTTGGGTAGTAATGATGCGTTGCTAGATACCGCTCATTACTTATGCTCCTAAATGGGTTTAGGGCATTGCCAACGTTACAAGAACCTATAGGGTCACACACTAAGGACAATTAGATAGAGATTAGGTTCATATGATGAACCAAGAGGATTAAATTCATGTGATGAATCAAATTGGATTAAGAGTAATCCTAATTGGGCTAATTGAGTTGGACTCAAGTTGATTCATGTGTTCAATGAGTCTAATTTAGATTATGACTCATTGAATCAATTTAATTAAATGAATTAGATTCATTATATTAAATTGGCTTGAATTAAATAGTTGGATTAGATCAACCATGAGAGAGATTAAGTCAAGTTTGACTTGACTTGAGAGGAAGAGGAAGAGTCAAGTTTGACTTGACTTTATGCCACATCATTTGTGACTTGGCATTAAGTGGCCAATAATAGTGTTACACATCATCATGTTTAGCACATGTGTGTGCCACCTCATGGAGGTTACAAATCTCTTTAATGGTCACATTAAATGAGAATGGGGGTTTCAATTCCCATTGTGGGCGGCCACTTATGGTGTTGAATGAGATTGAATTTTCATTCAAGGGATATTCAACTCATCTTCTTCCTTGCTCTCTCTTCTTGCTCTCCCTCTCCTCCTCTTGCCGTGATTGATCAAGGGTGCTAGCACACCTTTGTTTAGTTTTTCTCCACCCATTTGTTCGTGTGGATACTTCTAGAGGATCGTACGCTTGACGATCTCGAGATCCGGCACTTCCTTGGACGAGCGGGATTCATAAAGGATACACATCAAGGGTAAAAGGTTTTCTCCTTGTAAATCTAGTTTAGAACTAAGTCTAAGAAACTCGTACTCGTAAATTTTTGTTTTTATTTTACTTCGCACGGATCCGGTGACGGGCGTTTCAGGGTTTCCGCGATGCGAAAAAGCGGTTTTCGCGGCCCGAAAAACCCAACAGTGGTATCAGAGCCACGTGTGAAGCCTTGTACGAGTTTATTTTGTATTTTTATGAAAAATAGCAGATCTGTAATATTCTGTAAATTTTCTAATTTTATAGTTTTTATGGGTAATTTTTCTCGTAGAAGCGAAGCACAAGTATTTTGACACTTGTAGGCTTCGACTACCGAGAAGATTTTTCTGAAACGGCAAGGTTTCACCCCAAATCTTTTTGGGACAGCGGGCTAAGGCACTGTAGGATCGCTAAGAAACACTCGCGATGGTTAGATCGCGGGTAGGGGCGCTGCCCCTGGCCCCGCAAGGGGATTCGTTCCGTGATTGCGCCCGAAAACCGCTAAACGGGACCGCCGAAAAATTTTACTCATAAAAATTGTAAAAATAATATTAAAATTATAGAAAATTATAGAAAATTATGAAAATTACATAATTTAGAATTATGTATAATTTGTGATGGTCATGGCCCAAAAAGACCCAATTTGATTGGAATATTTGTGTTGTAATTCATATTACGGCCTGCGCGCCATCATTTGTGTTGTGTGTGCTGTATATTTGATACGCGACCTGCGCGTCGTGTCTTTCTCCATTTATTCTTGTTGTAAAATTAGTTTAGACTCAAATGTAACTCGAGTTTCAAAATTGTAATGTACAAAATTGGAGTCGTGGAAGGTCCACTCGAGACGGAGTTACGAGGAGGGCGCGAGCAACACAAGGTGGTCAAAGGGAGGAGCTTGAGAAGCTGTTGACCCTAGGTTGACCATCTGATCTTCTCATTGGCTTGAGAAGATCGTAGTAGGGCCATGACTAATCACAAATAATTTAATTAATTGCTTGTGTATATGTGATGCATGATTAGTAATTAATTAGTGCCTAACGATTAGATTAGATCTAAATCGTGTACAAGATGCACCCTCTCGATTAGATTAGATCTCAATCACATCAACTCTAATGCCTACCATGCCGTGATACCTATCACTACCTCGATCACATGTGTTGTTGAATCTGCCAAAGCAGAGCAACACATATTATCTTGGTAGGGTACAGAGGGACAATCTTGGTCCCGCTTATCAATGCATGGGTGAGTACAAACTCAATTAGATTGAGTATTCCTAGTTAACTTGGTTGGATCGAGTACAACTATAGGAATTCTTCCAATGGTTAGAAAGATAGGACATAAATCATATTTATATTAATTCTTGAGCGTATTAGCTAAAGCTAACTCAAGTTTTAATATAACTGCGGATAATGATCCTATAAACAAGAGTTGCATAGAGATGTAATTGGTAAATCGTTACCTACCGATCATACTAAATCTTGGGTGTATTAGCCAAAGCTAACTCAAGGGTTAGTATGATGTAGATCTTGTCCCACATGAATTATAGAATTCAGTGGGAGCATCATTTAGTTAAAAGCCTAATTAAATGATTTAAAAGAATATGATATTTATTTTCTGCATTTTTCTGTTGTAGATAATCATGACGTCGAATACGAACTCTTTCTCCCTGCGTTCTGCCCTTGAGAAGGACAAGCTCAACGGAGCAAATTTCCTGGACTGGTACAGGAACTTGAGAATAGTTCTCACCCAAGAACATAAACCGTACGTTCTGGAGCAGCCTATTCCGGAGGCTCCTCCTGTCAATGCTACGCGAGCAGACAAAGATGTTTACAAGAAGCATCAAGATGACGCATTAGATGTGTCATGTCTAATGCTCGCGACCATGAACTCTGAGCTTCAGAAGCAACATGAGTTGATGGGCGCTTACGATATGGTTGAACATCTTCGTCAACTGTATCAAGGACAAGCGAGGCATGAGAGATTTGAGATCTCAAGGGCACTATTTCAGTGCAAGATGTCAGATGGGGCTCCCGTAGGCCCATATGTACTCAAAATGATTGGATACATAGAAAACCTACAGAGTTTGGGATTCCCACTTGGCCAAGAGCTGGTCACTGACCTAATCTTGCAATCCTTGCCGGATAGCTATAGTCAATTCGTTCTAAACTACAACATGAACGAAATTGACAAGCCACTGCCCGAGCTGCTTAGCATGTTAAGAACTGCTGAGATCAACCTTAAGAAGGTTAAGCCCAACTCTGTTCTGATGGTTCAGAAACAAAAGGGCAAGGGCAAGCCTAAAGGCAAGGGAAAGTCTCAAGCCAAGGGCAAAGGCAAGGCACTGAAGCCTAAAGGAGGGGTCGCTAAGGATGCTACCTGCTTCCACTACGGTCAGACCAGGCACTGGAAGAGGAACTACAAGGTGTACCTGGAAGATCTTAAGAAGAAGCGAAGTGAGACTTCTACTTCAGGTATATATGTTATAGAAGTCAATCTATCTATTTCTTCATCATGGGTATTAGATACCGGATGTGCTTCTCACATTTGTACTAATGTGCAGACGCTGAGAAATAGCAGGGCATTGGCAAAGGGCGAGGTGGACCAACGCGTAGGCAATGGAGCACGGGTTGCTGCTGTTGCTGTAGGGACTTATTTTCTATCTCTGTCCTCTGGGCTTGTATTAGAATTAGATGAATATTGTTATGTGTCTGCTTTAACTAAGAACATAATTTCAGTTTCTTATTTGGACAAGAAAGGTTTCTCTTTTATAATAAAGGACAAATGTTGTTCTGTTTATTTAAAAGATATGTTCTATTATAGTGCACCTCTGATTAACGGACTCTACATTCTAGACCTTGAAAGCCCTATCTATAGCATAAATACCAAGAGGTTCAAGTCAAATGACATGAACCAAACATATCTCTAGCACTGTCGCTTAGGTCATATAAATGACAAGCGCTTATCCCAGCTCAATAAGGATGGTCTGCTGGACTCATTTGATTTTGAATCTTATGAGACGTGCGAGTCATGCCTACTAGGCAAGATGACCAAGACTCCCTTTAGTGGGCACAGCGAAAGAGCGACTGATTTGTTAGGACTTATATATAGTGATGTATGTGGCCCTTTCAATGTCGCTGCTAGAGGCGGTTATAGGTACTTCATCACATTTACTGATGACTTCAGTAGATATGGTTATGTGTACTTGATGACACATAAGTCTGAATCCTTTGAAAAGTTCAAAGAATTAAAGAATGAAGTACAGAACCAGCTTGGCAAAAGTATTAAGATACTTCGATCAGATCGAGGTGGTGAATACCTTAGCCATGAGTTTCGTGACTATATAGCTGAGTGTGGGATCCTATCCCAACTCACTCCTCCTGGAACACCACAGTGGAATGGTGTATCCGAAAGGAGGAATCGTACCCTATTAGATATGGTACGGTCTATGATGAGTCACACAGATCTTCCTACATTTCTTTGGGGCTATGCTCTAGACACGGCAGCTTTTATACTCAACCGAGTTCCATCCAAGGCCGTGATAAAGACACCATATAGGATATGGACTGTGAGAGATGCCTAGGTGTCTTTTATGAGGATTTGGGGTTGTGAGGCTTACGTTCGACGTCAAGTCTCAGACAAATTAGGACTCAAATCCGACAAGTGCTACTTTATTGGATATCCCAATGAAAGGATATTACTTCTACATTCCCAGTTAGCACAAGGTAGTTGTGGCAAAGACTGGGGTCTTTCTAGAAAGGGACTTTGTTTCTAGAAAGACTAGTGGGAGTACGTTCGATCTTGAAGAAGTTCAAGATGCGGACCATAGCACTGAAGCCTCGATGGAAGTTGAACTGGAACCACAAAATGTTGTGGATGATGTTGTTCCACAAGGAGTTGAGGAATAACAGCCAGTTCAAGTAGACATACCTCTTCGCAGGTCTGATAGGGTACGTCGTCAGCCTGAGAGATACTCATTTCTCTTGTCTGACCATGATGACGTTGTGCTCATAGAGGATGAGCCTACCACCTATCAGGAAGCTGTGATGAGACCAGATTCCGAGAAATGGCTAGAGGCCATGAGATCCGAAATGGAATCCATGTACACCAACCAAGTATGTACTTTGATTGATCCACCTGAAGGGGTAAAACCAATTGGGTGTAAGTGGGTCTTTAAGAGAAAGACTGACATTGATGGACTTATCTATAAGGGTCGCTTGGTAGCTAAAGGTTTCAAGCAAATTCATGGTATTGACTATGATGAAACCTTTTCTCCAGTAGCGATGTTTAAGTCCATTCGGATCATGCTTTCTATTGCAGCATACCATGACTATGAGATATGACAGATGGATGTCAAAACCGCGTTTCTGAATAGAAGCATGCTCGAGGATGTGTACATGACACAACCTAAGGGTTTTGTAGATCCACAGCATGCTAGCAGAGTATGCAAGCTGCATAGGTCCATTTATGGACTAAAGCAAGCTTCTCGGAGCTGGAATCTTCGATTCGATGATGCAATCAAATAGTTTGATTTCATCAAGAATGAAGATTAACCTTGTGTCTACAAGAAGGTTGTAGGGGATATAGTTGTCTTCCTCATATTGTATGTGGATGACATATTACTCATTGGGAAAGACATCCCTTTGCTTCAGTCTGTCAAGACCTGGCTAGGGAGTTGTTTCTCAATGAAGGACTTAGGTGAAGCATCTCGCATTCTAGGCATACAGATCTGTAGAGACAGATTTAAAAGATTGCTTGGCCTAAGTCAGAGTACATATATTGACAAGGTACTCCTTCGGTTTGCCATGCAGAACTCCAAAAAGGGATTTCTGCCGATGTCACATGGCGTGAGTCTTTCGAAGACTCAAGGTCCCTCTTCTAGAGAGGAGAGAGACCGTATGGATCAGATCCCTTATGCCTCAGCCATAGGATCTATCATGTACGTCATGCTATGTACTCGACCTGATGTCTCATATACTTTGAGCATGACGAGCAGATACCAGTCAAATCCAGGTGAAAGTCACTAGATAGCGGTCAAGAATATTCTTAAGTACTTAAGAAGGACTAAAGAATATTTCTTGATATATGGAAGCAATGATGAGCTAGCTGTAAAGGGTTATAGTGATGCTAGCTTCCAGACCGACCAGGATGATTATCGATCGCAGTCAGGGTTCGTGTTTTGCATAAATGGTGGTGCTGTGAGCTGGAAGAGTTCGAAGCAGGACACAGTCGCTGATTCTACAATAGAGGTCGAGTACATTGCTGCATCAGAGGCAGCAAAGGAGGCAGTTTGGATCCGCAAGTTCATCACTGAACTTGGGGTGGCTCCTAGCATCGCTGACCCCATTTGTTGGTGCAACATCCCTCAGGTCAAGGTTGACCTGGTTGACCAAGCTTGAGTCCTGGTTTGGGTTTCGATGTTTGACAATGCAAGGTTGATTGAAGAAGAGTCAAGTAGGTCAAGGATGACCGGATACTTGACTGGGAAGTCCTAGTGAGTGAAGCTAGGTAGGAGGAAAATCCTGGTGAGTGAAGCCAGGTGAAAGACCTAGTGAGTGAAGCTAGGCAATTGGGAAGTCCTAGTGAGTGAAGCTAGGCAGGAGGAAAATCCTGGTGAGTGAAGCCAGGTGAAAGACCTAGTGAGTGAAGCTAGGCAATTGGAAAAGTCCTGGTGAGTGAAGCCAGGCAAGAGAAATCCAGATGGGTCAAGGTTGATCAGACATCTGGTGAGAGTCCAAGTAGGTCAAAGGGATTGACCGGATACTTGGCACGAGAAAGAAAAGTCCAAGTAGGTCAGAGGGACTGACTGGATACTTGGCAAGAAGAGAAAAGTCCAAGTGGGTCAAAGGGATTGACCAGACACTTGGTGAGAGAGTCCTAGCTGGTCAAGGGTGACCGGATGCTAGGTCTTATGTACCAACAAGTCATGGTTGACTAGATGTTGGTTTAGGGGGCTTTGGACTTGGTTTGGGCAAAACCAAGGTTTGGATGATCTGGGCAAAAACCAAGTTTGGATTGATCCGTGGATTGATCCGGTTTGGATTGATCCGTGGATTGATCCGGGTTGGATTGATCCGTGGATTGATCCAGAGTTTGGATCGATCCGTGGATCGATCCGAGATCTGGATCGATCGGTGGATCGATCCGAGGAATTGGATCGATCCGCCGATCGATCCGGTGAGTCCTCGCAACCCCTCCGGATCGATCCGTGGATCGATCCAGAGGTCCCAATCGATCAGTGGATCGATTGGGACGCTGCTGCTTCGCGCGATAAGCGCTGGATCGATCCGTGGATCGATCCAGGCATGTTTCCAGAGCACAGAGGCGCTCTGGATCGATCCGTGGATCGATCCAAAGCCTCCCCGATCGATTGGGAGCAATCCAATCGATTGGGATTCGACCGTTGGCGTCGTTTATAGCTGTTGGCGTGCGATTCCTTCGGCAGAACTTCACCGATTCAACTCAGATCTTCACCAGCTCCTCCACAACTTTTCCCAAACTCGAGATCGCCAGTTCTTGAAGGTTCTTGGAGGCTCTTCCAAGTCAAGAGGCGGATCAAAGCAAGAAGAAGAAACTAGGGTTAGGGTTCTTGTACTCATTGTAAGCTTGTAAGCTTGTATTTCTTGTATCCCTTCCCTCTCTTCTTGTATTGAGTCTTGTAGGGCTTCTCCGCCCTTGGTAGTTACCATAAAGGAGAGGTTTATTTAGTGGAGGGTGTGTGTGTTGGTGTGGATCCTTGGATTAGTCACCTCTTGTGAGGTGGATACCAAGTAAACCAACCGTGTTAGCGTGTGTGATTGTTTCTGTTATTTTCCGCTGCATATCCTTGAAGAAACAAGCAACGCCGAGCGACGAGCACGCGACGAGCTATTCACCCCCCCCCCCCTCTAGCTACTTTTGGTCCTAACAAGTGGTATCAGAGCGAGGCCGCTCTTCACCGGAATCATTGCCGGAAGGGTCAAGCATAACAAGAAAAGCTAGAGGGTGAAGAAGTTGAAGCAAATTCATCAAAAGTCAAAGATTTCAAGAAGCTCAACTTCAAGATGCAATTCCAAGATGGACTTGGATTTGACACAAGGGTGGCTCCACCGTACACTTCCACGAGCTTCGATTCTTGGAAATCAAGAATCGAAAACTTTCTTATGATGGAGATAGAGCAATGGTTTGCTCTAATGGAAGGCTTCAAGGCTCCAAGAAATTCAAAGGGCAAAGTTCTCAAGAGGAGCAAGTGGAGCCAAGAGCAAGTCCAAAGGTGCGAGGCCAATGACAAAGTGACCAAGCTTTTGGTCAATTTATTGCCAAGCACCATCCTTTGCAAAATTGGAGAATTTGAAGATGCAAAGGAATTATGGAGCAAATTGGCCAAGCTTCATGAAGAGATCCCCTCCACTGCACAAGATCATGAAGAATCCAGAGAGGGTGACTCTTTGGAGCAAGACCAAGAGGAGGACTCCGAGATTGAGAGATGCTCAACCTCCGAAGAAGAGGAAATCCAAGAAGCTTCATCCTCAAGGGAATGCACCGAAGGGAACAAGGAGGGAGTATACTCCTTGTTTCATATTCAAGATGATGAAGCCTCCACCTCTAGGATTGAGGGGAAGCAATCCTTGGTGACACCGGATCAAGAAGAAGGAGAAGTTTCTACATCCGGGTCAAGTGAAGAAGAAGAAGATGGTGCCACCTCCGACATTCAAGAAATATCAAATGGAGGAGCAAATGCCATCCCTACACAAGAAGGTAAAAATAGTTCAATTAATAATAAAAATCATATTATATGTTTTGAATGTAGGGAACATGGGCACTACAAGAGCAAGTGTCCAAACTTGGCCAAGAAGAAGGGTCAAGTGGCACAAAAGGGCAAGGAGAAGCCAAAGGAGACCATTCCCGGAACAAAGAAGAGCAAGGAGCACATTGTGTGCTTCTCTTGCAATCAAAAGGGGCATTACCGGAGTCAATGCCCTAAGGGGAAGAAGATGGTCAAGGCTCAAGGAGGGAGCTCAAGTCAAGGGGGAGCTTCTAAGGTAAAAAGGAAGGTAACTTTTATTGAGCCTACCCCTTTACATCATGGTAAAAAGCATGCTAGTTCTAATTTTTATCATTTTAATGCTATTTACCATGAAAATAGAAAGCATGATAGCGTTAAAGAAAAACATATAGCTTTTCATGCTAAAACTACTACACCTAAGGCTAGGAATGTAGGTAAAAGTCTAGGTAAGAACTCTAAGGATTGTAGCTACAAGCCTAGACACAAAAATGCTCATGAACTTAATGGAAAACCAAAAACTAAGGACTTAGTGATGGAAAATCAAGTCTTGAGGTCAAGACTTGATAAAATGGAAAAGACCCTAAAAAGGATGGAAAATATCCTATTAGGGCAAAATGAGCATAACCTAGGTTTAGGGGTACAAAAGTCATCCAATGGCCATAGAGGTTTGGGATACAAACCAAAGGCTAAGAAGGATGTGTCCTCTTACCATAGAGTTCCATATAGTTATGGAACAAACCCTAGGTCTAGTGGTCAAGCTAAAAATACTAGGGAAGTCATCCCTAAGAGTATTTTTGTAATAAATGTGACTAAAACTTCTAAGAAGTCTAAGAAAGTCACAAACAAGGTCACAAGGGAGGTTATCCCTAGAGTTGACCTAGAAAGTGTGACCAAGGCTTCCAAGAAGCCAAACAAGGTCACTAGAAAGGTATCTAGGGAAGTTATCCCTAGTGAATACCTAGAGCATCCAAGGAGCACCAATAGGTGTTGGGTTCCTAGGAGCATCTTCTCTACCCCATAGATGGGTTAGAGAGTGTCAACTCCGATTAGAAGGGTAGTTAACCCAACTTTGAGGAAATTGACACTCAAGGAGCATTTTCAAGGTTTTTGTTAACCTTTGAAAATGAAATGGAACTATTATTTACTCATTGAAAGAGTAACATATGTCTATTGGTGGAAAAATTGATTTTATCTTAAAATGGCACAAATTAGAAAAATATAAGAAATACCAAGTTGGGACTTTGGTATTTTCTTAGTGCTACTCTTGTGGAAAAATGAAATATGCCAACATTTGAGGATATGTTTAATTATTAAGTGGCATAAACAAATCAAGAGAAATAAGAAATGTCAATTTAGGTTTTGGCATTTCTTTGAAGCATTTAGGGCAATCTAGGTTTAATGTTTTAAATTAAAACAAGTGGTATCGTTTTAAGTTAAAACAAGTGGTATATTTTGAGTTTAGCTAAGTGATTAAGGATATTTAGATAGGTAATCTAGGTATATTTTATTTATGCTAAACCTTGCCATGATTGTTTGCCCATCATATGCCATGACATCATGTCTATTTTTGACTTCATTGTTTTATTATGAAAAATCCAAAAATACCATGTCATGATATTCATACATCATGTAGTAATAGGATATTTTCTTTTGAAAATTATTTTCTTTTGATGTATGCCATAACATAATCATGCATTAAGTTTAATTCCTTGTAATTAAGGACGAATGACATTTAACAACAAGTATTGACAAGTGACATCCTACGTGGATGTCTAATATCTCTAGAATGCCTAGATAGATATGCATGATCCCTAGATTAGGGCAAAACCAAAATCTCACATCTCATAAGGACTATAAGGTGACTTGTACGTGTTTTAGTGTACATTAGATACAAGTGAGATGTTAGGAAGATGAACAAAACTCAAGATGTTGATTTAGTGCATTCTTTTGAGTTTTAGGTTCATCAAAACACATAGTTATGTGTTTTCCCATCATTGGGAAAGCTAATGTACAAGTCATGTGCATTAAGCCCAAGGAACATGGTGGGATATTGGTTTTGAACATGTTTTAAAAATAATTTTGGAAAACCTTGGTGAAGGCTATCTTTTGATAGTAATCACCGTTGAATAGTTATACACAAACTTGAAGAAAACACTAAAGTTTTTGCAAGTTTTCAAGTTTGTGTCAATCTTTGAAAATATGATGTATTTTCATAGAAAACTATTTTTCCATGATAAAGTATGCCCTAAATAATGTCTACACGAAATTTCATGACTTTTAGATTTTTGTAGAATTTTCTAGGGGTTTCTGAAGTTGGCTGAATTTGAAATTCAGCAACTATCAGAGCTCCAATCGATCCATGGATCGATTGGAGTGCCTGAATCGATCCGTGGATCGATTCATAAGGCAATTCTCGTGAGCAGAAGCTCGCTGGATCGATCAGCCGATCGATCCACACATCCTGAATCGATCAGTGGATCGATTCAGATAGGCTGAATCGATTGAAACCCAACTCCAATCGATCCAGGATGCTGATTTTGGCTGGGAAGGCCTGATTTCAGCACTCTAAACCTATTTTAGTCTAGGTAACCATTCCAAACCCCTGAAAATACATTTGTATACATAAAAAGGGTGTTTTCGTGTGGAAAACAAGGATAGATTGGTTAAGGAAGGCTAAGTTGAAGTTTAGGTTGAGGTTTGTTTCAAATTTTGAATATTTGAACCTCAAAACTTCTAAAATTGGGTTTCCTAAAGTTTTGGGGATTCCAAGTCATTGTTGGTGCAATGACAGAAGTTACCACCATGTCTTTAGGGGGAGGGACTCTTTAAAGACATGAAAATTATTTTTCATGAACCTTGGAAGGTGGTCAACCTTCCGTTAAGAATATGCTCAAGGTTGAGCGTTTGAACTTTAATGGGGAGTGGATATCCTCATTGTTCAAGTGGCTTCAAGTGGATAATCCTCAAGGATGGGCATTTGCCTATATTGGGGGAGAATGTAGGGTTAAGGTTAATGAAGGGTATGGGGCCTTCATTATCGTGTTGGTCACAGCGAGTGAAGTTGTGAACAACGATGAGCAACTCTTCAGTGGGAGAGTTTTCAACAATGGGGCATTTGTTGAAGAGTGCCCAAAATTGAGGCACGGGTTGATGTGTGCTCAAAGATGGTTTGATGTGTGCCAATAGGGGGAGAATGAAAGGGAGTAAGTTAGGCTTTCATTACCTAGAGGGAGTTTGCCCTCTTAGGGGGAGAATGAAGGGCTTAACTTATGTATTCATTACCTAGTGGCATGAAGAAGGTTTAGGCTATGGGATTAGCCTAACTTACATGTGGTATTGTAAGTGATAGTGTTGGTATTGTCAAACATCAAAAGGGAGATTGTTGGTGCAACATCCCTCAGGTCAAGGTTGACCTGGTTGACCAAGCTTGAGTCTTGGTTTGGGTTTCGATGTTTGACAATGCAAGGTTGATTGAAGAAGAGTCAAGTAGGTCAAGGATGACCGGATACTTGACTGGGAAGTCCTAGTGAGTGAAGCTAGGTAGGAGGAAAATCCTGGTGAGTGAAGCCAGGTGAAAGACCTAGTGAGTGAAGCTAGGCAATTGGGAAGTCCTAGTGAGTGAAGCTAGGCAGGAGGAAAATCCTGGTGAGTGAAGCCAGGTGAAAGACCTAGTGAGTGAAGCTAGGCAATTGGAAAAGTCCTGGTGAGTGAAGCCAGGCAAGAGAAATCCAGATGGGTCAAGGTTGATCAGACATCTGGTGAGAGTCCAAGTAGGTCAAAGGGATTGACCGGATACTTGGCACGAGAAAGAAAAGTCCAAGTAGGTCAGAGGGACTGACCGGATACTTGGCAAGAAGAGAAAAGTCCAAGTGGGTCAAAGGGATTGACCAGACACTTGGTGAGAGAGTCCTAGCTGGTCAAGGGTGACCGGATGCTAGGTCTTATGTACCAACAAGTCATGGTTGACTAGATGTTGGTTTAGGGGGCTTTGGACTTGGTTTTGGGCAAAAACCAAGGTTTGGATTGATCCGTGGATTGATCCAGCAGGTTTGGATTGATCCGTGGATTGATCCAGCAGGTTTGGATTGATCCGTGGATCGATCCAGCAGATCTGGATCGATCAGTGGATCGATCCAGCAGATCTGGATCGATCAGTGGATCGATCCAGAAGATTTGGATCGATCCGCCGATCGATCCGGTGAGTCCCCGCGAACAGAACCCCTCTGGATCGATCCGTGGATCGATCCAGAGGTCCCAATCGATCAGTGGATCGATTGGGACGCTGCTGCTTCGCGCGATAAGCGCTGGATCGATCCGTGGATCGATCCAGGCATGTTTCCAGAGCACAGAGGTGCTCTGGATCGATCCGTGGATCGATCCAAAGCCTCCCCGATCGATTGGGAGCAATCCAATCGATTGGGATTCGACCGTTGGCGTCGTTTATAGCTGTTGGCGTGCGATTCCTTCGGCAGAACTTCACCGATTCAACTCAGATCTTCACCAGCTCCTCCACAACTTTTCCCAAACTCGAGATCGCCAGTTCTTGAAAGTTCTTGGAGGCTCTTCCAAGTCAAGAGGCGGATCAAAGCAAGAAGAAGAAACTAGGGTTAGGGTTCTTGTACTCATTGTAAGCTTGTAAGCTTGTATTTCTTGTATCCCTTCCCTCTCTTCTTGTATTGAGTCTTGTAGGGTTTCTCCGCCCTTGGTAGTTACCATAAAGGAGAGGTTTATTTAGTGGAGGGTGTGTGTGTTGGTGTGGATCCTTGGATTAGTCACCTCTTGTGAGGTGGATACCAAGTAAACCAACCGTGTTAGCGTGTGTGATTGTTTCTGTTATTTTCCGCTGCATATCCTTGAAGAAACAAGCAACGCCGAGCGACGAGCACGCGACGAGCTATTCACCCCCCCCCCCCCTCTAGCTACTTTTGGTCCTAACACCATTGAGCTCTATTGTGACAACAATGAAGCTATAGCACAGGCGAAGGAACCTCGCTCACACCAGCGGACCAAACACATACTACGGCGCTTCCATCTCATTCGAGAGATTATCGACAGAGGAGATGTGAAGATTTGCAGAGTACCTACAGAGGCTAACATCGCAGATCCCTTGACCAAGGCTTTGGCACAGAGGAAGCATGATGATCACACTAAGTCATTGGGGCTTAGAGCCTACACTGATTGGTACTAGTGCTAGTGGGAGATTGTTAGTTAGAGCCCTAGAGCCAATCATTTGATGATTGTATTATGGACTTGTTGTATCATATTCTTATATAAATAAAGGCATTTGTTTTGGTTATTATACTTACTTGTATTAGTGCCAAAATAAACTAAGTATAATAGCGTCCTTGAGTAGAAGGTTCTTACCTATATCAATCGATTGGTTGAATCGATAGTGAGATGATATAGGGAACACTACTCTTAATCATTCTAAGTCGAGTATTAACATTCAGGGACAATGTTAATGCGACGAGACTAGCATGTACGTCAACTCGATAACTTGATCTCACAAGTCATGGATATAGAGATATTAAGTTGACACATGGGTATGCATTGGAGTGTGTATATTGAATGACCCGTCATGAGAAAGTATCATGGATCGTTATATGAGTGTCATATACTTTCTCATGTGACTATTAGTATGACTACTAGTCCTTAGACCTGAAGTCACCATGGTTCCCTACATAAGGAGTTATGTACTTTGGTTTCGTCAAACGTCACCCGTAACTGGGTGGATTATAAAGGTGATTACTAGGTATGTAACGAATTATGCAGAGGGATGTGAGTGATGTAGATGGGATCTATCCCTCCTATATGACGGGAGAGACATCGATATTCTTGATAGAGTAAGATCACGAAGTGCATGGTCATGCTCAAATGAGTCAATATGAGATATTGAGCTCATTTGATTTAGTGAATCTACTTGGAGTTCAAGGTTTAGATTGGTCAGAGGATGACACGGTCTATGCCTCACATTGATCAATCTATATGTCTAGGATAGAAGGACACTTGTCATATTTTGTGAGGAGTCACAATTAATAGTCACAAGATGATGTTGGATCTCAACATTCTTGTAACTTGGGTAGTAATGATGTGTTGCTAGATACCGCTCATTACTTATGCTCCTAAATGGGTTTAGGGGCATTGCCAACGTTACAAGAACCTATAGGGTCACATACTAAGGACAATTAAATAGAGATTAGGTTCATATGATGAACCAAGAGGATTAGATTCATGTGATGAATCCAATTGGATTAAGAGTAATCCTAATTGGGCTAATTGAGTTGAACTCAAGTTGATTCATGTGTTCAATGAGTCTAATTTAGATTATGACTCATTGAATCAATTTAATTAAATGAATTAGATTCATTATATTAAATTGGCTTGAATTAAATGGTTGGATTAGATCAACCATGAGAGAGATTAAGTCAAGTTTGACTTGACTTGAGAGGAAGAGGAAGAGTCAAGTTTGACTTGACTTTTGCCACATCATTTGTGACTTGACATTAAGTGGCCAACAATAGTGTTACACATCATCATGTTTAGCACATGTGTGTGCCACCTCATGGAGGTTACAAATCTCTTTAATGGCCACATTAAATGAGAATGGGGGTTTCAATTCCCATTGTGGCCGGCCACTTATGGTGTTGAATGAGATTGAATTTTCATTCAAGGGATATTCAACTCATCTTCTTCCTTGCTCTCTCTTCTTGCTCTCCCTCTCCTCCTCTTGCTGTGACTGATCAAGGTGTTGGTTGCTACTCGGAAAACCTATAGGTTCCACTGTACAAAAATTTTGTACAAAGGTCTGAACCTTTTCCTAGCTACCATGTGTTCTTTTAAATTAAATTTTGGATCGCCTGCGGAACTTTACACGTTTGATCCAAAACTTAATCTATTTGTTCTTTTAGGTTTTGACTTGGATCTCCTGCGGAACTTAACACGTTTGACCCAAGTCTCCTTAAGTTATTAATTCCATTAAATATTAATTTCCATAAAAGGTTCCCAGTACTGACGTGGTGAGGCACATGGCCTTCTTGGATATGGGAGCAACCACCACCGACTAGACAAAACCTTTAATAGAAAGCTAATATTTAATTTCCTAAAATAACTTTAGGTTAACCAAAGAGAACAATCAAATCACAAGGAAAAGAAAGAAACAAAAGAACACAACTTCGAAAAAACATATTCGAAATACTAGAACGTAAGCCTCTTGTATTTGGTATTATTTCCATAAATAACTAGCATGATGCGGAAATAGAAATTACTAGTTATACCTTGTAGAAAAACCTCTTGATCTTCTACCGTATTCCTCTTCTTATCCCGGACGTCGTGTGGGCGACGATCTTCCGAGATGAGAACCACCACGCACCTTCTTCTTCTCCAAGCAAGGTTCGGCCACAAGAAGAACCACCTCCAAGGAAGAAGAACTTGATCACCACCAATGCTCCAAAGGATCTTCAAGATGAGGCTTCCTCCTCTTCTTCTTCTCCTTCCTAGGTCCGGCCACCAACAAGAGCTCCAAGAGATGTATGGTTCGGCCACCAAAAGAGAAGAAAGGAGAAAGGCTAGGGCCGGCCACAAGAAGAAGAAAAGAGGGAGAGAAAAATAAAATATTGTCTCTCTTCAAGGCACCTTAACCCCCTCTTTTATAATCCTTGGCCTTGACAATTAAGGAAACTTATTAAAAATAATATCAATAGCTTTCCTTAATATGAATTAATGAGGAATTAATAAAATAAAAACTCCCCATTAAATTCATATGGCCGGCCACAATTTAAAGAGAAGAAAAATTTCCAATCAACAAAAATTTCCTTATTTGTTCTTGTAAATTTAATTTCTCTTCAAAATCCCTTCATGGTTGATAAAAAGAAAATTTCTATAATTTTAATTTTATCAACATGTGGATAATATTTAAAGAGAAAATAAAACATCTCTCCAATCTACAAATAAGGAAAGAGATCTAATCTTTTTCTTTAATCTTTTGTAGATCTATTACAAGAGAGATATTTTAATTTTAATTCTCTTTAAATTATATCTTCCACATAATAATAAAAATTAAAATTAAATTTCTTTTTTAATTTATTTTGGCCGGACCTACTACCTTGGGTTCAAGCTAGGGCCGACCACCCAGCCCTAGCTTGGTTCCCAAGCTAGCTTGGCCGGCCCCTTATTGGTGGGTTTAGAAGGTGGGTATGGGTGGGTATAGAACTCTATAAATAAGAGGCTACGATAGGGACCGAGAGGAGGAATTGGTTTTGGTCTCCGATAAAATTAAGCATCCCGTGTTCGAACACACAACTTAATTTTATCAATGATAATTCATTCCACTAGAGAACTATCATTGAACTACCGCACCAATCCCAAATTACATTTTGGGCTCCTTCTTATTATGAGTGTGTTAGTCTCCGTGTTTAAGATATCGAATGTCCACTAATTAAGTGAGTTCGACAACTCATTTAATTAATATCTAAGTCCAAGAGTAGTACCACTCAACCTTATCGTCATGTCGGACTAAGTCCACTTGCAAGGTTTAACATGACAATCCTTATGAGCTCCTCTTGGGGACATTATCAACCTAGTATCTCTAGGACACAGTTTCCTTCTATAATCAACAACACACACTATAAGTGATACCATTTCCCAACTTATCGGGTTTATTGATTCATCGAACTAAATCTCACCCATTGATAAATTAAAGAAATAAATATCAAATATATGTGCTTGTTATTATATTAGGATTAAGAGCACACACTTCCATAATAACTGAGGTCTTTGTTCCTTTATAAAGTCAGTATAAAAGGAACGACCTCAAATGGTCCTACTCAATACACTCTGAGTGTACTAGTGTAATTATATAGTCAAGATAAACTAATACCTAATTACACTATGACCTTCTAATGGTTTGTTCCTTTCCATTCTGGTCGTGAGCTACTGTTTATAATTTATAAGGTACTGATAACATCATCTTCTGTATGTGACACCACATACTATGTTATCTACAATATAAATTAAATGAACAACTACAAACAAATGTAGACCATTTGACCAAATGTGATTCTTTATTCATAATGAATGTTTACAAAGCTTAGGCTTTCAGTATACACTCCAACACAAGGGTGCTAGCACACCTTTGTTTAGTTTTTCTCCACCCATTTGTTCGTGTGGATACTTCTAGAGGATCGTATATTTGACGATCTCGAGATTCGGCACTTCCTTGGACGAGCGGGATTTGTAAAGGGCACGTATCAAGGGTAAAAGGTTTTCTCCTTGTAAATCTAGTTTAGAACTAAGTCTAAGAAACTCGTACTCGTAAATTTTTGTTTTTATTTTACTTCGCACGGATCCGATGACAGGGGTTTCGGGGTTTCCGCGATGCGAAAAAGTGGTTTTCGGGGCCCGAAAAACCCAACATGACTTATATTGAAGGAGTCTAGTAAATGTGCTTCATTTACCTTGGATTAACAACTTCCTCAGTTACAAATCAAGTAATCTCATTAGTCTCATACTCTTTTATAAGTATTTCCTTTCTTTATTAAAGTGTTTTAACTAAACGTTGAAAGAACGAGAAAGGTAGATTCGTCTTAATCGCAGGACTTTTTGCACCCCTCTAGCCGATCGCCAAAGGTCCAACATAATCTATTTAAATTATTTGACAAGCTGGACTAATCCGATGGACCAATCTAAATTAATAACTCTAATTAAGGATGATAGCATTTTCAAAGGGTCAATTATTAATAATTCAAACATTCAGAAAATTGGCAATGTTGCCAGGAAGATGGGCTGATGCAACTCCTTTTGAAATTTTAGAATACTTCGATGGTGTAAAGTTTCTGACAATTTTAGAATACTTCGATGGTTTTGGTTTGAGAATGTGATGAGCTATCATTCAAAACCTGAGAATATGAGATCTTTCGAGTTCCTGCTAGCTTGATTTATGACTTTCTGTATTCTTCTCATCAGGGGACAAAAAATACAATATAAAGATTGTTACAGCAGTATCTTTATTCAATTTGCTCAAACCTTCCCCCTCGAAATATACAACCTTACAGTTCCTATCCAAATCTGGAAGATCTAATTAGGGATTGCGCTAGCTGCAGTTGCCATATATATGCATATATTGAGAGAGAGATATTCTGACATGAACAAACTAGGGTGATGGAGACCTGATGCTAACCCTAGCTTTCCTCTCCAAAAATGTTGGTTTCACAGGAGTCGAAGATATCTCAGCCCTGCAAGTCAGCATGGCCACTATTTCAGACATTGGGGGCCTCAAGTCTGGATATGGCTGAAGGCACAGCAGAGCAATTTGGCACACCTGCAACACTTCTTTCTCCACTGCTCCTTCTAGTAATTTTGGATCCACTATTTCATTCAGCCTTGATCTTTCATATAGCTTCCATGTCTGCAAAATGAATATTTTTTTAACTTTTTCTTTTGGTTTGTGTCTAGACTTCAATATGAGCTGAAGACAGATTCAGATATGAGGAAGAATTACATATTCTGGAAGATATTGCATCTCGATTGGAAGAGAAAGGTCTGTGTTGGTTCTGCAACAGATGATCTCCAGCACAATAACACCGAAGCTATAGATGTCGGCTTTGGCAGAAAGCTCTCCTCTCATAGCATATTCAGGTGCACAATACCCTCTGAATTTGTTGAAATACAATGTTTGAATGAACCTTCATTTCTCAAGTTGATTAGTGTGCAAAATGCAAATATGTGATTTTTGAATTGTAAGTTGCATGCTTTAAAGTCTTGTGTTTATTAATTATGTGATCTTTCTTTAGTAAATCCCATATATTAGGGGCTCCCTTGGTACGATAACTGTTGTTTTTTTACCTACAACATGCAAATCAACTTACAGAGTTCCTGCAAATCTTGTGCTGAGATAAGTTTGATCCTCTGGGAAGAACTTGGCCAAACCGAAGTCGCTGATCTTAGGTTGAAATTTCTCATCGAGGAGGATGTTGCTGGCCTTGATATCCCTATGAACAATCCTCAAGTTGGAGTCCTCATGCAAGTACTGTAATCCCCGTGCGATTCCTACAATGATTTGGAATCGCGTCTGCCAGTCTAAACATAGCTCGCTCTTTCCTGTTCCATTACCATTTGTTAAAATGATGAGTGTGACACGAGCAAGCAAAGCAATCGATATGGTCTCTTGGAAAATTTAGTAAAAACCAGATATGATTCTGTTCAAGCTCCCATTGGTCATGTACTCGTAGACAAGCAGGCGCTGGGAGCCTTCTGAGCAGCATCCGACGAGGCGAACGAGATTCCTATGTTGAATGCTCGTCAGCATTCTAACCTCTGCGAGGAACTCCGACTCGCCTTGCTGTGATTTCCCAACACTTAGCTGCTTCACTGCAATGATTCTTCCATCATCTAATACTCCCTGTTATCAATGCATAATTTGAACATATAGGGGAGCTGCATAGAGCCCAATAACAGGAAAAAAAAAAAAAGAAGATAGATCAACCTTATAGACTGGTCCAAATCCGCCTCCGCCGAGTTGGTTCTTGGGTTGGAAATCCTTTGTTGCTTTCTTCAAAGTTCGATAACTGAAGTAAGAAATCGTCCGAAGATTGCCGCTGAATGAATTAGGCACTGCAATTTGATAGAAACAAAAAACTCATTGATCATTTGTTCTTTTATTGGTTTGAGGTTTCAATTCACAGATGATGAAGAAGATGAGGATGTAGTTTACCAAGAGGGCCTTGGGTGGAGTTGACAATCTTCCATAAGGGGGCCTTCTTCTTCCTGTACCTCCAGCAAAACGCCATCTAGAGCAAAACTAACAAGCGAATTGACACATGGGAAGAGGAGAAATGGTGCTTGTTGGATTGGAGATGCAAACTCTGGACCGATCTCAGATTCGATCATTATAAAACATTGAATATGACGTTTCTTTTTATATGTTGGATATAATACAATTTAAGGTACTTTGGAAAAGCCGGTGCAGCATCATTCTGTTGGATCCGAGGCATAGTATGTCCTCTTCATCCTCATGGATTATGAGGTCGTTGGGAACAAGGAGGGATGGCAAATGATGGGAGGCGACTTCTACCAAGAGGAGCATGAAGCTTCTTGAGATCTTACTGCCATGAATTATCTTTTTTTTTTCTTTCTTCTTTTGTTTGATGCTTGGGAAGGAAACAATTGGACCAATTCCTCTACCTAGTTAACTCATTTTATTTATCTTAATTTAAATTTTAAAATAAAAAATTTATTAACCAGCATTATATTTGCTAAGAGTGGGATGAAGGAGATCATGATATAGTCAAGTTGGTTATCACATATTATATTTAGAGAATTGGATAATGATCAATTTCCGATGAAGTCGATAAAAATATCCTTTTATGTGATGACTTGCTAATGTTTACTTATTTTACTACTAATTTCATCTTTGTTTTTGCTAAAGAGTGGAATGAAGGATTTTCTTCTTAGAATAAATTTTGAGTAAAATGAGATATTTCTTAGAATGAATCATTTTATTTTTAAGTATTCGTTCAAAATTTCAAATAGTGCAATAAAACGTAAAAGCATGAATCATTTGAGCGTAGCACAGATGGAGAGTGCATGGTTCTGTGGCTGAAAGGTCCAGGGGTCGATCCCCGGGGTGTCACTGCCTGGGGTTAACGTCTCCACCATACACTTTCCACCTGTGTACCTGTATTTACTTTCCTCCATATCCGTGGGACCGACTCTAGGGGACCGCTGATATGAAGATTCCACATTTTTTATGAATCATTTGAGTTCTATTCTATTCATGCTTACCAAATGCAACTTTAATGAAAGGGATAAAACTCAATTGTAGTAATATAGTATTGCCAAAGGTATGGATTACCTACACTAGGTGGGATTATTCAAATTATACTTTATTTAAATTTAAAACCATTTCATCCACTAATACTTAAATTCTAATGCAAACATTATCATTTGTGTATGAATATACCCACGCACAACTATGATAAATAGAATTATTAAAAAAATCACATTTTATTTTGAAGAGTAATGTTACCCTATTTATCTTATAGTATGCACCTTGTGTGTTGGTGTTTAATTATTCGATACATAACGGAAGGTGTAAAAACTTAAATTAAATGACTTTTAAAAAAAATTCACAACAAAACAATTTTATTTAGATCGAACCAATGATCTTGTTTAATTATAAGAATTTTTATAAATTTTCTTATAATTCAACATGCAAACATTATAACATTTTATTTACAATTCTATAAAAAAAAATTAGAATCATTACCAGATATTTTTTGGATATGGAGTTTGTATCTAAGATTTATAGATTGTCGGAATTCTTTCAACACCACGATCTTCCTTACCAATTCTTCGAATCAATTGATGGATAAAAGTGAGGGCTAACTCTCCTAACTTTTCACACAAATCAACCATAGAATTTTTCATACCCGTCTCCTAACATGTTTACTGAAAAGATTTTAATAGACCATTGATATAATCATTACATGTTGATCAACCCTCCATTCATGTTTCACAAATAGAGCTAGGTGAAATTATCATTTTACCTCTCTATTTGTATCTAAAACCTTAAGTACCATTGATTCACTAGTGAACAGTTAATTCATAATCTAATATGAATTAGAGCGCTCAAACTATTCAGTGCTAGAATCAATACTTAAGAGAATCATAGTATCCTTTCGGAAGTTACGGATTCCATATCTATAAATCATATTTCTAGCTGAATGTATAACCGAGTCTCTAAAATGTAAGTGTTACGCATGTTGGACGTTGCATCAGTTGCAACATTACGAAGATGAAGGGGTGCCCATTCACCTTCATCTTCCTCAATTGAATGTCATCAAAGTATCGGTTTGTAACCGATGCTTGCTTCCTATTTATACTAGCGTCCAAGAGCAATTGACAAAAAAGGGTGAGTGCGACGGTGATCAGTACGACGGTGGGCAAAAGAGATCGTCCTATGGTCGGGATTTGGTTCGTGAAAAATATGAGGAGGTTCCAAAACGGTGATCTTCTCGACGATAGCAGCAACATCTTCACCGGCTTTGATTTCTTCTCGGAAGATCACTGTGAGTGTTTACAATTTTATTTCCTATTTATTTCATGCATATAATAGGCTACAATGGTATCAGAGCGATGCCTAATGCATGAAACTTGTCTCTTCTTCTGAAAAATGTCTCTGTTGCCGTCGCTATGCAAGATCGTGACTGGGTCGCGATTTGCTACCGATGTCGAGCCCCGAGAGGTTGCTGCCTATCAGCTTCCGTGGCCGGAGAGTGTCGACGACCACGTCGAGAGGCTGACAATCGACAATCACGGCAACCACGTTTGTCGCGACAGAAGAAGAGAGTGCCGTGGTTGCGACAGAGAAGAGAAAAAGAAGTTTAATCAATTAAAACTAATCGAATAAAACATATCTTAATCGATTTAAAGTCTGCGTAATTGATTAAACTGACGAAATGTAGTAAATCTGTATAGTCAATTGGTGTAATCGATTCAAGCACTGTAATCGATTAAATAGTTTTTTAATCGATCTTAGTAATCGATTAAAAAATGATAAACAGTATTTATTACGATTCATCCGTCAAATAATGTTGTGTTGAGAAAATTTTTGATTTTATTAAATAAAAAACAGAAGGAAAAGAAGAAATTCTTCTCAAAAACACGTAAAGATTAAAATTTAATTAAATATATTTATTAATTAATTAAATGCATATAGAAATATATTATTGATTAATAAATACATATTTAATTAATTTATAGTTCAATTAATTATAAATTGAACTAGAGTAATTTGTCGAATCAAACCCAGGTCTGATTTAAATCATTAGTTGATTTAAGTAAACTGATTTGATTCAATAATACCTAAATCTGGTATAAAAGCATTTGTTGATTTAATTCGATCAGTTTATTATTAAATTAATTAGGATGATTTTGATTACATAAGTTGAGCTGATCAAATATGATTAGATTAATTTTATTGTGTCAAATTTAATCAAAAAAATTAAATTTATTCTAATGGGTCAGACATAATCCAATGGGCATTGGATTGATCAAATAGACCTGAGTTTGATCAATAAGTCTGAAATTGACTTAAAATGGGTTAGATATAAACCAGAACAAACATAGATAAAACATCCTTTTCAATTAGATTAGTTCTGACTGGAAAATGGACTGAACACAGGAGCTGGTCAAAAGATCCAATGTATCAGTCACATGAGACTCCCCAAATAAAGAAAATTTGTTTTTCTTATTTGCTTGTATATTCTGTATATATTTGTTCTATATGTGAGAATTGAATATGACCGGTTTTGTTACTGGTTTGTCAGTTTTATACTGACATCATTATTTTCAACTTCAGATACCACAAACAATATACACGATGACTGGTCGCTATAAACGACAGCATGAGCCTTGGGAGGAGATCAAGAAGCTTGAATATGACTCGGATCACGGAGTCGGTTGGCTTATTGGTCGGCTCGCTTCGTTGTTTCGAAAACTCGAGCGAGAAGGGTATCCAACCCAGGACAAAGAAAGAAGATGAGCCCTGGTTTATTCACTGTCAGAACATCTTAGGCAGATAGCATTCCAGCTATAGGATGATTCTGAAGGGCACATCTCATATTCAGAGATGTGCGGGCAGTTACTAAAAT
This sequence comes from Zingiber officinale, assembly GCF_018446385.1. Taxonomy (NCBI): domain Eukaryota; kingdom Viridiplantae; phylum Streptophyta; class Magnoliopsida; order Zingiberales; family Zingiberaceae; genus Zingiber; species Zingiber officinale. Next base: position 71,202,322 of record NC_055997.1, on the reverse strand, counting down.
TGGAATAGGGTCCTAAAAAATCTGAGGAGGATCCAGAAATAGATCCTGAAGATTTTGAGGAGAATCCAAGTCCCGCAGAATCTGAGGATGATCCAGAAATGTATCCTAAAGATTTTGAGGAGGATCCTATTGGACCCCGTGGTAGTTTTGATGTGATCTACCAAGTTGGTTAGGTCCTGCTGTGTTTGATCCCTGTGTCTGAGTGTGCAGGAGCTTAGGAACACAGGAAGTCGAGCGGAAGACGCAGCTAGCGAGAAGGACGGCACGGGAAGGGAGCCGACGGGCTCGGTGCGTCCGAAGGACGAGAGAGCTGCGGAAGAGTACTCCGGTGGGCGTGAAGAGCGTACGCGGCGTTCGAGGGACGTTAAGCCGGGGCGGAAGGCTGCTCGAGGAAAAGGCCGGGAATTGGGTTCGGGTGAGCCCTATTCCGGTTGGCCACAATCACCCAAGAATGGAGCGTCGGAAGCTGGAAAAACCAAACTGGAAACTGTGCTGCCAGCTTGGAGGCGCCTCCAGCAGGCTTGGAGGCGCCTCTATCATGAAGGCACCTTCAACCCTGTTGAAGGCGCCTTCAACAGGTCAGATTTGACCGTTTGCGTTGCGGATAAATTTTATCCGCTGACCGAGCTGGAGGCGCCTTGAACCTTGTTGGAGGCACCTTGGACCCTCGGGATAGACTTTCCAAGAGCTATATAAAGGTCCCCTGGAGCTAGGAATTCAACAACAACTCAAGCAATCAATCTATAAGCAATTCCAAAACAATTAGTGAGCTTCAAAAATGTAAAAAACTTCTCCGCCTTCAGAGAAGGAGATTTTTCTTACTGCGCTCTTTTCTACTGTCCTGGATTAACAACCTCCTTGGTTGTAACCAGGTTAAATCCCTGAGTCTTTTCTGTTCCTATTTATTTTTCTGTTTCATTAATTTAGTTGCTGTTATTTTATTGCTGATTTAAATTCTGAGTTGAAATCCGAGGAGGGTAGTTTTTATTTTTTGTTTTCAGCAATTCACCCCCCTCTTGCCGGTCTCCGCTGCGCCTACAATTGGTATCAGAGCAAGATCACCTCAGAAGGACTAACCGCCAACTAAAGCACTACGATCAAGCTGATGGCCGGAGCAAACATCCATCCCCCGAAGTTCGACGGAGACTTCGCGACGTGGAAGCTCAAAATGGAGGTATTTTTTAAAACCGAATTTGACATTCTTTTAATAATGAAATATGACTATGCAGTTCCGAAAGATAAGGAGGAAAATACCTGGACGAAAAAGGAGCAAGCAAACTTCGTCGCTAACGGAAAGGCTGAGTTCCACCTACTCAGCGTTCTACCGCCGCAAGAGGTAAATCGGATCGGAAGCTACGACTCCGCGAAAGATCTCTGGGAAAAATTCTTGGAGTTTCACGAAGGTACTTCCGAAGCGAAGCTGGCGAAGCACGATATCCTCCGGAACCAGTTAACGAACCTCCTGATGAACCAAGGCGAGAAGGTAGCACAACTCCAAACGAGAATCAAGGAGCTGATAACGCAACTAACGAACCTTGGAGAAGAGGTAACCAACCGGGATTCTATCCGATACGCGCTCAATGCCTTCCCGAGAACTCCAGAGTGGGCCTCCTTAGTAGATGCGTATTACATCTCTAAGGACCTCGAGGTAAGTACTTTAGAACAATTATTTTCCACTTTTGAACTTCACGAATCTCGAGTTTCAGAACCCAACGGAGCAGAGAAGACAAGTCAGAACATTGCCTTAAAGGCAAAGATGAACAGTTCTGACTCCGAAGCCTTAGTCGACGAATCTGAAGCGGCACTACTGGTAAGACGCTTCAATAAGTTTTTCAGTTCTAATAAATTTAAATCACAGAGGCATCATCGAAAGAAGAGGACGGTTCGCTGCTATAACTGCAACGAAGAGGGGCACATCAAAGATGACTGCCCAAAGCTAAAGAGAAAGGAGAAAGAAAGGGAAAAGTCAAAATATAAGAAGCCAGAACCCTCCAAACACAAGAACCTAAAGGACACGTGGGATGATTCGTCATCCTCCGAATCGGAAGTCGAAGAATTCTCGGGACTAGCACTGATGGCCAACCATCAGCTAGAAGAAACGTCCAGCTCAGAGATGAGCATCGACGAAGGGGGAGGAACGTCAGAAGAAAACAGCAGTGAAGGGGGAGCGTCACCTGCTCAGGTAAGTAAGGTACGCAATCTAACCCCGTCTCAGTCATTTCGATTTATTAAAGTTCTTTCTAGAGAATTAGATAAATTAGAAAAAGAAAATGAAATTTTGAAATCAGAAAATGAAATTTTAAATTTAGAAATTAAAAAATTGAAAAATGATGCATGCTTAAAGAAATTTCCAAAGTCAAAAATTAGAATTTATGGTAAATTAAATTGGTATATAAGGAAGCATCAAGGTCAACTTAGGAAAATACCAAGAAACTAAGTACCCCCTAGATTTTTGAATAATCTTGTAGGAAGGAACCTCTATTGGATTCCAAAATCTGTACTTAATTAATTTTTCAAAAAATTGAAAGCTTACAGTGAGAAAATTAAACATTGAAATTCTTTATGGAAGCTTTGTCTAAGGAAGTGGTTGTTGCTCCAATAACCAAGAAGGTCTAGTGCCTCGCCACGACCTGGAAGCTAAAATATTGAAAAAAATATTTAATTAACTTTCTGAAAAAGCATTAAACAAGAATTAAAAAAAATGCTTTGAAAGTTTATCAAATATTTGTTAAAATAAACAAAAAAAAATCCTTAGATTTTTTTATTAATTGCCTTAGAAATTTTTTTTTTCAGTTTAAACTTAGAAATTTTTTTCAAAAATTCAAACTTACTTGAAAATATTTTTACTAAAGACCCCATTTTTGCTGTGATCAAAGGGGGAGAGAAAATTACAAGTTTATGGGGAGTTAGAAAAATTTAATATTTCTTTTATTATTTTTATAAAAAGTGTTGTAATTTTACAAATTGCAAAAATTATGTTTAACTTGTTAGTTTAGTCATTTTTCTTTAAAATTACTTTTTATGTCTATTTTAACCCTAACTTGAACTTGGGTTGATGCACATCAAAAAGGGGGAGATTGTTGGACCCCGTGGTAGTTTTGATGTGATCTACCAAGTTGGTTAGGTCCTGCTGTGTTTGATCCCCGTGTCTGAGTGTGCAGGAGCTTTGGAACACAGGAAGTCGAACGGAATACGCAGCTAGCGAGAAGGACGGCACGGGAAGGGAGCCGACGGGCTCGGTGCGTCCGAACGATGAGAGAACTACGGAAGAGTACTCCGGTAGGCGTGAAGAGCGTACGCGGCGTTCGAGGGACGTTAAGCCGGGACGGAAGGCTGCTCGAGGAAAAGACCGGGAATTGGGTTCGGGTGAGCCCTATTCCGGTTGGCCGTAATCACCCAAAAGAATGGAGCGTCGGAAGCTGGAAAAACCAAGCTAGAAACTGTGCTGTCAGCTTGGAGGCGCCTCCAGCAGGCTTGGAGGCGCTTCCATCATGAAGGCGCCTTCAACAGGTCAGATTTGACCGTTTGCGTTGCGGATAAAGTTTTATCCGCTGACCGAGCTGGAGGCGCCTTGAACCTTGTTGGAGGCACCTTGGACCCTCGGGATAGACTTTCCAGGAGCTATATAAAGGCCCCTGGAGCTAGGAATTCAACAACAACTCAAGCAATCAATCTGTAAGCAATTCCTAAGCAACTAGTGAGCTTCAAAAATGTAAAAGGCTTCTCCGCCTTCAGAGAAGGAGATTTTTCTTACTGCGCTCTTTTCTACTGTCCTAGATTAACAACCTCCTTGGTTGTAACCAGGTTAAATCCCTGAGTCTTTTCTGTTCCTATTTCTTTTTCTGTTTCATTAATTTAGTTATTATTATTTTATTACTGATTTAAATTCTGAGTTGAAATCCGAGGAGGGTAGTTTTTATTTTTTTATTTTCTGCAATTCACCCCCCTCTTGCCGGTCTCCGCTGCGCCTACAGATCCAGAGATGGATTCTGAAGAATCGGAGGAGGATCCTGAAGAGTGTGCAGAAGATCTAGAAATAGATCTGTGGATACATCTGAGTCGATCCACCCATCATCGAGTCCTGCATGAACAAGGTACAATTGCCCACTGCACTAGCATTTATCCTGGTGGGAGTGGTGCTAGCTTATCTATGTTACCAGTGTTCTGTTTACTGTCGTTATGTACGAACAGTATTAGCTCATTTAGTTTTTGAGTCATGTAATAATTGTTGGAGCAATCCCAATGGTCCGTGCGATCATGTGTTTTGGTGTTTGGACAAAGGGTTTAAGTTAAGATTACCCTCGTTATTTGATATGTGTATGTGAGTGTGCAGGTTTGTAGGATACACATATGACTCAGCTTGATAGCTTCGAGTCCGGTGAAGGATGGAGCATCCGAGGGACCGTGGACAAGGCAGCAAGGACAAGGGTCGAGGGAAGCTACTTCGAGGCATATGCGAAGGATGACATTGGGGACGAGCCACGAGCTTGGATGCATCCAAAGGACGAGAACCAAAGGAAGTAGGCTTGAAGGCAAGAGGTTAAGGCTGCAAAGAAAAGTTAAGTGATTCATGAGGGTACAAGTGCATGAGAGATTGTACTCAAGGAAAAATCCGGGAAGGGGAGGGGTACTGTAGCAGTCAACGGGTAGTGTAGCAGTTAACGACACTGTAGCATTCGACTGGTGCACTGTAGCAGTAGATTGATAGAGAGCCGTTGAGAAAGCCGTTCGACCGGCACCAGTCGACTAGTAATGGTAAAACAGCAGGGTTGTTTTCTTCCAAGCTCTATAAGAAGGAGCTTGGGATGGCCGGCTAAGGTGACGAAATTAGACTTGGTTAAAGCATAATTAGTAGTCACTAAGTGCTCAAGGTTTCCCTTGTGTCCAAGTGTTTTTTTTTTTGTGAGTGTTGTGGTCAGGTTTCTCCACCCATAAGGATGTTTGAGCTAGCCGGAGTTTTCGGGGACTAATCCACCGACGGATTAAGGGATCGTCTACCTTACGGACAACCGTGGAGTAGGAGTAAGTTATCTTCGAACCACGTTATATCAACGTGTATTGGTTTGCATTCCTTTCTTAGTCTTTGTCATTAGTATTCGTATTTGTGTTTGTATTATTGTATTTTCGCTAGCTCACTAACAAATAAGTAGGAAGCTATCAAATTGGGGGCGCCATCCATCCAACCCCCCCTTCTAGCCGGCCGCAAGATCCACATCAATTGGTATCAGAGCGAGGCCGCTCTCCATCGGACTAACCGCCGAGGAAGCTAAGAAGATGACCGGCTTGATAGAACTGCCGAAGTTCAAAGGAGGAAGTTTATGGGACATCACCTTTTGGATGGTGAAGATGAAGAACTTCTTTGAAACGGATTGGGACACAATGATGGTGGTGGAAGAGCCATTTGAAGTCCCTAAGGATAAGAAAGGGAAGAAGTTCCGACCACGACATTAGATGGAAGAGCAAACCACATGGTCAAAGGCAAACGATAAGGTAATATCAATTTTGGTAGATATTTTGCCTTCTAACGTGTTAAGTGATGTAGGTGAATACGAGAATGTCCACGAATTATGGAGCAAAGTGAAGAAAGTTCTAGGGAAAAAACTCATACCTACACAAGAGGAGAAAAGATTCGAAGAAAATGATGAAGTGGTCCAAGAGGAGAAGAAGGACCAATCGGATGAGGAGTCATCATCAACATTCTCAAGGGTTGAAGAAGAGTTCAAGACAAGTGAAGAAGAAGTCTTGGAGGTCAACCTAGTGGCACCCCCACCGAAATCAAGTCAAAGGACCATATAATATGCTCCGGGTGCAATGACAATGGACACTACAAGAGTAGATGTCCTTTAGGTAAGAAAGAGGTAACTCCTAAACTCAATTCAATTCCTTTAGAATCTAACTTGAGTTGTAGGAAGAAAAAGGAGAAGAAGCACATTAGATGTTTCACGTGTGGTGAGATGGGACACTACCACACAAGATACCCAAGGAAGAGAGAGCTCAAGAAGTTGGAGCATTTGAATAAGTGGGAGAAGAAGACGAGGAGCTTGAGTCAAGGGGGAGCTTCAAGGGGAAGGGAGGTATACCCTAGTTTGAATCGTAATTCAAGTTTAAATTCTTATACTCCCATGCATGCTAGGAATAATTGCCATTATTTACCCATGCAAAATTTTAGCTTTAGATATCATGATAGGAATAGGGTAAATATCGATTATAACCCTAGGAGACCTATGCATGATAGACCTAGACACGTTAAATTCTCATTACCTAAGGAGAAGAAGGTAATGGAGAACCTAGGCATTAATCCCAAGAAGGGGAGACACATGCCTAGAAAGGGTAGGTCTAGGAATGTCCAAGGTGGACATGTTGACTCTAGGTTTAGGAACCTAGAAAGGGAAAATCAAGCTTTGAAGACAAATCTTGATAAGTTAGAGAAAACCCTAGAAAGATTCAATGTTAGATCTAAGGGTTTAGGTATGGTGTTGGGTAGTCAAAGACCCAACAATGATAGATCGAGTCTAGGATACCGATCTAGTGTCTCCAATGCTAAGGGAAAGTCTTATGCTAGAGTTGCATATGACTATAGCAAGGAGAAGCCAATAAATGACACGAGAAAGTCATTTAAAGGTAAGGTTAAATTAACCAAAGACAAGGTGTCTAAAGTTAAAAAGGTTAGGTTTGTAGGTCAAGTGTCACCGGAGGTGCACCGATGTGGCCTAGCAATTTTGGATAAGTCATATAGGGAGGTGGCTAAGACTAAGAGCTCTAGGGGGAGCTCAAAGATTCAATTTAGGACCCATGACAAATGGATCTCAAGTGGATTTTACTTGGGAGTCTAGAGTGTTGGTGCAGGAAGCATCCGACGATCAAACCTAAGTTTTGATAATGGCAAAGGATTCAAAGTTAAGATGTGTGGTGATCTAACGGTCTGAATGAGATTGCAGGAAAGTCCTAAGTGTACTTAGGCAAAAGCCCTAGCTACGGTTAGGCAAGGTGAAAACCCTAGGGGGTGGTAACACTAGGTCATAGGGGTGGTAACCCTAGGTCATAGGGGGTGGTAACCCTATGCGGAAAGTCTTGGTGGGTCGAGTGCTTCAGGCAAAAGTCATAGGGGGGTAACCCTAGGTGGAAAGTCCTGGTGTCGCGAACCAGGTGAAATACTGGACCAGCCGGGAAGCGGAAGTCCAGCAGAAAGTCCGGAAGCATCGAGCACCGAGCAAAAGTCCAGTCGATCTGGAGGATCGCACTGGTATCAGGTAAATCTCCTGAGTGGAGTAGGTGAGGACGCGTTCCCCGTAGAGGGAACAGTAGGCGTCGGGTCGACCTAGGGTTTCCGGTTGGAAATCCGAAGTCAGACCCGGACAGTCCAGAGACTGTCATTATATTTTGTTATCATATTTGTTGTTGTTTTGTGCTAACTTTGTATTGCAGAGTATGTGTTTAGGACTACACTTTTGCAGGAGCAAAGGAGCACAAGTTTAGCTCGGATGAACAGTGTCTGAGGTGCCTCCATGGAGCTTGGAGGTGCCTCGGGTGCAAAAGATGAGCTGGCTGCGAAGCAGGGTTGGAGGCACCTTGAAGGAGGCTCAAGGCGCCTTGGACTGGAGGATGAAGGCGCCTTGAGGAAGCATGAAGGCGCCTTGAACCTGATAAGGTTCGACCAGTTCAGCCCGTATCTCAGCGTATGACTCGGCCAGCATAGAGGCGCCTTGGATGGCTTTCAAGGTGCCTTGAACACCCTTTATAAGAGGGTTTCGACCAGCAGCTCAGAACAACTCATTCCAAGTGATCCTCTTGCTGTGTGTTGCTAAATCAACAACTCGGAAGTGCTGCGACTCGACACCGATGACCCGGAGCTTCGCTTTTTCATCCATTGTTGTCGGTATAAGATTTCTGGTTTAAATTAAGCTGTAAATTGTTATACTTGTAAACCTTATCGAGCTTATAGTTGTTGCCCACGGAAAGCGATCAAGGATCACGGGCTTTCGAGTAGGAGTCGATCTAGACTCCGAACGAAGTAAATCCTTGTGTTCTTTCTGTTTTCTTTTATTTATTCCACTGCGTGTTTTAATTCCGATAGTTTTACGATTCTAAACCGAGTGAAAGCCACAGGCGCTATTCCCCCCCCCCCCCCCCTCTAACGCGTCTCGATCCAACAATTAGTATCAAAGCGGAGTCATTTTGAATCGGTGCAACCACCATTCAAAATAATTTTTTCGTGGTATTTTCAGATTTTTCGGAGTCAATTAGAATTTAGCTTTATAGTTATATTCTAATTCTTTTCTCGAATCGGTTTTTGCTCGAAGTTGGTGCAACACCACTCGAGATCGTTTTCTTTTAACTACTTCCTGCACTACTAATCCAGGACCAAGTCCTGGAATTTTCTTGTCGTTTATTTTCTTCATAGTTGATCTAAAATGGCCCAACAAGAGGGTTATAGCACTGTCCGTCCCCCGCTCTTCACCGGAGAGGACTTTGGTTACTCAAAGGGCAGAATGGAGAATTTCCTGAAGATCCAGTTCGAGACGTGGATGATCATCAAGACTGGTTTGGATCTGCCAACGGATAAAGACGGCAATCCTACACCCTGTGAGGACTAGGAACCTGCATTAATCAAGAAGGTGGAGGCAAATGCCAGAGCAACTTATACCCTCCAGTGCGGATTAACAAAGGAGGAACTAAACCGCGTCGGTCCATTCTCAATCGCCAAGGAGCTATGGGAGAAGCTGATCGAGCTTCACGAAGGGACCTCTGATACCAAGGTAAGTAAAAGAGATCTTTTACTTAATAAATTATATAATCTGAAAATGCAGGAAGGTAAGACAGCAAGTTCATTGCACGTAAGAATTCAAGACATCCTCAATTCTCTCCACGGAATCGGGCAAAAGATAGAGAATCGGGACGTCATAAGGTACGCACTAAACTCGTTTCCAAGGAGCACATTGTGGGCATCAATGGTAGATGCCTACAAAGTCTCCAAGGATTTATCTTCAATAAAGTTAGATGAATTATTCTGTGAGTTTGAATTACATGAGCAGACTAATGCACAGCCAACCGAGAAGGGGGTTGATTTGGTTGCAGGTACTAGTCGAACGCACGAACCGAGATCACGATGAAGAACTGAACCAGAGTCAGAAGAAGAACCTGACTCAGATGATGAAGATGAAGAACTAACAACTGAGCTTATGAACCTTGTGAACAGACTCTACAAGAAGAAGAAAGGCTTCAACAAGAAGGACCTAAAGAAGGCAGTCCAATCCAAGGAGGCCCAACCAAGTTCTAAGGTAAAATTCGAAGTGATATGTTACGGGTGCAACCAGAAGGGGCACATCAAGGCCAACTGCTCTAATCAAAAGGATGCAAAGAAGCAAAGAAGGAAGAAGGCCTTAAAGGCGATATGGGATGAATCTTCCTCAAAAGACGACGACGACAAACTCGATCAGACGAGTTTACTTGCGCTGATGGCCCGGGACCAGATCGACGAATCCGAGAGCGAGATCGAGTCGGAGGCCGAGTCCGAGTCCGAGCGAAGCCACTGATCCGTATCCATTTCCGAATGGCCCGATCCCTCTGTAAGTATCCCTCGACTCAATAACTTAGTCAATTATTTATTACGAAAATTAGCTAAATCGAATCTATGAATTAAGTCACTTCTAAAGGAAGTAGTTGTCCTTAAAGAAGTGACTGACTCCAAATCTTTGACTGAACTAGTTCAGACTGGAAACTCAACTCAAGGTCAAAAACTTGAAGAAGAGAACTCCAATATGAAAACTCAAGTCAAGGATCTGGAGAAAACACTAGAACGATTTTCTTTAGGTTCCAAGAATCTTGACCTAATTCTTGGGACACAAAGAGCCGTGTACAATAGAACTGGTCTAGGATTTAAACCAAAAAGGAAATACAAATCTTACTTATCTCTTGTAGAAAGAACAAATAGAAAAACAGTCCAAGCATGGATCCCCAAGTCCAAATTGATTAATCAAGCTGGACTTGGTCAATATTGGATCCCGAAAGATCAAATACACTACCTCGATAGACCAGGGGGAACAAAAAGAAAAATAATATTAATAAAATGAACATAATTTCCAATTAAATTAAAAAATTCAAAAATAAATTCAAAAATTTAAAATTCAAAATTCAATTAAAAATTTAAAATTAAATTAAAATTCAAAATTCAATTAAGAAATTCGAAATTAAATTAAAATTCAAAATTCAATTAAAAAAACTCGAAATTAAATTAAAATTCAAAAATAAAAAAATTCAAAATTAAAATTAAATCAAAAAAAAATTAGAAGGAGGATCCAGAATAGTTGGCACCCCCAACTAAACTACCCGACTGGGTAACCAAACTTAATCTACCCGAAATGGGTAAACAAGAGTAGACTACCCGGCAGGGTAATTAAGATTAGATTAAAAGGAGCTAGATTTAACTTGACCCAAGGTATTGGTGAAGTTTTTGGATGAAAGTACATTAGGGAAGCTTGGGTATCGCATGTCTAGGAAGATATGGTTTCGACCTGGTGCATTTGGCCAAATGGAACTGACCGAAGCTACCCTTAAATGGATCCTAACTAGTTAGACCAAGGTTTAGTATTAAGTTCAATGGGTAGGACTATTTGGAAAACCTCGAAGGCATGGTTACTTTAATGAGTTCCTTGTGACTCACCATAGCCCAGAAGTTTATCCAAAGAATGTTTACTTGTTGAACCCAAAGCTAAACCTGAATCTAACACAAAGTTAAACATAACCCTAAAATTGAACCTCAATTTATCTCACAAAAAATATAGGATTCCCTGATTGAAAATTTAGATCGGGTGAGATGACTAAGGAATTTAAAATTCAAATTCAAAATTAAATTCATAATTAATATTTTTTTTAATAAAATCCTTTAAAAACTTAATTTCAAAATTCTTTTAAAAAAAATCATTTTAAAAAAATCTTTTAAAACTTAATTTCAAAACTATTTGAAAAATATTTGAAAAATCTTTTAAAAAAAATCATTTTAAAAAATCTTTTAAAAACTGATTTTCAAAACTATTTTTAAAAATCTTTTAAAACTTATTTTCAAAATTACTTGAAAAGTCTTTTAAAAATCATTTAAAATCTTTTAAAACTTATTTTCAAAAGTATTTTAAAAATCTTTTAAAACTTAGTTTCAAAATTATTTGAAAAATTTTTTCTTTTAAAACTTATTTTCAAAAGTATTTTAAAAATCTTTTAAAACTAGTTTCAAAATTATTTGAAAAATTTTTCTTTTAAAACTTATTTTCATAATTATTTTAAAAATATTTCAAAATTAAAAATTATTTTTTTTCAAATTATTTTTCAAACATTAATTATTTTTTCAAAATTAATTAAACTTAAAATTATTTTTCAAACTTAAAATTATTTTCCAAATTCAATTAACTTAAAACTTATTTGTCAAAGTTAATTTAAAATTAATTAAACTCATATCACAATTCAAACAAAAAAAAACAACTGTGGCGCCTGTCGGAGGCGCCTCCCATACACGGGAGGCGCCCTAGAAAGCGGCGGGAAAACTCCCACCGCCTGAAACTAAGGCGCCTCGGATCATGTTCGAGGCGCCTTCAACGACTTTATAAGGCACCTTAAACTCCTGTTTAAGGCGCCTTCAATAGATAATATTGAAACGAACAGAAGTGTTTCTGCTCGTTTTCTGCCGACGCCGAGCACGCGATACTCGTGCGATTTCTTCACGATCTAAGGCGCCTTCAACCTGTTCCTCCCCTTCTACACCCCACAATGCCTCCTAAGTAAACTCTAAACACTTCCCAGTAAATTTTTACATAATCTTTGTGCTTATGTTGCCAATTTTTGTGTAAAAACGTTGAAAATAGGAAACGACGTCAAGTCGATCCCAATCCGGCTAGACTCCTATCAACCGACCTCAGATTCCCAACTGACCAACTTAGGGCTACATTTGCTAACTTCAAATTTAACCTTATCAAACCTAGATACGTAAATAGGCCCTTTTTTAATCAGTACTGTCACCCATCGGTCCAGATGATAGAATACTATCAGCTGGACAAATTGGTTTACTGTAGTAATGCAGTAAATCATGATTTATGTGCATAGTTCTATCACAACCTTGAAAGGGTTGATGATCGCACATACTCCTCTAGAGTCGGTAGCACTGACATCCAGCTTACCCCCACTTTGTTACCTACCGCCTTAGGGCTTAGAGCGTCAGAGTGTACTTTCCTGTGCTACCCCGGTAGGGATCTGCCATTTGGCGATCCCTACTCTCATATTACGGTAGACACTATCTATACGTACTTTTGGGGGGGGGGGGGAGAGACCACTCGGCTTGACTGAGTTCAGGTCAGTTTTTCTTAGAGTCCAGGACTATGTTATGTATAGGGTCCTGACAGCCTGCATACTGTCGATCTCATCTCGGGATGTCCCGAAGATGCGATCCTCACATTCATTCTTTCTATATGCCCTGAGTCACCGTTTGGACATTGATATAGTCTTACACATGTTCCAGAACATTATCTCAGCATCTAGTACAGTCACATCTCGTATAGTACATATGCCCTACTGCCATATTTTGACTTCCATCTTTTCGACCATCGAGGGCATAGATGTGACCAGAAGGACAGTTATCCCCTTAACCATATACGACGAACTAGGGTCACGCAGTTGTAGACTAGCCCATGCTGAGGTCAACGCTGATGGAGTTCTAGCCTGGACAGGTCGACCACAGCCAGCCGCTGCCCCTATCGCTCCAGAGGCCGAGGACATACCAGGCGAGGGAGAGGAGTGGGACGACTTCTTAGCCGAGGATTTTTTCACAGATCCTTCTTCCTCTGCCGGGCCCTCCACATCAGCCTGGCTTTCATCTTCGGCATCACTTTCTGTAGAGGATAGATTCACTCGGCTCGAGATCGAGTCCTCTCAGACGCGACGAGCTGTGCTAGATAGTCATCGCTTCCTTCGATCTATGCGATCCGAGATAGCTACTGGGTTCGAGTCTCTCCGAGGCGAGATACGGCGTCAGGGACAGCCTCAGCCGGCCCCCGAGCAGCCTCTAGCTGATCCTCCAGCTAACGATCCACCTGCTTGACTCTATCTTTTTAGATTGTCTGGATATGTCACTTACTTTTTGGACCTGGATATCTTACTCATCTTTGGTTGTATCATGAAGTTGGTCATCTTATGTTTAGATGACTTATGTTTTAATTCAGTACTTATTTGTTCCTTTTTTTTTCAAAATTGTGAGTATAATTTCAAAACCACTGTTAAATTGTTCTTAAAAAACTCTAGGAAAAATAATGATTTCAAATCCCCTTTTCTTAGAATTTTCAAAAATTGGACTTAGTTTAGGCTTTACCCTAGAAATCATGTTCCCCTAAATTTAAGCCAGAGCATCTCACAAACACCTAGGTATACCTTGCTTGTGCTTGAAAAACATAGAATGGTGTGAAATGCATAGGGTATAGCCTGGACTCAAGAATGCTTATTTCTGTGCATCAATATGAGTCTGGGCGTTAAATACTTTATTAATGGCAATCAAGTCAAGTCTTCCAGACTTAGTCAAATCTAACTGGACTAAATGACTTTACTTGACTAACCAAGTGAAAGCTGCTGCCCTCTAGGCAATCAGCAAGTAGCTAAAGGTTAGATAGTTGGTGAAGGAAATAGAAATATTAAGCTTAAGCATGCTTGTAATTTAAGGCTCTGATCAAGACAAGTTAAATAAGTTAACTCATGCTTGGACTTAAGGACCAACTGAATAAATAACTTAAATTTTTAGCTACTCTCTCTTCATCCTAAAAATTAACAAGTTCTTACTCCTAATTGTTCAAAAAATAAGTATTATTCAAAATTAAGATAAGACCCTTTTTCCACTTAAGCTATATTTTCAAAATTCAATGCTTGCAAAAGGCTTAGCTAAGTGATTCATAGAGCAAATTTCAAACTTTTTCAAACTTAGCCAACCTTGAAACCTAACTTTAAAAATTCTTGCTAAGATATTTTTCTAAGTCACCTTTCAGATAGTTTTGCAAAATTTTAACCTAGTTCTTTCAAAATTTTAGGTGAAAATTTATTTTTCAACTTAGCACTTATCCTGTTTTCTTTTCATAGCCTAATTTACTTTTCAAAAAGAAAAATTGAAAATTGTTTAAAACTGGCTTATTTTTGATAAATGGCAAAGGGGGAGAGTAGGAAATTCAAAATTAAAAATTCAAAAAGGAAGCCTTGTATTAAGGGGGAGCTTCACAAAAGTTTAAGTGTTAGCTTAAGTTATGCTTTTATTTGAATTTATATACTTAAGCTTGCTCACTTAAAACCTTTTAATATACTTATGCATTTGTTTTACTTAACTTTGAATTTGGGTTGCCATAATCAAAAAGGGGGAGATTGTTGGTGCGGGAAGCATCCGACGATCGAACCTAAGTTTTGATAATGGCAAAGGATTCAAAGTTAAGATGTGTGGTGATCTAACGGTCTGAATGAGATTGCAGGAAAGTCCTAAGTGTACTTAGGCAAAAGCCCTAGCTGCGGTTAGGCAAGGTGAAACCCCTAGGGGGTGGTAACACTAGGTCATAGGGGTGGTAACCCTAGGTCATAGGGGGTGGTAACCCTATGCGGAAAGTCTTGGTGGGTCGAGTGCTTCAGGCAAAAGTCCTAGGGGGAGGTAACACTAGGTCATAGGGGTGGTAACCCTAGGTCATAGGGGGTGGTAACCCTATGCGGAAAGTCTTGGTGGGTCGAGTGCTTCAGGCAAAAGTCCTAGGGGGAGGTAACCCTAGGTGGAAAGTCCTGGTGTCGTGAACCAGGTGAAAGACTGGACCAGCCGGGAAGCAGAAGTCTAGCAGAAAGTTCGGAAGCATCGAGCACTGAGCAAAAGTCCAGTCGATCTGGAGGATCGCACTGGCATCAGGTAAATCTCCTGAGTGAAGTAGGTGAGGACGCGTTCCCCGTAAAGGGAACAGTAGGCGTCGGGTCGACCTAGGATTTCCGGTTGAAAACTGAAGTCAGACCCGGACAGTCCAGAGACTGCCATTATATTCTGTTATCATATTTACTGTTGTTTTGTGCTAACTTTGTGTTGAAGGGTATGTGTTTAGGACTAACACTTTTGCAGGAGCAAAGGAGCACAAGTTTACCTCGGATGAACAGTGTCCGAGGCGCCTCCATGGAGCTTGGAGGCGCCTCGAGTGCAAAAGATGAGCTAGCTGCGAAGCAGGCTTGGAGGCGCCTTAAAGGAGGCTCAAGGCGCCTTGGACTGGAGGATGAAGGCGCCTTGAACTTGATAAGGTTCGACCAGTTCAGCCCGTATATCAGTGTATGACTCGGCTAGCATAGAGGCGCCTTGGATGGCTTTCAAGGCGCCTTGAACACCCTTTATAAGAGGGTTTCGACCAGCAGCTCAGAACAACTCATTCCAAGTGATCCTCTTACTGTGTGCTGCTAAATCAACGACCCGGAAGTGCTGCGACTCGACACCGATGACCCGGAGCTTCGCTTTTTCATCCATTGTTGTCGGTATAAGATTTCTGGTTTAAATTCAGCTGTAAATTGTTATACTTGTAAACCTTATCGAGCTTATAGTTGTTGCCCACGGAAAGTGATCAAGGATCGTGGGCCTTCGAGTAGGAGTCGATCTAGACTCCGAACGAAGTAAATTCTTGTGTTCTTTCTGTTTGCTTTTATTTATTCCGCTGCGTGTTTTAACTCCGATAGTTTTATGATTCCGAACTGAGTGAAAGTCACGAGCGCTATTCACCCCCCCCCCCTCTAGAATGTCTCGATCCAACATAGAGGAGCCATGGAGTGTTCTAAATAGTTTGGAGACGGACTTGAGTCTCAAACCTAGGGATTTGGCTCACATGAAATATGTTTCATGCAAGGAAATATGACATTAGGGTCATATTCCATGATAATTAGTTTTGGATGTATAGATGTCGTATAAACCAATGCTAGGGATGCATTGTGGGTTGATATCGACAAATACATCAAGAGGAAGTCAAAACTAAGACTGTAGGTCAAGTGTCACCGGAGGTGCACCAATGTAGCCTAGCAATTGTGGATGAGTCATATAGGGAGGTGGCTAAGACTAAGAGCTCTAGGGGGAGCTCAAAGATTCAATTTAGGACCCATGACAAATGGATCTCAAGTGGATTTTACTTGGGAGTCTAGAGGAGCCATGGAGTGTGCCAAATGGTTTGGAGACGGACTTGAGTCTCAAACCTAGGGATTTGGCTCACATGAAATATGTTTCATGCAAGGAAATATGACATTAGGGTCATATTGCATGATAATTAGTTTTGGATGTATAGATGTCGTATAAACCAATGCTAGGGATGCATTGTGGGTTAGTATGAGCAAATACATCAAGAGGAAGCCAAAACTAGGACTTTAGGTTAAGGTTCAATTGAACCATTTAGCTAGTTTTGGATTTTGTGTCAATCTTGGAATTGGTGATAGATACATTTTGTAATGTATTTTTTTCAAGTAGACAAGGGTAAAATAGACCTCTCTACAAAATTTGGAAATTTTTGAAGGCTATGAAATTTCTGGTGCATTTCTGAAGTTAGCTAGAAAAGGTTGATTTATATAGAAATAGGGTACCAGTCGACTGGTGCAGATATCAGTCGATTGGTAACAGTGTTTTTGAGTACAAAATGTGTCTGTAAGCTCATTTTGATGAGGACAGTCGACTAGTGCCAATACCAGTCGACTGGTAACAGTATTTTTCAACCACGGAATGCTTCTGTAAGTTTATGTCAAGGGGATCAATCGACTAGTACCAAGGGACAGTCGACTGATACCAGCCTGAAAATGTTTTTCACTGCTGATTATGACCGTCTCAACTCGTTTAGTCCTATGAAGTCCATGGGGGATAAATACATGAGTTTAAGGTTAGTTTGGATGACAAGTTTTCAACAATTGGAATATTATTGGAGAACATTTTGGATGTTAGGCAAATGGGGAGAAGTAAGGTTTAGTTGGAAAAACCTTAAGTGTCTTTGCTTAGAGGGAGTCTTGTGATAGGTTCTTAAAAAATCCCTGTGGGGAAATCCTAGCTCATTGGGGAGCTTAGGTGTAGGGGGAGCCTTGTGATAGGTTTCAGTACATGTTTGCATTTTGCATTCGGCGGTGTAAGTCCAAGTGTGTAGCCTTGGCAACATAAATCTATTCAGCGGTGTAAGTCCAAGTGTGTAACATTGGCAATGTAAGGTCATTCGGCGGTGTAAGTCTAAGTGTGTAGCCTTGGCAACATAAGTCTATTTGTTATCAACATTGTTATTTGCTATTTGTTTTTCCTAATTTAAATGTATTGCCAAACATCAAAAAGGGGGAGATTGTTGGAGCAATCTCAATGGTCCGTGTGATCATATGTTTTGGTGTTTGGGCAAAGGGTTTAAGTTAGGATTACCCTCGTTATTTGATATGTGTATGTGAGTGTGCAGGTTTGCAGGATACACATATGACTCAGCTTGATGATTTTGGGTCCGGTGAAGGATGGAGCATCCGAGGGACCATGGACAAGACAGCAAGGACAAGGGTCGAGGGAATCGACTTCGAGGCATACGCGAAGGATGGCATTGAGGGCGAGCCGCGGGCTTGGATGCATTCGAGGGACGAGAACCAAAGGAAGTAGGCTTGAAGGCAAGAGGTTAGCCTGCAAAGAAGAGTCAAGTGGGTCATGAGGGTATGAGTGCATGGGAGATTGTACTCAAGGAAAAATCCGGGGGGGGGGGGGGTTACTGTAGCAGTCAACGAGTAGTGTAGCAGTTAATGACACTGTAGCAGTTACTGTAGCATTCGACTAGTGCACTGTAGCAGTCAACTGATAGAGAGTCATTGAGAGAGCTGTTGGGTTGACACCAATCTACTGGTAATGGTAAAATAGCAGGGTTGTTTTCTTCCAAACTCTATAAGAAGGAGCTTGGAATGGCCAGCCAAGGTGTCGAAATTAGACTTGGTTAAAGCCTAATTAGCAGTCACTAAGTGCTCAAGGTTTCCCTTGTGTCCAAGTGTTTTTTGGTGAGTGTTGTGGTGAGGTTTCTCCACCACCCACAAGGAGGTTTGAGCTAGCCAGAGTTTCCGGGGACTAATCCACCAACGGATTGAGGAATCATCCACCTTACGGACAACCGTGGAGTAGGAGCAAGTTATCTCCGAGCCACGTTATATCGACGTGTATTGGTTTGCATTCCTTTCTTAGTCTTTGTCATTAGCATTCGTATTTGTGTTTGTATTATTATATTTTTGCTTGCGCACTAACAAATACGTAGGAAGCTATCGAATTAGGGGTGTCGTCCATTCAACCCCCTTCTAGCCAGCCGCAAGATCCCCATCAATTAGTATCAGAGCGAGGCCGCTCTCCGTCGGACTAACCGTCGAGGAAGCTAAGAAGATGACCGACTTGATAGAATCGTCGAAGTTCAAAGGAGGAGACTTATGGGACATCACCTTTTGGATGGTGAAGATGCAGAACTTCTTCGAGACTGATTGGGACACAATGATGGTGGTAGAAGAGCCATTTGAAGTCTCGAAGGATAAGAAAGGGAAGAAGCTCTGACCACGACATTTGATCGAAGAGCAACCCACATGGTCAAAGGCAAACGATAAGGTAATATCAATTTTGGTAGATATTTTGCCTTCTAACATATTAAGTGATGTAGATGAATACGAGAATGCCCACGAATTGTGGAGCAAAGTGAAAAAAGTTCTAGGGAAAGAACTCATACCTACACAAGAGGAGAAAAGATTCGCAGAAAATGATGAAGTGGTCCAAGTGGAGAAGAAGGACCAATCAGATGAGGAGTCATCATCAACATTCTCAAGGGTTGAAGAAGAGTCCAAGCTATATATGTGGAGTACCATCGGGTATCAACCGGCAATAAATGGATATATGTAGGAAACAATGCAAGAATTGAAGTCAAAGGAATTGACACTTGTAAGCTCAACCTACGTGGTGGGCATACCTTGTTTCAATATAATGTCCTGTATGCTCCTAAGATTCAACGGAATCTAGTTTTTGTCACTTGTCTTCTTAATTTAGATTATTGTGTAAATTTTTATAGCCGTTGTGTAGAACTTCGAATTAACTCTGTGTTAATTGGGTATGGTTATATAACAAATGATTTTATGGTTCTTGATGTAAAACCAAATAATAATGATGGTTATTTTTCAAACATTGCTCTTACTAGTAATACTGATGTTAATGATGAAATTTGGCATGCTAGACTAGGACATATAGGACAAGAACGAATGAATAGATTAGCTAAGGAGGGTCTTTTAGGCACTTATGCTAAAATTAACTTGTCTATATGTGAGCATTGTCTTGCTGGAAAGGCAACTAGGAAACCATTTGATAAAGCTATTAGGGCTGAATCACCATTGCAATTAATTCATTCGAATATTTGTGATCCAACGAATGTGAAGGCTAGAAATGGAAGTTCTTATTTCATTACATTTATTGATGACTTCACACGTTTTGATCATGTGTATTTGATTTCTCACAAATCTAATGCATTAGATTGCTTCATTCGTTACTTGTAAGGATGACAATGGGGCGGGGCGGGGGCGGGTTTGTCATCCCCATCCCCGCCCCATTCTCAATTTTTCGGGTTCAAGGATTCTCCGAACCTGAACCCACGGGGATCAAATCTCCATCCCTCCTCATTCCCAAATTTTATTATTATTATTATTATTATTATTATTATTTAATAATTATTATGATTTAATAATTTTTATTAATTATAATATTAATATCAATATTATTATTATTATTATTATTATTTTTAAAGATTTTAATATTAATATTAACACTATTATTAATATTTTTTTAAATCATATTATTATTTATTAATAATAATAATATTCGACGCGGGTTCAGGGATGGGGATAGTATTGGCCCATCCCCGAAAAAATCGGGGATCCCCATCCCCATTTCGGATTTTTCCCGCGGTGCCCCGAACCCACAAAGAAAATTGTCATCCCTAGTTACTTGAACGAAGTTGAGAATCAATTGGAACGTAAGATTAAAACCTTACGCACTGACCGTGAATGTGAATATTTGTCTGATTAGTTCAAGACAATGTGTAATGAGAAAGAAATTATTAGACATCTAACTATCCCTAGAACTCCACAGCAAAATGGGGTTGTTGAAAGAAGAAATATGACTCTTCTTGAAATGGTTAGGTCTATGATGGCACGGCCTAATTTGTCAATC
Source organism: Zingiber officinale (assembly GCF_018446385.1). Classification (NCBI taxonomy): domain Eukaryota; kingdom Viridiplantae; phylum Streptophyta; class Magnoliopsida; order Zingiberales; family Zingiberaceae; genus Zingiber; species Zingiber officinale. The sequence continues at coordinate 71,182,116 of NC_055997.1, read as the reverse complement.
TCCTATTGGGGAGATGCATTATTAGTTGCGGCCTATATACTTAACAAAGTGTCTTCAAAGTCAGTTCCATCTACCTCACATGAATGTTAAACAGGCAGAAAACCAGATTTGAATAATCTGAAACCTTGGGGGTCAGCTGCCTACGTTCATGATAAAACTTACGAACATGGAAAATTAGGACCTAGAGGTAAGAAGTGTATCTTTATAAGGTATTCTAAGACTTCTAAGGGTTATGTTTTTATTGATGAGCGACAAGATGGAACCATCTCTAAAATAGAGTCGAGATGCTACTTTTCTTAAAACTGAGTTCCCAACACGAGGTGAAGTTGATAAAACAATTCCTCTATATAAGATAGAGGAAGAGGATAATGTTCCTTTATCAACAAATCAGGAGATGTCAGAATCTAGTCAACCTAATAGGAGTAATTTGTCACTGAATGAGTCAGTTTCTCAACAGTCTAACTTACGAAGAAGTAGTCGTTAGATTATTCCTTAGAGAAGGTCTGATATTGAGATTGAGGCATTGATGATTCTCCCAGTTGAAGATAATGAACCTCGAATAGTTGAGGAAGTTTTAAGATGCTTAGTTAGAAAAGAATGGAAAGTCGCAATGGATGAAGAAATGGAGTCAATGAGAAAAGAATCAAGTTTAGAATTTAGTTGATCTTCCTCCGGGCCGAAGGGCTTTTGGTAATAAGTGGATTCTCAAAATAAAGAGGAAAGCAGATGGATCAATTAATCAATACAAAGCTCGATTAGTTGCAAAAGGATATACCCAAATGGAGGGAATTGACTTTGAAGAGGCATTCTCCCCAGTTGTGAAGTTGTGTCAATACGTATCATCCTAGCTATAGTAGCACAATTTGACATGGAATTACATCAAATAGATGTAAAAATAACTTTCCTTAATGGTAATTTTGACGAAGAAATCTATATGGTACAACCAGAAGGTTACGTTGCTGAAGGCCAAGAGAATAAAGTATGTAGACTTAAGAAGTCTATATATGGGCTAAAGCAAGCGTCAAGATAATGGAACATAAGATTTAATGAAGTCATTTTGTCTTATAGTTTCGAAATGATCAATGAGGATCATTGTATTTACCTTAGAAAGGAAAAAAGAAAAGTTTGTCATTTTATCATTATATGTTGATGATATGCTAGTAGTTAGAAGTGATATAAAGTGTGTGATAGAAGTCAAATCTTAACTTTTATCACAATTTGACATAATAGATATGGGAGAAGCAGTATACATCTTAGGAGTGAAGATCATTAAAGATTGATCAAAAAGGCTTTTGGGTTTGTCTCAAGAAGCTTATATCACTAAGATGTTATAACACTTCAATATGTCAGATTACAACATTGAATAGACGTCTATAGCGAGATCGTACTATCTTGAGCAAAAGTATGTATCCCAAGACTCCTGAGGAAATAACCGATATGAAGAAAAAAGCATATGTCAGTGTTATTGGTAGTTTGATGTACACTATGCTGTGTACTCATCCTGATATAAGCTATATTGTTGGCTTAGTTAGTCGTTTCCAGTCAAACCCAGGATCGAGACACTGGAAAGCGGTGAAAAGGATATTCAGATATCTCAAAAGAACAGCAGATTATTACCTCTGTTTCTAAGGATCGGATATGAGCCAAAGTGACTACACAGATACATATTGGATAGGGGACCTTGATGACAGAAAATCCACATCTGCATTAGTTGCAACGTTAGGAATACAAAGGGGTGTCCATTCACCTTCATCTTCCTCAATTGAATGCTAACAAAGCATCGGTTTGTAACCGATGCTTGCTTCCTATTTATACTAGCGTCCAAGAGCAATCGGAAAAAAGGGTGAGTGCGATGGTGATAAGTGCGACGATGGGCAAAAGAGAACGTCCTGTGGTCGGGATTTGGTTCGTTAAAAATTTGAGGAGGTTCCAAAACGGTGATCTTCTTGGCGACAGCAGCAGCGTCTTCGTCGGCTTCAATTTCTTCTCGGGAGATCACTGTGAGTGTTTATAGTTTTATTTCTTATTTATTTCATGCATATAATAGGCTACAATGCCTATTATTAAAACAAATTTTAACAAACAAATCAAGAGACCTATTAATACAAACAAGGAGTCTATGACTACTCAGGATTTAGATTGATCTACATATGATCATCTTAGTGATGTTGATTTCTTTGTAACGAAACTTTAAACATAGACACTTAAATAATATCTGGGTCTTGTCCTATATAATTATATTATATAAAATGCTTCTACATAGTGTCACTACATTAACTATCCGAATAAGACTATCACATTCATTGATCCTGTCGGGAATCTGAGAAGATGGAACTGTCGGAACGACGTGTCTAGAATGTTGACCGCATCTCCATGACCCGGATGGTGAGCTGTCTTCTGTGTTGACCAAGTCATTGGAAGACCTCCGGTCAACTCTACCTGCAACCTGTGACCGGGTTGCTCCGGCCTTTGGTACCCCGATGCTCGAGGCGGGTCCCACGAACATATAAGCAGCCGAATAATGGTAAAACAACTAAATAAATACAAGATGAGTATCGGGACGTACCCTAGCCCCGGGGGCGCCCTCGAATGGATCGGTGAGCTGGTCGCGATGCGGATCGAGTCATCGCGACCTTGAAGAGTAGATGGATGTGAGGCAGCTGAGGAGCCGGATCTGGGGGTGACGACATGGAATCAGGTGCAGCATGGATCCATGAGGCGGCATGTCACCCATGTTGGTTAGTCCTAGGAAGATCGTACTGATTCCACTGTACAAAAATTTTGTACAAGTGTCGAACCTTTCCTAAATAACCTATTGTGTTCTTTAAAAATTAAATTAGGAATCGCAAACGGAACTTAACATTATTGATTCCAAATTTAACTTATCTGTTCTTAATGGTTTAGACTTGGATCGCAAGCAGAACTTAACACTATTGATCCAAATCCACCTATGTTATAAATTCAATTAAATATTAATTTCCAAAATTAGCTTCCAGGACTACATGGCGAGGCACATGACCTTCTTGGGTATGGGAGCATCCACCACTGCCTAGACAAAGCCTTTTAAGGAAAGCTAATATTTAATTTCCTTATATAACTCTAGGTTTAACCAAAAAGAACAATCGAATCACAAATTTGAAAAACAAAGAAAAACACAAACACGAATTACTAATTCATAAAACTAGATCTAATGCCTCTTGTGTTTGGAATTCTAACAAAGAAAAATAACTAGCATGATGCAGAAGAAAATTACTAGTTATACATTTTCTTTGCAAGCTAATGACCTCAAGATCTTCTGTCGTATTCCTCGTCTCGCCTTGGACGTCGTGTGGGCGATGATCCTCCAAGATGAACACCACCCAAAACTCCTCCTCCTTTTCAAACTTTCGGCCACCACCACCACAAAAAAAAAAGATAGCAAAGGGAGAAGAGAGGGAGAGAGAGCCGACCACCAAGAGAGTCTCCACCAAGAGAATAAGAGTTGTATTCTCATGAGGCCTCCTCACCACTTCTTTTATATTACTTGCCCAAGGCAAATAAGGGAAGAATTTTTACAAAAATTAAAATCTTCCTCTTATTTTTCCTTTTCCCTTTTTATTTTTCCTTTTCTTTCCTCTTGATTGAATCAATCACCAAATCAATGATTGGCTTGATTTAATCTTAGCCAGCCCCTTGCTTGGGCACCAAGCAAGGGTGGCCGACCACTATAAGGAAAGAAAAAATAATTTTTTTGTAAAAATTTTACAAGTCTTTATAAAATTTTACAAGCTCTCTTTTAATTTCTTAAAGTGGATGTTAAAAAAGGAAAGTTTTAAAAATTAAAACTTCTCTTCAACAAATTTCCTTTTTTAACCATGGTTACAAAATTAAAAGATTTAAAATTTAAAACTTCTCTTCCTTTTTCTAAAACCATGAGGATGGTTAAAAAAAAGAAAGTTTTAAAACTTTTAAACTTTCAATTAAACCATGTGGCATAATTCAAATAAGGAAAGTTTTATATTTTAAAAACTCTCTTTTAAAACTTGTAGTTTTCTACAAAGAGAAGATTTTAAAAATTCAAAACACCCCTCCTATTTGAACTAATCATGGTCGGCCCCTACTTGCTTGGTCACCAAGCAATAGGGTCGGCCCCCATAGAGGAGGATGTGGCCGGCCCTTGCTTGGTCACCAAGCATTGGACCGGCCCCCTTCTTGGACACCAAGATAGGCTTATATTTGGATGGACTTGAGGCTTTAATGAAGCTACGACAGGGACCTAGAGGAGAAATTGGTTTTGGCCTTCCGATGAGCTTGAGTATCCCGTGTTCACCCCGAACACACAACTCAGGTTTATCAACAATAACTCATTCCACTAGAGAGTTATTGTTGCACTACCATACCAATCCCAAATTACATTTATGGGCTCCTTCTTATCATGAGTGTGTTAGTCTCCCTATGTTTAAGATAATGAATGCCTACTAATTAAGTAAGTTACTGACAACTCACTTAATTAATATCTAAGTCCAAGAGTAGTACCACTCAACCTCATTGTCATGTCGGACTAAGTCCACCTGCAGGGTTTAACATGACAATCCATATGAGCTCCTCTTGGGGACATTCTCAACCTAGATTACTAGGACATAGTTTTCTTCTATAATCAACAACACACAATACAAGTAATATCATTTCCCAACTTATCGGGCCTATTGATTTATCAAGCTAAATCTCACCCTTTGATAAGTTAAAGAAATAGATACTAAATATATATGATTGTTATTATATTAGGATTAAGAGTACATACTTCCATAATAACTAAGGTCTAATTCTTTTATTAAGTCAGTATAAAAATAATTTACCTAAAATGGTCCTACTCAATACACTTAGAGTGTACTAGTGTAATTTATTAGTCAAGATAAACTAATACCAAATTATACTACGACTATACCAATGGTTTGTTCCTTTCCATCTTAGTCGTGAGCAACTGTTTATAATTTATAAAGAGATGATAACATGATCTTCTGTGTGACACCACACACCATGTTATCTATTTTATAAATTAATTAAACAACTATATTTAACAAATAAATATAGATATTTGACCAATGTGATTCTTTTATTTCAAAAATAAATGTTTACAAAAGCTAGGCTTTTAGTATACACTCTAACAATCTCCCACTTATACTAAAAGACTAAGCTGTCATATCTGTTGCCATACATATATCTGATTCTCATCCCCTCCATATGCCGATCAAAAGCATTCACTGGAAGGGCCTTAGTGAAAGAATCTGCCAGGTTATCTGCTGATGCAATCTTGGCGACGACAACTTCTCCTCGCTTGACGATGTCTCGTATCAGGTGGTACTTGCGCTCTATATGTTTACTCGCCTTATGGGCTCATGGTTCCTTCAAGTTTGTAACTGCACCATTATTATCACAATAAATTGTGATGATTTTGAGCAAACCAGGAATCACATCTAAGTCCATTAGAAAGTTCCTGAGTCATACAACTTCTTTGGCTGCCTCAGAGGCGACCACATACTCAGCTTCCATGGTTGAGTTTGAAACGCATCTCTGCTTAACACTCCTCCATGCAATGACTCCACCTCCTAAAGTAAACACATAGCCTGATGTAGACTTACTGTTGTCCCTATCTGATTGGAAATCCGAATCCGTGTAACCCACAGGGAGCAAATCGTCTGCTTGGTAAACTAGCATATAATCTCTAGTCCTTCTCAGGTACTTCAATATATGTTTTACAGCAGTCCAATGTCCTTGTCTAGGGTTACTCTGATATCTGCTAACCATGCCCACGGCAAAATAGATATCAGGTCTCGTACACAGCATTGCATACATAAGGCTTCCTACAGCCGAAGCATAAGGAACTGCCTTCATATCCTCTATCTCCTTTGATGTCTTCGGAGACATCTCTTTGGATAAGGCTACTCCATGCCTAAAAGGTAAGAAACTTTTCTTGGAGTTTTGCATGCTAAAACGAGCAAGGATTGTATCTATATATGAAGCTTGAGATAGGCACAACATTCTTTTCTTGCGATCCCTTATAACTTTGATCCCAAGAATGTGTACACATTCTCCTAAGTCCTTCATATCAAATTGTTTGGACAACCATACCCTTACGTCCGATAATACCTTGACATTGTTGCCAATTAACAAAATATCATCTACGTATAGTACAAGAAATACCACCACGTTTCTATTACACTTCTTGTATACATAAGACTCATATGAACATTGAATAAATACATATGACTGGATTACTTTATTAAACCGGATGTTCCAAGATCTTGAAGCTTGCTTCAGTCCATAAATGGATCGATTCAGCTTGCATACTAGATGTTCTTTGCCCTTTTCAATGAACCCCTCTGGTTGCTTCATATTGATGTTTTCTTCAAGACTTCCATTAAGGAAAGATGTCTAGACATCCATTTGCTAAATCTCATAATCCATATGAGCAGCAATGGATAAGAGTATCCGGATAGACTTTAGCATAGCTACCAGCGAAAAAGTTTCCTCATAATCGATTCTCTCTTTCTGAGTTTACTCTTTCGCAACAAGCCTTACCTTGAAGGTTTCTACCTTCCCGTCTGTCCCTCTTTTCTTTTTGTAGATCCACTTGCATCCAACGGCTTTTACACCATCAGGTGGTTCTACAAGTTGCTAGACCTTATTAGAATACATAGATTCTATTTCAGAATTCATTGTCTTTTGCCAAGATACTACATCTTTATCTTGGAGTGCTTCGTCATATGACCGGGGATCAGGTTCATGTTTACCCGGGATCAAATCCGAAGATTCTCCCAAAAAAATGAATCTCTCAGGTTGTCTCACAACCCTCCCACTACGACGAGGCACTATCTGTGGTTGTGTATCATGTGTGACACGTGTTGTAGTCTCTTGTGGTACTTCATCTTGTACTGTTAGTACTGAAGTAGATGTGTCCTCTCTCATTTCTTCTAGAACAATTTTACTTTTGGGCTTGTGGTCCATTATATAGTCTTCTTCTAAAAACTAGGCATTAGTGCTAACAATGACCTTCTGGTTTTTAGGATTATAAAATAAACCACCTTTCGTTCCTCTAGGATAACCCACAAACACGTGAACTTCTGTACGAGATTCTAACTTATCAACATCAACTTTCAGCACATGTGTTGGACTACTCCAAATCCGAATATGTCTTAGACTGGGTTTTCACCCATTCCACAATGGGAGTAGAAGGTACTGATTTAGAAGGTACTAAGTTCAGAATGTGCATTGATGTTTCCAGAGCGTATCCCCAAAACGAATTTGGTAATTCTAAATAACTCATCATCGATCTAACCATCTCCATAAGAGCCATATTCCTTCGTTCTGCCACACCATTCTGTTGGGGTGTACCAGGTGCAGACAACTAGGATTGAATCTCGGCCTCTGATAAGTAATTCCTAAACTCTCCCAAGAGGTATTCGCCACCATGATCAGACCGTAGTGTTTTGATACTTTTACTAAGACGTTTCTGTTGGTTGCTACTCGGAAAACCTATAGGTTCCACTGTACAAAATTTTTGTACAAAGGTCTGAACCTTTTCCTAGCTACCATGTGTTCTTTTAAATTAAATTTTGGATCGCCTGCGGAACTTTACACGTTTGATCCAAAACTTAATCTATTTGTTCTTTTAGGTTTTGACTTGGATCTCCTGCGGAACTTAACACGTTTGACCCAAGTCTCCTTAAGTTATTAATTCCATTAAATATTAATTTCCATAAAAGGTTCCCAGTACTGACGTGGCGAGGCACATGGCCTTCTTGGATATGGGAGCAACCACCACCGACTAGACAAAACCTTTAATAGAAAGCTAATATTTAATTTCCTAAAATAACTTTAGGTTAACCAAAGAGAACAATCAAATCACAAGGAAAAGAAAGAAACAAAAGAACACAACTTCGAAAAACCATATTCGAAACACTAGAACGTAAGCCTCTTGTATTTAGTATTATTTCCAAAAATAACTAGTATGATGCGGAAAGAAAAATTACTAGTTATACCTTTTAGAAAAACCTCTTGATCTTCTACCGTATTCCTCTTCTTATTCCGGACGTCGTGTGGGCGACGATCTTCCGAGACGAGAACCACCACGCACCTTCTTCTTCTCCAAGCAAGGTTCGGCCACAAGAAGAACCACCTCCAAGGAAGAAGAACTTGATCACCACCAATACTCCAAGGGATCTTCAAGATGAGGCTTCCTCCTCTTCTTCTTCTCCTTCCTAGGTCCGGCCACCAACAAGAGCTCCAAGAGATGTATGGTTCGGCCACCAAAAGAGAAGAAAGGAGAAAGGCTAGGGCCGGCCACAAGAAGAAGAAAAGAGGGAGAGAAAAATAGAATAGATTCGTTAGCCATGAAGCCTCCTCTACCCCCTCTTTTATAATCCTTGATCTTGGCAAATAAGGAAATTTTAATAAAAACTTCCTTAATTCTTTTGCCATTGAAAAGGAAAATTTATTTAATTAAAAATAATTTCCTTTCTCAATTTTATAATGGTCGGCCACAAGAAAAAAACTCCAAGCAAATAAAATTTTAAACACCAATTAAAACTTCCTTATTTGCTTCCGGAATTTTATAAAAATTTCTCAATAATTTTATCCCTTCATGATTGGTTTATAAAAGGAAATTTAATAAATTAAAATCTTTCTTTTAAACATGTGAATAAAAAGAAAGTTATCTCTAAAAATTAAAATCTCTTTTAATCTACAAATAAGGAAAGATATCAAATCTTTTCTTAATCTCTTGTAGAAACTTATAAAGGAGAATATTTAATTTTTAAACTTTCTTTTAAATCATGAATATGTTTAAAAAGGAAAGTTTTCTTAAAATTTAAAATCCTCCTTTAATCAACAAATAAGGAAAGATTTCAAATTTTAAACTCTCTTTAAACATATAGATGATTTACAAATAAGGAAAGTTTTTACCAAAATTAAAACCATCCTTTTAAACTACAAATAAGGAAAGAGATTAATCTCTTCTCTTAATCTTTGTAGAAAGCTATAAAAGGAAATTTTAATTTTTAAACTCTCTTTAAAACATGATATCCACATGAGAAATAATTTTAATAAAATCCTTTTAATATTCTAGTGGTCGGCCACCTAAGCTTGGGACCCAAGCTTTGGCGGCCACCAACTTAACTCATCCACTTGGTCTTGGCAGCTAGCTTGGGTTCCAAGCTAGCTTGGCCGGCCCCATTAGATGGGTAAGAAGGTGGTATCGGTGGGTATAAATCTCTATATACTAGAGGCTACGATAGGGACCGAGAGGAGGAATTGGTTTTGGTCTCCGATAAAATTAAGCATCCCTGTTCGCCTGAACACACAACTTAATTTTATCAATAATAATTCATTCCACTAGAGAACTATTATTGAACTACCGCACCAATCCCAAATTACATTTTGGGCTCCTTCTTATTATGAGTGTGTTAGTCTCCTGTGTTTAAGATAACAATGTCCACTAATTAAGTAAGTTATTGACAACTCACTTAATTAATATCTAGCTCCAAGAGTAGTACCACTCAACTTCATCGTCATGTCGGACTAAGTCCACCTGCAGGGTTTAACATGACAATCCTTATGAGCTCCTCTTGGGGACATTCTCAACCTAGATTACTAGGACACGGTTTCCTTCTATAATCAACAACACACACTATAAGTGATATCATTTCCCAACTTATCGGGCTTATTGATTCATCGAACTAAATCTCACCCATTGATAAATTAAAGAAATAAATATCAAATATATGTGCTTGTTATTATATTAGGATTAAGAGCACACACTTCCATAATAACTGAGGTCTTTGTTCCTTTATAAAGTCAGTATAAAAGGAACGACCTCAAATGGTCCTACTCAATACACTCTAAGTGTACTAGTGTAATTATATAGTTAAGATATACTAATACCTAATTACACTACGACCTTCCAATGGTTTGTTCCTTTCCATCTTGGTCGTGAGCTACTGTTTATAATTTATAAGGAACCAATAACATGATCTTCTGTGTGTGACACCACACACCATGTTATCTACAATATAAATTAATTGAGCAACTACATTTATCATAAATGTAGACTTTTGACCAATGTGATTCTTATTTCTAGATAAATATTTATACCAAAAGCTAGGCTTTTAGTATACACTCTAACAGTTTCTCCACATCAGCCTTGTACTCTTTGAACTTATCAAAGCACTCAGACTTGCGGCACATCAAGTAAATGTATCCATATCTCGAATAATCGTCTATAAAAGAGACAAAGTATTCGAAATCACCTCTTGCCTAGATAGACATAGGACCACACAAATCAGAATGAACCAGTTCTAACACATCTTTGGCTCTATACCCCTTGGCCTTAAAAGGTCTCTTGGTCATTTTACCTTCCAAGCAAGATTCACAGGTTGGAAAATTTTCCAACTCTAATGTACCCAAGAGTCCATCGGCTATAAGCATTTGAATCATACTTAAGTTAATATGACCAAGCCTTAGATGCCAAAGATATGTTTGGTTCATCTCCAAGGTTCTTTTCTCTTATTAGAGTTAGAAGATGTGTTATTAATTTCCATTTGTTGCTTTATGGAAGAAATTTGATTTAATGTATATAAATTGTCAACCAATGCACCAGAACAGATAATAACTCTATTTCTCTTTATAACTACATTGTTACTGAAAGAAATAGAATATCCATCCAAATACAGTTTAGAAACTGAAATTAAATTCTTTCTAAAATTGGGTACATAAAGATAATTTCTTAAAATCAAATTTCTATTCATATCAAAAGATAAATAGGCGTCTCCCATTGTAACAGCCGTCACCTTAGTAGCATTGCCCATGTAGACGGTTATCTCTCCTTCAAATAGTCGTCGGGTTTCCTGGAACCCCTGCAAAGAATTACAGACATGATCAGTGGCTCCCGTATCTACACACCAAGCGCTGGTAGATAACACCGCTAAACATGTTTCAACTACTAGAGCATGAGATATACCTTTATTGTTCTGATTCCTACAAGAACAGTCCGCCTTCTAATGTCCTGACTGCTTGCAGATGAAGCACTTGCCCTTCGGCTTCTTCATTCCAGCTTTTTGTCCTATACCCTGAGGTTTATTCATCTTATTTGCTGAAAAGACATGTTTCTTCTTCTTCTTGCCTTTCGACTTAGAAGTAGAACCATTTTCAGCATAGTGAATATGAGAATTGTGATGAAATATTCCTTCTGCTGCCTGTAGTTCTGTCAAAAGTTCCGCCAACATATACTCTCTTTTGTTAATGTTATAGTTCAGGTGGAACTGCTCAAAACTTTTGGGTAGCGTTTGGAGAATTATATCGACCTGGGTTTCCCCATCGATTTCTCTTCCAAGGACTTGTATTTCATTCAGATAAGCCATCATTTTGAGGATATGATCCTTATGGGTGTCCCCTCAGATATGGTGGCTGTCATTAACTTTCTTATTGCCTCTTGCCTAGCAGTCCGACTCTAGTGCACAAAGAGTTCTTTGAGATTGTTCATTATATCATAAGCAGTTGGTAAATCTTGATGCTGATGTTGCAATACATTTGACATTGAAGCCAAAATGTAACACCGCGCCATCTCATCTGCTTTTACCCATTTATTATGATACTCAATCTCCTCTGGGGTAGAGTCACCATTAGGTGTATCTGGGCATACCTCTGACAGTACAAACTTATAGCTTTCGGTAGTTAAGACAATATCCAGGTTTCTTTTCCAATCTATATAGTTGGGACCAGTAAGTTTATTCTCTTTCAGAATAATGGCCAGTGGGTTGAAAGTTATCCTAAGAATCACAAAAATAAACTTTGGTCAAGACTCTAAATTTAGAATAATATTGATTCCTCAAACAATACTATTTAAATTTACCAACACCTCAAAACACCGTGAATATTGCATGTCATGTTAGTGTGGACGTATACAAATTCAACATTTGTAAGAGGAGGGTGTAACCCATTAATTTTATTATCTTATCATCCTAACTTTATGACAAATAAAATTAATAGTTGGTTTTCCTTTGGTCACACAAAACAATAGCAGTGATTCCATTGGGGAGGATACTATTGAATGCGTCTAAGTGTATACCATTACTTGATACTTAGTCCATTAAATAGGATTGTGCTCCTTCAGTTGGAGAAGATCACACGCTCCTAAATAATTTCCTATAACCATCTATAAAGGAAGTTTGATCTAGTGATCCGCAACAAACCCATCCGTTGTGGAGGGAGGCACTCAGAGCCAACACGCAAGCTTGTTGCATCACTTACAAACCAGTAATGGAGACCGAGAATTTATTAAAATCCCTCTCCCACTTAGTTATTTAAAAATGAGGATTTTAACCTATGCTAGCATACATCACATGCACATATACATCACAGTAAATAAAAGCAATAAATTTGAAAATTAATTTTCCAGCTATTATGGCTTTTTTCATCACTGTCTTCAGTATGCTCCAACCTAGCTGCTGCCATCTTTAGCCACCGCCATCGGGTCGAGTTGTTGCATCTATCTTGCTTCTTATTCCGCTGCGTCTCTGGTCCTCCAATAGCACCACGCCTCGCAAAGATACGATCCGCGACAAATATAGAATTTTACATATATCGATCCTATATTCCATAAAGGAATGTACATGTATTCTAAATCGAACAAAAATAAAATTCTAAAAATAATACAGCTCCTGCTATATTTGATACATACAATCATGCACACAAAATAATGCCCTTGACATGTCCAAGGGTCCAATCACACACAATATCTATATGTCATAATAGTTGGAGCCTACAACCACAAAGTTAGCATATCCTACTATTATCCTGCCTAAATTATGTATGACATGTGCGTAATTAATTTGAAAACCAAAACACACAGAGGCAAACCCTAGCTCTGATACCAATTGTTGGTTAGTCCTAGGAAGATCGTACCGGTTTCACTGTACAAAAATTTTGTACAAGTGTCGAACCTTTCCTAAATAACCTATTGTGTTCTTTAGAAATTAAATTAGGAATCGCAAACGGAACTTAACATTATTGATTCTAAATTTAACTTATCTGTTCTTAATGGTTTAGACTTGGATTGCAAGCGGAACTTAACACTATTGATCTAAATCCACCTATGTTATAAATACAATTAAATATTAATTTCCAAAATTAGCTTCCAGGACTGCATGGCGAGGTACATGGCCTTCTTGGGTATGGGAGCATCCACCACCGCCTAGACAAAGCCTTTTAAGAAAAGCTAATATTTAATTTTCTTATATAACTCAAGGTTTAACCAAAAAGAACAATCGAATCACAAATTCGAAAAATAAAGAAAAACACAAACACGAATTACTAATTCGTAAAACTAGATCTAATGCCTCTTGTGTTTGAAATTCTAACAAAGAAAAATAACTAGCATGATGCGGAAGAAAATTACTGGTTATACATTTTCTTTGCAAGCTAATGACCTCAAGATCTTCTGCCGTATTCCTCGCCTCGCCTTGGACGTCGTGTGGGCGACGATCCTCCAAGATGAACAGCACCCAAAAACTTCTCCTCCTTCTCAAACTTTCGGCCACCACCACCACAAAAGAAAAAGAGAGCAAAGGGAGAAGAGAGGGAGAGAGAGCCGACCACCAAGAGAGTCTCCACCAAGAGAATAAAAGTTGTATTTGTTGGTTAATCCTAGGAAAATGTACCGGTTCCACTATACAAAAATTTTTATACAAGTGTCGAACCTTTCCTTAAATAACCTATTGTGTTTTTTAGAAGTTAAATTAGGAATTACAGACGGAACTTAACATCATTGATTCCAAATTTACTTATCTGTTCTTAATGGTTTAGATTTGAATCACAAGCGGAACTTAAACTATTGATTCAAATCCACCTATGTTATTAATTCCATTAAATATTAATTTCCAAAATTAACTTCCAGGACTACATGGTGAGGCATATGGTCTTCTTGGATATGGGAGCAACCACCACCGCTTAGTCAAAGCCTTTTAAGGAAAGCTAATATTTAATTTCCTTAAATAACTCTAGGTTAACCAAAAAGAACAGTCGAATCACAAATTCGAAAAAGAAGAAACACAAACTCGAAAAACTTATTCGAAAAACTAGATCTAATTGCCTCTTGTATTTAGAATTTTTACAAAGAAAATAACTAGTATGATGCGGAAGAAAATTACTAGTTATACCTTCTCTTTGTAATCTAATGATCTCGAGATCTTCTGTCGTATTCCTCGTCTCGCCTTGTACGTCGTGTGGACGACGATCCTCCAAGATGAACACCACCCAAAAGAGCTTCTCCTCCTTGTAATATTCGGCCACCACCACCACAATAGAAAAGAGAGCAAAGGGAGAAGAGAGGGAGAGAGGGGTCGGCCATCAAGAGAGTCTCCAAGCCAAAGAATAAGAGTTGTGTCTCATGAAGCCCCCTCACCCCTTCTTTTATATTATTTGCCCAAGGCAAATAAGGAAAAACTTTTTACAAAAAATAAAATCATCCAAGAGTTTTTCCTTTTCCCTTTTTATTTTTCCTTTTCTTTCCTCTTGATTGAATCAATCACCAATTTTAATTTTGTGATGATTTTAATTAATTTAATATGGCCGGCCACTTGCTTGGGCACCAAGCAAGGGGGTCGGCCACCTCATCAAGGGGAAAAATAAAATATATTTTTATAAAATTTTACAAGAAAAACTCTTATAAAATTTTACAAACTCTCTTTCCTAAAGTAGGAGTTAAAAAAGGAAAGTTCTAAAAATTAAAACCATATTTTAAAATTTAAACCTTCTCTTATAAAATTTCCTTTTTTAATATGATGATAGAAAATTTTAATTTTAAAACTTATCTTCCTTTTTTTCTTAAACCATGAGGATGATTAAAAAGGGAAAGTTTTAAAACATTTAAAACTCTCTATTAAAACATGTGGCCAAATTCAAATAAGGAAAGTTTTTAAAATTAAAATCTCTCTTTTAAAACTTATAGTTTTCTACAAAGAGAAGATTTTAAAAATTCAAAAACAACCCTCCTTGTTTGAATATTGTGGTCAGTCCCTTCATGCTTGGTCGCCAAGCAAAGGGTCGGCCCCTATAAAGAGGATGTGGCCAACCCTTGCTTGGTCATCAAGCATTGGACCGACCCACTTCTTGGACACCAAGAAGAGCCTTACATTTGAATAAACTTGAGGCTATAATGAGGCTACGACAGGGACCTAGAGGAGAAATTGGTTTTGACCTTCCAATGAGCTTGAGTATCCCGTGCTCGCCCCGAACACACAAAGCAAGTTCATTGATAATAACTCATTCCACTAGAGAATTATTACCGCATTACCGCACCAATCCCAAATTACATTATGGGCTCCTTCTTATTATGAGTGTGTTAGTCTCCCTGTGTTTAAGATTACGAATGTCCACTAATTAAGTAAGTTACTGACAACTCACTTAATTAATATCTAGCTCCAAGAGTAGTACCACTCAACTTCATTGTCATGTCGGACTAAGTCCACCTGCAGGGTTTAACATGACAATCCTTATGAGCTCCTCTTGGGGACATTCTCAACCTAGATAACTAGGTCACAGATTCCTTCTATAATCAACAACACACACTATAAGTAATATCATTTCCCAACTTATCGGGCATTTTGATTTATCGAGCTAAACCTCACCCTTTGATAAGTCAAAAAAATAAATATTAAATATATGTGCTTGTTATTATATTAGGATTAAGAGCACACACTTCCATAATAACTAAGGTCTAGTTCTTTTACTAAGTCAGTACAAAAAGAACTTACCTAAATGGTCCTACTCAATATACTTAAATTGTATCAGTGTAATTTATTAGTTAAGATAAACTAATACTTAATTATAGTACGACTATTCTGATGGTTTGTTCCTTTCCATCTTAGTCGTGAGCAACTGTTTATAATTTATAGAGAACCGACAATATGATCTTCTGAGTGTGACACCACACTCCATGTTATCTACTATATAAATTAATTGAACAATTACATTTAACAAATAAATGCTGATATTGACCAATGTGATTCTTTTATTTCAAAAATAAATGTTTACAAAAACTAGGCTTTTAGTATACACTCCAACAATCTCCCACTTATACTAAAAGACTAAGCTGTCATATCTATTGCCATACATCTGATTCTTATCCCCTCCACATGCCGATCAAAAGCTTTCACCGGAAGGGCCTTAATGAAAGGATCTGCCAGGTTATCCACTGATGCAATCTTGGCGACGACAACTTCTCCTCGCTTGATGATGTCTCGTATCAGGTGGTACTTGCGCTCTATATGCTTACTTACCTTATGGGCTCGTGGTTCCTTCGAGTTTGCAACTGTACCGCTATTATCACAATAAATTGTGATGATCTTGGGCAAACCAGGAATCACATCTAAGTCCATTAGAAAGTTCCTGAGTCATACAGCTTCTTTGGCTGCCTCAGAAGCTGTCACATACTCAGCTTCCATGGTTGAGTCCGAGACGCATTTCTGCTTAACACTCCTCCATGCAATGGCTCCATCTCCTAGAGTAAACACATAGCCTGATGTAGACTTACTGTTGTCCCTATCTGATTGGAAGTCCGAATCCGTGTAAACCACAGGGAGCAAATCATCTGCTTGGTAAACTAGCATATAGTCTCTAGTCCTTCTCAGGTACTTTAATATATGATTTACCGCAGTCCAATATCCTTGTCCAGGGTTACTCTGATATCTGCTAACCATACCCACGGGAAAACAGATATCATGTCTCGTACACAGCATTGCATACATAAGGCTTCCTTCAGCCGAAGCATAAGGAACTGCCTTCATGTCCTTTATCTACTTTGATGTCTTCGAAGACATCTCTTTAGATAAAGCTACTCCATGCCTAAAAGGTAAGAAACCTTTCTTGGAGTTTTGCATGCTAAAACGAGCAAGGATTGTATCTATATATAAAGCTTGGGATAGGCACAACAGTCTTTTCTTGCGATTCCTTATAACTTTGATCCCAAGAATGTGTGCACATTCTCCTAAGTCCTTCATATCAAATTGTTTGGACAACCATATCCTTACGTCCGATAAGACCTTTACATTGTTGCCAATTAACAAAATATTATCTACGTATAATACAAGAAATACCATCACGTTTCCGTTACACTTCTTGTATACATAAGACTCATCCGGACACTGAATAAAATCATATGACTGGATTACTTCATTAAACCGGATGTTCCAAGATCTTGAAGGTTGCTTCAATCCATAAATGGACCGATTAAACTTACACACTAGATGTTCTTTGCCCTTTTCAATGAACCCTTCTAGTTGCTTCATATGGATGTTTTCTTCAAGACTTCCATTAAGGAAAGCTGTCTTGACATCCATTTGCCAAATCTCATAATCCATATGAGCGATAATGGATAAGAGTATCCGGATAGACTTAAGCATGGCTACCGGTGAAAAAGTCTCCTCATAATCGATTCCCTCTTTTTGAGTATACCCTTTCGCAATAAGCCTTGCTTTGAAGGTTTCTACCTTCCCATCTATCCCTCTTTTCCTTTTGTAGATCCACTTGCATCCAATGGCTTTTACACCATCAGGTGGTTCTACAAGCTCCCAGACCTTATTAGAATACATAGATTCTATTTTGGAATTCATTGCCTTTTGCCAAGATACTACATCTATATCTTGGAGTGTTTCATCATATGTTCGGGGATCAGGTTCATGTTTACCTGGGATCAAGTCCGAAGACTCTCCCAAAAACATGAATCTCTCAGGTTGCCTCACAACCCTCCCACTACGATGAGGCACTGTCTGTGGTTGTGTATCACGTGTTGCAATTTCTTGTGGTACTTCGTCTTGTACTGTTGGTATTAAAGTAGACGTGTCCTCTCTTATTTCTTCTAAAACTATTTCACTCATGGGTTTATGGTTCATTACATAATCTTCTTCTAAAAATCGAGCATTAGTGCTAACAATGATCTTCTGATTTTTAGGATTATAAAATAAACCACCTTTCGTTCCTTTAAGACATCCCACAAACAGACAAACTTCTGTACGTGATTCCAACTTGTTAGTATCTCCCTTCAGCATATGTGCTGAGCTACCCCATATCCGGATATGATTCAGACTAGGCTTACGCTCATTCCATAATTCCATGGGAGTAGAAGGAACTGTTTTAGAAGGTACCATATTCAGAATGTACACTGCTGTTTCCAGAGCATATCCCCAAAACGAATTTGGTAATTCTGAATAACTCATCATCGATCTAACCATTTCCATAAGAGTCATATTCCTTCATTCTGTCACACCATTCTATTGGGGTGTACCAGGTGCAGACAATTATGATTGAATCCCGACTTCTGATAAGTAATTCCTAAACTCTCCAAAGAGGTATTCGCCACCACGGTCAGACCGTAGTGTCTTGATACTTTTACCAAGACGTTTCTCCACATCAGCCCTATATTTTTTGAACTTGTCAAAGTATTCAGACTGCGGCGCATCAGGTAAATGTATCAGTATCTTGAATAATCGTCTATAAAGGAGACGAAGTATTCATAACCACTTCTTGCCTAGATAGACATAGGATCACACAAATCAGAATGAACCAATTCTAACGTATCTTTGGCTCTATACCCCTTGGCCTTAAAAGGTCTCTTGGTCATTTTACCTTCCAAGTAGGATTCACATGTTGGAAAGTTTTCCAACTCTAATGAACCCAAGAATCTATCGGCTACAAGCCTTTGAATCCTATTTAAGTTAATTTATTTTTATTTTTTATTTTAAATTCCTTTAACTTAGAATATTATAATAATCCCAAAGACTAAACTCTAAATTTTAAACCTAAGCTCTAAAAAAAATATAAAGAAATTTTCTTTGCTTACGGTGCACACAAGATGATAAGTATGAAACATTTCACTTATTTTGAAATACGTAATGCTCAAATCTGTATATTTATTTTTGAAAGAGAAGCTCAATTTGGTGGGATTAAAATATCCTGCTTTACTACATAAATAACAATATATTTTTGAATTATTATTCTTAAAATTATTTCCCTTTGAATTATTACTCTTTATGTAACTCATTAGATAATCAATTGTTTCCTTATAAAAAGATTTTCAAACTCCAAACTCAAACTATAAACTCGTATATAGGGGCGTAATCGAGTCGAACTGAGTTGAACTCTTGAATATTTGAGTTTGACTTGTTTATAATCGAACTGAGCTCGAGCTTTATTTAACGAATATATTCATGGCTCACGAGGTTATTCGAGCTTTTATCGAACCTAAACGAGCTTAATAAATATAAATCATAAATTTAAATATTCATTAAAAACTAAATTATATATTTAAAGAAAATTATAATATTATTATTAAAATTTATAATTTTATTCTAATAAATAAATTTAATATATTTGTGTATATTTTTCATAAGTAGAGTGTAAAATCTATAAATTCAATATCAAATTTTTTTTTTATTTAAAAGTTACTTAATGAGCTTAACGAACATGTTCACGAGATAACGAGCCGAATATTGCGAAGCTTGAGCTTGGTTTGTTTATCTCAACGATGCTCATTAAACGATCTCAAACGAGTTTTTATCGAATCGAGATTTGAATAGCTCGCGAACGACTTAGTTCATTTACATCCCTACTACACTCTAACACAATTTACTTTAGAAATGTTTCTTATTATTATTATCAAGTTTAACACTAATAATAAATACACCAATCTAATCTAGGGGTGAGCATTCGGTTAATTCGGTTCATAAATTAATCGAATTAACCGAAAACTGATTTAGTATTAGCTAACCGAATCAGATCAAAATTTTATTAAAATTGAATTGATCGAATTAGTTATTTCAATTAACACCGAATTAACTAAATTTGTTTAAAATAATAATAAAAAAAATTTATATAAAATTAATATCAAATTAACTGAATAAATCAAATTAACCGAATGTTCCCCCAAATTAACGATACTCGTTGTCCCCATCGTAATGGCGGTGGTGGCCTTCAAGGTCAGTAACGCATATAGCAAATATTGGGAATGATTTAATTGAAGAACCAATGAGAGTTAGGCACGCAGTCCAACATTTAAGAATAATTTAATAGGATAGAGATGGGTCAATTATTCGATGAAAAGGGTCAAAACGTGCGGTAAATCGATTATAATTCTATTGGCCAAAGTCTAAAAACGTGCAACCATTGCACACGGCAATTGACTTATTATTTCATCAATCCATCCAACATTTAGACAAGTGGAACGATATTTATTTAGTTTCCACCTTTATTATTTCGAAAATATAATTAAAGTAAATATTTGCTTTCTGGCCCCTGCGGAGTCAGTTCTGCCACGCATTCCAGGCTGCAATTAATAAAGAAAAAAAACAGTAAGGAAATACTAAAATAATTGGAGTTTTTTTAAAATAAATAAATATATATATTCTTTTTCAAAATTTATTACTTGATAATTCTTTAATCGACTAGTCCAGTACCTGCAGTGGTTACGGTCCACGCGGCGTCATCTTGGCCGATAGACCAGAAGAAGTAGCCGCCGATCCCCGCCCCGCGCGCGTACTCCACCTTCCTCTCCGCCGTCCACGCGTCGTCGTAACCCACCCAGCTCGTGCCGGCGTAAGAGTACGCCTCTCCCCAGTTCACGTCGTGTATCACCGTCGCCCCGTTGTCCCGGTTGAACTGCACCACCTCCGAGTACCTCAGCACCCCGTCCGTTCCCGGCCCCGTTCCCGCCGCCGGCGCTCCCACACCATTCTGGTTCGAGTCCGTCAACCGCCACGTACGGCCGTAGAGCGGCATCCCCAGCACCACCTTGGCTGCAGGCATCCCGGCGTTGACCCACGCAGTCACCCCGTCGCTCCCGCTGACTCCTGCCCCGGTGGGATCGTACAGCGCCGCGTGGAGCCCGGTGGTGTTTGGTTCCCACGGACCGTGGAGGTCGTAGGCCATCGAGTTGATCCAGTCCAACGCGGACGCCATCTCCGCCACCGGGTATGACCGCGGCACCTCCCACTGGAAGCTCGGCTCGAACCGGACCGCGGCTGTGAGGAGGAGCCGCGGCTGGCCGGAGTCCGCCTCCACGGCAGCTCGCCACTCGGTGACGAGCCGTCCGAAGTTGGCCATCTCATCCGTGTCAATGGGATGCTCCCAGTCTAGGTCGAGTCCGTCAAGGTCGTACTGTCGAGCCACCGCGATAGTTGACTGGATGAAGGCGGCGCGTGAGGCGGGGTCAGCGGCGAGCGCAGCGAAGGCGGACGTGCTGTCGCCTCCGCCTATGGAGAGGAAGGCCTGAACGCGGGGAGAGTGTCCATGGGCAGCTTCCGAGAAGGCGCGCAGCATGCGATCGTCGTCGTCGGTGACGATAAGCTGGAAAGTGGAGGGGTCGACTTGGAGGAAGGCATAAAAGAGGTGGGTGAAGAGGGCGAGGTTGATGGAGGAGGGAGGGAGTTCGGAATTTATCCATGTCGGCCAGTAGCCTCCTCGAATCGATGAGGACGCCATCGATAACGAGCAATCGAGGAGCTGATGAATTGGGGATGAAGAACTGCGACTTCTTTATAGAAGAAATATTAAGTTTTCTTGCCCCGGGCCTACGGCAATGGTAAGGCGGCGCAATGATACGGTGTTTCCACGGTTAATCAAACCTTGGTCGACTCTCAATTCAATTACGACATATTAGGACATCTCGGGATTAAATTGTTGGATTTAAAAAATAAACCTTTATTTTTAAACCTAGGGTCACTTGTGTGTTTTTTATTTAAATAAAAAACTTAGTTCGAGAATTAAGAACTAGATTTTTACAAAAATTTTATGGCCTATATTTATATTATATAGGCTAAAATAGTGGAGCTAATAAACTTACTTTTTAGGTTCATCATTGAAGAAGTTGGGAAGGAAGAGTGTTGGAATTAGATTTAGATGAGTTCAATTTCAAATGATTGAATTATCACCCAAGTGAGCACAAGGAAAAGAATAGTCAATATTGTAATTGACCATTTAGATGAACAGTACTTGAAACACCTCAAATAACTTTGGAGGCACCTCAAGCACTGACAACGAGTCTACCAAATTCAGGACTCGAGGTGCCTCCGATGGACCTGAGGCGCCTCCAATGAACAGTGTCCGAGACGCCTCAGTTGTCTAGAGACGTCTCGTATGAATAGTAGTCGAGGCACCTCCAATGAATCGAGGCGTCTTCATTCACGCAAAGCCATTTTCTACAATTGAACATTGGATAAAATCTTATCTATTGGTGCAATCAACCTCTAAGATTTTAATATCCGACAAATATGTTTAATGGAGCTTGACCAAGGGAAGTTCTCGTCGGAGTTAGGTAAGGGTGAGAAGTCAACCGAGTGACTTGTCCTAATTGTGATTAGGCAAGGGAAGTCCTAATTGCGACTAGGCAAGGAAAATCTCAGTAGATCGTGGAAGCCAGGTAGAAGGATTTGATAGCTCTGGAGGACCCGATATCGAATTTCTGGTGGGTCGATCAAATGCTAAGTCTTGGTGAGTGAAGCTAGGTGGAGAAACCCCCAGAGGGAGGTAACCTTAGTTCTGGTAAATGAAGTCATATGGAGGTAATCTTAGGTAACAGAAAGTCTTGAAGGAGTAAACTCCAAGCAAAGTTGTTTGGATGATTTCCGGTCGACCACGCGCGATCGACCGGAAGTGCGGTCGATAGGACCACTGGATCTTGGTAATTTAAATTTAATTTTATCATAGTGTTATGCGTTACTATTATTATTGTTAGCTAATGTAGTATTGCAGGAAAAGCCTTTGTGGATCAGGGATCAGACACTGAGCAGAGAAAGTCCAAACAGGTCTAAAGGACCATGCTTGGCAGGTAGCTTGAGGTAAGCAACTGGAGAAGAGCAACGGTGAGATCATGTTCCAGAAAGGAGCAAACCCTAAGTCGCTGATCCAACTAAAGAAACCGAGAAGGTTTTCAAGTTGAGATTAAGACAGTTCTATTGTCAAATACTACTCGTGCATCTTACTATTCATAGATTATATTGTGCTAACTTTATTTTACAGGGATATTCTGTTTAATATTATTTTGCAGGAACTGGACTTATCAGTCGATCGAATCAGCAGATCGGTCAACCGAACCTAGATGACATGGCAGAGATCCGATCGAGCCAAAGTAAAGATGGAAGTATAGCTAATCGGTCGACCGAACTTAGGGATCGGTCGACCAAACGATCACCTCATTAATGATGAATTAAGTGCGAATCTCGGTGAACAGGGAAAGTTCACTATTCGGTAGACCGAATAAGGTGATCGGTCGGCCGAATCATTAAAGCTCATAAATGCACATGGATTGGATCTCAACAAAGAAGGAAAGCACATGGTTCAATCGGCCAATAGGAGGTTTGGTCGACCGATGGATTTATCAGTCAATCGAACCATGCTTATAAAAGGGAGCTCGAGGTCCAAAGCAGCAACAAAGTTTTTTGTACACCTCTGTTCAAAGGCTATGTTAGTTTTACTGTTCTACAACACATCTTCAAGCAAGCAACTATTTTGACAAGGCGCCGACGATCTTCATCTATACTCTTTTTCGGTGTACTTTAATTTAGCTTACATTGTACTTAAATTCAAATAAGATAGTAGACTGTTACTATCTTATACTTTCCATCTGTATGAATTGCTTCTTTCCGAAGGTTTCAAAAAAAAAAAGAATTTTAGTGGATTGTCTAACGATGCAATCAAGAGATTGTGAGTCTTAGAGTATGAGTCGATCTAGGCTCTGAATCAAGTAATCGAAACGAGTTATTTATTTTCCGCTTCACTACTCTTATTTCAATGCTTCAAAAGAAAAAAAATTTAACATGTGATATTCATCCCCCCTTCTATCGCATCTTTCGATCCTTCATTATCTAGTTGGAGGCACCTCCAATGTCACGTCAACAAACTGTAACTTTTTCCAGAATGCTATAAATAGCACCCTGGAGTTAACAGTTGAATAACAATTATTGTAATCATCTTCTTAGTTGTTTCTGAACTTTCAAAGAATGTAAGAGACTATTCTACCTTGACAAAGGAGTTGTTTTCAGTGGATTTTTCATTGCCTCGGATTAACAACCACCTAGCTAGGTTGTAATCAAGTAAAAAATCTTTAGTCCTCTTACTTTATTTCTTTTATTTTATGCATTTAATTTTGATTATCTAATTGTGCATCATTGCTAAGTTTGATAATAAGAGAAAGTCCTAATTTTAATTGAGAGAACATTCATCCCCCTTTAGTCAGTCCACGTCGGTCCTTCAATTGGTATCAGAGTCAGGTCACTTTAGAAGGACTAACAACCAACTAAAGTAAGAAGACGATGGCTAAACCAAACATTTACCCACCAAAGTTCGAGGAAGAGTTCATGTTATGGAAGTGTCGTATGGAAGTATTTTTCAAAGTCGACTTCGATAATCTTTTAATAATTAAATATGATTTTGTAATACCTAAAGATCAAAATGGAGATGAAAAGAAAGAACATATCTGGAACAAGGAGCATAATGACTTCATAGCCAACAGGAGAGCAAAATTCTACCTGCTGAGTGTACTGCTGCCTCAAGAAATCAACCAAATCAGCGACTACGAATCTGCCAAAGAACTTTGGGAGAAGTTCTTGGAGCTCTATGAAGGAACCTCGGAGGTGAAGAATCTGCCAAAGAACTTTGGAAGAAGTTCTTGGAGTTCTATGAAGGAACCTCTCAGGTGAAGCTAGAAAGACGAGACCTGTTCCGAAATCAACTGACAAATCTGCGATTGGAAAAGGGAGAGATAGTATCTCAACTATATGTAAGATCAATGAGATGATCACCAGACTAACAAATCTCAGAGAAATGATAACGAATTGAGATTCGTTAAGGTATACTTTAAATACGTTCTTGAGAACACCAGAATGGATGTCTATAGTAGACTCCTATTACATCTCCAAGGATTTCGAGGTAAGTAGTTTAGAAAGTTTATTTTCCACTTTTGAATTACACAAATCGAGATGTACAAGTATAAGTAAAGAGGAGAAAATGATCTAGAACCTAGCATTCAAAGCTAAGAAGATCGAGACAGATTTAGAATTATTGCTCGGCGAAAATAAAGAAGCTTATATAGTAAGGAAATTTTTAAAGTTTTTTAAATTTAACAACTTTGATGAGAAACATGCAACAAAGCTACTTTGAAGCAAAAGGAAGGATCGATGCTACAACTGTCAAGAAGAAGGACATATCAAGGACAACTGTCCAAGATTGAAAAGCAAAGCAAAAGAAAAAGACAATGAGCCAAGATGATCGAAGCACAAGAACCTAAAAGCAACTTGAAGTGAATCATCATCAGAATTCAAGCTCGAAGAATATGCTGGATTTACACTGATGGCAAGTTACCAAGAAGAAGAAAACAAAAACTCGTCCAAAATAAGCATCAAGAGCACCGATAAAATGGGAGCTTCAAACTACGATTCCGACACAGTAGATGAGGTACGTCTCTTACCTCGTGACCAATTATATAATACTATTAAAATGTTGTCTAGGAACCTATGTAAAAATAAGACAAAGTATATAAATGCAAAGAATAATTATGCATGCTTAAATCAAGAATTTGATAAACTGAAGCATAAAAATATAAAATTAAAAGAACAAATAGAATTATTAGAAAAAGGTCCCACGTGCTTAAATCCAAAATTTTTACAAGATTCAAAGTTTAGATATAATTAAGGATGTAAATGAGCCGAATCGAGCTGAATAATAATAAGCTCGAGCTTGGCTTGCTTAAGTCATATTCGGGCTCAAGCTTAGCTTGAGCTCAGCTCGAGCTCGAATCAAACTTTTATCACAAGGCTCGTTTTGGAATTACTAAGCTCGCGAATAGTTCGAGTTTGACTCGTTATTAGCTTGATTATCATAGTTAACGAGCTTAACTCGTTAAGCGAGCTCGAGCTCATTTTAGAACTCGTTTTTGGGCTCGTTTAAGACTCATTTTGCAGGCTTGTTAAGAGAGCTCGAAAACTTATTTGAATAAATATTCAACAAACCTAACAACTAAAATAATATAAATTCAATACATCATTGAATATCCCAAGCTACTAC
The DNA here is from genome assembly GCF_018446385.1 of Zingiber officinale. Taxonomy (NCBI): domain Eukaryota; kingdom Viridiplantae; phylum Streptophyta; class Magnoliopsida; order Zingiberales; family Zingiberaceae; genus Zingiber; species Zingiber officinale. The sequence goes on along the minus strand of NC_055997.1, from coordinate 71,156,034 downwards.
ATTAAACTTCTAAACTTAACACAGCATTGAACATGTTTGCGAGCTCTTTAATCGAGTTGAGCTCGAGCTCGAGTTCATGAGCTTATAAACGAATGTGTTCTCGAGCCTTTTAAATGAGCAAAGCTTGAGTCTAAGTTCACGAGTCTATAAACGAACATGTTCTCAAGCCCTTTAAACGAGTCAAACTCGGGCCGTTTAAACGAGCCGAGTTCAAGCCCGAGCTCGTGAGCCTATAAACACATGTTCGTGGGCTCACGAGTTGAATATCCTTAAGCTCGAGCTCAGCTCGATAAAACTATCGAGCTCGAAATCAAGCTAGATCTCGGCTCGATAAGTTAAATGAACGAACTACGAATCGAACTCCGAATAGCTCGCTCATTTACATCCCTAGATATAGTGGAGGATTTAATTGGTATATCATAAATTATAGGGATCAAATTATAAAAATGTCTAATTGGTATATCAAAAATTATAGAGGTCAAATTGTAAAAATGTCAAGAAATAATAGCCCTAGAAAATACCTGATTAATCTAATAGTTAGAAATTAATTTGGATTCCGAAATATGTTCTAACATAGTTTCTTTTAAATTACTAGAAATTTAACTTGTTTGAATTTTTTTAGAAAAATTAATTATTTTGAAAAATTACTGTTCAATTTTATGTTTAAATTCTTTTTCTCTAGTAGATAAAAGTGTTATCTGTTAAAAAAATTATCAAAAAATTTTTTGACCGTTATATAATTTGTTATGAATTTTATAACAAAATTAGAATTTTTAAATTAAAAATATTTTAGAGATAGATTTTTAAGAAAACTTAATTTTTCTATGATAAAAAATTATGTTTTTTTGTTACTAGAAAAAATTTTGAGATTTTTTGACGGATAAATAATTTTTTATATAGTGGAGAATTTAATTGGTATATCAGAAATTATAGGGATCAAATTATAAAAATATCTAATTGGTATATTAAAAATTATAGAAGTTAAATTGTAAAAATATCAAGAAATAATATCCCTAAACCCTAAATCCTAAACCCTAAAATACCTGATTAATCTAATAGTTAGAAATTAATTTGGATTCAGAAATGTGTTCTAACATAGTTTCTTTTAAATTACTAGAAATTTAACTTGTTTGAATTTTTTTAGAAAAATTAATTATTTCTGAAAAATTACTGTTCAATTTTATGTTTAAATTTTTTTCTCTAGATAAAAGTGTTATCTGTTATAAAAATTATTAAAACAATTTTTGACCGTTATATAATTTGTTATGAATTTTATAACAAAATTAGAATTTTTAAATTAAAAATATTTTAAAGATAGATTTTTAAGAAAACTTAATTTTTCTATGATAAAAAATTATGTTTTTTGTTACTAGAAAAAATTTTGAGATTTTTCAACGGATAAATAATTTTTGATGAATTTTCTATAAAAAAATAAAATTTTAATATTTAAAATTTCCAACTATAAATTTTTAAAATATTTAAATTTTTCCTAAACTAACAGCTAGATTTCTGATATTTAAAAAAAATCAAGAATTTTAGGAGTTAAAAGCTTTTTTTTATCATTGAATTTCAAAAATACATATTTTGTTTAAAAATATTTACTCTGGTTATAAAGAAAATAAATTTTCATAAAAATTTTTATCATTATCCAAATTCTTATAATTGACTTTGACAAAAAAAATTTAGTATATTTAAAAACTTAAAAATTATTTTTAAATTATTTTTGGCACAAATGAGATTTATTCTTAAAAATAAATTTACTTGTAAAATAATTTCGATAAAATTACAAATTATTAGTTAATATGTGGACAATCCCTAAGAAATTTTCTAGAATTTTTAACTTTTTTTTAATAATTTTCCCCATAATTTTGATGTGATATAAGGGGAGAATATTTATTTGTTAAGTTTAGAGGAGGTTTTTACTGCAAATTTATGTTTGCTTAATTTTTGTACTTAAATGCAATATTTAAGTTATACTTGTTTTATACAAACTTTATTTGTTTGTTCCATAATCTCAACTCGGGTTGATGCATATCAAAAAAAAAAAGACATTGTAAGTCTTCGGGATAATTTTGATGTGATCAACTGAGTTAAGTTAAGTCCTATATATTTGATGCTTTGTATCAGTGTATACAGAGACTTAGAAATACAAGAAGTCGAGCAGAAAATACAGCGAGCGAGAAAGATGACATGAGAAGCGAGTCGACGAGCTTGGTGCATCGGAAGGACGAGCAACTGAGGAAGAGTACACCAATGGATGAGAAGGACGCACGCAAGGCATCCGAGGGATGAAAAATCGGGAAGGAAACAAATTCAAAGAGAAGGTCGGAGTTGAGTTTAGGTGGGCTCAACTCTGGACGACTGGAGCATCACCTAAGTGAGAACGAGGAAAAGAATGATCAATGTTGCAATTGACTTTTTAGATGAAGAGTGCTCGAGGCGTCTCAAATGACTTTGGAGGTGCCTCAAGCACCGACAGCGAGTCTGCCAAATTTGGGACCTGAGGTCCTCCGATTGACTTAAGGTGCTTCGGATGAATAGTGCTCGAAACATCATCCGAAGGGCCTCTGTTGTCTGGATACACCTCATATGAACAGTAACAGAGGCACCTCGTATGAACCGAGGTGCCTCCATTTGTGCAGAGCCATTTTCTATCATTGAGCATTTGATAAAGTCTTATCCAGTTGGAGGCGCCTCTAAGTGATCCGAGGTGCCTCCAATGCCACATCAGCAAATGGTAACTGTTGGTTTCGGTGTGGCCGGCTAGAGGGGAGATGAATAGCTCTGAAACCAAAGTTAGAATTTGTTAGTATTAGCCGTAGTACTAATTATGAGATGATTGAAAATGACTCCTTTTATATCATATTTCATTATTAATAAAAGGCAAAGTTGGTTATTATATTTATTTCAATTCAGTGTCGAATGAATAAGTATAATAATGTCCTAGAGTAGGAAGTTCAACGTACAACATATCAATTGGTTGAATTGATAGTGAGATATTGTAGATATACATAGAACATTACTCTTAATTATTCCTAGTCAAGCATTAATATACAAGGACAATATTAATGTGTTGAGACTAGAATGTAGGTCAACGGATGACTTAATCTCATAAGTCATGGATGAATATGAGATATCAGGTTGACACATGAGTATATATTAGATAATATATACTGAATGACTTGTCATGAGAATGTTTCATGGATCGTTATATAAGTGTCATAAACATTCTCATGTGGCTATTGGTATGAATAGTCCTTAGACTTGAAGTCACTATGGTTCCCTACATAAGGTGTTGTATACTTTGGTATCGGCAAACGTCACCTGTAATAGGGTGGACTATAAAGTCGATCATTGGGTATGCAATGAGTTATCCGGAGGGATGTGAGTGATGTAGATGGGATATATTCCTTCCATATGACGGAAATGATATCTGTGAGCCCCTTGATTAGTAGGACATAAGAATACATGATCATACTCAAATGAGTCAATATGTGATATTGAGCTTAATTGTTTAAGATCAAGAAACATAAAGATTGATAAGAGGATGACATGATATATGTCTCCTTGATCAATGTAGATATCAAGGATAGAAGGACCAAGTCATACAAGATAATAGCTAGGGAAAGGTTAAGTCGGATCTCGATATTCTCATCACTTGGGTAGCAATGATGCCTTGCTAGATGTCACTCATTATTTATGTATCTAAATGTTGGTTTGGATATATTGCCAACATTACGAGAATCTATTGGGTCACACACAAAGAACAAGTTGATTTGAAGATGAGTTCATATGATGGATCATTGGATTAAATCTAATCCGAATTAGACTCATTGAGTTAGACTCAATTGGATCCAATTATTGGATTGAGTCTAATTCAAATTAGATTCATGGAGCTAATTTGGATTGATATGGTTCAATGAGTTAGATTCATTGGGTGATGGTTCAATGAGTTAGACTCATTGGGTGAACTTGAATTCAACTAGGAAGATGAATGGTCAATTTTGAACCATTGGATTGGAAGATCAAAGGGTAAAACCCTTTAGTATTCATGAGATGGATATAAATATGATTTATGGATAAAATTTTCATGAGATGAAAAACTTTTAGTCTTCTTCTCTCACCTTCTTCCTTCTCTTGGCCGAAACCTCCTATCTTGGTTGCTAGCACAACCTTAGGTGGTTGCCTTCTCCGCTTTGTGAGTTTGTAAGACAAACGAAGGCTTGTTCGTGTGGATACCGTTAGAGGCATGGACTCATGATCGTGCTAAGATCCTAACTGTCGGGAGATCGTGTGCGCATACATAACAAAGATATAACTCCCTACTTCATGTAGAAACTTAGTATATAGTTTCCTTTCACATGGATCATCTGGAAAGGAACTAGATGTTTCCCACTGCGTTTTCGCGTGTTTAGCATCCTAGTTCCCTAAAGAATTTTCTCTTGCTTGAACTTAGCAAGGATACAAGTTAGTTAAGCATAAATAATTAGTATTAAAAGAAATAACAACTTAAAGAAATAGGTAAGAGACACCAGAAATTACTTGGTTACAACCTAGGTGGTAGTTAATCCTGTTGGAATCCTTCGTACTCGGCTAGAGAGGGGGGGTGTGAATAGCCGACCCCAAACTTTCTCGTTTCTTCCTATGATTAGGGTTAGCGCAGCGGAAAATACAACAAAGAAACGAAAGAGAAGAAAACCAAACCTTAACACAAGGATGTAACGAGGTTCGGAGATTAGGGCTCCTACTCCTTGGCGTGTCCGTAAGGTGGACGAGCCCTGTCAATCCGTCGGTGGATGAATCCCCGGAAACCCGGCTAATAAATACTCCTTATGGGTGGAGAAACCTCGCCACAGTCTTTTGCAACAGCAAACAAAGGAGTACAACAATAGAGACAACAAACAAGAACAACAGAAATTGTAAAACACTTGCTTGCCTCTTGTTGTCGATCGAACCTTGATGAAGCAACACTGATCGCACTCAGCTAGAACACCAGCAGGAAACTCACGCAGAGCTTCAGCACGATGAGAGCTCAACAAAGCTCAAGAGCACACCAGCAGAGCAGAAGAGAAGAGGAAGGAGAGTTGTTATCTTCTTCGCCTCGTAGAGGTCTTATACCGCACTGCGAAGAAGACAGAATCTAGCCGCTGTGTCGCAACGGCAGGTGGACCGATCGCATCACCGATCGGTGCTGGTCCGATCGGCCGTGGGGACCGATCAGTTTATGCTGATCGGTCCCGGATCGATCAGAATACGCAGAGTTGCCCAACTCTGCAGTCGATCGGTCCCGTGACCGATCAGGAGCTGCCGATCGGTCATGGGGACCGATCAGTTCCCATCGATCGGTCCTCGGACGATCCCACCTCTGCGAGAGGTGGCGTGTTCTCGCCAACTCTTCGATCGGTCTCCGCACCGGTCAGATGTCTTACAGAACCCTTCTGTTTGTTATCTGATCGGTCACCAGATCGATCAGATACACAAACGTATCGCTGGATCGATCTGCAAACCGATCCAGAGCTTGGTTTTTGCCCAAACCAAGTCCCAAGTCTCCCAAACCAACATCCGGTCAACCTTGACCTGTTGGTACATCATGCTTAGCATCCGGTCAGTCCCTTGACCTGCTAAGACTCTCCACCAAGTGTCCGGTCAATCCCTTTGACCCACTTGGACTTTTCTCTACACCAGATGTCCGATCATCCCTGATCCATCTGGATTTTCCCTTGCCTGGCTTCACTCACCAGGATTTCCACACTGCCTAACATCCCAGTTAGGACTTTCTCACTGCCTGGCTTCACTCACCAGGACTTTCCAACTGCCTAACATCCCAGTTAGGACTTTCTCACTGCCTAGCTTCACTCACCAGGACTTTCCAACTGCCTAACATCCCAGTTAGGACTTTCCCACTGCCTGGCTTCGCTCACCAGGACTTTTCCAGTGCCAAGTCTCCATACTTGGACTTTTCCCGTGCCAAGTCTCCATACTTGGACTTTTCGCGTGCCAAGCTCCCTGCTTGGACTTTTCCAGTGCCAAGTCTCCATACTTGGACTTTTCCAGTGCCAAGCTCCCTGCTTGGACTTTTCAGGTCAACCAGATCAACCTTGACCTATGGTTGCACCAACAATCTCCCAAGTTTGTATTCTTGTCAACACATCAGAATACAACTTTTCTACTCTCGTCAAACATTGTCAAACATCAAAATACAACTCGAGTCAGGTCAACCAAGTCAACCTTGACCTAAGGTTGCACCAACAATCTCCCCCTTTTTGATGTTTGACAAAATCCAAAATCAAGTTAGGTTAACCCGATAACCTAACGTAGGTTTTCCAACCATCTTCCAATGTCCAATGTTCTTTCCTTGAACATTCTCTGGACATTCTCCCCTTAGGTTAACCCGATAACCTAACTTGGGTTCTCCAATAATTCTCCCCCTTTTTGACACACATCAAAAAGAATTCCAATGTTCTTCCTTGAACATTCCTTGACATTCTTCCCCTAGCTTAGGTTAACCCGATAACCTAACTTGGGTTCTCCAATAATTCTCCAATGAACGCTCTCCCCTTTTTGACACACATCAAAAAGAAAAGGAGGGTATCAAGGTCAAGAGTTTCTTCCTAATGAAAGTCTCATACCTTTCATTGAAACTCTTAATTTCCCCCTTGATACTAAACTCAACAATCAACTTAGTGATAATCCCATATCACTAATCCTCAAAAGTATTTTGGAGTAAAAACTCCCCCTAAAAGTCAACTCCCCCTTGACAATTAGGTAAAACTCCCCCTTGACCATTGCACCAACAATGTCTTGGAGAGTTTCAAAACTTTAGAAATCCACAAAACCCAACTTCCAGCTGAAATTTCAGACCAACAATGAAAATCGAATCAGACGCACCGATCGGTCCCCGACCGATCCACGCTTCTAGATCTCATCGATCGGTCCGCAGACCGATCCATGCTTCAATGGATCGGTCCACGGACCGATCAGATTCCTGGATCGGTCCCCGCACCGACTCTGATAGGCAGATTTCTGAAATTTCCTTCCCGAAATTCAGAAACTCCTAGAAAATTCCAGAAAATTCGAAAAATTATGAAATTTTGAGGTTACATTCCTCATAACATATACTATCATGGAAAAATAGTTTTCTATGAAAATAACTTCCATTTTTCAATCTTGATACAAAGTTCAAAAACTTTGAAATAGTTCAAGTTTAGCTCAACTTTGTATCACTTTGGTCAATGATGAATGCTATCACTAGGAAAGCTTCATCAAGGTTTTCCAAATCAATTTCAAAATGATTTTAAACCTTTTAATTTAGGACCATAATCTTAGGGCTAAATGTACATGACTTGTACACTAGCTTTCCCTATGATCCTCCATTTCTTGAATTAGGCTCATCTAGGTACAAAAACTATGCACCTTGATCCTAACTCATGATCCTAATATCTCACATACATCTAAAGTGTATCAAACACATCCAAGTCAATGTTGATGTGAGATATGGGTTTAGGTATCTTAGACTAAGGTCTCATGCATTTTCTAAACACAAATTTGATCTCAATATCAAAATGTGTTTTTCATCCTTAAATCAATTTCATTGATTATTAATGCAAGAGATGATGACATGGCATAAAATGATATCATAAGTAAAAACATGTGCCAATGTCATGATGTCATGGCATAAAGTTTGAAAACTTAAATAAACATGACATATAGATAACCTAAGCATTATCATGACATTTCAAATGATAATAAAATAAATATGATGTCATGGCATGGCATATGGCAACCAATCATGGCAAGTTAGCACAAATAAAATACCTAAATTCCCTATCTAAGTATCCTTAGCCTTTGCTAACTTAAAATCTAACCCTAAATTGCCCATATATTCCTAAGAGAAAACCAAAATCCCAATTATGGTATTTCTCTAGGTTTTCTTAAATTGTGCCAAATAAGATTAAAAATGAAATTTCCAATCTTTAGGCACATTTAACTCTTCAAAGGAGTAAATGATAATTCCATTTCATTTTCAAAAGTTCTCAAAACCTTGAAAATGCTCCTTGAGTGTCAATTTCCTCAAAGTTGGGTTAACTACCCTTCTTATTGGAGTTGACACTCTCTAACCCATTTATGGGGTAGAGAAGATGCTCCTAGGAACCCAATACCTATTTGAGCTCATTGGGTTCACTAAATATTCACTAGGGATGACTTCCCTAGCAACCCTCCTAATGACCCTCTTAGGCTTTGAAGCCTTGGTCATTTGGGTCTCGTCAAGGTCAACTATAGGGGTGACTCCCCTTGTAACCTTGGTAATGGTCTTCCTAGCCCTAGGTTTTGTTCCATAATCGAATGGAACATTGTGGTAAGTGGGCTCGACCATTTGGGACTTAGGTTTGTGACCCAAACCTTTCTTGTCCTTGGACTTGAGTTTTTGACTCTTAAACCCTAGAGATGACTTCTCCATGTTTTTAAGAGCCTTTTCTAAATTATCAAGTCTTGACCTCAAGACTTGATTTTCTCTCTCTAATACCTCAAGTTTTAATTTGTCATTTTCTCTTGAGATATTCCTAGGCATGTGTCTAGTCTTCTTGGGATTTCTACCTAGGTTTTCCTTAACTTTAGAAGCGTTAATCCTAGGGTTGGTATTTCTAGTGTTATCCTTACCTAGGCTAACATGTTTAGCTCCTAAGCACATGTATTGGTTCCTAAAGTTAGCATGCTTATCATTATTAACAATTGCAACAAAACTACTAGCATGAGTTTTATTAGAATTGCAATAATGAACCTTAGAGGTTACCTTAGGGTTTGCCTTAGCTCCCCCTATCGATGTGCCCGGTCTCTTGCCCTTGTGAGGTTGCCTCCCCCTCGGACAATGGCTCCTATAGTGTCCCCTTTGCTTGCATTGGAAGCACACGATGTGCTCCTTGCCCTTGCGTTTCGGGACTCCGGCTTCCTTGACCTTTGGCGCCGGTGGAGTCTTTCTTACCCTCTTTGGACACTTACTCTTGTAATGTCCATGTTCCCTACACTCAAAGCACATAATGTGTAATTTAATTGAACTTAAATTGCTTGAGTTACCTAGGGTTGAGGGTGGAGATGAGCTTTCTTCTTCAACCCTTCCGGAGGTGGAAACTTCTTCTTCTTGCTCCGAACTTGAACAAGAGGAACTCTCCTCCTCTTCTTCCTTGGATGTTGAGTAGCCCTCAACTCTCAATTCGCTCCCTCCATGATGTGAGCTACTTGGCTCACTAGGCTCCTCTTCATGGCTTGAAGTGGAGCTCTCCTCATGAAACTTGGCCAAGTTGTTCCACAATTCCTTGGCGTTGTTGTACCTATCTATCTTGCACAAAACGTTATTAGGTAACGCAAATTCAATAATTTTTGTTACCTCGTCATTGATTTCGGATTGTCGGATTTGCTCTTTCGTCCACTCCTTCTTCTTGATAGGTTTTCCTTCCTCATCCATCGGAGGGGAAAACCCTTCTTGTACGCAAAACCAATTTAACATATTAGTCCTAAGAAAATACATCATCCTTACCCTCCAATACGTGAAGTTGTCGTGAGACTCGTAGAAGGGTTGAATCGTGATATCTTCTCCATAGAGATCCATCTCTAGCCCGTGCTCCCCCGGATGTTGATCCGTCGAAGAGCGGCCTCGCTCTGATACCACTTGTTGGAATCCTTCGTACTCGGCTAGAGAGGGGGGGTGTGAATAGCCGACCCCAAACTTTCTCGTTTCTTCCTACGATTAGGGTTAGCGCAGCGGAAAATACAACAAAGAAACGAAAGAGAAGAAAACCAAACCTTAACACAAGGATGTAACGAGGTTCGGAGATTATGGCTCCTACTCCTCGGCGTGTCCGTAAGGTGGACGAGCCCTGTCAATCCGTCGGTGGATGAATCCACGGAAACCCGGCTAATAAATACTCCTTATGGGTGGAGAAACCTCGCCACAGTCTTTTGCAACAGCAAACAAAGGAGTACAACAATAGAGACAACAAACAAGAACAACAGAAATTGTAAAACACTTGCTTGCCTCTTGTTGTCGACTGGAACCTTGATGAAGCAACAGCTTCTCAGATCCAGCAGCTAGAACACCAGCAGGAAACTCACGCAGAGCTTCAGCAGCGATGAGAGCTCAGCAAAGCTCAAGAGCACACCAGCAGCTCAGTAGCAGAAGAGAAGAGGAAGGAGAGTTGTTATCTTCTTCGTCTCCTGTAGAGGTCTTATACCTGCACCTGCGAAGAAGACACAGAATCTAGCCGTTGTGTCGCAACGGCTAGTGTGTGGACCGATCAGGCATCACCCTGATCGGTCTGGGGCTGGTCTGATCGGTCGTGGGGACCGATCAGGCTCTATGCTGATCGGTCCCCAGACCGATCAGAATAGAGCACAGAGAGTTGCCCAACTCTCTGTGCGTACCCTGATCGGTCCCGTGGACCGATCAGATCGTTCAGACTGGGGCCTGATCGGTCCCCGGACCGATCCCACCTCTCTGTACGAGAGGTGGCTGTGTCTCTGCTCAACTCTTTTGATCAGTCTCCAGACCGATCAGATGTCTTACAGAACCCTTCTGTTTGTTATCTGATCGGTCACCAGATCGATCAGATACACAAACGTATCGCTGGATCGATTTGCAGACCGATCCAGAGCTTGGTTTTTGCCCAAACCAAGTCCCAAGTCTCCCAAACCAACATCCGGTCAACCTTGACCTGTTGGTACATCATGCTTAGCATCCGGTCAGTCCCTTGACCTGCTAAGACTCTCCACCAAGTGTCCGGTCAATCCCTTTGACCCACTTGGACTTTTCTCTACACCAGATGTCCGATCATCCCTGATCCATCTGGATTTTCCCTTGCCTGGCTTCACTCACCAGGACTTTCACCTGGCTTCACTCACCAGGATTTCCACACTGCCTAACATCCCAGTTAGGACTTTCTCACTGCCTGGCTTCACTCACCAGGACTTTCCAACTGCCTAACATCCCAGTTAGGACTTTCTCACTGCCTGGCTTCACTCACCAGGACTTTCCAACTGCCTAACATCCCAGTTAGGACTTTCCCACTGCCTGGCTTCGCTCACCAGGACTTTTCCAGTGCCAAGTCTCCATACTTGGACTTTTCCCGTGCCAAGTCTCCATACTTGGACTTTTCGCGTGCCAAGCTCCCTGCTTGGACTTTTCCAGTGCCAAGTCTCCATACTTGGACTTTTCCAGTGCCAAGCTCCCTGCTTGGACTTTTCAGGTCAACCAGATCAACCTTGACCTATGGTTGCACCAACAATCTCCCAAGTTTGTATTCTTGTCAACACATCATAATACAACTTTTCTACTCTCGTCAAACATTGTCAAACATCAAAATACAACTCGAGTCAGGTCAACCAAGTCAACCTTGACCTAAGGTTGCACCAACAAATCCAAGGCAGATGAAAGTACAAGAAAAATCTCCTTCGTTGAAGGCAAATAAGTCTCTTATACTCTTTAAAAAGCTCAGAAAATAGTTATAAATCGAATACAGAAGTTGTCGTTAAATTTCTAGCTCCAGGGGTTTTTTATAGCCTCTAGAAAAATGTTACTATTGGCTGGAGGCATCTCCAAGAGAGTCCAAGGGCGCCTCCAAATGGATAAAACTTTATCCCTTCACAACGGTTACAACAACAGTCATTCCGTCAGAGGCGTGAGGGCGCCTTCAACTTCATTAGAGGCGCTTCCAATGGAGGCACGAGGGCACCTCCAATAGCATTGGAGGCGCCTTCTCCTTGGGGCGCAAGCCAAAGCCTCTTAGAGGCGCCTTCCAGCAGACAGATTAACCTTCAAGCTGATTTTCTTCACGGGGTGATACTTCGATCAACCGGAATTAAGTTCACCCGAACCTAACTCTGACCTTTTCCTCAAGTAGATTCCCTTCCCGGCTTCTCGTCACTTGGATAGGCCGCACGGATCCTTCTCATAAGACGAGCAACAATGGGGTTTTAGAAGGTTCAATGGTTCTATGATGTAGGATTTTGTCGTGAGGTCATCTTTTATTCACACATGGGACAATTAATAAATTTGTGGTATTAGGTTGAGATCTCACTAGATGCTCTCAATCTGTTAGTTATTGGTGGTTGATCTTGAGATTTCTTTTGGGTTGGTTTCGGATAGAATCTTCATCTATTTGTTCCATCGGTGGATGCTCTCAATTGCTTTCTATGAATCCTTCCACTAATTTTGCAGCATGGATGATGACTGAAATATCCGCATTGTGTTGTAGCATAATTATCCACCATACCTGCCACATCCACGAAATACTAATCATCCATCAAGTTGTTCATGCGGTTATTAATAATAGGATAGTATGCTAATTAGGGATGGTGACTAGTAGGTACCTAAAACCGAATGACAGTCTATCAAGCAGTAAAATGAAATTTTCCCCAAAATAATGTGAAATACTATATATGAAAAAACAATACCGCCCTTATTGTTTTGGCTGATGTTATCCAGGTCGTTGGTTCTTTCTAGTACTTGGTGTCGGTTGAGCGAGAAGATTATTGTTGGCAGGCAGCTTGTCAGCAACGCAGCGATGTGTGCGTCACAAATTATTTGTACTGTGGCAATGAGTATCTTGATGGTTAAGAAGTGGAAGAATGCCAGTGCTCAGGTTCTTGGTCAATGTACACCTGATGATAACAATATTTTCTTCCAATTCGGAATCTATGGCCAGTCCTGTGGCATCTAAAAATTTCATTTCCAAGACCGCTTGGTTTTTCTGGTGGGGATTGCAGAACGTGAGGTAATGGTCCTGTTACTTGACACTGTTTGAGTAGATAATATGTATCATTTTATTTTGCTCATGATTCTGGTCAGAAGTATTACACCGTTCATTTGATGCAGGTATTTCACTATTTTGATCTTCATATTCAACCCATCTTGCTGACTTGGGAGAATTAAAAATGTTGTTACATTATTCCAGCATTATGATTTTTATACAGATTCTGTATCTGAAACTTATCAAGAAAGTTGTCGGACTGATTAATAACATTTCCAAATTATGTGGAACAAGACTCTTGGCCAAGGGCAGCAGACGAGCACTTACCTTGGGAGGTCATTCGTAGTCGCTGTTCTTGGACTTGTACTCTTCGCCCTCATCATCAGTAATGATATGGGATGTTAAAGATGGATCGGATATGACGTGATAGTTAAAATCAAAATGACGTAATAGTTAAGATCAAGAGGAGATGACAGTCAACGTGTCACACTCAATAAGACTTTACTTTTCGCTCAGCGTTAAAGCTTTCATAATGAGGATGACCGACCTAGAAGCCAGCCAAATTTAGTGAAGCTAACATTCCATTCTTATATTGAGACATCTATCATATATTTGAGCAGTCTATAGTCGACCGAGTTTAAGGGGCATCTGACTTGTCACAGATCCGACCGGTCATAAGCCTTCCCGGAATAAGGGGACAGAGCTTCCCACCCAATACGAGCCTTTCAGCATATGACCGGTCGACCCTATGGGCTTTCTCATATGTCAGTCCTTCTTCACATAGCCGGTCGGCAATAACTCCAGTCAGATTTACACAGCTCAGCAGACCCGTCTCTTATACATACATAAAAGCGATTCTTCTTATACACTCGGCTGGACTTCCAGATCTCAGGTTCTCGCTTCAAAGGCAAGTTTTCTCTTATATGGACGATCTGCTTAAAGTACTTATCAAATCTTCAGGGACTTAGTTCCCCATTTCTTAAAGGTAAATATCCCAGTATATGGTCGGTTGGCTAAAGAACTGACTGGACTTAGGGGATTTAGCTTCATATTACTTCCAGAACAGATCTCCGACACCACTCAGTACATAACCGACCAACTGAAGTGAAAAATGGATTTATAGTCGACCGGTTTAAAGACCTGGCCGGTAATATACAACATGGTTAGAGAATCACAACAATCTATCAGAATAATAACTATTTGTCATAGAATATTTCACTATTATAATGTGAGAATTCACTTGAACCTTCTTTGAAGGTGATTGCACTTTCATCAGCCAACAACTTATGACAGTATATTTCTTCAACTACCTTATTAATGTCATAAGTTGCGAAAGATAAAAGAGGTGCACATATATATGGGTAACAGAGATTCCTCGGATGGTTACTATATATTGCCCAGGTCGTATGACTTTCTTTACTCGACAACCTTTGACATTATTTTCCACCTCATGATTGCTGTTGTTATGAGATATGATATATAAAAGGGGTCCTCTCCATTGGCAAGGTACACAAAGATGCAAAAACACACACACATACGCACGTCTTACGACATTCTTACTTACGCACACGCATTCTACTATTCTTTTCTCCATTCATCCACTTGAACATCATACTGATTTATGCATCAGAGGATCTTTGTAAAATATCGAAAATGGGCGAATAGCCATAAGGGAATTTTCCAGAATTTTTAGAAATTTTTCGGGAATTTACGGGGATAAAATTTGGCATCGGGAAAACCTGTTTAGACTACCCCGTTTTAGCGAGGAAAAGTCCTTTTTCTTTTCCTTTTTAATTTCTTTTTCTTTTCTTTTATTTATTTTGTTTTCTTCTTTTTTTTTCCCCCGACGTCGTTCCTTGCCTTTTCTTTCTTCTCCTCTCACGCCAATCTCCCCAAAACCGCCGTGCGACGGTTTCTTCGCCTCCTCCGCGTACAAAACCCCTCGGCCAAGCTCTCTTCCTCTTCTTCCTGCCCGAGCCCCTCTCTGCCTCATCGTTTCAGTGTCGTTTCCTTCCTCTCTTCTCTTCCATCTTTGCCCAAGCGCCGACGACGCTCGAGTCACCGCCGACCGTGCCCTTCCTCCGATCGTCGAGCAAAGCCGACACAACTCACAGCCGCACCTGAGCACCACCCGTCGGCAAATCTCTGTGGCCCTAACCTCTGCTCTGCCGCCCCGATCGCCGCAGTGCCCTATAAATCTGCCGACGCCCTCTCCACAGTCCTTCTCTGCCATCGTTGACCTAGGGTTTCACCGGCCAGTATTAAGGTAGGCTCTTCTCCTAAATCTGGATTTAGGTTTGGGTGTGTTCTGATAAGGTGGCTAACCAAAACAGATTAGGCAACGAGGTGGTTTCCGGGCGCTAATCCTTTCCGGCAGCAAACTTCCTTGGTTGTGGATCAACAACTGTGGCTGTGAGAATTTAGGTAAGGTGTAGTGCAATTGTTTCTTTTGTTGTAGCGTGCATCGATTTGAAGGAAAGGTTAGGAATGAAATTGGACTTGAATTTATTTAAGTTTAGGTTGACCAGGTTAGTAGCAAATTCTAATTGGAAGGTGAAATGGTTAGGATTTGTTTAATTCAAGGATTTTAAATATAAAGGAAGGATAAGATTATTGAATAGGTTTGGAGATTTTATTAGCTATATGTATTAGCTAAAATTAAATATTTGATATTACAGGACATTGATTCGAGACGGTGTCTCAACGAGCGATCTATTTCGGATACGATCCTTTTATTGGAGGCGGGTATTTTGACTTATCGTTTTAGATTTGTCATTTGATATGCATAGTAATATTTTTAACAAGTAGTAATGATTATGTTTTATATCTGCATTGGTATGTCATTATTCATTACCTGTGCATGCTTTGATTGTTTCCTGTTTGCATTCATGTTTATACCTTTCAGATTACTTATGATCATAAAGGTAATGACATACCATGCCATAGGATATACTGGACTTATTTGATACTATATCTGACCTATGTACCTAGATTTTCTGATTTGATCCATGGTACATATTTTATGGATGTGGATATGGTCAAGATCAAGATATTTCTATGCTTAGTGTCATGCATCATCTCGTATGATTGCATGTTGTGCAATAGTCGGCTTCATTATTGTTGAGCACATCGCCAATTACATGGATCTACACACACAACCACTCATGGGTTAGCGGTTTTTATCAATCAGGGTGTGTTGCAGCAGGTTGCTCTGTCAAGGGCTCCGTTGGTCCACTCATGGGTAGTGTGACGCAGCATTGTAACAGGACAGGAATCCCTCCTCTGGACTTGCTGAGGGAGATGAGAGCATTGAGCTCCCCCCACTTATGATTTGGGGTAGGAGGATAGGTGTACTCCGACAACATCCCGTCCACTCGGTCACTCATCAGGAGCAGTGATGGCAGAGTGCACGGTTGTCATAGCCCTACTCACTCGGTCTCACCATCGTATGTGAGACGGCTGACTGGAGAGTAGGGGTGACCAAGACATGTCATTGGCATCATACGCATTGATGCATTTATTGCTTGTGTTTGCTGCACTTGTATGCTGCATATTGGTTGGATGCATATGATTGACATGCATACAGGATGTTGATACCTCTCGGTCTGATGACCTTGTTATACTTATACATCAGGTCTTAGTTAGTACAGTTTTCTCCTGTTTATTTCAGTTTACATTTATCTTTCTTATATCAGGAGACTGTACGCATGATTAGTGCTAGTTGTTATTTTCTTATTATGCATGTCAATATTACTCGCTGAGGAGTTGACTCACCCCGTGGTTATTATTATATTTCAGGTTGAGGCTGTCCTGAGGAGTTCCAGTTGCTAGTCCACTGCAGGTCGCGAGGATATGTTGTTTCGATCTTTTAGATTTCTTATGTTGATATCTAAATGATGTTGTAGACTTGTTCTGGTTTTGACACTTGGATACTGTATGGTTTTGCTTTATTGTCGTTGAGTTTTATTTGGATGTGTTTTTACTACATGCCTGCCTGGATGGCAAAAGAGGTGAGATCATTGTGATTTGTGTTTTATGGGTGTAGTGGAGTAGGATATCGGTTTTGAGCTTTATGGGTGTAGTTGAGTAGGATTTCTTGAGAGTTTTCTTTATCATTGCATTAGTTTAGTTTTTATTATTAAACTACGTGGATGTTGGTTATATATATATATATAGTTCCGGCTGTGTTGCCCGAAGTATCTGGATGTTGTAGGAAGTTTCAAATTGTCACCCGTACAGGGGAGATGCTACCGAAATTTCTTCTGGCAGAGACTCCTCTAGGGCGTGACAACCTTTGTCAAGGACACTTTGTCTGGTTTTTTAGCAATGACGTTCTGTTTGCTCTCTTGAGTGTGTGCAAAGAAGAGAAAGACATTCGGAGTTCTTTTCCATTAACTTTTTCTCCTACGTAAAGTCTTCTGTCAATCAACCATATCACTATCTGCCCAACACGCCATCTTTCTAGTTTTCAGACCGGATCAAGTAACATGCAGGTAAGCCGATGGCTTGTCATCGTAATCTACTAGCTCCTAACTTGCTTAGGTTGCTTATAAAATACCGTTTGTTTTTATTCGAGCAGACATATCTCACAATTCATCTCGAAGAGATGCGAGTTAAGAGACGTGACTCGGAAGAGTAGATGCATCACCTTATGTTACCACTGGAACTCAGAGAACGGGTTCGCCGATATGATCAGTACAAGTGGTTGGAGACTCGAGGAGTGGACGAAGAAGGTTTCGTTCAGAGCCTTCCAAAGTATCTTCGACGGAATATCAAGCGTCAGCTTTGTTTAATAAATTTGAAAGTATTATTTTTTTTTATTGAAATCAAATTAAGATTATTTTATTATTATCATTAGATTTTTCTGTATACTCGCTCGCTGTCAGATAATCAACATGGCTAGCTTCCGACTCATTGATCGTGCAGGTCCCTCTATCATTCGCGGTCGCTTGGAGAGCATAACCACTGACGGAGGAAGAAGCGGGTTCTTCAATCAGACTCTCCTGCAAGAGCGTGATTTCTACGGTGAGGAGCTCTTGACCTAGGCATTGGATCCAAAGGCCAGTGGCAACCTACCCACATCCTTAGGACAGTGAAGGCGTTGAACGAAGTCAAACCGCTCGCACTGAACGCCGACGAGCTCAAGTTCGTGGCGAGCCAGTTCAGGCGCCTCCACAGCCGAGGCAGGTTCAACACACGTTTCGGTTCTACTCACAGCAATGGAGGACATGGGCGGCATGCTTCATTCAAGCCGCGTGGAGGTGCTACGTCAGGAGGAAGATGGCCGAATTGCTACAAAAGGAGGAAGAAGAAAGACGCAGAAATAACTTGGCGAAAGGTACAACGTAACCAGCCTCGGTGTAGCGATATACACGTCAAGATTCATTGCCAATGCGATGCGAGGCATTCATGGGCTCCGGAACCAGAGAGTGATCAGATCGGTGAGGTTGCAAAAACCACCAGAGCCTGATTTCACTGCAGAGGAAGTTGATTGATTCTAACTCCCTGGCGCGGGAAGTATGCATGAGGTGTGTTATCTCCACTTAGGTTGAGAGATTAAATGTTGTGGTTACAGATGTGACGACTGATTCAGTAGCTTCAGCTAAAATTGTAACTTATTTATTAATATTTGAAGGCCTTGCTTTCTCATCTGGTCTAGCCAGGCCTCCTCTGGTCAAGGGATCTTGGATTAGAGACCTTGTGATCTAATGAGCAGAGGTTTTCTAGTCCATAATCTCCCGATCCTTACTCTCTTATAAGTGGGATGGGCTACATCCTACTTGTTGGATAGGTGAGGTTGTCATTTCACTCTATTGAGAGAACAACACCTTCTCTGATTTAGGAGATGATCCCGCCTGATCTAATTAGTAAATATTCTCTGGTCCATGCTCCCTAGATCACTCTTGGACTCCTACTCTCACATAGGTGTGATGGACTGGATCCTCTTTGTTAGAGAGGTGAGGTCCAGCCATTCCACTCTATTAGAGAGCAAGGCCTCCTTTGGTCTAGGGGATTCTTGGACTAGAGCCTAGAGGACCCCACCTAATCTAATAAGCAAGGATTTTCCGATCCAAAATCCTTAAATCATTCCTAGACCACTACTCTCATAGATGGGATGGACTGGATCCTAGTTGTTAGACAAGTGAGGTCTAACCATCCCATCCTATGAAAGAGTAGGGCCTCCTCTAATCCAAGGGATTTTAGAGCAAAGGATCCTACCTAATCTAATGAAAAAGAATCTTCTAGTACAAGATCCCTAAACCATTCTTGGACCTTTACTCTCTCATAAGTGAGAGGGACTGGTCCAACCATCCTATTCTATGAGAGAGCAGCACCTCATGTCCAAGAGACACTGGATCAAGGATCCCACCTGCGATCTAATATGATGTTTACTCATTGTTTTTTAAATAATTCTGTAACTTTTAATTTTAAAAACCAATAAAATATTTTATTGTAGTTTTTTCCTTTCTCTCTCATTTTGGGCCGTTTTTCCTTCATGGCTTTCCTTTCCGAATTCAAAAGCCCGCCCTTTTCCCCTACAAAAATGGCTAAAAAGCTAGCCCGCATCACTACTCCATCGCGCAGTCTCCCAAAACGATCGGCGAGAAGGTCAGTAGGGTTCTTATTCGATGTTCATTTGTTATGTCCTGCTTTTCTTTATTCACTCTCTGATGCTTGCTGAATCTTTTCCCTGCCAGTTTTTGTTGCTCTCCCCGTGGTCATTCTCGGAAAGACTGATCTTGGTGGGGTTTTGGTCATTATTTCTACTCTGAACTTTGTTACGGGAGTTGCAATGGGAAATCTTGCGTTTCTCTCATGTTTGGCGGCTCAGTAATTGGGGGAAGATTTCTCCTTTCGCTGCTGATAGTAGAAATTTCCAGGTTTTGAGAACCTGCATTGACAATTTCTGCAAGGGGTGGAGAAGGGTGAAAGTGGCGGATGCAAACAAGAAGCTGATGCTAGAAGATGTTTTTTGGGCGATATAACTAACCTGGGGAAAAGAGGGCTTCTTTTAGATCCAAAAAAGGCTTTTTTTTTCAGGACAAAAGATTGACAAAAGCATGGAAGAAACTATCGAGGATAGTTTTGGAGGAGAATTAGATGGAAAGGAAAGAGCTTCTATGGAATGGAAGAAAAACATGGATGATAAACATGGTTCTTTGCTCAACATAAATCGGAGAGGCTGTTTCCCTTTCTATGCTAAGCAGACATGCCAACCTATGCCTTCCAATATCATAGGTAACTATGTCCATGGAAATATGACATCTGATTCCATTTCCTTGCAAAAGAGTTCTGATTCATTAGCAAATGAAGCTACTAACAAGTTAAAACTAGGCTTTATATCCACCAGGTCTGTGCCTCCACAATTTGATAACTTGTTTGTAACTGATCCAGAAGAAGACTATTTAGATGGTCATAACTCCGATAGTGCTGGTTCCACTAGATACTTTTTCCAGACAAAAGATATTGAAAATAATTCTACTGCATCAAAATCTACTGGCACAGATTGTACAATATTGAAGGAAGGCAATCTTGATAGCTGTGATAACCCCTTGAAGTGCCAAAAACCATCTGGCTCATTGAAAGGCAGTATGGATACTGGTATAAATGATCCCAGTTGTGGCAAAGTTAGAATGCCGGAAGAATCTTGTAAATGCTCTTTTTGTCTCAAAGGCAAGTGATAATTCCTCTCTCCATTGGATTATGGTGATATTGTGTAGCATACAGTATGAGGATGGAATTCTATGGTAGTTCATTTTTTGTATTATTCACATGTCTTATTGTGGATTTATTGTGCATATGACATGTAAACCAGCTGCTTACATATGGGCAGACCTGCATTATCAGGATACTAGAGCCAAACTCGCTCGTAAGCTTGTTATAGATATCTTCATATTTAGAATATTGCTGATTCTTAGATACATATCTATATCTCACATTAAGGAACGCACAATTTATTTTATTTCATATTATGTTTATAATTTATAGAATTGAAGAAAAGTAAAAGGCTTGCAAGGTCTTTAAAAGCACGAAGTTGCAGCAACAAAAGTAGTATCAAGACTGCTCAAAGCATCTCAAATAGATCCCCCTCACTGGAGTCTCAATTAACTCAAGAATGGCAACCACTTTTCCTTTTCACAGAGAATATCATTGTGCGTGAAACTGCTGAGCTTGTAAGTTCTTCCATATGAGTTCCTCTCTCTTTATTTTAATTTTCATTTCCATTATCGATTTGTCAGAAATCTGAGATCATTCATAAAACCTTTTGTTAACTTTTTTGCAGTGTTGAAATATGACATCAACATTCCTTTAAGGTTTCTACATTTAAATGATTCTCTTATTTATTTTTCACTAAATTGATCTTTTGTCTATCTTAGGTGGTTTTCATTTGATTGGAAATCTTTTCTTTTATGATATGAGGATTTGCATTTTATGGTTCACAGATGGAATTTTATCAAAAGGTGAATACTCACACACAAGCGCACACATTATATATCTGTATTCTATCAACTTAATCTAGTTACCTAATTGCATATGAGAGAGTAATATCTTTTTGGAAAAAGCATCAATCGTGGACTTTTGGAGGAAGTTATTATGGGCTAATGAAAATGCTTGTTAGAGGTGATTTGACACCTTGCAAACTATTCCTAAGGGTTTTGAGTGGTTGTGTTTGAGAATCAGGCATGGCATATGCCCTCTGAACACAACCAATTTGAACCAAAACTTAGGCCTAGAACAAGCTCGGCCACAGATTGTGCTTAGGCTGAAATACTAAGGCATTTAATTTAGTATGAAAGAAATGGAAGATAAAGTACCAAATTACCAACATGGCATAATTATGTATAATTTCTTGTGTTCCACATTAGTAGATTTTTTTTAATCTTCCACTTATACTATTAACACAGTTTTGACCTGATGTTGCTCTCTACCGTTTTTTTATCTGGGTTCTAGAATCTAGATCTTCATTGTCAGTCACCATGTTCATTTCATTTATCATTCATGTTTGTTGCTTAGATGCATGCTATTGCTAACAGCTGGATGTTTTGTAGCTGTAACCATAAGAACAAAGAGGATGACTGGATAAGTAATTTTACATTAGCAAAGGGAATTCTGACAAGGTAAGCATCATGGAGCTTGAAGATAGTGGTGGAAGGTGGATCCTATTTTCAAAGGCCATCTGAAATTATACTCCCAAATGAATATGAGCTAGTATACCCCAGTAGGAATTCGATATAATCCACATGTTTGTGAGCTTAACTGATATTAACATGGTTGTGGAAATCAGATTGGACCAGTTATGACCAGAGAAATAGGAAAGTAGGTTTCAATCCTATCCGGTTCTCCAAATGGATCAGTTAATGGAGTAGGTTGAGAATAGGTTGAACTGCTAGTTTATCAAACTGTGAAAACCATCTGGTTTAGTATGAAGTGAATCAGTTTTGTTTTTCTTCCAAACATTCACAAAATATCCATGTATCTACTATAAGATCAAATGAGTAAAGATATCTTCCTACAATTTTTACATAACAATAACCAATAGCATAAACAACGTTAAAGACTTCAAATAACTAGAGGAAGGATGTTTTTTTACCAATATTTATATTTTAGCTTCTAGTAAATTAGATATTTTTGTATTGATTAATATATAAAAACTTACAAAAATATCTAATTTACTAGAACCTAAAATATAAATATTGGTAAAAATGCATCCTTCTTCTAGTTATTTAAAGTCTTTAAAGTTGTTTTTTTTATTGATTAATATATAAAAATTTAGCTGTTCCCATTTAGTGGGATAAGACTTGTTGTTCATGATTAATATATAAAAACTAATTTTATAGCTAGAATTTTAATATTGTTTTTATAGTTATGCAATCAGGTTGATTAATTAAGGCCAATCCGACCAATTTAGCTTCTTCAGATTAGTTCGATTTGACCAGTGAACCATGTCGGCTTTCCAGTTTGATTTAAATCCAATATTAGCAACTATGGATATTATATAGAACTCTCTTTTCATGTTCAGTCTAAGATTAGTAGTGCATGAAATTTAGTTTGGGACTTCCCTATCCATGTGCCTACAATTTGCTTTGCAGAGTAGTCATCAACTTAGTTCTACAATTATATTACAGTGTTAGTATATTACTCAGTTCATCTTTTGTGCCATTGCAGCATGACAAATTCCTCAGGCTGAAAGAGTTGAAGGAGAATTGCAAGAGAGATTTGGAGAAAATTAGCTGGATTCCTTCATAGATATGATATCATAAATCATTTCCAATTTTTTTGATTCAGCTGTTAGCATTATAGATATTTTGGAATATATGGATATCTTGGAATATATGGTGCATAAATATTAGGATATCTTTTGTATATGTTTTCTTATTTTTATATATGTTTCCATATCTTTATTTTTTTATGATATATATAAATATACTTTGTATCATTATTCTTAATTAGTGAACATTTTCTTTCAATACCTCTCTTCATAGTATCAGAGCTTCGGGTCTATGCTACAAATCGTAACTCTATTCAAGCTTAGTATTAGTTATTGTTGTTGTTGTCTTTGTTGTTGTCGCCTACTCTCTCAAGCAATTGCTCTTATGGTTGCATTTGCGATCGTCTCGATCTCCTTCAATGTTGTTGCTCATGTGCCTTTGAAGTTGACTTCATCCAATTATCTTTCATGGTGTCTACAGTTCACAACCCTCTTCATTGGTCATGATCTACTCGGCTTTGCTGATGCTTTTCACCCTTGTCCAGACAAATTATGTATTTTTGATGGTATTTAGACTCCTAATCTTGCATATCATGTTTGGATTCGTCATGATTAACTCATATTAAATGTTATTATTGGATCTTTTCTCCATCCTTAATTTCGTTCATTGCTATTGCTCGCACATCTTGTGATGTTTGGAACACTCTTGCTCTCACTTATGACATGCCCTCTTGTGGTCGTATTACACAACTCAAAACACAACTTTGCAATAAGGCTCTCAATCTATCATTGGATTTATGCAGTTCATCAAATCTAAGTATGATGAACTGGCGCTCATGAATGCTCCTCTTGACATTGAAGATCTCACCATTAAAGTTCTTCATGGTCTTGATGATGACTATAAGGAACTCACACATGCCATTCAAACCCAAGACACTACAATCTCATTTGAGGAACTTCATGAGAAGCTCCTCAATCATGAAGCTCATCTTGTTACTCGTAGGGATATGCAAATCACTCTTTCGGCAATTGCTCACCTTGTTTCTTGATATGTTGCCTCTTCATATAGACAACTTATCCACTTGTTGCGGTTCATCCACCCAACGGTGCTCGTCCCATTGGTCTGTGGTTCTCTCGACCTCGGCAGCAGCCGCACTCTCCAACACAGGGCGTTGGTCAACGCGTCTCACGCCCCTATCTTGGACATTGTCAGTTGTGCAGTCGTCAAGGTCATTTTGATCGGCACTGCCCTACTTTTTCGTATCAGCCCGCTCCTACCCCTATGCCTCCCATTGCCTCATCTCGTGTTGTTTATGGACCGCCTACTTTATTGGTTGTTGCATACATTATGTCATCACCTTCTTCATCTGATTGGATCATTGACTCTAGCACCACCCATCATGTGACTTTTGACCTCTCAAATCTCTCTCTGCATGCTCCATATGCTGGTTTTGATGGTGTTGTTGTTAGTGATGGCATTGGACTTCCCATTACTGATACAGGTTGTCTCTTACCGCCCTGTACCCCCTTCTTCTTTGAAATTTCTCAATGCCCTTTGTGTTCCATCAATTAATAAGAACCTTTTGTCCGTCTCCCAACTCTGTAAAACTAATGATGTCATTGTTATTTTCTCTTTCTGTGATTTTCAGGTGAAGGATCTTTGCATGGGGGCTATTCTCCATCAAGGTCAACTTAACGGCGGTGTCTATTCTTGGTTTGCGTCCATTTCTTCTCCACCACTGGTGCTTTCTTCTTCTGTCGTTTTTCTTCCTATTTGGCATAGTCGTTTGGGTCACCCGTCTGCTTGAGTCTTATGTTAGTTAGCCATGTCTAAATCGTTGTCTTGCTTTGCTTCTTCAGTTCATCCTTTTTATTGTAATTCTTGTCAATGCAATAAAAGTCATAAATTACCTTTTCCTGACTCATCACTCTCTTCACAATTTCCACTTGATCTAATATTTTATGATGTTTGGACTTCTCTGGTTCTCTCATGTGATGGATATAAATATTATGTTATATTTGTTGATCATCACAATAAATATATTTGGTTATATCCCTTAAAACGTAAATCAGATGTCCTTTTATATTCTGATGTTTTAAGTCTCTTGTTGAGAAACAGTTTAATCGTCCTATCCTCACCATATATACTGATAATGGTGGAGTTTCTTGCACTCAAAGAATTTCTTAGTTTGCATGGAATCTCTCACCTGACCACTCCTCCTCATACTCCTGAACACAATGGTTTCTCTGACCACCGTCATCGCTATATTGTTGAAATCGGTCTTGCGCTTCTTCATCAGGCATCTGTTCCTACTCAGTTCTGGCCCTTTGCCTTTGCCACTGCCACCTATCTTATTAATCGATTACCTAAACGCAACCTTTCCTACAAATCTTCCTTTAAATGTCTCTTTGCCTCCTTGCTAAATCTCTCTAAACTTCTCATTTTTGGTTGTCTTTGCTATCCCTGGCTTCGTCCCTATGTTTCTCATAAACTTGCACACCGTTCTTCATCCTGTGTCTTCCTTGGTTACTCTCTTACGCAAAGTGCCTACTTGTGCTATGAGTCCTCTTCCAGAAAAAGTTTTGTATCTTGTCATGTGATTTTTGTCGAGTCTGAGTTTCCTTTTGCTAGTGGTGGTTCTAGTGTTAGACTGTTTCCTGAAGCACTGTGTATTATACCTCTGGAGGATTCTTGTGTTGTTGACTCTTCACCTATTTGCTCCTTTAACCCATGTCCCGTACCACTAGTTGTTCACCAGCTAGTCCTTGTCGAATCTCCACCTGTTGAACCTCTCCTTGCTGAACCTTCACCTGCTGTGCCAACCGCAGCAATAGCTCCACCCGTACTTGCTCCTCTAGTTCAGCCTGCCCCTAGAAGCAACACCCATCCTATGGTAGCACATTCCAAAAACAATGTCTTCAAGCCTCATCCTCGCTTTGGTCTCACCACTATCACTGACGCTACTCCATTTGAACCTACAACACATACTGTGGCTTTCAAGGATCCCCGCTGGCGTGCGGCCATGTCTAAGGAGTTCGATGCTCTCTTTCGTAATGGAACTTGGGATCTTGTCCCGTCTGATACCTCTCAGAATGTTATTGGTTGTAAGTGGGTGTTTCGGCTTAAGCGAAAGTCGAATGGCTCTGTTGACTGCTACAAGGCTCGTCTATTGCTAAGGGATTTCATCAGCGCCTAGGTCTTGACTACACTGACACTCTCAGTCCTGTGGCAAAGCCCACTACTGTCTGTCTTCTCTTGTCCCTTGCTGTTTCTAAAGGGTGATCTCTTCGTTAGATGGATATGAATAATGTATTTCTTCAGGGTCACTTGGATGACTGTGTTTATATGGCTCAGACGCCCCAGTTTGTTGACTCTGATTTTCCATCTTATGTTTGCAAATTGAACAAAGTAATTTATGGTCTTAAGCAGGCGCCACACACTTGGTACACTGCGCTTTATCATTTTTTTAATTAGTATTGGCTTCATGGCCTCTCTTGCTAATACGACGTTATTTATTTTCTGCTCTGGAGGTATCACTATGTATCTACTTGTCTATGTCGATGATCTGATTCTTACAGGAAGTAATGTTGATGCCTTTCAGGGATTCATTAAATAGTTGGGTGCTTGGTTCTCTATTAAAGATCTGGGAACTTTATTTTATTTTCTAGGTGTTGAAGTTGTTTTTTCTCCAAGAGGCCTTTGTCTCTCTCAGAAGAAATATCTGCTTGATATTCTTACCAAAACCAACATGGCGAACTCGAAACATGTTCAAATGCCTATGGCCACGTCCGCATCTCTGCATCTCTCTTGATGACTCCCCTCCTGTGGACGCTACTTTATATTGCCAAACAGTTGGTAGTGTGCAATATCTCTCTTTTACTCGACCAGATATTGTCTTTGTTGTTAATAAATTGTCTGTGTTTATACATGCTCCCTCATCTCTTCACTGGGGGTTGTTAAGCGCCTGCTGCGCTATCTTAATGGTATACACTCTTATAATCTGATTCTCCAACGATACTTCTCTCTCTCTTTGCATGTCTACTGTGATCCAGATTGAGCTGGTGATATTGATGATTGCACGTCCACTGGTGCTTATATTGTGTTCCTAGGTTCCAACCCAATTTCTTGGAGCTCCAAAAAGTAGGGTTATGTTGCTCGGTTGTCTACTGAGGCTGAATATCGTGCAATTATCTCTACTGCTGTAGAACTACAATGGGTTCAATCTCTTCTTAGTGAACTGGGTGTGGACACTATGGCCTCTGCAGCCTCTATCTATTGCGATAACATTGGAGCTACATATCTCTGTGCAGATCCAGTGTTTCACTCACGCATGAAGCACATTACTTTGAATTATCATTTTGTTCATGAACTAGTTCAGAGTGGTAAAGTTCGTGTCTCTCATGTCTCGTCGTCTGACCAATAAGCTAATGCGTTGATGAAACCACTTCCTAGTACTCGATTTCGTCTTCTTTGTTCCAAGATTGGTGTCTCTACGAGCCCACCATCTTAAGGGGGCCTATTATGGATATCTTAGAATATATGGATATCTTAAAATACATGGTGCATAAATATTAGGATATCTTTTATATATGTTTCCTTATCTTTATATATGTTTCTTTATTTTTATATCTTTATGATATATATAAAATATATTCTTTCAATACTTGTCTATCGTTTCACAAGGAAGATTCCTGACATGGAGTATCAAGTGAAATTTATTACTCAGAAAATTCTGAAAGACCGTTTAAATAGTTAAAATTATTGTTCATAAATTACTTGGTGGCGCTACTATTTATCATATGATACAATATGCAATTATTGTATGTGCCTAGTGATCAGAAAGGAATAACCACAATACCATGAATGTTTCAGTTTCAAATATCGGTTTGCCCTTGGAGCTGGTTCATCACTTTAATCTCGTGATTCATTCTGTTTGATTAAAATCCAGCAAACACATGGAGCCATTGCATAAACTTGATTTGTTTCAATGACAAAAGGTCACTGCTCTTCACACTGAACAATGATTATTTATAAGTTGGTTGAATTCAATTTTCCTTGTATTCTCATATTGATGACAATATTTTATTTGTGTACTTTTGTTATCTGGAACTTAGGTTTAACAAGTGAGTCATGTTAGACAGCAGTAATAGATGCATTGAGATAAGCTTTGAATGCATTGAGATAGAGAGAAAATTTTCTTATTTTTTTTATGCCGGGTAGGATAGCGATTATCTGCGAGTTATTCAGAAGGGAAGATTAAGGAGAAAATAAGAAGAGGATTCTCTAAAACAAAGAGAAATACGTCATCTTAGGTTTTAGCACAATAAGAAATTTTATTATGAATAGAGGATGATTCTTTAACATCTAAATATGATTCTTATATAGACCATAATCTAATACCCAAATAATGGAAAGAAATTACAATTACAAATTTTAATTTCAATCTTATAAAGAAAAGAAATAGATCTTTTATTGGAAAATAAAAATATTTAATTAAATAATATTAATTCAAAATAGGACGTGAATTAAGACAAATTCTCTCTTATAAATATCAAGAATATAAAAATTATTCTAAATACCCTAAAAATAAAAATTACTAAAAATAATAAAAAAGTTCTGAAAAGGGTTTAAATGGTGGAATTTGGGGCACAAAGTTGGAGGTTATGGTTTTATAGAATAAAAGTAGGTTTTCAAATTCTACACACGTAACCATCAACAGAGCGTAATTCCGAATTCCGAGTCAAAAGTTATGTCATTTTGAAGTTTAAAATGTCATATTGGGCTTCATGATGGGTTGGGTCTGCATCAGTCTCTCCGGGTTGAAAATAACTCGCCCTTGAGTTTATATAAGTTTCATCAACATCTGTAGAAGGAGTTAAGTGCTTTACATTGAAGACATTAGAGGTCTTCAAATGACTAGGAAGATGCAACTTGTAGACATTATGGTCAATCTTCTACACTATCTCACATGGTCCGATTTTTCGATCCTTTAGCTTATTATACTTTCAAATAGGAAAAGAGTCACAAGTTAATACAACTCAGACAAAATCTCTCCAATCTCAAAATGTATCTATTGGCGATGCATATCGACTTGTACTTAGTATCAATTGCAAGGTTCACCTACTCATGAATACCTCGAAGATGTTCTGCCATCTCATCCGCTTTAGAACTAATACGTTCTACATGTGGAATAGGGGCTAAGTCTAGAACCCCTGATGGATTACGCCCATAGACAATCTCAAAAGGACTCAATCCTGTAGTTCTGTTTCTTGATCGATTGTAGGCAAACTTTGCTTGAAGTAATGCTCTCAGTGCTTTGGTTTAGTTTCGGTAAAAAATCTCAAAAGATTGCCCATACTCCAATTCACCACCTCGATTTGTCTATCTATCTGAGGTTGGTAAGCACTGCTAAAATTCAATTGTGTACTTAATTTTCCCCACAAGCTCTTCCAAAAGTGACTAATGAACTTAATATCTCGATTTGAAGTCATGGACCGAGGAACGTCGTGTAAACACACGATTTCTTTGAAGGAAATATGGGTAATCCGAGCAACATTCATAGTCTTTCTACAAGCTACAAAATGTGCCATCTTTGAGAATATGTTAACCACAACAAGAATTGAATTTGAGGTTCGTTGGGTGTTGGGTAATTCCAATACGAAATCCATGCTTATATTGAACTAATGAGTTTCAGGAACAGGTAGGGGAGTCTATAAGCCTACATTTGTGAAAACCCTTTTAGACTGCTAGCACATCGATCAACAAAGTGAGCCACATCGCCGGTCAACTTGGGTCAATAGAAATTGACAGAGATGAGGGTCAACGTCTTATCATGTTCAAAGTGCCTCTCATTATGAAGCTCGTTTATAATCTAGTGCTTTAGAGAGTAGTCTCGAACGCACAACAACAACCCATAAAACAAATAACAATTATGTAAAATAAAATCATGTCGGTGACCATCATGTACCTCCTAGAATATCCTTTCAAATGATGGGTCAACTATATACATATCTAGAAAAACCTTAAAGCATGCAACACTGGTACTCATGGTGGTGAGTAATGAAGAACGTCGACTCAAACCCACTTGGCATGCCTCCTGCTCAGCTTGTGATGATCATTGATATACTTTAATGCTTCATGATTAGTAAATAGGATGAACTCCTTCTATATTAGGTAGTGTCACAAATGCTTCAAGGACTGCACAATGACATATTACTCTAAGTCGTAGGCAGAATAATTTTTTTAAGACTTGGAGAGCCGCCCTCCCACTAGCTATGAAGGACGGGGTTACTTACTTACTTACACATGTGCATTCATAAATATAAAATCATGGCAGCGGAAGTATATATAAGAAAACTAACTACTGATCATGCTATCATAAAAGCATACTAATGAAACATGGCATGTGATCTATATAATCATGTAACATAATAAACGTG
Organism: Zingiber officinale; assembly: GCF_018446385.1. Lineage (NCBI taxonomy): Eukaryota > Viridiplantae > Streptophyta > Magnoliopsida > Zingiberales > Zingiberaceae > Zingiber > Zingiber officinale. The sequence continues at coordinate 71,125,644 of NC_055997.1, read as the reverse complement.
TCAACATGCTAGTGCATATAACTTGATTCAATATTTACTACTTGCAACATGATCATCTTACTAAAGCATAAAACATGAAACATAAGTTCACATCAAGTATAAACCATCCAAAAGTATCTAGTAGGAAAAATAGTTCATATGCAAAACTTAGAGAATGAATAAGTCTTGAAATATAAAATAGATCTTTTTTCCACCATGCCACTTCCACACACATCCTTGCCATTCCTGCTGCTCCCTTTAGTTTAGCCATTCTTTTCCTTTTTCTGCAATACAAGGGAAATTAAACTATAAGCACATAGGCTTAGTAAAATCCATTCCTACTCACAAAACCATAAATCATGCATTAATTATAAAGTGGTAACATGCTCATTCAACTCACATCTAGGTATGAAAAAAAAACTTACATGCTAGCATAAAGTAGTGTCATACTCATCTTAAGCAAATCATAACATAACATGTGAGAGCATAAGCATAAAGTAGTAGCATAATCATCTAAGCATCATAGACATATCTTCAATAGAATCTTACCAAAGCATAGAGGAAACTATATAGCATGAACATGTAGATGCAAGATGTTCTTTTGAAAACATGTATCATGAAATGAGTATATGCCAAATGCCCTTTTGAAAACATATATTACATAAATACTTAAACATAATCTCAACATGAGGGCCTGGCTTTGTACCACATACATACATGAATGCACGCATCCTAAGTAGATCCAAGGTAGCTAATCTTGAACCTACTAGGAACTAGACCCGTTTCATTGACCATCGACCTAGGGGCAACTTAGGAGCCCATCCCTTTTACTAGGCCCGTTTCATTGACCATCGACCTAGGGGCGCTTAGGAGCCCATCCCTGGCACAAGCCATACAAAAGTAAAATAGCATACATGTTTCTTGTCATAGCATAGCATATCATGTTTCTTGTCATATCATGAAGAGTGCTCTTAGTCCCAACTTAAGGGAAGCATCTCTTAAGCTATCATGAAGAGTGCTCTTAATCCCAACTTAAGGGAAGTATCTCTTAGGCTTTTCCTCATACATAAGCCTTGCATAAACATAACATGATGGCAATGAGTGCCCATAACATATAGCATATCATAGGAATCATATCATGGTGGCATAATGTGCACATAACATGTAGCATATCATAGAAATCATAAAATGATGGCATAAAGTGCATATAGCATATCATAGGAATCATACATGATGGCATGAAGTGCAAATAACATATCATAGGGATCGTAACATGATGGCATGAGTATACATATCAAATAACATGGTGACATAAATTCATATTCTATCATAGAAACCTTAAGTAGCTCCTTGTCCTCATTTTTCTTATCTTGGTTGAAACGTGTAGACATGAAAGCATGGATTTTCAAGCAACATAAAAACATGGAAATCACTAACATAAGTTCTCATGGTACTAACATAACATATGAGACCTTAGAAACCCTAGGTAGCTCCTTAACCTCCTTTTTCTTGTCTTAGCCGAAGCATGAAGGCATGATTCTAGGTTTCTTTCAACAACTTAAAGCATGAAATCTTAAACTAACATCATATAGTGGGTTACATATAATGAAGAATCATAAACAAGTATTGTTAGGTTTTTAAACTTCCTCTAAACCCTTTTATCTTTACTTGGCCGAAACCCTAGAAGCATGGGTCTAGCTTTTTATGCAACCTAAAGCATGAAAACCCTAAATGAATATCATATAGTGGGTTACATATCATGAGGAAACATAAGCAAGCATAGTTAGGTTTTTTTTTTTTTTAAACTTCCTCTAAGTCCTTTAATTCTTCTTGGCCGAAACCCTAGGTGTATAAGCAAGCATGGTTTTAGGTCTAAAGCTTTCTCTAAACCTTTTTCTTCCTTTTGACCGAAATCTAAAGGTAAGCCTCTAGGTTTTTAATGCAACATAAGACATGAAAACTTAAACTATCATTATGTAGGAGATCATATATCATGGGAGAGCATAAACAAGCATGGTTAGGTTTTAAAACTTCCTCCAATGCTTTTATTTCTTCTTGGCCGAAACCCTAGAAGCATGATTCTAAGTTCTTATGCAACCTAAAACATGAAATCTTTAAATTAACATCATATGGTGAGTTACATATCATGAGGAATAGTAAACAAGTATTGTTAGGTTTTTAAACTTCTTCTAAACCTTTTTATCTTTACTTGGCCGAAACCTATAGAACATGGTTCTAACTTTTGAGTAACATAAGGCATGAAATACCTAAACTAACATCATATAGAAGATCATACATCATGAGGAATCATATACAAGCATAGTTAGGTTTCAAAACTTTTCTCTAAACCTTTTATCACTTCATGGCCGAAACCTATAGAAGGTGTGATTGCAAATTTTTAAACCACATGAAGCATGAAAACTTTTAGTAACAATAGATAACCTCTTAACCTTACCTTGGCCGAACTTAAAAGGCAAGATCCTAGGTTTTCAAGAAACTTTTAAGCGTAGAAACGTATGAAAGCTGCTTGTACTGCAGGTGAGGGGATTACTTACTTCCTTTCGCTTGGTTTACTAATGAAAAGTACCCTTGCTTTTGTGAAGCTTCCCTAGGAGAAATCCTTTGGATTGGTTTTGGCAATGGTGAAGGTGAGGTCTTAGGTTTTTAGTGCAGAGAAGGAGGGAGGAAGAAGAGAGAAGAAAAAATGAAGTTCTCTTTCCCTTTCTCTCATTTATGCTAAATAAAGGAAGAAGGCAAATCCATCTTTTCATTAGGGAGGTAGAAGGCAACTCAAACCTTTCCTTCTAAGTGAAGGGAACCTTTCCTTACCTTTAACTACAATGTTCCTTCCCTTCCTAACATCACACCTCTGCTGGGGCTACTGGTTAACACATACATGCATCTAACAAGAGGTCCAAGGTTCAAACCTTGGTCATGTCTCTTTTTAGTTCTCCTTTTTTTTTTTGAAAAGTCTATATATAGCTCATTCTAATTATGCTAAAATTCATATGAAATCATTAGGGATCCTATGGGTGTTACAACTGGTCGCCCAGATTGACCCAGAACACCCCTTATACTTATGTCGGATTCATCACAGTTGTGTAGGATCGTAAAGCGCTAGAGGAGGGGGGGGGGTGAATAGCGCTCGTGGCTATTTCGTTCATTTTGAAAAACTCAAAGTGAATACGTAACGGAAAAAATAAAGACACGGAAGCAATGCTAACACTGTTTCTTTTACTTGGTTTGGAGCCTGTGTCGACTCCTACTCTAAGGCCCACACATGAGAGTGTTTTTTGATGGGCAATCCACTATCAGTTTCGAATAAGTACAGGAATGAACTTACAATATTAAAACAATTATAAAATAAAGAATACCGACAACTACAGATATGAAGATTCTTGTTCTAGGTTATCGGAGCAGCGTTAGGGAATGGAGAAGGCGATTTTTGAGCAGCTCAAAGAAGCGAAAATCGTTCGTTACGTTGTTCTGAAACTCCTGGTCAAAGCTACTTTTATAGGCCGTTTCGAGCGCCCGAAACCCCTCCGGGCGCTTGGACCATGTGGCTCAGCCACTCCGCGTGTACCACATCAGCTTGGCGATAACTTTTGAGTTTCGGGCACCTGGACTGACTCCGGGCACTCGGACCAGCTCGGGGTGCCTAGACCAGATCCGGGCACCTAAACTCCTGGCGCTTGGACCAGCTTTTTCTAGCCTTTATTTTCTGTAAAATAAAGTTAGTCCAGACATAAAATAATATATATAATATAAGAATTGATAGCCTCTGACTGTCTGGTTCTGACTTTAAGTTTTGTCAAAACTCTAGGTCGAACCGATGCCTACTGTTTCCTATTCGGGGAACACATCATCATCTACTCCTCTCAGGAGAGTTTACCTGTTGCCAAATCAGTCCTTCAGACCGACTGGACTTTTGCCTAAGGTTACCATCCTCTGGGACCTAGGGTTACCACCCTCTAGGATTTTCCTCAGCGTAGGGTTACCACCTTCTAGGACCTAGGGTTACCACCCCCTAGGGTTTTCCTCAGCCTAGGGTTACCACCCCCTAGGGTTTTCCTTAGTCTAGGATTACCACCTCCTAGCACCTATGATTATCACCCCCTAAGGGTTTCCACCTATCTAACCGCAGTTAGGACTTTCCTTCACCTGGAGTTACCGGCCCCTAAGATCTAGGGTTACCACCCCCTAGGATTTTCCTCTGCCTAGAATCCACTAGGACTTTTGCCTAAGACAACTTAGGACTTTCCTGCAATCTCAATGATCCTTGTTAGCTAACAAATAACCTTAACTTTAAACCCTTTGCCATTATCAAAACTCAGGTTCCATCGTCGGATGCTTCCCGCACCAGCAATCTCCTCTTTTTTGATTATGGCAATAAGATTCAAAGTTAAGTAAAACATAATTCTATTATAAGAACATAAATGTGTACAAGTTAAAAAGATGCAATATCAAAATTCAATATCAAGTGCAAAAAAGATGCAATATTTATAACAACTTAGAACACTTGTTGTAGCTCCCCCTTGATCACTTATTCGCTTTTTAATTACTTAACTTTCACTTTTCTCTCTCCCTTTGCCATATATCAAAAATACTAAATAGAGAGAAGAAAATTTTTAGCTCCCCCTGAAAGGTAGTTCTTACTTGAAAATATTGGCAAGGTTGTAGTTTTGAAAGTAGACTTTAAGTAAGAAGAGGGAAAAACTTAGTAAATTTTTAAGCTTTGAAAGTGATTTAAGGTTTACCAAAAACTTAGTTAGATTTAAGCTTTGAAAAGAATTGTTTTGTCAAATACTTAGCTTTCAAAAAAAGTTGATAAAAACTTAGCTTTAATACTTAGCTTTATAAAGGTTTTGAAAAAGACTTAGTTAAATTTATTGATTTGTTAATTAAGATTTTAATGATTTGTTAATTAAGATTTATTAAAATTTATTGATTTGTTAATTAAGACTTATTAAATGATTAATTAAGATTTTATTGATTTGTTAATTAAGATTTATTAAATGATTAATTAAGATTTTATTAAATTATATTTATTAGATTAGATTTATTAAATTAAATTTATTAATATTTATAGATTAATTAAAATTTATTAAGATTTATTGATACATTAATTAATTCTAAATTTTACCTAAGTCCATCTCACCCTTTTCTAAATTGTCAATCAGAGAATCTTATAAGTTTTTGTGAGATGGTTAATTTTATCTTTGATTTAGATTATCATCTAAGAATTGATTTACATTTGAGTTAGACTCAGGTTTTACAATTAATCAATTAAATATTCATTTCAAAAATTGACTTCTAAACTGTGGCGAGGCACTAGGCCTTCTTGGGTATGAGATCATCCACCACTTCTAGACAAAGCCTTTCAAAAAAATTGGATATTTAATTTTCTTTTTGAAACCCTTAGGTCTAACTAGTCAAGTGTAAATCACGCCTAGGTCCTTATCTAGCCTAGTCTAAGTATGTATAATAAAGCAGTAAAAACAAGCATTAAACAAATTTATTTATCGATAAAGATGGTCTTTTTATTGGCTCCCCCTGGATCATAGCCTCGAAAGTATCTATCAAGGTAATGGATCTAATCCTTGTGGATCCAATATTGATCAAGTCCAACTTGATTAACCAAGTTCGACTTGGGGACCCATGCTTGGACATTTTTCTATTAGTTCTATTTATAAGTGATAAGTAAGACTTGTATTTTCATTTAGCCTTAAATTCAATTCCGGATCTGTTGTATGTGACTCTTTGTTTTCCAAAAATCAGATCTAGATTCTTGGAACCCAAGGTAAACCATTCCAACGTGTCCTTAAGTTCTTTAACTTAAGTTTTCAAATTGAAATTTTCATCCTTAAGTTGTTGGACTTGAGTTGAACTTCCATTTTGAACTGGCTCAGTCAAATGACTTAGTTTAGTCTCCTCAAGGAGTGTTACCTCCTTTTGGAGTGACTTGACCCAGACGTTGGATTTGACTAACTTACGCATAAGATAATTAACTAAGTTATGCAGTTTAGTTATCTGAGAGGTACTTACAGTGGGGTTAGGCCCTTCAAAAACGGATATGGATCTGTAGTTTCTCTCGGACTTTGTTTCCGACTCGCTCTTGGTTTCTGATTCGTCGACTTGTTCTCGGGTCATAAGCACGAGGAAGCTCATCTGTTCGAGCTCTTCGTCAAAATCTTTGGAGGAAGACTCATCCCACGCCGCCTGCAATTCTTTCTTCTTCTTTTGCTTCTTCGCTTCCTTTTGATTCGGACAGTTGTGTTTGATGTGTCCCTTCTTATTGCATCTGTAGTAGGTTACCTCGGACTTCATTTTTGGACTTGCATGCACCGTCTTGGATTAAATCACCTTCTTGATGTCTTTCTTGGTGAATCTTTTCTTCTTCTTGTAGAGTTTTCATACCAGATTCACCAGCTCAGTTGTGATTTCATCGTCGTCGTCATCTGAGTCCGGTTCTTCTTTGGACTCTGGTTCAGTTTTGCACTTTGCTTTTGCTTCCCACGTTTTGCTCGTACTTGCAATCAAAGCAATACATTTCTCAGCCATAGGTGTATTAGTTTGTTCATGTAATTCAAACTCTGAGAATAATTCATCTAATCTAATGGAGGAAAGGTCCTCAAAGACCTTGTAAGTATCTACCATTGATGCCCACAAGGTGTTCCTAGGGAATGCATTTAATGCATACCTGATAACGTCGCGATTTTCCACCTTTTGTCGGATTGTGTGGAGACTATTGAGAAGGTCTTAGATGCATGCGTGTAGTTGATTTGCAGATTCGCCATCCTGCATTTTTTATGTTCTATAACTTATTTAAAATTAAATCTCTTTTACTTACCTTCGTGTCAGAAGTTCCCTCGTGGAGCTCATTAGCTTCTCCCATAGTTTTTTCGCACTTGAGAATCAGCCTACTCAGTTTAGCTCCTCCTTTGTCAAACTACATTGAAGAGTACATGTCGCTTTAGCGTTGGCCTTGACGTTCTTCATCAGACCTGCATCCCAGTTCTCACAAGATACTAGTTTTCCAGTGCCGTCGAGTGGGAGTGAGATGCCGGTTTTGATGATCATCCACATCTCAAGTTGGGTTTGAAGGTAGTACTTCAGTCGGCCCTTCTAGTAGCCAAAATCTTCGTCGGAGAAGAGAGGCGTGCGAGCAGTGCTGTAGTCTTCTTGGTGGGCCATTTAAAAATCTAGCACGATATAAAAAACAAGAAAACTTGTTCCAAGACTTGGTCTTGGATTAGTAGTGTGGGATAATGAATTAAAAAGGCGAGCTCGAGTGGTGTTGCATCGACTTCGAGAAATGAAAGGATTTGATTGAAAAGGAATCGAAAGGCGGCAATTTTACCAATTCCGATTGACTCTGAAAATTAAAAAAAATACCATGAAAAAGATTACTTGAATGGTGGTTTCATCGATTCGAAGCGACCCCGCTCTGATACCAATTGTAAGATCGTAAAGCGCTAGAGGGGGGGGGCGTGAATAACGCTCGTGGCTATTTCGTTCGTTCACAAAACTCAAAGTGAATATGCAGCGGAAAAAGTAAAGACACAGAAGCAATGCTAACACTGTTTCTTTTACTTAGTTCGGAGCCTGTGTTGACTCCTACTCCAAGGCCCGCACGTGAGAGTGCTTTCGATGGGCAATCCATTATCAGTTTCGAATAAGTACAAGAATGAACTTACAATATTAAAACAATAGTAAAATAAAGAATACTAAAAACTATAGATCTGAAAATTCTTATTCTAGGTCGTCGGATCAACGCTAGGGCATCGAGGAGGTGTTTCTGAGCAGCTCGCAGAAGTGAAAGTCATTCGTTGAGTTGTTCTGAAGCTCCTGGTCGAAGCTACTTTTATAGGCTGTTCCGGGCGCTCGGAACCCCTCCGGGCGCTTGGACCAAGTGGCTTGGCCACTCCGCGCGCGTCCATCAGCTTGGTGATAACTTTTGAGTTTCGGGCGCTTGGAACGACTCCGGGCGCCTGGACCAGCTCGGAGCACCCGGACCCCTTTCGGGCGCCCGAACTAGCTTTTTCCAGCCTCTATTTTCTGTAAAATAAAGTTAGTCCACATAAAACAATATATATAATATAAGAATTGACAGCCTTTGAATGTCTGGTTCTAACTTTGAGTTTCATCGAAACTCTAGGTCAAACCGACGACTATTGTTCCCTCTTCAAGGAATGCGCCCTCACCTACTCCTCTTAGGAGAATTTACTTGTTGCCAGATCAGTCCTCCAGACCGACTAGACTTTCTGCCTAGGGTTATCATCCCCTACGACCTAGGGTTACCACCCCTAAGATTTTTCTCAGTCTAGGGTTAACAACCTAGGACCTAGGGTTAACACCCCGTAGGGTTTTCCTCAGCATAGGGTTACCACCTCCTAGGACCTAGGGTTACCACCCCCTAGGGTTTTCCTCAGCTTAGGATTACCACCCCCTAGGACTTAGGGTTACCACCCCCTAGGATTTATCATTTACCAAACTGCAGTTAGGACTTTCCTTTACCTAGGGTTACCACCCTTAAGACCTAGGGTTATTATCCCCTAGGGTTTTCCCCTACCTAGAATCCACTAGGACTTTTGCCTAAGATAACTTAGGACTTTCTTACAATCTCAGTGATCCTTGTTAGATAACAAATTGTCACGCCCCGGAGGAGTCCCTGTCTGAAGAAATTTCGACAGCACCTCCCCTGTACGGCGGACAATCTGAAACTTTCTACATACACAATATACATCAGCCACAGGCGGCTGGAATATACACACAACCACGCAGTTATATATATATCATGAGCCCACTCGGCTGGAACAAAACCAACACAACGAAAAATGACAAAAAACCCAATACAAACCAAAACACAAAAACTGCTAGCCGGCTAGGCTTACACCACACAACAACACAAAACACTCCAAGCACAACACCGGAATACAAAGCCAAATACACAAATTCCGTATATCAAAACAACATAAATACAAGCGGAGACAGATCTTCTGAGGTGACGTAGGGACCAGCAGACAGGATACTCCAAGTGACACCATAAACAACCTGGTACCTGAAAAAGATAGTGTCCACGGGGGTGAGTTCAACAACTCAGCGAATACCAATAGACATGCCTAGCAAGATATATCTAACAGCAATAAACATGGAATACAGCTTCCTAATCATAGATAGGAAAAATGCAAGACTGAAAGGTAACTGAAGAAGCTGTACTCACTAGGAACTCCTATCCAGACAAAAGGGTCGTCAAACCAGATACACACTATGCCTCTTGTATGCATGTCAAACAAATGCATCCACCCAAAATGCAGCATATAAGTGCAGCAAACACAAGCAAATAAATGCAATAAATGCATATGGTGCCAATGACATGGTCACCCTTGACGCCAGTCAATCATCTCACACACAAATGGTGAGATTGAGTGGGTAGGGCTGTGACAACAGTGCACTCTGACGTCACTACTCCTGATGAGCGACCGAGTGGACGGGATGCTGTCGGAGTACACACATACTCCTACCCCAAATCATAAGTGGGGGAGCACAATGCTCTCATCTCCCGGTACACCATGACGGAGAGGGATCCCTGACGTGCTACCACGCTGCTGTTGGTGCAACCTTAGGTCAAGGTTGACCTGGTTGACCCGACTCGAGGTGACTTGACTCGAGTTGTATTTTGATGTTTGACTTGGGAAGATTGTCGGTGTAACCTTAGGTCAAGGTTGACCTAGTTGAGTTGCATGTTGATGTTTGACACTCGTGAGAGAGTTGTATTCTTGATGTTTGACAAGAATAGGTGTTTGGGAGATTGTAGGTGCAACCTTAGGTCAAGGTTGACCTGGTTGATCTGATTCGGGAAAAGTCCAAGCAGGGAGCTTGACACGCGAAAAGTCCAAGCAGGGAGCTTGGCACTGGAAAAGTCCAAGTATGGAGACTTGGCACTGGAAAAGTCCAAGCAGGGAGCTTGGCACGCGAAAAGTCCAAGTATGGAGACTTGGCACGGGAAAAGTCCAAGTATGGAGACTTGGCACTGGAAAAGTCCAAGCAGGGAGCTTGGCACGCGAAAAGTCCAAGTATGGAGACTTGGCACGGGAAAAGTCCAAGTATGGAGACTTGGCACTGGAAAAGTCCAAGTATGGAGACTTGGCACGGAGAAGTCCAAGCAAGGAGCTTGGCACGAGGGAAAGTCCTAACTGGGATGTTAGACAGTTGGAAAGTCCTGGTGAGTGAAGCCAGGCAGTGGGAAAGTCCTGGTGAGTGAAGCCAGGCAGTGGGAAAGTCCTAACTGGGATGTTAGGCAGTTGGAAAGTCCTGGTAAGTGAAGCCAGGCAGTGAGAAAGTCCTAACTGGGATGTTAGGCAGTGTGAAAATCCTGGTGAGTGAAGCCAGGTGGAAAGTCCTGGTGAGTGAAGCCGGGCAAGGGAAAATCCAGATGGATCAAGGGTGATCGGACATCTGGTGTTGAGAAGTCCAAGTGAGTAAAGCTTGGCATATGGAGTCGGAGAGGGCTCGGTAGCTCGTTCTCCTAACTTGGTTAGAGAGGGCACTCTAAACCTAGGAGTTGGATCGGTGCAGATCGATCTCGGATGTTTCTGATCGGTCCGGTGACCGATCGATTCCACGAGCATATCTTGTGGAGTTCTGATCGGTCCACGCACCGATGTGAACTCGACACTAAGAGTCGAAGCTGTTACTGTTCTTGATGTCTATACATGCTAAAGGGTGTATCTTGGAGTCGTACACATGCTAGGGGAGGGATCGACTGGGAACACCCTCCGGATCGATCCACAGACCGATCGATGATCCACCTCTTCCCTGATCGGTCTGCAGACCGATCAGGGTTCTAGCCGTTGCGATGCAACGGCTAGTTTCTTCGCTGTCTTCTTCGCAGGTATAAAGGGGTCGAGGGCTGCTGCTGCATTTCTTCTTCTTCCTCTTCTTTTCTGCTATAGAGCTGCTGTTCTGGTGCTTGAGTTTTGTTGAGCTCTTCTTCGCAAGCTTCGCGTGAGCTTCCGGCTGGGTTCCTGCTGTTGTAGGCATCGCTTGAAGTTGCTGCTTCATCCAGCCGACAAGAAGGCAAGCTAGGGCTATTACATTCTAGTATTGTACTTAGTTTCTTGCTGTATTCTTGTACTCCTGTTTATCTTGCTGTTGCAAGACATTGTGGCGAGGTTTCTCCACCCAGAAGGAGTTTGATTTAGCCGGTTTTCCGGGGACTCATCCACCGACGGATTGATAGGCTTCGTCCACCTTACGGACACGCCGAGGAGTAGGAGCATCATCTCCGAACCTCGTACATCGCTGTGTTAAGGTTTGATATTCTTTCTTTCGTTTCTAGTTTATTTTTCCGCTGCGCTAACGAAGTGTAGGAAGAAACGAGCGATTTGGGGCAGCTATTCACACCCCCCCTCTCTAGCCGCGTACGAAAAGATCCCAACAGCTGCGTCACGCTACCCATGAGCGGACCAACGGAGCACCGAATAGTGATGAAACTGGCGATATGCTCTACAATAATGGAGCAGCCTATCACGCACCATGCAATCATGCAAATGGTGCATGAAACTAAGCATGACAATATCCTGAACCAAATCCACATATATAAATAAAAATGTGTACTCTAATACAAGTAAGTCAAATCCACAGATCTAGGGTATACAGGTCCTCTATGGTATAACAACCTAGGTCCTGAACATATCCACCTCCATAAAATATGTACCAACAATGTACATGGATCAAAGCAAAAGGTCTAGGTACACAGAACAGGTATGATATAAAAATATAGATACACATGTCAGACAATAAAAATTCAGAGTCTAGTCTCAAACTCAGTAAAGCATAGTATGTCACTTACTCTAGGAACTAAAGTACTCATGGTAAGAATCATGAAGTAAAAACATGGATACATAACAAGCGACCAAATAGATCATGCTATGGGTATCAAACCGTAACATACCAAAGGCAAACATGATCATTGCTTGCAGTTATAAAATATTATGCATATCCAATTGACAATATCATAAAAGATAAGTCAAGAGGTACCCGCCTTTATATGTCGATCGTATAAGACTAAAACTCACGTCATGCCGCTCGTCTTAAATCAATGTCCTGCAAATCACGTGATGTACAATTTAGCTAATTTCATAAATAACAACTAGCTAAATCCAACCCATCTTAATTAGGAAAAAACTCTAATCCAACTATGAACTTCATTTCACCCAAATCCATTTACTAAATTAAATTTAACCCAACCTTATCAACCCCTTTAATTAATTCATATGGCAAACCATTTACTAATAAATCAATTTAACATAAATCCAGTATGATCCAAATAGATGATAACTCTATTTTTAATCCACCAATCAAAGTACCAATTCAATAATTCTAACAATGCTCATGAAATCAACTAATTAACTCCACTTATCCCGTTAATATGGTATCTCCACATACTCACCAAATCAACCAATTATCATCATCTATATATTATCACAATTCTAAATATGTAATCATTTCATAGCTCAACTCACCTAACTTGGATTTCTCCTCCATCAACTCACGGCTAGAGAGGGTCACTTCCGGAATAGGATGGCCGGAACTGTGATTCGCCGGTGAGTAGTGCTGGCCGAAACTCCAAGGACAAGACAAACATTAAATCTTCACATCCCAATACATAGAATGGAAAAAACCAATCATTGCTAGTCAATTTCGGCATTCGCCTTACCTCAATCTAATACCAGCATACTCCTCTCCATCTCTGGCTCTTCTGGTGATGGTCGGACGACTCCAAGCAAGTGACTAGCTGTGCCTTGAAGATGAGAGAAGAAGCAAAGGGTGGTTGGACCCTTGAGACAACGCCCCTTCTTACTCCTTGGCCGGCGGCAGCGTCGAGACGAATCGACAGCGTCAGCTGCAGGAAGATCTGTGCTACACAGCGAGATCGATTCAAGCTAGGGCACGGTGAGGATGATGGCGTCGGGCGTAGATGCAAGGCGCGACATCGGGCAAATGCTAGGGCACGCGCGGCTGCAGTGGAGTCGGGATGTGTCCGTGCAGAGATAGCCGAGGAAGGAGGAAGAAACCAGCGATGATAATGAAGACTAGGGCATGGCGGTCGGCTGCTCGCGTGGACGGACGGCGGCGGAGTAGCGACAGCAAGGGGAGATCGAAGGCAGTGGATCAATTGGCCAGCTCAGTCCTCACCGCGATAGCTAGGGCAGAGAAGTGGCATCCCCACGCGCGCGAGAGAGAAGGTTCGCGCCGACGGTGAAGGGGAGAATTTGATCGCGGCGGCTCGGGAAGAAGAAAGGAAACCGGCGAGGAGCAGTTAGGGCTCGATTTCGGCGGGGGAAGAAGAACGGCGCACGGAGGTAGGCTCGGGTGAGGGGAAACGACACAGTAGGGGTTCGGAGGGAAAAGAAATAAAGAAAAAGAAAACTAAATTAAAAGGAAAAAATAAACATTTCCTCACTTAAATGGGGAAGGCCCAAACAGGCTTTCCCGAACCCTTTTTTTTTTTATCCCCGTAAACTTGTCCATACGAGCTCCGAAAAATTTCCGAAAAATTTCTAAAAATTTTGAAAAATTCCCTTATCATTATTCACCATTTTCCGGTATTTTACACAAATAACCTTAACTTTGAACCCTTTGCCATTATCAAAACTCAAGTTTGATCGTCGGATGCTTCTCGCACCAACAAGTTGACCTTGAATAATTTGTCAAAATTAGGAAGGGTCGAAACTAGGGCTTAGGTCATCCTCTATTTGACTAGTTAAAAGCTAACCTCTGCTTCTTTAGATCATTTGAAATCCCTTCCCTTGAAACACTCAGTGATAGGAATAATCAGAGTGCTAAAATTTCTGATGAACCGACAGTAGAAAGATGCTAAGCAGCTTTTGACATCATTGCAAGGTCCTCTCTTAAGACCACTCCAAGGCTGCATCTATCTTTATTTGATCTACGTGTACACTATTAGTAGACACAATAAAGCTGAGGAAAGTTATCGATACAATAAAGAAAGAGAACTTCTTGTTTAAAAATAAACATTTTGTTTTCAACTTTTCGAAGACAGCACGGAGATGATCGAAGTGTGATGTCCATGTCAAACTGTAAATGAGGATGTCGTGAAAGTATACCACCACAAACTTTCCCATAAAGGGCTCCAAGATTTGGTGCATAAATCTCATGAAGGTGTTGGGTGTATTGGACTGTCCAAAAGCATGCCCATTCGCTCATATAGCCCATACTGCATCTTGAATGTTGTCTTCCATACATCACCAGGTCTTATTCTGATCTAGTGGTATTTATTTTTAAGGTCAATTTTTTAGAAGACCTTAGAACCGGATAGCTGATCCAACATGTCGTACAAGTAGAGAATTGAAAACCCGTACTTCATTGTAATCTTGTTGATTACTCTGCTATCAACACACATACGCCACGAGCCATCTTTCTTAGGCACTAGTAGGGCAGGAACTCCACCACTTGATGTTGAAATTCTTTAGCTTCCTTAAGGCTAAGGCAATAAGCTGGTTAATTAAGCAAACTCGATCCCGGAACAAGGTCAATCTGATGCTGGATATCTCACATAGACGGTAGCCCAGAAGAAAGATCCCCTCACGTCAACTCATCAAAATTCGCTAGTAGCTGCTGTACTTTAGATGGTAACTCAGCATCCGTGGTAGGAGTAACGCTCTGGCCTGGTAGCAAATCATATATGTAAAATACCAAAAATAGACAAATATTAATAAGGAAATTTTTCAGAATTTTTGGAAATTTTTCGGGAATTTTTCGGAGCTCGTATGGACGAGTTTACGGGGATAAAAGTGAGTTCCGAAAAGGCCTGTTTAGGCTACCCAATTAAACGAGGAAAATTTTTTTAATTTATTTATTTCCTTCTTTATTTTCGCCAAATTCTTCCCTTTTTCCCCCTCCACACGCTCGACGCGAACTCTCTGCCTTAACCGCCCTAATCGGCACCGGCCCGGCGGTTCCTTCTTCCCCCTTCTCTTCATCTCATCGCCAAGGATCATGCCCTAAACCATTCTCGCACCGACTTCCTCTCCCGATTCCTTTCTCTCCTTCTCCACAGCAGCGACGCCGACTCGACAGCCCTAGCGCCGGCCACCGCATGCCCTAGCCAGCCTCGACGCCACTGCCGGCACCGATTCCCCAGCACCGGTCGCCGTCGCCTGTGCCTTAGCATCGTCGGGTGTCGCTCCTCAGCCCTCGCGTCGGCCTCTTCTCTTCCTTCCCGAGCACTGCCCGATCGCCGCTGTGCCCTAGTTTCCTTGTCGCGGCGCCGACGCACACAAAAGCTTCCTCTCCTCTGCCATCGCCTCTTATTGTGGAGATCTCAGGTTTGCCGCCCCTCTCCGATCTCCCTTGTGCCAACACTGTGCCCTAGTTCATCGCTGCCGGTGCCACTCTTTTCCTTCAGTGCTGCCATGCTGCCGGCAGAGAGGAAACGAGGGCTCTGATTCAGGTAAGGCAGAATTGGGGATTTTGATACCATTGTGATGTTTGTGCTGAATTGAGGGGCTAATCATTGTGGTTTTTCTTTTTCGCAACAACTTCTTCATGATTCATTGAAATTGTGCCCTACCTTCGACCATTGTTCTAGCAACAGATAACTTGCTACCACACTTAAGGTAATTTGTGCACCCTAGCCTCCAATCTAGGAGATGTAGTGTTAAATCGCTAAGTCCATGCCTATTCATGTTGGACAGTGATATCTCATGGGTTCGGCTACCATTTCGGTAGTGATCGAGCTCCGGCTATAAACAAGCAAGAAACCACCAGCAACACCTTTAGCGCTTTCTTCGACTGAGAGATAGCAAGGTGTATCTTGTTGAGGTAAGGAATAGAGGAATTGTTTCATTTCTGGTAGCGTACACAGATTTGGAGCTAGGAAAGGTTAAGGATAATGCTAGTGAGGATTTGATTTAGCTAATTAATTTATATGTAATTAGCTAAATCTGTATATAATGTATTACAGGACTTTGATTCGAGACGGTGTCTCGACGAGGATTTATTCGGATACGATCCTCTCATTGGAGGCGGGTACTTTTGACTTTATGTGTCACGCCCCCAAAGAAGTCTCTGCCAGACAAAAATCCGACAGCACCTCCCCTGTACCGGTGACAATATGAAGCATCACTACAAACAACCACATGCGGCTGGAATATTTATATACACAACCACACAGTTATAATAACAGCCCACTCGGCTGGAATGAAACAATCACAACCACGCAGTTATATATAAAATAGCCCACACGGCTGTACTAAAACACAGCGGAAAAACGAAAGAAAGCCCACACAACACAAATAAATACAATGCATGCCGGCACGGTTTAAACACAAATACAACACCAAAACCATAAGGTAGCCACATGGCTATACACAAATACAATGCCAAAAATAAGAAAAGAATATACAAAAGAAAACAAACACGATCTTCGGATGTGACGTAGGACCCGGCAGACAGGATACTCCGAGCGACACCAACCATCTACAAGCTACCTGAAAACATAAATGTATACATGCGGTGGTGAGTATAGATAACTCAGCGGGTAATAGAAAAGATAGTGCATGGTCTATACATAAACGTAGAGATCAAAGATATACAGTCTCAGTAGGGAATCAAAGAAGATGATCCTACTATCATAATCAATGCATCTGAACATATCAGACCTACTAACCTGACATACATACTGTACAAACCACAACCGACATAATGATAGATACATACCCAATCTGGAATCGACACCTGGTACAATGGTCAGTAAACTCACCATATCTGCAACAGACCTACTCCTGACACCTGTGCAATATAAATACGACTGCAAATACATGTAAAATAAATGACATGTATGCAACATGACAACTATATGCAACAATCATATCGCAAACAAATGCAACATACCATAAACACATGCAACTAGTATCTACTAGGCATGTATGCAAATATATCTCCAACGATGCACCGCGGATCAAATGCAGATGTGTATGCATGCTCCATGGTCACCCCGCCACCTCTCTAGACACCACGACCCTTGTATGGCCGAGAGGCTTGGGTCCGTGACAAACCGTACTAGCCTCCAGTACATGCACCGCTATAGGCGGCCGAAGCGGACGGTCAGTTAAGTAGTTATATAACTACATAGCTAAGGGTCCCTGACCACTCATAACTCAAACCCTCTGACTACTGTACCCTCAAGACCCACTACTCCAGAGTGGTCGAGGCTGACAAAATACTGAGCGGCTGAATGAGCACGACAAGACTAGCTCCACTCCTAACTACCACTCTCCAACAGTGGTCGAAAGGACGGCTATAAACAACTGACGACTCTCTTAACCACAAGGAAGACGATAGTCGTCATATGCAATGAATGATGAACATGATATATATGTTAAGATCGATGATCGCGGCTAGAGAGGGGGGTGTGAATAGCCGCCCCAAATTCTTCGCGTTTCTTCCTACGAATCAGGTTAGCGCAGCGGAAATGAAACCGTAGAAACGAAAAGGAAGAAGACAAACCTCAAACTCGATGGATGTAACGAGGTTCGGAGGTGATACTCCTACTCCTCGGCGTGTCCGTAAGGTGGACGAGCCCTATCAATCCATCGGTGGATGAGTCCCCGGAGAACCGGCTAATAAATACTCCTTGTGGGTGGAGAAACCTCGCCACAATAGCTTGCAACAGTAATATGGAAATACAAAGAAGAGCAAGAACAAAATACACAATGAATGTACAAATACTCTTGCCTTCTCGTCGACTTAAGTCCAGGATGAAGCACCAACTTCACGGACGAATGCCAACAAGCAACTCAGTCGAAGAAGCTCACCCGAAGCTTCGGAGCTCAGCAAAGCTCAAGAGCACAGCAGTGAAGAAGCAGAAGCTTCGGACCAGAAGAAGAGTGAGAGTGTTACCGCACTGTAGAAGCCCTCAGCCCTCTTATACCTGCATCCACCTGCGAAGAAGAAGCCAGAAGACAGAAGACCGTTGGCTCACAACGGATAGTTCTGGACCGATCAGGCTGAAGCCTGATCGGTCCAGGCTACCTCTGATCGGTCCTGGGGACCGATCAGCATGCATTCCCTTCCTTTTCTCCCGAACTTTTGCCTTCTAATCGTTGTTTCTGATCGGTCTCCAGACCGATCAGATAACACTCAGAGGCTACTGTTTGATTACTGATCGGTCACCGGACCGATCCGATAACCCAGTGTATCACTGGATCGATCCACTGATCGATCCAGAGCTTGGTTTTTGCCCAAACCAAGTCCCAAACCTTCCAAACCAACATCCGGTCAACCTTGACCTATTGGTACATCATGCTTAGCATCCGGTCACTCCCTTGACCTGCTAAGACTCCCCACCAAGTGTCCGGTCAATCCCTTTGACCCACTTGGACTTTTCTCTTCGTGCCAAGTATCCGGTCACTCCCTTGACCTTCACAATACCAGATGTCTGATCACCCTTGATCCATCTGGATTTTCCCTTGCCCAGCTTCACTCACCAGGACTTTCACCTAGCTTCACTCACTAGGGTTTTCACCTGGCTTCACTCACCAGGTTTTCCAATCTGCCCGGCTTCACTCACCAGGACTTTCCAACTGCCTGACTTCACTCACCAGGACTTTCCCACTGCCTGGCTTCACTCACCAGGACTTTCCCACTGCCTGGCTTCACTCACCAGGACTTTCCGAACTGCCTGGTTTCACTCACCAGGACTTTTCGAACTGCCTGGTTTCACTCACCAGGACTTTCCGAACTTCCTGGCTTCACTCACCAGGACTTTTCCAACTGCCTGGCTTCACTCACCAGGACTTTCCCTTTCACCTAGTTTCACTCACTAGGATTTTCATTCTGCCTAACATCCCAGTTAGGACTTCCCAGTCAAGTATCCGGTCAACCTTGACCTACTTGACTCTTCTTCATTCAACCTGATCAGATCTTGATCAGTATCTCTCCATATGGACAACTGCACCTGCATTGTCCATGTCTACATGTATTTCTGTATTGTCAAACATTGAAACCATGACCAAGGTTTACGCTTGGTCAACTAGGTCAACCTTGACCTACTGGAAATTGCACCAACAATCTCCCCCTTTTTGATGTTTGACAATACCTTTAAGTTAGGCTAATCCAATAGCCTCAACTTTCCTCATGCCACTAGGTAATGAAACATAAGTTACAACCTTACATTCTCCTTCTAAGAAGGCAACCTCCTTCTTAGATAATGAAGGTCTAACTTAAACCCTTCATTCTCCCCCTATTGGCACACATCAACAAACTCTCCCCCTGAAGAGTAAGTTATCGTTGTTCACAACTTCACTCGTCGTGATCAACAAACTCTCCCACTAACTCCAATGTTCTTCCTTGAACATTCTCTAGACATTCTTCCCCTTTTTGACACACATCAAAAAGGAGTGAATCAAGGTCAAGAGTTTCTTCCTAATGAAAGTCTCATACCTTTCATTGAAACCCTTAATTTCCCCCTTGATACTAAATTCAACAATCAACTTAGTGATAATCCCATATCACTCATCCTCAAAAATTTCGACGAGTAAAAACTCCCCCTAAAAGTCAACTTCTCCTTGACTAATAGGTAAAACTCCCCCTAAAGGTCAACTCCCCCTTGACCATTGCACCAACAATGTCTTGGAGAGTTTCAAACCTTTAGAAATCCAAAACACCAACTCCCAGCTGAAATTTCAGACAAAACAGTCAAAAATCAGCAAGTTGGCACGCGCTGATCGGTCACCAGACCGATCAGCCTTCACTGGATCGGTCACCAGACCGATCCACATTCTCCCGGATCGGTCCTAGTGACCGATCCACATTCTCCTGGACCGATCAGAATCCTCTCTGATCGGTCCACAAGTCTGATATCAGAATTTTTTATTTTCCTCCCGAAATTCAGAAACTCCTAGAAAATTACAGAAAATTCCAAAAATTGTGAAATTTTGAGGATACATTCCTCATAACATATACTATCAAGGAAAAATAGTTTTCTATGAAAATAACTTCCCTTTTCAAATCTTGATACAAAGTTCAAAAGTCTTTGAAATAGCTCAAAGTTAACTCATTTTTTATATCACTTTGCTCAATGATGAATGCTATCACTAGAAAAGCTTCATCAAGGTTTTTCAAATCAATTTTGAAATGATTTTAAACCATTTAATTTAGGACCACAATCTTTGGGCTAAATGTACATGACTTGTACATAAGCTTTCCCTATGATCCTCAATTAGAATTAGGCTCATCTAGGTACAAGAACTATGCACCTTGATCCTAACTCACAATCCTAATATCTCACACACATCTAAGGTGTATCAAACACATCCAAGTCAATTTTGATGTGAGATATGGGTTTCGGTTATCTTAGGCTAAGGTCTCATGCATTTTCTAAACATCAATTTGATCTCCATATCAAATTGTGTTTTTAACCTTAAATCAATTTCATTGATTATAAATGCAAGAAATGATGACATGGCATAAAATGATATCATACATGATCCTGTCCGAACCAGGAGTCAACGGACGCTGGGGATGTGGCGCTCCCTGCTGGATCCTCGAGTGCTCCGGCGAACCTGCAACAAAACCGAGCCGGGAGGGGTGTCCCGGCGACGGCCCTCCGACGCTCAAGTCAGGCGAGGAATAACAAAGAGGTGGCTTCAGAGATTCAGACTCGCGTACCTCCGGTGAAGAAATGGAGACCTTATATAGACCTCTCGAAGGAGCCTGGGCGCACCAATCAAAGCAATCACCTGCTTTCGACCATGCCCAGGTATGGGTCTGTCAGAAGGGCATCCATAAGGCCATACCGCTACTATATCAACCTCTCCATGATGTGACGGCCAGACCCTCTATCGTGAAATCTTGTGTACGACCATGCCCAGGTATGGGTCTGTCAGAAGGGCATCCATAAGGCCATACCGCTACTGTATCAACTTCTCCATGATGTGATGGCAAGACCCTCTATCGTGAAATCTTGTGTACGACATAATCATCAGACATGCCTTTGCTGACATCCCATATCCCGAGCCGAACGAATAGGCCGCTCGGCTAACCTTTGTATCCTCGCCCTTATCCTGGCCGAACGGACCACCCGCTCGGCCCTTCGGTTCCAGCCGGGCAGACACCCGCCTTGGCGTCGGAAACCCAAGCCTATGGCTGGGTTATCTCTGGCTCCGCTCGGACCTGCTCAACTGCTTGACGCGGCCATTACCCGCTTAGTCAGCCCTCCATCCGTCCTCAGGCTGGGACCCTTCAGGAAGTGGGTCCCCCATTCTTACCGCCGGATCAATACATAATAACATGTGCCAATGTCATGATGTCATGGCATAAAGTGTGAAACTTAAATAAAGCATGACATTTAAACTAACGTAAGCATTATCATGACATTTTAAATGATCATAAAATAAATATGATGTCATGACATGACATATGACAAACAATGTATGGCAAATAACATGTAAAGGTATAGGAAATACCTAATTCTAGCCTTAGTTGCCATTTTTGACAGTTTTGATCATTTTGCCATAGGTTCTATATTCCTAAGAGTAATAGACCTAAAATCATATACCAAAGATTTTTAGATCACTATGTGCCAATTGACTCTAGAGAACTCCTCAAATGTGATTGGCACATCCTAATCACCTTAGGAATAGCTTTCCATTTCATTTTCAAGGCTTGATTATACCTTGAAAATTCCTAAAGTGCCACCTTTTGCCATGATTAGGTTAACTACCTATTCAAGTAAGGTTGGCACATCCTAAACCATCTAGCGTAATGGAATCACGCTCCTAGGAACCCAATACCTATTGGAGCTCATTGGGTTCACTAAATATTCACTAGAGATGTCTTCCCTAGCAACCCTCCTAATGACCCTCCTAGGTTTTAAAGCCTTGGTCATTTGGGACTCATCAAGATCCACTCTAGGTGACTCCCCTTGTGACCTTGGTAATGGTCTTCCTTGCCCTAGATTTTGTTCCATAATCTAATGGAACATTGTGATAAGTGGGCTTGACCACTTGGGACTTAGGTTTGTGACCCAAACCTTTCTTGTCCTTGGACATTGGTTTTTGACCCTTAAACCCTAGAGATGACTTCTCCAAGTTCTTAAGAGCCTTTTCCAAAGTATCAAGTCTTGACCTCAAGACTTGATTCTCCTTCTCTAATACCTCAATTTTTCATTTTTCTTTGAGGTATTCCTAGGCATGTGTCTAGTTGTTTTGGGGTTTCAACCTAGATTTTCCTTAACCTTAGATGAATTAATCCTAGGGTTGGCATTTCTAGTATTATCCTTATCTAGGTTAACATGTTTGGCACCTAAGCATGTATATTGATTCCTATAATTAACATGCTTATCATTCTTGACAATAGCAATAAGGCTACTAGCATGCATCCTACTAGAATTGCAAGAATGTGCCTTAGAGATTACCTTAGGGTTTGCCCTAGCTCCCCCTATACATGTGCTCGATCTCTTGTCCTTGTGAGATTGCCTCCCCCTCGGACATTGGCTCCTATAGTGTCCCCTTCGCTTGCATTGGAAGCACACCACGTGCTCCTTGCCCTTGCGTGTTGGGACTCCGGCTTCCTTGACCTTTGGCGCCGGTGGAATCTTTCTAACCCTCTTTGGACACTTACTCTTGTAATGTCCAAATTCCCTACACTCAAAGCACATTATGTGTAATTTGCTAGAAACTAAATGGCTTGAGTTACCTAGAGTTGAGGATGGAAGAACGCTCTCTCCTTCATCCCTTCCGGAGGTAGAAGCTTCTTCTTCTTGCTCCGAACTTGAAGAAGAACTCTCCTCCTCTTCTTATTTAGATGTTGAGTGGCCCTCAACTTCTAAATCCATTCCTCCATGAAGTGAGCTACTTGGCTCACTTGACTCCTCTTCATGGCTTGAAGTGGAGTTCCCCTCATGAAACTTAGCCAAGTTGTTCCACAACTCCTTGGCATTGTTGTATCCACCTATCATATACAAAACATCATTAGGTAAAGAAAATTCAAAAATTTTCAATACCTCATCGTTGACTAGGGATTGATGGACTTGTTCCTTGGTCCACTCCTTCTTCTCTAGAGTTTCTCCTTTCTTGTCCATCGGAGGCTTGAAACCTAATTGAACACAACTCCAATTTTCAAGGTTAGTCATAAGAAAGTACTTCATTCTTACCTTCCAAAACGCGAAGTCGTCGCGATCATAGAAGGGTGGAATTGTGATGTCTTCTCCGAGTTGATCCATCTCTAGCTTGTGCTCCCTCGGTTGTTAATCCGGCGAAGAGCGACCTCGCTCTGATACCACTTGTTAAGATCGATGATCGCGGCTAGAGAGGGGGGTGTGAATAGCCGCCCCAAATTCTTCGTGTTTCTTCCTACGAATCAGGTTAGCGCAGCGGAAATGAAACCGTAGAAACGAAAAGGAAGAAGACAAACCTCAAACTCGATGGATGTAACGAGGTTCGGAGGTGATACTCCTACTCCTCGGCGTGTCCGTAAGGTGGACGAGCCCTATCAATCCTTCGGTGGATGAGTCCCCAGAGAACCGGCTAATAAATACTCCTTGTGGGTGGAGAAACCTCGCCACAATAGCTTGCAATAGCAATATGGAAATACAAAGAAGAGCAAGAACAAAATACACAATGAATGTACAAATACTCTTGCCTTCTCGTCGACTGAAGTCCCGGATGAAGCACCAACTTCACGGACGAATGCCAACAAGCAACTCAGTCGAAGAAGCTCACCCGAAGCTTCGGAGCTCAGCAAAGCTCAAGAGCACAGCAGTGAAGAAGCAGAAGCTTCAGACCATAAGAAGAGTGAGAGTGTTACCGCACTGTAGAAGCCCTCAGCCCTCTTATACCTGCATCCACCTGCGAATAAGAAGCCAGAAGACAGAAGACCATTGGCTCACAACGGATAGTTCTGGGCCGATCAGGCTGAAGCCTGATCGGTCCAGGATACCTCTGATCGATCCTGGGGACCGATCAGCATGCATTCCCTTCCTTTTCTCCCGAACTTTTTGCCTTCTGATCGTTGTTTCCTGATCGGTCTGCAGACCGATCAGATAACACTCAGTAGGCTACTGTTTGGTTACTGATCGGTCACCAGACCGATCCAGATACCCAGTGTATCACTGGATCGATCCACTGATCGATCCAGAGCTTGGTTTTTGCCCAAACCAAGTCCCAAACCTTCCAAACCAACATCCGGTCAACCTTGACCTATTGGTACATCATGCTTAGCATCCGGTCACTCCCTTGACCTGCTAAGACTCCCCACCAAGTGTCCGGTCAATCCCTTTGACCCACTTGGACTTTTCTCTTCGTGCCAAGTATCCGGTCACTCCTTTGACCTTCACAATACCAGATGTCTGATCACCCTTGATCCATCTGGATTTTCCCTTGCCCGACTTCACTCACCAGGACTTTCACCTAGCTTCACTCACTAGGGTTTTCACCTGGCTTCACTCACCAGGTTTTCCAATCTGCCCGGCTTCACTCACCAGGACTTTCCAACTGCCTGGCTTCACTCACCAGGACTTTCCCACTGCCTGGCTTCACTCACCAGGACTTTCCCACTGCCTGGCTTCACTCACCAGGACTTTCCGAACTGCCTGGTTTCACTCACCAGGACTTTCCGAACTGCCTGGTTTCACTCACCAGGACTTTCCGAACTTCCTGGCTTCACTCACCAGGACTTTTCCAACTGCCTGGCTTCACTCACCAGGACTTTCCCTTTCACCTAGCTTCACTCACTAGGATTTTCATTCTGCCTAACATCCCAGTTAGGACTTCCCAGTCAAGTATCCGGTCAACCTTGACCTACTTGACTCTTCTTCATTCAACCTGATCAGATCTTGATCAGTATCTCTCCATATGGACAACTGCACCTGCATTGTCCATGTCTACATGTATTTCTGTATTGTCAAACATCGAAACCATGACCAAGGTTTACGCTTGGTCAACTAGGTCAACCTTGACCTACTGGAAATTGCACCAACAATATATACATATATAATCATGATACTGACACTGTCATCATCAATGCAACCTCCAAACCACATGAGTACCCCACAATATGAGTATAATCGTCATGATACCTCAATATATACCACCAACCACATGCGCACAACTACGCATATATAATCAACCAAAGATCTCCAATAATCCCACAAGACATATGTACACAGAACATAAGTACAATCAACCTATATCCTCCAGTAAAAAAAACACATCAGACACATACATATACAACAAATATACAATTAACACAACTCCTCCAATCATCACACCTGATAAATGTGTACACGACATACAAATGGACAATCATCATATAAACACTGCCAATGAACCATACACTACCATACACACTCTACATGTGCACAAATACCACAGAGTATAGATAATCCAAAGTGTAGACTGTATAAGAATTAAATAGATCATCACAAGGGTCAAGCATAAGTATCAAGCAGGAAAGTAACCAACAAACACGATATAAGGTAAATCAGCCTAAACCATCACATGATAACCATGCACTAAGCTTAATAAAAATCTACATAGAGCCAAGGAAGAAATACCCGTCTTAATACGTAGATCGTGTCCGAAAATCCCACGTCGAGACGCCCGTCCCGAATCCAAGTCCTGCGATCACACAATATATTTAGCTACTCACATAATCAACAACAAACTAAACCCAAAACCTAATCCTACGTCGAATAGGTAACCCTGTTTAGTTGCCACCCAATGATCCAAACCAAAGTAGATGATAGGTCCATCTTTAAACTCAACTCTTTCTATATCCAAACATAATCCACGATCATCACACTAATCAAATCTCCTCATGAATTAATCCAATTCAATTCACATAATTCATCATCAATCAAACATCAATCCAAACTCATCATAAATCCTTCTAAATCCACTAATCAATCCAATACAACTTAATTTAAATTCCTACAATCCATCATTACTAATCCAAACCAGTGTAGAAATGAAATCACCTTAATTCTTAATCCACAATAATTCATCCAATCCCAAATCCCCAATCTAATATCAACATGGATTCAACAATACTTACTAATATATCTAAGCAAGAGCAAAACCCTACAACCCATAAAAACCTAATTATGCAACATACTACTAAGAATCAGAAGTGCATCACTAAAATACACTCACCTTGAGATAGGGCAGCCAATTCCATTACCTAACAGCGCTACACTCCACTGTCCGGAAACTACACAAGAACACCCACATACCAAATCCTCCAAGAATCAGTCCAGAACTAATCCATAAAACAGTACATTGCTAAACCCTAATAACCAGGATAATACTTACCTTAATAGACCCTCATCTCCTCACCCGAGACCTCCACAGCTTCAAGAAATGAAGAAGCCAATGCTCTGCCCAAAGAAATCTATCACTAGGCTGATCCGATGGTCTCCCCTAGTTCAAAACAGGAGGAACATCGCAATTAGAACCCCATAAACCAAAATCCTTGAATTTACAAGATTTACCGATGATGCCTTACCTCAATCAGTTGCCTCCAGATGATGTCGCGTGATCCACCCCAGCTGGTGACAATCCGAACCACTCTCCTATGCTCAGATCGTGAAGGAGAACCGAAAGGAATCGATCGGCCGGGAACGACATGAATCAACTCCCCCGCCGTGACCTAGACGCCGACCCACTGCCGACCGCGAGCAAGAACAGTCGAAGAGTCGACAACTCAGACGGAGCTGGCTGGTACCGTCGAGATCCAGCGACGCTTTCCCTCCAGCGGTGCGACAAAGACGGGATCGCGAGTGGAGAGCGCTCTCCGTCGATGTCGGGTTGTCCACGCGCGAGAGAGAAAGGGGAAAGGAAGAGAGGAAGAAAGACTCCACGCCTCGGAAGGGAGAGGGAAGAGGGAGGCTCGGCCGACGATGGTTCAAATGGCGCCGGCGCGATCATCTCCCTTGTGGTGTCGGCGTCGAGGAAAGAAGAGGTCGCCCGAGAGAGCTCGGGAGAGGAGGTCAGGGAAATGAGAGTTTAGGCGAATTCGGGAAATAGGAGAAGAGGAAAAATAAAAAGAAAATAAAACATTTCCTCACTTAAGCGGGGAATCCCAAACATGCTTTATCCGAACTCATAAATTTGTCCCCGTAAAACCCATCATACGAGCTCCGAAAAATTCTCAGAAAATTTCTAAAAATTCTGGAAAAATCCAATAAGATTTTTCGTCCAATAATATTTATTATTAAATTTTATGATATCTTACATTATGTCTTTGATATGCATAGTAGTGAATTTAACAAGTAGCAATAATTATGTTCTCTTATTTGTTTCCGTTAATCACTACCAGATACCCGTTACATGATTGATTGATTGCTTGTTTTGCATCTCATGTATTCCTTACCTGCTTATACATGCTTATAGGGGTAGTGATATACCATGCTTCACCATGTTCAGGACCTAGGTTTTATACCTTCTGTGTACCTTTGATTTGATTCGTTGACCTATGGTGCACTTTTATATATATATATGGATTAGTTCAGGATATTTTGTGGTTAGTGCCATGCACCATTTGCATGATTGCATGCTGTGCGATAGTCCGCTCAATTATTGTTGAGCATATCGCCAGTTACATGGATCTGCACACACCACCACTCATGGGTTAGTGGTCGATTCAGGCAGTGTGTGTTGCAGCAGGGACTTTGTTT
The DNA here is from genome assembly GCF_018446385.1 of Zingiber officinale. Taxonomy (NCBI): domain Eukaryota; kingdom Viridiplantae; phylum Streptophyta; class Magnoliopsida; order Zingiberales; family Zingiberaceae; genus Zingiber; species Zingiber officinale. The sequence continues at coordinate 71,097,962 of NC_055997.1, read as the reverse complement.
GGCTCCGTTGGTCCGCTCATGGGTAGCGTGATGCAACGTGTTAGCCGGCAGGGATTCCTCCCCGTCATCGTGTACCGGGAGTTGAGAGCATTGCGCTCCCCCATTTATGATTTGGGGTAGGAGGATAGGTGTACTCCGACAGCATCCCGTCCACTCGGTCACTCATCAGGAGCAGTGACGACAGAGTGCATGGTTGTCACAGTCCTACCCACTCTGTCTCACTATTGTGTGTGAGATGGTAGACTGGTGTCAGGGGTGACCAGGACGCATCATTGGCATCATACGCATTGATGCATTTATTGCTTGTGTTTGTGCTTGCTGCATTTATATGCTGTATATTGTTTGGACGCCTATGTTTGACATGCATACAGGGTTTCTATGCCACTCGGACTGTTTGTCCTTATACCCAGGTCCTGGTTAGTACAGTTTTTTTTCTCCTGTTTACTTCAGTTGCATTTCATCCTTTTATATCAGGAGACTGTACGCATGATTAGTGTTAGATGTTATTTCCCTACTTTGCATATCAGTTGTACCTGCTGAGTGTTGGACTCACCCCGCCTCTATTGTTGTTATTTTTCAGGTTGATGCTGTCAGGAGAGAGTTCCAGTTGCTAGTCCCTGCAGATCTCAAAGATATTGTTGGTCTTTTGGTTTTCTTACTTAGATTATGCTAAACTTGTTCTGGTTGATGGTATAGACATTGTATGGATTTTGTGATGTCGATGGATTTTTATTCGATATGTTTTACTACATGCCTGCCTGGACGACAGAAGAGGTGAGTTTGTAGGATTTGTGTTTTATGGGTGTAGTGGAGTAGGGTTGGTTTCAAGTCGTGGTATTACTGTTTTGTTTACTTATATATAAACTGCGTGGATGTTTGTGTGGTTGTATTTTATTATTGTTTTTATTCCAGCCGCATGTGGCTGAGGTATATGAGGATGTAGAAAAGTTTCAGATTGTCCGCCGTACAGGGGAGATGCTGCTGAAATTTCTTTAGACAGAGACTCCTCCGGGGCGTAACAATATACAACTCCATGCTCCACTTTATTTAAAATCCTGGATATAGAATTTAGATTAGTATTTTTAGCAACCAGAATTCGAGTAGTTTCTTTTCGCTCATTATGAACAACATTGTGATCATATTGCCAAGGTCTCCCCAACAATACATGACATGAATCCAAGGTTTTAAAATTTGTTAGGCACTAGTTGAGCGCTAGATCAGCACCTAATGCCTAGGCCGCCTAGGTGAGGACTATGTGTCGCTAGGAGGATTCTATGATATCAACATAAATTACATAATAAATCACATGTTTCAACATAATAACATCAAATTTAAAATAAGTTCAAAATTACACAACCAAATATCACATATTTATTCTACCTTTTCTTCTCCTTAATTTTCAACAACTTATTCTTCATTGAACACAAACTCAATATCGTCATTGTGATCCTCTTCTTCTTCTTCGGATGCAAAATCATCTTCATGAAGTTCTCTCACTCTAGAGCTTCTTCGGGGTTATAGATTTTCATCTGCTCCACTTGATTCATCGACCATTTACCATGCGAGCCCGGAACCTAGTTCAAATTCATCATCTTCCCCACCATCCATAATCCAACCTTGTGTATTTGAAGCATCTTTTGCAAGAAGCACATCGACATTTCTTTCTTTTTCTCTTTTTTGTTTGTTTAAAATCTAACATTAAATTGGACAATACTAGATTGTTCAACTTGTTGACATCTAACCTATTTCTTTTCTTTGTATGAATCTTGAAAAAAAAAAAGAAAAAGTAAATATTATAGTCAGCAACATGAAATTAATACTTTATTTTAATTAAAGACTTAAAGTTTACTCCTTCGAATGCACTCCAATTTCTTTCACACCTAGATGAACTTGTAGTTAATAAAAGTATCCTCAATTCCACTTTTAGCAAGTTGAGTGTGTGAGCACTATATGTACTCCACAATGCACATGGATACAATGTATCATCATATTTTTACATACTTTTGATGCCAATATTTTTTCCAACAACCCAGTTTTATCTCTGTATTTTGCAAATTCCTTGTTAATAATTGTATTATGTAGATCTAACTCATTAGTATGTAAAATTTCCATACATTCAAAAATTCCCATCGTGGCTTCTTCATAAAGAGAAACAGAACTATCTTTATAGTAAAAATATGGATTCAACAAAAATGCAGTGGTATGCAATGATGTATCAAGGCTATCCTTCATTTTTGACTCAGTAATCACTATAATAGGCTGCTAATTTGATTCCACATTGTTTAAGACCACCTTGACATCTTCTTTAGCTTGAAGAAGCTTCCCATATAGAAACCCCATGGATGACTTTCTATCTCCATCTACCAATCGAAGAACTCTTACCAAAGGAGCAAATATTTTCAAATAAAGTGTCACACCATTCCAAAAACTCATGCTTATCACAATAGAGTAAGCCAATTTCCCTTTGTTTATTTTTGACCATTTACATTTCTCCCACGACACTTGTAAACATGGCCTTTAAACTAGATTTTTTTTTTCAATCAAACTTTGCAATGTGAGGAAATTTGATGCAAAACCTGGTAACTCCTGGCCGAACTATGTCTCTCTTCTTTGTGAAACTTCTCATCAATGAGAAAGTCTTATAGTGAGCATAAATGAAAATGGTAAAAAACTTGGCTTGCTTAATAACCTTTTTATATCGTGGAAGCTTGCCAATACTTTCAAGCATGAGATTAATAGTGTGAGTTGTACATGAACTCCAAAAGATCCTAGGTCATTTTTCTCTTATCAATTTAGCTGCAACTATATTGTTGGTGACATTATCTGTTACAATCCGAATAATATTTGAACTCCTACTTGTTCAACACACTTATTAACGTACTCAAAAATAAGTTCAGCTGTATGCACCTCGTCTGAAGACTCCTTAGACTCTAAAAATGTAGTATCATGCTTGCAATTAACATACAAATTCAAGATGCTTCTTTTTTTATCACTCCATGCATCTGTCATGATCGAGCACCCATTCTTTATCCATTATTTTTCATGTTTTTTTTAGTTGCTTTGTTCTTTCAATTTTGATTTTCAACAGTGGTTCCTTAAGTTGATAGTAAGTTGGAGGCTTGAATCCTGGTCCAAATTGACCCACTGCCTCATTAGTTGCTTGAAGCTATCATTATCAATAACATTGAATGTGATTCCATTTTCATAAACCCATCTCCCAACATATTATTGAACTTGTTGAGTTCTTTCTTTAAAAAAACTTCATTTATATTTTTTTGATGAGACACTTTACTCTCACCGGAACTTGCATTTTCTAGAGCAATTACCGATGTATATTTATTCATGGGGCCAAGTGGAAGATGTTTTTTAATTCCATCTATCCCTTCAATTTCAAGACCTTCTTCATTGAGAGAAATAGTCATCTCTACTTTACAACTTTATTCTTCCATTATTTTATTCTTTTTTCTATTCTTCCCTTCTAAAATAGTCTGTTTACACTCTTTTTATCTTCTTGAGATGCTTTTCGACAACCAGATATATTTTCAAGTATATTTTCTATGTGCTCCTTGATCCTATACACTCTCCTCGATATTATTTTTTTCACACAACTTGTGTTTAATTTTGTCAAGGTTTTTAGGATTAATCAACATCCCATACTCCTATCCAATGTCATTTGACTTTCTTCTAAGAATTTTGAATTCGCGTTGAGTGACGGATACTATCAAAGATGGATTACTTGCCATTATAATTGTGATAACCTAAAAAGTGATTTAAGAATAAATTTAGGATATAAATCAGTAAAAAAAATTAATATAAATAGTAAAAATATTATCAAAATATAAATGTGACTTGTATAAATTAATAAAATTTATTATATCTTTTTAAAGTTTTAAATAAAAATTATGAATATAAATATGATATATATGAATTAATAAGATTTATTATATTTTTTAAATTTTAAACATAAAATATCAGAATATAAATTAAGTAAAATATTTATTAAAAAATATAAATTTTAAATATAATATTATTAGAATATAAATAAATTAATAAATTATATAATGATTTTAATTTTAAATATATTTTTATATAGTTTATTGGGATAATTTAATTAGGTTGTATAAAATTCCATTGGAATTACCATAATTAAGCGAAGAGTTGTTTAATTAAATAAATAATAAATAAATTAAAAAAAACAGCGCAGTGCTGAACGCTTGCAGGATGTGTCCGGTGGTGGCGGACGCATTCCTGGACGCGTCCGGTGGCGGCAGATGTGTTCCTGGAAGCATCTTGTGGCGGCAAACGCATTCCAGGACGCGTCAGGTAGCGGCAAACGCGTTCCTTGACGCGTCCACCGTCGTTGGACGCATTCCTGGATGCGTTTGCCGCTATTGAACGTGTCATCGAAAGCTGCCGGCAGCATCGAAAGCGTTGTGTTGGTGCTGGATGCGTCCCTGATGCTTCTGGTGCCACTAGAACCCTCAGGTGAACCTTTCAGTGTCATCGGATACGTCCCGCAATGACAAAAGCATCGGGGGAGGAAAAAAATTATTGCATAAATTGAAAAACTTACCGATCATTGAGAAAAGTCTTTCAGAGGAGGTGAGAGGCAAAGAAACCGACATGAGTAGATGAATCAAATAGGATTTAGGGATTTAAATGAAAAAAAAACCCAAAATTTTCATGATGCCCAGGGTGGCTCAATGCTGCCTAGGCTGGCCACCGAGGCAGCTGGGTCACCTAGGCTGGCCGTTGAGCCGGCTGGGTTGCCTAGGCTAGCCGCCCAAGCGGCTGGGCCGCCTAGATTGGCTGCCCAAGCGGCTGGACCGCCTAGACTGGCCGCCCAGGCTGCTTGGCCGCCCAGGCTGCTTGGCTGCCTAGGCTAGCCTCCCAGGTTGCTTGGCCGCCTAGGCTAGCTGCCCAGCTGCTTGGCCACCTAGGCTGGCCGCCCAGCACCTTTCTGGTGTAGTTACCAGCCGTCGAACGCCTAGGCAACGCTTAGGCGCCACTTAAGTTGCGTTTTAGAACACAACATGCGTTGGGATTTAATCAAAGTTTTATATTGGAAAGATTTGGAAAAGATCATGAGTTTAAAAGGATGTATGATATTTTTATTGACATAAGACCTTTTGGCTGGAGCCCAAGAGCAAAACCATTAGGGCTAGGTCCAAAGTGGACAATATCATGTCATTGTGGAGATATGTGGATATCCTTTTACATAACTAATGGTATCAGAATCATGGTCCAGATCAGATACCATTTGGAGCTACCTTGAATGAAGTTGAGGGTAGTCTCGGAGCAGGTCAAGGTGACCGGATGCTCGCGGGGAGGTCCGGAGTAGGTTAGGGTGATTAGATGCTCGGGTTAGGGTGATTAGATGCTCGTGGGGAGGCCCGGAGTAGATTAGGGTGATTAGATGCTCGTGGGGAGGCCCAGAGTAGGTCAGGGTGACTGGATGCTTGCGGGGAAGCCCGAAGCAGGTCAAGGTGACTAGATGTTCTCGGGGAGGCTTGAAGCAAGGTAAAAAATGACCAGATGTAGATGCTTACGAGGAGGCCCGGAACAGGTCAGGGTGATCGGATACTCACGGGGAGGCCCGAAGCAGGTCAAGAATGACCTGGAGCCCCGGACTATGAGAGTAATGGTGGTCCTTCGTTTGAGGGGAGGATTGTTGGGATTCAATTAAAGTCTCACATTGGAAAGATTTAGAAAAGATCATGGTTTTAAAAGGATGTATGATATTGTTCACTTTGGGCCTAAGTCTCATGACTTTGCTCTTGGGCTCTATCCAAAATATCTCATACCAATGGACAAATGGTATCAGAGTCATGGTCCAAACTAGATGTCATGTGGGGCTGCCTTGAATGAAGTTGAGGGTGGGACTGGAGCAAGTCAGGGTAACCGGATGCTAGTGGGGAGGTTCGGAATAGGTCAGGGTGACTAGATGTTCTTGGGGGGGCCCGAAGTAGGCCAGGGTGATTGGATGATTGTGGGGAAGCCCGAAGCAGGTCAGGGTGACTGGATGTTCACGGGGAGGCACGAAGCAAGGTCAAAAGTGACTAGATACGGATGCTTACGGGGAGGCTCGAAACATGTCAGGGTGACTGATGCTAACAGGGAGGCCCAAAGTAGGTCAAGAATTACTTGGGGAGACCATGAGAGTAATGGTGGTCCTTCGTTTAAGGGGAGAATTGCTGGGATTTAATCAAAGTCTCACATCAGAAAGATTTGGGAAAGATCATGAGTTTAAAAGGATATATGTATCTCCATTGGCATGAGGTCTTTTGGGTTGAGCCCAATAGCAAAGGCATGAGGGCCTAGGCCCAAAGTGGATAATATCATGTCATTGTGGAGATATGCAGATATCCTTTTGCACAACAACATGCGTCCATGACCACCACATCACACCAAGCACTATCAAAGTATTTGCCAATTGAAAAAGAAATGAGGCATCATCTGTCTACTATTACCTCACTTTATTTATTCAGCCAGGATAACTTATAGGGTTTAGGATGACGATCAGTCTTAAGTTGTAATTTTTGGACAATCTAAAAGGATATTACATTCTTACAATTTCTATTGTCGATGATCATCTTGTAGACTTTATCCACGATGGTGTAGGTAGTGTGAAAAATATTAGTTCTCAACCAATAGTCTCTCGAATCTCTCTTGGAAGTCAGTAGACTCTTACGAACGATCAAAGTCTCATAGCCATCACCATAAATCACTTTATCAGATGCATCATACATCGGATCACTAATTGATGTTGTATCTTCTATCACATCTTCCTCAATCAACAAGTTTTTTCCCTTCAGATTAGTAGAAGAGGGCTTCTTGCATTGGTGTGCCATATGTCCCTATTCGCCACATTGAGAACATCGGATAGGGGCCTTAGAGTAAACATGTGGCAACTGTTGCGGTGGCCGCTGCGATGATTGCTGCGGTGGCTACTGCTATGAAGGACGAGAATTTTGAGAGCGAGCTGACCGACTATTTTAGTCGCTTCTCCTTGCTGGTTTCCAACTTTGTTGCTTTTCAGCCGTCAGTGCACACTGAAAGGCCTTTGACACTATTGAAAATGAATGAACACTGAGGACATCTTGCAAGGCCAAGCGTAGACCCCCTAAGTATTGTGCCACCTTCTGCTCCTTCGTCTTAGATAGATTATTTTGGTCCACCAACTGAAAAAACTCTTTTTATATATTCGTCAACCAATCTCGCACCCTGACTCAACGAGTGAAGTCGCTGAAACAGAGTTTCGGTGTAGGCGAAGGGAGGGAAGTGTTCCTTCATCTTTTCTTTCATATTCTCCCAATCAGTTATTTGGGATTTACCTCGTTTGTCTTGAGAGCACCGCATCTGTTCCAACCATGCTGATGCTCGCCCCTTGAGCCTGATGGCAATTAACTTCACCTTTATTCGATCTGGAACTTGCTTATAGTCGAAGATCTGCTCTATTTCGTTGACCGAGTCAATGAAGTCCTCTGCTCGTAACAAACTAGAAAATTCGGGTAGATCTTGAAATCCGAAGTCTCCAGCATGCTTCTCTTGCCCACGACGTTCTTGAGGTGCATGCCGTCGTTGATATGCGTTCTCAAAGATCGTCTCAGATTCACAATCAGAATCTCACGATCTTCGAGATCCCGTATCACTAGATGTTGGGTTAACTTTGCAACTTGCCTCCATAAATCCTCAATCGTCATTTTGTCCTAGACGTTACGACCACGATGCTTGGCTTCCTCTACCCAAGCTTTCTTGTTGTTGCGATCGCGACTACGACCACGACCACGACGACCCACCATTGGATTTGGCGATAACTTTCATGTGGCTCTGATGCCAACTGATGTCGGGCAGGATAACAATTATCCTGCGGGCTACCGAGAATGGAAGACTAAGAAGAAAACAAGAAGGGGATCCACTAAAATAAAGAGAAATACATCGTCTCTGGGTTTTACCACAATAAGAAATTTTATTATGAATAGATAATGATTCCTCAACATCTAAACATGATTATTATATAGACCACAATCTATGATGCAAATAAAGGAAAAAAAAATATAATTAATCGATTTTAATTCAAATTTTATAAAGAAAAGAAATAGATCTTTTATCCGAAAAGGAAAATACTTAACTGAACGATCTTAACTCAAAATAGGACGTAGATCAAAATAAGTCATCTTTTATAAATACCAAGAATACAAAAATTATCCTAAATACCCTAAAAATAGAAATTACCAAAAATAGTAAAAAAAAATCTGAAAAGGATTTAAACGGTAGAATTTGGGACCCAAAATTGACGGTTATAATTTTACCAATAACAAACGTAGGTTTTCAAATTTTATGCGTGTGACCACTGACATTTCAAGTCCTAGTTAAAAGTTATACCATTTTAAAATTTGAAGGGTAAATGTGGTCGGGCCTAATTTATTTTTTTCCTAATTTTTTGTTTTTTGACAAGAGCCCGGGATGGAGAGTCTTTTCATGTCTCTTTGTACTGACTTAATCAGTTTATTTCCGTTCTCACCAAATTTCTTCTAAAACTTTATTCACAATTCGACCTTTGAAGTTGTTGCAAGGACAACCATGTGGAGTAGTCTGAGTTGGTACTCTGGTGAGGAAGTGTTTCAATGGATCTTGGATTTGAATTACTGTGGCGGCAGTGATTTATCTCATTTCCATACGCTGTGGAACTGAATGGAGGAGTGGGGTAAATGCAATCACCCTTGCTCCAATGGATAACCAATAGACTCCTATGGCACAGATTAATTGACAGAGATTCAGATCGTATATATTTGGTAGTGAATAATTAAACAAGAGGGATATCTGTCAAATCATTGTTCGGGTATTCAAATCTATGAGAAGACCTCGTCAAAGTTTGCTGAGCACTTAGTTAAATTTAACTAAAGTTCTTTAACATCATCTTGAGCAATCGTAATATTCTCAACTTTCGATCATGTTAAGTATAATTTTTTTATTTCAAAATTAAATAATTATTACAGCAAAATAGCATTTTGTATTGTGTGTTCATATATATAACATTCACAGCGCTGTTCTGCTTTAGAATGTACCATTGTCAAGCTCAAGCAGTCACTAAAAAAGATCTTATGCAGTATCCAACAATGTCTAAAAAATATGGTAAATCTTACCAAAGTCCAAATCATCTACTTTAGAATGTACCATGATGAACCAGGTTTGCTTGTGTTATTCTTGCACATCGTCCAGTTTCTGTCTGTAGAGAGCCAAGTTCTGCAGCTATGAAATAGAGAAAGGTAACATCAACGAACAACCAGAGATGAAAAACATTATAGTATCTCAAGAGATTAGTAACTTGATCATAATAAAGGAAGGTACTAGTGGAGTTTTTCAGAAAGAGAATAGGGAAGGAATTTCCTCGAATCTAACTAGTCGGGAATTTAATTTTCACCTTCAGTTTCGCAACTTAAGGTTAAAGATGAAAATTTTAGAAAACTAAATCCCACTGAACAAATGGAGAGAGTCCTCATAAATACCTTGGTGTGAGCATAAACACCAGCCTCTGAAGACTTTGTAAGGTTCCCTCTCCTTATAAAGTTACCTTCTTGAATATGTAGAGCATTGGGATGCCAGTGGACAGCTCAAGATTTATCACCTGATGAGTTGTAACATTAGTGCACAACCAACTGCTACTGCTACTAGAACCCAAAGAAATTAGTTTTAGTCTTCTCACCACTTGAGAAGTTAAATTGTTAGGGTGCATAAATGACCATTGATACGGTGTATGATGATGGGGTCCGATAAAGGTGGGCAGTCAGAAGTCAAGGGGATGTGACAGTCAGGAGTCAAGTGGACGTGGAAGTTAGAAGTTAAGAAGACGTGGCGGTCAAAAGTCAAGGAGACGGGGAGTCAAAAGTCAAGAAGACGTGGTAGTCAGAAGTCAAGAAGATGTGGTAGTCAAAAGTCAAGGAGACATGGTAGTCAGAAGTCAAGGAGATATGACAGTCAGAAGTTAAGAAGATGTGACGATCAGAAGTCAAGGAGACGGGGAGTCAAAAGTCAAGAAGACGTGGTAGTCAGAAGTCAAGAAGATGTGACAGTCAGAAGTCAAGGAGACGTGGTAGTCAGAAGTCAAGGAGATATGATAGTCAGAAGTTAAGAAAGCGTGACAGTCAGAAACATATGTCCAGAGGAACGTAGCAGCCAATAGGTATGGAACGAGATCAGCAACCTGATTCCCGACCGGGTTCTAACAGACCGGGACTCTAGATCTGAGACACCTGGGTAGATGGTTGGATGACATTTGACCAGGATTTGACGGGTTAGGCTCTCATGGCTTGGCGATACTTAAGCCCGGTGCTCTCAGAAAGCTAAAGCTCTTAGTCAGCTAACTCCCGACCAGCGCTTGGACTACCTCTCCACAGCCTCGGCCTCCCAAGGTCTAGGCCAGGCGTTATACCCGACTGATCATCTAGGGCTGTTCTATTCCTTCCCAATCGGGGCAAAAAGCGCTACAGGACAACAAGGTCAGGGAATCGTAACTGCCCGTCAGAGAATAACTGCCAAGTGTCAGGGAATATTCCAACGGCTCGCCATCACCTGCGAATGGAACCTTTTTTCAGTCTATAGGAGGATGTCACGTGTCCTCCATCACCCGACAAGTTCTGACATCCGACATTCTCTGACATCAGTCAGGCTCCAAAAGGTACGCATTGTCATATAAAAATGGAGGTCCTCTCCCTTACGCAGGTACGCTCTCACGCACATTTGCACTTGTCTTCTACTTCCTTTTTGCTTTGTACACTATTCTTCTGGGGAAAAAGTACCTGACTTGAGCGTCGGAGGGCATGCTCTGGGGACTTTTTCCTTGGTTTCTGGCCTCTAACGCCCGTGTGTTCGTCTGAATGTGCGCAGAGCTCAGGTATTGTTGGCTCCAGCGTCCTCGCCTGTCAGCACCACGTGGGAGTCCCTTTTCGGAAGAGTATACGAGAAAGGTGTCTCAATTGCCCCCTCATTAACGTCCGCACCAGCTCACCAGGACTTTATTTGACTCAGATTCCGGACAGAATCAACCATAGATATGGTTCTTCACATATCAGTTTGAATCATGTGTCATAAGAACCATATCAGTTTGAATCAATGCAAAAGAATCATTGTGTTATACATCATTGATATAAGATCAATCCATTCTGATAAGAGGTACATTTCAAATTTGCGAAGGGCAACAAAACCGCAAAAGTTCTTCGTCAAATTACTTGTTTTAATTAGAGTTAGTTCTCTACTAAACAGAAAAGATGAAAGAAGCATAATTTTAAAAAAAAAAATCCAAGAGTATGGTTATTCAGTCAAGATCAAACCAAGGCTCTACAAGAATTTAGAATAAAGTGAATTCCGATAGGATTGTTATTCAGCCAAGAACAAACCAAGGCTCTACAAGAATTTAGAATAAGGTGAATTGTGATGCAAGTGTAACATTTGAAGTCAAATAAAGTTAACATAAAGTTCCAATGCAAATTTAGCATGATTTGGTAGTTGAGAACCTTTGCTGTGTCACTATTTAACAAAAAAACCACACACATTCATGTGTTCTTAGGTTATGTTTTATTGGCAATTAAATCCTTGGTCCCTCTAACTACATACAGTGTTATCATAAATGGATAATCAATAGGTTATCTAGTTTAGGATGGTAAGTTGTACTTGGTATTCAATTACATATGGAGATAAATGGCATTTGTACCTAATTCTATCAAGGAAAAGTGCATCTGGAGCTCATCCTCTAGAACCATAGAGTGGTGCCACAAGTAATAGAAAATTTTCTCAAATTTTAGAGTGAATCTGAGTTTAAAATTACGACAACTCAGCTAAGTTCTCTTTATCCAAAAGGAAGCAAAACTAGTTTGAAGAAATAAAGGATTGTAAAATTAACAGTCAGCATATTACAAGACAGTAAAGTGAACCATATTGGCCTCTCCTTAAACTACGGCACGCTAGGTACTCATGCCCCAGTTATCATAAAGATTTTGGTAAGGAAATCTTAGCAAGTCGAAAATGCAGCAAAAAAACACAGTATTGACAAGTCAGCATATATTACTGAAAATATATTTTGAGCATCCTTACTTGTTCCTTAAAATAAGACAGCTCTTTGAGCACACATCTCCAAACTCTCACCATTTGGGGGAGGGATATTAAAACTACGACGTCATTCATGAACTTTCTCTTTCCCAAACTGATCAGCTGTTTCTTGTTTGTTAAGCCCTTGTAATTCACCATACCTGGACAGAGACCAGATACAAGCAATGTTATGCTTTCTTCAAGTAGAGCACATACAAAAAACATAAGGTGAGACCGGGACGGATCTAGAAATAAGAAATGGACTGGGCGCATATATATATATATATATATATATATATATATATATATATATAGCACCTAATTTTTTTTCATTTAAATTTATTTTTGTGTTTAATATCATAACTCAACTCCTAAATTCGAAAGATAAAATTTAATTAATATAACTAAGTGCTAGAAAAAAAATAAAAAAACTAAAGATATACTCCGTATATGATATTGTTTAATGAGATTATGCATATGAAATTTTTAATTATAAAATTATTTATAATAGAATTTATATCTATATTCTTAACTAAATCTCGTTTAATATATCGGGTCAATAAAATTGAGTCCATTACCTTAGGTAAAATCCTTAATATGACCGAGATATACGATGAAAAAATGTGGCAAACCCAACAATATACACATAGGCATACTCGGTTGCGTCCATTTGTACGTTAATACATCACATTAATGTTATATTAAATTTGCCAGGCATAATTAATTAATTAGAAAACTCATTATTCTGGATGACTATTATGCTACAAACAAATTTATTCATCCAAATTATATTTTGTTATTATTTATGTAATAAAATTGTTATATGATTTAGACGTGATAGATTTTTTAAAGGAATACTTCCTTATAATTTATATTGTGTCACTTGATTTTTTAAGGAATCTATATTTTTCAAATAAATAGTAAAACAATAAGACAATTGCCTTAGAACATCCCTCAAAATCTAACATCTTGTCTCTCGGATGCGCCACGTGCATCCTTCTCGCTCTATCGGTGTACTTTTCCATAGCTCCTCATCTCTTAGATGCATCGAACCCATTGACTCCCTTCCCATGTCATCTTTCTCGTTTGTTGCATCTTCTACTTGATTGCTTGTATTCCTAAGTCCCTGCCACTCAGACACAAGATATAAAATACATAAGGTCTAATTTAACTCGATTGATCATATCAAAACTAATCCAGGATACTTACAAAAATACCCTAAATACCAAACTCGATTAAAATAATAAAAAGACTAAGATTACTCTTTTGTTGATGCATCATTCTAGAGATAAAATTTATCCTTGAATTGATGGTCATATCATCATCAAAAGTGTTGTCGATATGTTGCTGTCTTTTTGGTGTGATATAGCAAAAAGCTATAGAATCTATTGATTCACACACGAATACCGAAAGAAATCTTCTAAACCCTATTGATTCATGCACGAATACTAGGAAATATAAAAGCAAAACTCATCATTCTTGAAGGAGATGACAACTCACTCCACAAGATCAACCTTGCTCTGATACCAACTAACACAACGGATAACTATTAGTTCTGTTGATTCGTGTATAAATACTGGAAGTGATCTTCTAAACCATGTTGATTGTGCATAATGACTGGAGATAGGCAACCAAACTCGATGTTTGGGAAGTCATGGCGTGGCCGTAAATTCTTATTGATTAAAAAAACTCCCTCAAAACAATTAAACATGTGTTTAAATACTCAAACCCTAAATATGCAAAAGACTAAAATACTCTCAAAAACCTAACACAACAAAATAATAAAAAAAGACTAAAATTTCTCCTCTATTCCTGCATCATTCTCCCCAAGGTAGAAAAAACTCATCCTCGAATTTAGAATAGAATCAGGTGGTAGCTAGGAGGAAGTTCATCTGATATCAACTTGCTAAAAGTGAGAGGACTGCTATTATATTTACTGAGAAAATATTCGGTCAGAAGCCCAAATAAAGCATCAAATGATGTTGGCCACAAAGTCTTCTTAGATATGTTGTAAGAGCTTACAACATGAGGATTTGTCAGAAGATGAGTTGCTCAATCAAGAACAGATTTTATGACAATGGTGGCTCCATCACCATCACCATCACCATCACCATCACCATCACTAGAGAAATTGAATTCTTCTACTAAACTGAGAATCATGTCTACGTCATAAATCATGCTCTCCACTAGGGCTGTAAACGAGCCGAGCCGAGTCGAGCTTTGGGGTGTTCAAGCTTGTTTGATAAGATAATCGAGCCGAGCCGAGCCGAGCTTAAAATGAACCAAGCTTTTGAAATGAGTGTTCAAGCTTGGCTTGGTTTATTTTTTATGAGCTTGAGCTTGTTTGAAGCTTGGCTTGAGCTTGGTTCGTTTAGATGTTATCAAGCTCTCAATTCAAGCTTGGCTTGAGCTTGGCTTGGGCTTGGTTCGAGCTTGGCTTGAGCTTGGTTTGAGCTTGGTTCGTTTAGATGTTATCAAGCTCTCGATTCAAGCTTGTTTGATTGTTTGAAACTTTTAATTGTTTGATTAGTTATTAAGATTGATAATTTAAATTTATTTATTTTATTTTATTATTTATTTAGCATATTGAAAGAGTTTTATTAATAAATATGGTTCGTGAACATTGTTCACGAACGTTGTTCACGAACGTTGTTCACGAATATTCTTCACGAACGTTGTTCATGAACGTTAACGAGCTGAACACATATGTGTTCAAGCTTGTTTGTTTAGCTTAACGAGCTGTTCAAGCTTGTTTGTTTAATTAATCTTATGTATATTGAACGAACATAAACAAGCTCTTACCAAGCCGAACACCAAGCTTGTTCACGAACGCTTGGTTCATTTACAGCCCTACTCTCCACAGAAGCAAGGATTAGAAGATCACGAACTGAAGCATCTTCTAATTGGCACCCTATTTTCTTTGCTAGTTCCTTCTTGCCAATTTCACCAATACTCAACAAATTTCCAACTTTTAGTAATCTCAGAAGGAATTTGTTTGAGACAAAAC
Organism: Zingiber officinale; assembly: GCF_018446385.1. Classification (NCBI taxonomy): domain Eukaryota; kingdom Viridiplantae; phylum Streptophyta; class Magnoliopsida; order Zingiberales; family Zingiberaceae; genus Zingiber; species Zingiber officinale. Next base: position 71,082,871 of record NC_055997.1, on the reverse strand, counting down.
CCTTCTCTAAGGACAACAGTGAAATCACTATCTCCACAAATGAAGTGCTCATACCATCACATTCTTTTCTCATTGATTCTCTGCCTAAGCTGGATAATCTATGATAGGTTTATCTTCCGGTGCATCTCCAGTCACCTGAGAGGATATTCTGCCTCTAGTACTAATGGCCAATATGATCTTCTTAAAGAAGTGGACTTCAAGTTCGAACAGGTCCTCTGCCCACCAGTCCTTTGGTACTTGGTTCTGTTTTCTAACTCCATTCCATTGTTATAGATTAAGAACTTCAGATAAAAGCTGCTTTTTGTTGTAGGTGTATGACAATTCCACTTTAGAAGTATCAACACAAGCCTTGGATGATAATTCTTGTAAAAACCTAAGCCACATGAATTCTAGACAATCAAAATAAGAATTCGAATAGGAAAAACAAGAATATATGAGCATGCATCTTTGTTTCATCAAGAACATGATATAAGAAAGTAAATACTGTAATTACAAAGAACCTGAATGCAGCAGAATTATCAGTGTTCTTCGTGTAGAGCTTGTCGATCCAACAATCTTGTGAAAAAAGAAGAAGGTGAAGAAGGTTGGCCTTCCAGAGGAGTTAGGATTGACGGCGCCGAATCCTCTTCGTCAATGGGGAACGAAGAGATGTCTCAAAGATGCCCTAATCCTTAGGAGACCAACCCATTATATAGTGCACATCTATTATCAGCCTATAGATAATCATAGATGTGGGACTATAAGTTTATATATATACTAAACATCTATTATCAGCATATAGATGATAATAGATGCGGGACTAAAGGTTCTACACATACATAGTCTACATCCAATAACTGAACCTAATAAGCATAAGTTAGATCACTTTAAAGGGTTCAAATCATATTCACATATGCAACTTACAAATAAGCCCACCTAATAGGAATAATTATATCCAACAATCTCCCACTTGGGCTATATGTGAGTTGTATTGTGGAATACAAGTAAAACTTTAGTTGATATCAAACTTTATGGATACAAGATACCCCTGCAAACAATCTGTTCCATTAACTTCATTAGTATAGGACTAAAAAGGTCATACTTATTGTATATGATCGTAACAAACCCCAACAGTAATCACAATATTAATATCATTAATGACATAGATCGAGATGTAGATGTGTAGAGTGAAAATTACATGAAATGTGATCAGTACATGTCAATTTTCAACTGGTTCTAAGATGACCTCAAAAGAGGTCAGATCATATTTGTAAAATATTTTATGCTAAACTGCAATAGCAAATCATGATCCACTTTATGATTTCAAAAGGAATCTACATCATATTTACAAACACTAAATATTAAACAGCAGTAGTAAATGATGATATCACAGTCAGAGTGTCAAACAAACATATAAATTCCCATTAATATTTTAAACTTTAAGTATGTACAATTATCAAAATAAAATGTTTATCTTTATTATCAAATATAGAGCAATAAAATAAATACAGACTTCCACTAGATGAGTTCTTCTTCCATAAGAAGGGCTCTCATATCCACAACATGCACATGAAACACCTTAGGCACCAAGCCTTTGGTGAGTGGATCTGCTAACATGGAATTTGTGTTGATGTGCTCTACCATAATTTGACAACTCTGAACTCTTTCTTCAACCGCTAGAAACTTGATGTCGATGTGCTTGGACTTCAACGAATTATGGTTGTTCTTGGCATAAAGTTCTGCGGCTTTATTATCATAGTAGATCCTCAATGATATGTCAATGCCATCAACGATCTGTAATGCTGTGATAAAGTTCCACAGCTAAATCCTGTGATTAGATGCTTCATAGCATGCTACCAACTCTGCCTCCATAGTAGAAGTGGCTACTAGCATCTGCTTGACGCTCTTCCAAGATATAATCCCTCCAACAAGCATGAAAATATAGCCTGAAGTAGATCTTCTGCTATCCAAGCATCCAACAAAATTAGAGTCTGAATATCCAATCACCTCCAGATGATCTGATCTTCAATACATGAGCATATGCCCTTTAGTTTTTTGCAAATACCGCATCACTCTCTTTACCACTTTCTAGTGTGACAGTCCTGAGTTACTAACATATTTGCCTAACATCCCCACTATAAATGCTATATCTGGTCGAGTACAAACTTGTGCATATATGAGACTTTCCACTGCTGGCGCATATGGGAATTACTCCATCTCCTTTATTTCAAGTTCAAGCCGTGGACACTGCTACAAGCTGAACTTGTTACCTCTTGACACAGGTGTGTCACCGGGTGTACAGTTCTGTATATCATACTTTATAAGCACCTTTTCAATATAGACCTGTTGTGAAAGTCCAAGAATGCCTCTTGAACAATTACGATAGATCTGTATGCCTAAAACAAAGGATACTTCACCAAGATCTTTCATTTCAAAATTACCAGATAAAAATGGCTTAGTTTGAAGCAGTAGATCTTTATTATTGCTCGCAAGAAATATATCATCCACATATAAAATAAGTATAACAAATTTGCTCCCACTGAACTTGACATATATGCACTGATCAACGGAATTCTCTTTAAATCCAAATGAGGTAACCACTTGATCAAATTTTCGGTACGACTGATGGGATGCCTACTTTAAACCATAAATGGACTTCTTTAATCTACATACTAGGTGCTTTGAGTCTTTAGACTCAAAGTTCTCTAGTTGCACCATATATATAAACTCCTCTATATCTTTATTGAGAAATGCAGTCTTTACGTCCATTTGATGTAGCTCCAAATCATAATGAGCTACAAGTGCCATGATTACCCAAGGGAGTCTTTCGTCAACATAGATGAGAAAGTTTTCTTGTAATCAATGTCTTCTTTCTAAGTGAATCCCTTAGCAATAAGACAAGCCTTATACTTTTCGACGTTTCCCCTTGAATCCCGCATGGTTTTAAATATCCATTTACAACCAATGAGCTTCTTTCCTTCAGACAATTCGACAAATTCCCAAACGTCATTGTCCACCATAGACTTCAACTCTTCTTGCATGACATTAATCCACCTTTCAGGGTTAGAGCATTATTTGACTTCTTGGAAAGATGTAGGATAACTCTCCAACCCTATATCAAAATCATGCTCTTGGAGATAAACATAATCATGAGAATTTGTGGTTCTCCGTTCCCTTGTAGATCGCCTTAAAAGCACTTGTGTTTAAGGTGGTTGAGGTACTTGCTCATCAATATGAGGTAACACTTCAATTTTAGTGGTAGGTTCCCACAATTGCATTCGAGATGTCATGGGAATATCTTGGTTCACTACACTCATTGGATGTGTGATACCCATAATGCGCGGTATGATAATCATACCACTATTGATCACACTAGTTAACCACTGGAGGATCGTCAATGCTTTTCTCAAAAGATACTTCCCTGATTTTATTACTCCCACTGTCCTCAATGAACTTGACATTTCCTGTTTGGAAAAAAGATTTATTAGAGGGATCATAAAATTTATACCCTCTTGACTTCTCAGAGTATCCTACAAAGTTACAACTAACCGTTCTTGAGTCCAGTTTTCTTTCATTAGGCTTGTAAGGCCTAACTTCAGTTGGACAACCCCAGACGTGTAAGTGTCTAATGCTAGGTTTCTTAACCATCCACATCTTAAATGGGGTTTTAGTTACTGCCTTACTAGATACTCTATTAAGTAGGTAAATTGCAGTTTTGAACGCTTCACCCCACAAGAACTCTGGTAGAGAAGTGAAAACTATCATACTTCTTACCATATCTTTTAGGGTTCGATTGCGACACTCAGCTACACCATTTTGATTGGGTGTACCAAGCGTGGCATATTGAGGCACAATCCCACACTCAATAAGGTAGTTCGTAAAAGGTCTTAGACGTTGTTCACCTGATCCATCATATTGACCATAATATTCACCTCCACGGTCGGATCAGACAACTTTAATTTTCTTACATAGTTGAAATTCAACTTCAACTTTGAAAATTTTGAAGATGTCTAAAGATTGTGATTTCTCATGAATAAGGTACAGATAGCCAAATCTAAAATAGTTGTCTATAAAGCTAATAAAATATGTGTATCCATTCTAAGATGTCTTAGGGAATGATCCACAAATGTTTGTATGTATTAGCTCCAAAATGTCACTACAACGGCTAGCCCCTTGTTCCTTTTGTTAGTGGTCTTCCCCTTAACACTCTATGTAAATATCAAAGTCTGACATGTCAAGGGAATCGAGAATTTCATGTAACATTAACCTTTCTAGCCATTTTTTAGATATATGTCCTAAATACCTATGCCACAACATGGAAGAATTCTCATCGATCAATTTACGTTTCATACCTATACTATACATTATTACGTTGTCAACCGTAGGAGTAAAAATTGTTCAATTTATAAAGCTTATCAACTAAGGAATCATTGCCAACCAACATTGAATTAAAGAAAATACTGAAAATTCCATTTCAAAATATACAAAAATAACCTGATTTGTCCAAACAAGAAATTGAAATTAAATTCCGTCGAAAAGATGGTACAATAAATGTATTTTCTAAATCTAGAAAAACATTGGTTCCTAAACAAAGCCTAAAAACATCAATCGACTCGACTTTAGCCTTCTTTCCATTTTCTGTATAGATATATCTTTCACCATCAAGTAAAAGTCGGCTCCTGAGACAACCTTGCATAGTGGCACTTATGTGAGTAGTAGCACCAGTATCTATCCACCAAGTGTCAGTGGGTACAATAGCTAGATTGACTTCCGAACTAACAAAGTAGAGAAATTTACCTTTCTTTACATGCCAGTTGGCATACTTAAGGCGGTCTTTCTTCATATGACTTTTCTTCTTGCAAAAGAAAACAAGTAGAATCCTTATCCTGCTTCTTGTGCTCCTTATGACCATTGCCTCCAGAATCTGCAGTTTGTTTTTCTTTTCCATTGTTATTGATCCTTTTTCATTTCTTGCTCGCACTTTGAGAACCAGATACTAAGTGAGCACTCTCAAATGTCTCAATCTCTTAGTCTTCCTGAGCAATGAGCGCATTTAATGTCCACTTTTCCTTTTGAGTATTATACGATATCTTAAAAGGAGTCAACCGTGCAGGCAGAGACATCAAGACGAAATGCACTAACATACCCTCAGACATATCGAGTTTTAGTGCTTTCAGACTTGTCGCTATATTGGACATCTCCATAATGTACTCTCTTATGTTTCCTTTACCATTGTACCTCATGGTTACCAACTTTGTAAGAAGTGTAGTAGTCTCGACCTTTTCATTTGAGGTGAATCAGTCTGCTAATTGGTCCAGGAAACTCCTAGCATCTCCTCCCTCCATTATTGATCCCTTTATTGGTGCTGGTATGGAAAATTTCATGATACTCAGGCACATGCGATATGATTTCTCCGACAATTGAAATCTAGCCCTCTGCTCTATAGTGCTAGCACTGGTCGGAGGTGCAAGACGATCATTCTTTAATACATAGTCTAAGTCCAAGCAGCATAAGACTATGGTCACATATTCTTTCCATTTGGCGAAATTTGAACTAGTTAGTGTTGGGATGTTATTAATATTGGTAGTTACAAATTACACTGAAATTAAAGAGAGAAATTTATTTAAGTTCACAATTTTATTAAAGTCAGGAACATATAAGTAATATAAAATTATACAAATAAAATAAAATTTTAAATGCATATGAATGAGCTCTTTATGAAATACCAAGTGCAAGATAATATGTCTTACTTTGGAGCGACATATTTTGTATAAGATATGAAAAATAATAATATTTTGTTCCATAGTTGTAAGGTACCTTATGTATATATCTGCCATAAAAGTAATATTCCTTTGGGCCGATTACTTTTAGCATAGATATACGTTTACCAATACAAAATGTATTAAACCTACCTAAGGTGCCTTCCTTTGGGTCGACACAATAGTTTAACTTAGTAGCACGTTGTGTAAATAGACTCAAAAAATTCTAGGAATTCAATTCGAATAGAAATTACTCAATCAGCCTTAATAACATAAAATTAGGTTTATTAATCGATTAATACTTTATGGTAATTAATTGGTATGATCCAATCAATTATCTTAATCAATCTGAAAATCAACTATATACGACTATATAATTATAGATTGAACTCTTTTTTAAGAAGATAAAACTTTCTTTAAGTTCTATTATCAAATAGTATAGATTACTATTTAATTTTTAATCATTTCATTAAAAAATATTTAATGTACTGTTCATGTTGAACAGTGCTTTATCATTATTATTATTTTTTAAATTTTATGAAACAGTAGTTTTTTTTGTTTTTGACTGTTTTAACGAACGAAACACTAATAGTATATTTTTTTAAAACTATTTCACGCAGGATCATAATCGATTAAAAAAGATTAATTGATTAAAACCAAAATTAATCAATTAAAAATAAGATTCAAGTAACTAATAAAAAAAATTAATTGATTAAAATAAACTTAATCGATTACCAATTGATCCTATCGCGAGTTTAGGTTAGAAATCAATTAAGAAAAAAATTCTTAATAAATTAATATCTATTCTATTCGATATTTTAGACTTAGCAATTGATTGTTTGACCAAAACAATCAATTGAACCATCATAATTGTACGAGAAGGGTTCCTGCCATCGAGGTTGAAGGGGGCGATGCCAACGCGAAAACCCATTGTTGATATGTTGCACAACGCTAGGGTTTCAGAAGGGAGCAAGGCGGAGATAAACTTCTCTGTATGGTGATGTTCTATATTGTGACTTGAACCATGAGGGGACTCATTAAGGTCAAGTAAATGAAATAATTGTTGTCTGTTGTTGGCTAGATTGATGTTGAGGTTACTGCTATCGGTTTCAAATGACAGATTGTTTGTTGCTTCTTCCTTAATTTTAAGATCCATACCAACTTTAATGAGATCTTCATCCACCTTATCATTGTTATAAATTGAATCATCAAATATTTCAATTTTGTCGTTGTCTTCCTTAACAATAAAAACTCTTTTCTCCTCGTCAGAAATATCATCTTCCTCTTTCGTGTTTATTCAACATTTGTTATTGAATTGGACAGGACTTCCTCTATTCAAGGTTTCCAACATCATTATGATCATTTCTATTAGTTGATCTACAAATAGGATAAATAGTTTGTTTGCTGACATCATTGTTCCATATCACGGTCAAAAGCGTTGTCAATGCGTTGAGAGGACTCATTCACCCTCTAATTATTGATTATATAATCATCAAAAGTGTTGTTGACGTATTGCGGTCTTTTTGGTGTGATGTAACAGAAAGTTATTGAATCTATTGATTCACACATAACTATCATAAGTAATCTTCTAAACATTGTTATTTCGTACATGAATACTAGGAATTAGAAAAGCAAAACTCATCATTCCTGAAGAAGATGACAACGACTGACTCCACAAGACCAGTCTCGCTTTAATACAACTGACGCAGTGGATAATTATCTATTTCGTTGATTTACGCAAAAATATTAGATGTGATATTCTACAAACTGTTGATTCCACAGAATGCCAGAAGATAGACAACCAAACTCGATGTTCGAAAAGAAACGACATGACTATAAGCTCTTATTAATAAAAAATTCTTTTAAATCAGTCCCAAACAATTGTTTATATACAATGTAAATTCTAAGACAAAGAAGAAGGAAAGCAATTGATGCGGTGATAAGGGCGGGCCCACTCCGCAAAAGGTCAACGCCACGGCGGGGGTCAAAATCAAGATCCACTCCCCTATATCATCGGCCGGTCTGGCAACCCCCTTTCTCGACCAGGAAAAAGAATATCCAGTCCGATATCATCACAGCTCGGTCGTGTGCCGAGCTTCTGACGCTCATAAGAGCCAAGTATCGACGAGGCACACATCGAGCGGTCAGCTCGCTCGAACTCACATCAAACTCGGAACCGATGAAGCGAAGTCACGACCGAGCAGATTATACTCAGACCAGACTTCCCACTCAGCATGGCAGAGAAGCTCGGACAGTGGAAGGTTGGCCGAGCGGCTCTCCCGCTCGACCCAGTAACAGACAAAAGGAGGATCCGACAATATCCTTTTGGGAACTAGAGCCACCTACAAACGACATGGTTGGCGGCATGATCAGGCAGAGGATCGTACAACGGAAGCTTCCACTGTCACGTCAAAGATGTGCTCAACTCGTTAGGTATTGTGTCAGAGACACTTTACTGATAGGTCTTTTTATGGAAAGCTGTGAGAAGCGTGCATGCCTAGGAAAAGCATGTACATGCGCTATGGAAGCCCTATATAAAGAGGTCCAAGCTTCGGTGGAGGTACACACACATTACTGTTGCTACAGTTCTTTGACTTCTTCGCTCTACTGCTTCCCCATCGCCGGTGATTGACTTGAGCGTCGGAGGGCCAATGCCGGGGGACCCTTCCTTGGCTCGGCACTAACGTGGTTGTGGTTACAGGTTCACTTCGCTTGGATTTTTTTCATGGTCAACAAGAGCGCCACCTCCCCAGCATCCGTTGACTCGACTATCGGACATGATCAAATTTGGCACCGTCTGTGGGAACACAACCTGCATTCGAGCCGAGAGGATGGAGGACATTGGACGACTTCACACCGTGATGCTCACCCAAGAGGAGCTAGACATGCTCATATAGGCTCGAGCGCAAAAGATAGTCGAGCAGTAGCAACAAAAGGCGTTGGTCGATCGGCAAGCACAGCAAGCAACCTCAGCGGCAGGAGGCCGAGCGGCGCAAGAGGACCACCCAGAGCAATTCTCTATCTAAGAGCAAAATAGACTGCAGACCGGCACACATGGAGAAGCACCGCCCGCTCCGATACTGTTCCACCAGGCTCTGTTCCAAACGCCTTTAGAGATCACGTAGGCGAATCAGGAGCGAGGATCCTCTTCAGAAGAAGCGCCCGATCGGGATGAACGTAAAGGCAAGGCACCCCGAGGCGAAACGTCTCCCGAGTGGATCAACTGCTAGTTTGCTGATGTAATATTGCAAGAACCTTTACCGAGGCATAATGCTCCACTGACGATCGGGGAATACAACGGATCATCCGACCCTGACGATCATCTGGGAAAGTTCGACAATGCCGTCACACTTCATCAATATACAGAGGGGGTAAAGTTCTGAGTCTTCCTCACTATGCTCTTCGGCTCGGCACAACGCTGGTTTAGAAGGCTGCCGGATGGGTCAATACGAAGCTTCAAGGATTTTCGAATGGCCTTCCTACACCATTTCGTGAGAAGCAGGCGCTACCAAAAGACGAGCGTCAGTTTATTTTCCTTGAAGCAAGGACCAAGAGAAGCTCTCCGAGCGTACATCCAGCGCTTCAACCAGGTAGCCATGGATATCCCTTCGGTCTCATCGGTGACCATGATGAATGCATTCATGCAGGGGCTCATTGAAGGAGTCTTCTTCCGATCGCTCATCAGGAAGCTGCCCCGGGACTACGACCACATACTCAAGAAAGCTAATGAATACATAAATGTGGAAGAAGCCTAAGCAGCAAGAAGGAAGGAGGCACTAGCCGAACCCTCGGTGCCGACCAAACGCCGACTGTCGAGCAGCCACCAACCGCCAAGGGACCAAGAGCCGAAGGAATGCGACCGCACCAGGAGGTAAGTGCACATGTCATACAACATGTGGCTTCCAAATGGCAGAAGGTGTCAAAAGGCAAGGTATGGGCACCTATGTTCTGTTCCTTCCACCAATCGACGTCGCATAAGACATGCGACTGTCGCGGTCTAACGCCAATCACCAGACCAGCTCCGAGAGGCTATTGTCGCTGATCGCCCTCGCTCGACCGGTGACACGGGCATCAATCCATAGGACGGTGGGAAGATGCAAGAAGATCACCCGAGCGACAACAGCATCATCAGCGAAGGGAAAGTACTTATCCTTCTCGAGCCACGCACGAGCGAAACAGGTCATCCACTCGGGAGGAGGAAAACAGAAGTAATGTCGCTCGAGGATAAATAAACATCATCGCTGGTGGACCGACCAACGATGACTCTAACCGAGCCAGGAAGACGTATGCTCAACGACTGGAAATCCATGCAGTAGGCTGTAGTCAAGAAAAGGTAAACGGGCCCAAAATCAGCTTCAGACCCTAGGACCTTGAGGGGGTAGAAGTCCCTCATGATGACGCCCTCATCATCTGAGTGGTAATTGCAAATTATACCATTCATTGAATTTTTATTAATACAGGGAGCTCGGTGAACATAATTTTCAAAAAGGCTTTCGATCAGCTCCAGATTGACCGAGGTGAGCTATTGCCAATAACGACCCCACTGTATGGGTTCACTAGCAATGCGGTTTTTCCAATCGACCAAACTAGGTTGGTCATATCATTCGGAGAAGAGCTGCTTAGAAGGACCAGAACCACCAACTTCATCATGGTAGACGCCCTCTCAGCCTACAACGTCATCCTAGGCCGACTGGCCCTCAATGAGTTCCGGACAGTAGTCTCTACCTACTGTCAATAGATCAAGTTTCATGTAAAAGATCGAGTAGGGGAGGTCAAGGGTGACCAGCTGGCCGCTCGGCGCTGCTATGTCGAAATGGTCAAAACCGAGGCTAGGTCTGTGTGGAAGACCTCGTGGCTAGAGGTTAGTGCTATTGCTGAAAAGCCTCCTACTCTAGTCTATGAAGAAAAAGAGGAAGTTTAAATCTATCCTCGCCGAGCGGAAGCGACTACCTTTGTAGCAGCTGATCTGGAAGCCGAGTAGAAGGCGGAGCTGATCGCTTGTCTCCAGCGAAACCATGATGTGTTCGCATGGTCAACCCACGAGCTTCCCGGGATCTCCCCAAGTATCACGCAGCACGAACTGCACGTCCGACAGGACACTCGACCGATAAAGCAAAGAAAGAGAGACTTCAGCGCCGAACAAAACCTGATCATCTGAGCAGAAATAGAGAGGTTGTTGGAGGCTGGCCACATATGGGAGGTTTAATTCCCGAGTTGGCTCACAAATATCGTGCTGGTCTCCAAGTCGGGCAACAAATGATGGGTCTGCATCAACTTTTGTGACCTAAACAAGGCGTGCCCAAAGGACTTCTACCCATTGCCGCGAATCGACCAGATGGTGGACTCCACAACGGGATGCGAGCTGATCTGCATACTCGACGCCTACCAGGGTTATCATCAGGTACCGCTCACCCACGAGGATCAAGAAAAGGTCAGCTTCATCACGGTCGCCGAAATGTTTTGCTACAACGTCATGTCGTTCGGTCTAAAGAACACTGGAGCCACTTATCAGAGGCTGATGAACAAGGTATTCCGACGACAGATCGGCCGTAACATGGAGGTATACATCGATGACATACTAATAAAATCCCGCCGAGCTACTGATCTCTGTGTAGATATCAAAGAGACTTGCTAAACACTCAGGATATACGGGATAAAGTTGAACTCAAGCAAATGTCTGTTCAGCGCAAAGAGTGGGTGTTTCCTCGGCTACATCGTAACTGAGCGGGGCATCGAGGTGAACCCAATCAAAGTTGAAGTGCTGCAAAATATACCCCCGCCCCACAACCTGAAGGAGGCCCAGCGATTGACCGGTCGGATCACAGCGCTATCCAGATTCATCTCCAAGACAGCCAATCTGAGCTTGTCATTCTTCAAAATACTACGCCAGGCGACAAAATTTTTGCGGGATGAGGAGTGCGACAAGGTATTCGAAGAGCTCAAAAAATACCTCAACTCCCTGCTTGTCCTAGCCAAGCGATGTGTTGGCGAGCTGCTCCGGATCTACTTGTCATCTACGGAACACGTGGTTGATTCGGTATTAATTAGTTAGGCAAAACGGCGAGGAACAACCAATGTAATATTTAAGTCACATATTAAAAGATGTTGAATCTCGCTACACTGGTCTTGAAAAGTTGGCTTATGCTTTAGTGCTCGCTGCTTGGAGACTTCGCCCGTACTTCCTCGCCCACTCTATAATTGTGATGACCAACAGTCCCTTGGGAAGAGTGCTTCTCAATCTTGAGGCATCCGGATGGCTGATCAAATGGACAACTGAGCTCAACGAGTTCGACATCCAGTATCAACCCCGAATTACCATCAAAGCGCAGTCTTTGGTGGATTTCATCACTAAGGTACAAAGCCTAGAGCCTGAGGCCGTTGGAGGATATACATGGATGGCTTGTCCACTCGGCAGGGGAGTGGCATCGGCATACTACTCATCTCCCCTCAGGAAGATCGGATGCAATTGGTCGTTCGGCTATGCTATAGGGCCACCAACAATAAGGCCGAATACGATGCGCTAATAGCCAGCTTACAAGCCGCTTGGCATGTCAGAGCAGTGAAAGTCTTGATCCATTCGGATTCTCAGTTGACCGCTCAGCAATTGTCTGGAGCGTTCGAGATAAGTAGCACCCGACTCAGGCTCTACGCAGATGCCTTTGAAAAACTAAAGTCCAGCTTCCAGGAGGTTATTGTACAGAAGATTCCCCGATCGAAAAATCAGGCTGCAGATGAATTGGCTAAGTTAGCTAGTTCGTTAACGCCGACTGTCATAGGCCAGCCGATCGAGCAAGTCTCTCTGGTGGCACACATCAATTGAATGGAAGGACTTACTTTCCCGAATGACTAGGGACAACACTGATAGAATTCTTACGGTTATGAATGACACCGACTGGAGGAAGCTCGGTTGTTGAGAAAAAGGGTCGGACCATTCACTCTGATCGGAGACCAGTTATACAAGAAAGCCTTCTCCTAACATTTGCTCAAGTGTGTCGGATCGGAGGGCGCAGACTACATACTACAAGAAGTGCACCAAGGATCTTGCGGAGGACATCCGGGCGGTCGGTCATTGGCAAGAAAGATTCTGCTGACAGGATATTTTTGGCCGACCCTCCAAGAAGATGCCGCTCAGATAATGTCCACTTGCTTGTCATGCCAGAAATATCATAGCTTCTCACACCGACTGACCGAAGAGATGAAGACGTCCATAGTCTCTTACCTATTCGACCAGTGGGGCATAGACATTATAGGGTCATTCCCAATGGTGACAGGTCAACGGAAGTTCCTGCTTATCGCGGTGGACTATTTCTCAAAGTGGGTCGAAGCTGAGCCACACCGAACAAATGGCTATCAAGTTCATGTGGCAAAACATTATTTGTCGGTTCGGCATCCCTTGTCGACTCGTCTCAGATAATGGAAGATAATTCGCCGATCATAGGCTCAGGGAGTGGTGCGAGGGATACGGTATCTAGCAAGCCTTCACTTCCGTGGCATATCCGCAGAGCAACGGGCAAGCAGAAGTCACCAATCGGGAAATCCTCTGAGCCTTGCGCGCTCGACTCAACCATATGGGAGGCAGCTGGATCGATGAGCTCCCGAGCGTGCTGTGGGCCCTCCGCACAACGTCAAAGGAAGGGGCCGGTCTGACCTCATTCCACCTAGTGTACGGAGGAGAAGCGGTCGTCCCCGTGGAGGTCGGGGTAGAGTCCGATCGGGTACGATGTTATGATGAAGGCAACGCCAAGCGGAGGTTTTTAGAGCTAGACTTGGTAGACGAAGCACGCGCCAAATTAGCCATTCGGCTTATGGCATACCGACAGCGGACGAAGCAAACCTACAACCGAAGGGTGATCCCGAGGTCCTTCCAGGTTGGCAACCTTGTTTAGAAGAAAGCCAAGCCAGTCGGGGACATCACCAAGCTAGAGCTCCATGGGCGGGGCCTTTCAAGATCATGGAAAAGCTCTACTCGAGTGCTTATTATCTCGAGGACGAGATGGGGAGGCGGCTCGAACGACCATGGAGCGCAAACCATCTCCAACCCTATCGGCTGGATGAGAGGTGCACAAGTGTAGAAGTGCATTTATACCTTTTGTATGTCCTCTCTGAATGCAGGGTCAAAATAAAAGATTTCTAAGTTATTTGCCGAACGACACACCAAATCGTCAAGCGATGACGTTAAACGCGTGTCTCCACCAACGGTCGAGCGACGACCTTAAACCCTAGTCTCCACCAATGGTCGAGCGGTGATCTTAAACCCTAGTCTCCACCAACAGTCAAGCGGCGACCTTAAACTCTGGTCTCCACCAACGGTCGAGCGGCGACCTTAAACCCAAGTCCTCACCAAATCGTCGAGCGGCGACCTTAAACCCTAGTCTCCACCAACGGTCAAGCGGCGACCTTAAACCCTAGTCTCCACCAACGGTTGAGCAGCGACCTTAAACCCAAGTCCTCACCAAATCGTCAAGCGGTGACATTAAACGCGTGTCTCCACCAACGGTCGGGCGGTGACCTTAAACGCGTGCCTCCACCAACGGTCGAGAGACGACCTTAAACCCTCGTCTCCACCAATGGTCGAGCAGCAACCTTGAACCCTTGTCCTCATCAAACCGTCGAGTGACGACGTTAAATGCGAGAATGCTTGAAATCGTCGAGCGGCAACATTAAACTCTAGTCTTCACCAAATCGTCTAGCGATGACGTTAAACTGTAGTCTTCACCAAATTATCGAGCGGCGACGTTAAACCCCGGTCTTCAGCAAATTATCGAGCGGTGATATCAAAACACACTTCCTCACTAACGGTCGAGCGACGACCTTAAATCTAAGCCTGCCCTAATGGTCAAGGGGTTAGTCACAGATACTAGATCAGGGGCATTTACAGGCAAAGAAGAAAAGTTGTGAGAGGAAATTGCTTCACCAAACGGGTGCTCATATATTAAAACCAAAATACTTAAGATTACATTACGAGATCATAGTTGTAAGATAAAAATAAAAGCTTGGTCGAACGGGTGAGCTTACATTAGGACTTCAAAAATATACAGTGATCAACCTCACTCAAGATAATCAAGAGCGTCGTTGGGCAGTAACTCAGTCATTTTATCCCGACTGATGATGCTATCCTTCAAGGTCTCGGGAAGGTGGCCAACCGTCTTGAGCTAGTTGATCGTCTCATCTATGATCAGGTTGTAGAACCAAAGATACCAAGCGATGACTTTATCATTAAACGCGTCCGAGCGGATGTAGTTCTGTTGCAATGTTATAAAACGGGTTGGCTCCGCATCCTGATAGATCTTCATTGTCGCTCAGGAGCCCTCCAACTTAGTCTTCACCTTCTCTAGCTCATCACAGGCCAGCTTCAGTGATGCATCCTTGGTGGAGAGCTGGCCCTGGAGTTCGGTTGCCTTCACCGTCCGGCTCGCTCGCTCAGTCACCAAAAAATCTTTAGCGTCTTTGAGCTTGCTAGCGAGATCTCGGGCCTCCTTGTTCTTCAGTTCCAGGTCCTCGATGACCCGGTTCTTCCTAGCAGTGGCCGACTTGATCTTCTTGTCAAACTTGCTGACTTGCTTCTTGAATCGGCCCAGCATCTCCTCGTGGTCGGAAGATTTAGCCTGTTCGGTCTTGAGAAGCTTGGTAGTCTTCTCCAGGTCGGCCTTCAGTCGGGTCATCTCCCTCGGATCAACAATGGGTTGGTTGTTGGAGAACTGGAGTTTCCTAAACTCATCCTCTAGATGAGCTAGCTTGTGGCACATGGCTAGGCTCTCCACCCAATACTACAAGCAGGTAAAAGGGTTAGAACCGGTCGGAAGAAAGATAATGACAACAAAGAGCTTACCCTAGTTAATATTTGGGTATGGATGTTGGCGAGCACGCCCGGAGGCATCACCGTCACTCGGGCTCGGGCTTCCTCCCAGACTTGGACGAGCAGACCCCGTATGATGACTTGATGTTCAGGAGTGCTCGATCGAGCGCTCGGCTTACTGTACTCCTCCGTGGGCAGGTGAAGGATCGCCGTGACAGATCGTCAGCCGCCCGGAGTCGAGTAGGCTGAGGATGCTGTGCCAGCCGGCTAGGACGCAGAGGCAGGGAGGATGGCCGATTGTCGAACCCTCGATGGCTGCAATGGCTGCATAGAAGCCAGGGGCTCCATGGTGATAGGCTCTTGCGACCACTCGGCCACCGATGGAGTCCGGTCGGAGGATACCTCGGGCATAGTCTCAAGAACTGCGAAGGGATTCGAGGTGCCGACCTCGACCCTTGCGGCAGATCCCACCGCCGAGGCAGCAGAGCGGGAAGACTCTGTGCAGCGCCTTTTACGCCTTAGCAACGACTCCCCAGAGGAATTCGAACTCTCCGAGCGGACAATGGGCACTTGCTCGGGTGGTGGTTTCGTGTTGCTGACAACCTCGACACTGGGGGCTTGGCTAGTTGCCCCCCCCCCCCCCCACTCACCAGGGCGGGAGTCGCTACGCTCTCATCTTGGAGCTGACCGCCTGTAGGTCGCGGTTCGCCAACTCCTCAACGACAACCGCCTCAATCTCGACATTCTGAAGCTTCGCGAGGCCGGACATCCGAGCACGTAGCATGACTTCGGCTGCAAAAGAAGCAGAAGAATCATTTAGAATCAAAGGAGACAGGTGTGTGAAATCTCTTACCTAAGCCGGTCGGAAGCCCAGTGCGGATCGGACTCAAGCCAAAAATGTACAGCACACCCTCAAGTTGTAGCTTGTGGATGTCATACTTCTGACTGGCCAGCATGGAGGTGGCATGAAGGTAGTCTGAGCAGCTCTTGTATTTCTTCAGATCGGGTTGAGGTGGTAAGCCGACCTGCCAGCGAGTTCGGAAGCTAGGTCGCTCGGGAAGACGCATAAAGAAGAAATATTCCTTCCAATGTTTGTTAGAAGTTGACATTTTATCAAAGAAGACTAGCCCAACCCGAGACTGAAAGAGAAAGGTTCCTAGTTTGAACTGCTTGGGATAATAAAAGTAGTGGAAAACTCGAGGAGTTAGAGGAATGTCGTGCAGCCGAAACAACACAATGACGCCACACAGAAGGCGAAATGAGTTCAGCACGAGTTGTGGAAGGGGAACGCGAAAATAATTATATACTTCGATGATGAAGGGATGGATAGGGAATCGGAGATCGACTACAAATTGGTCCCTGAACAAACAGATTGTACCGGTGGACGGATCGTTTGACTGATCGGACGAGGAAGGTAAAATGATCTTATGAACAGGGGGAATCTCAAAAATATTTTTGAGACTCTCGACATCGCCCGCATCAAACCTGGTCTCCATAGTGGTATACCAGAGACCAGGAGAGGGGCCTGATGGTTGCGAGGAGCTTGCCATCGCCGAAATACAAGAAAACGGGGGGTTCGAAGGGAAGAAATGTGAGCGAGAAATACAGAAAGCGCTGGAACAAAAATGCAAAGATTGAAAGCAAGCAAGGTTCAGGAGGAGAGCTTACATGAGAATAAAAGGTGGCCGCAGAAGAGGTGCAAAAGATCGCCGGAGCACCTATCGCATAGGGATAAACTCGCCGCCAAACTCTCGCAGAAGACGCAAAGTGGGGAGCAGAAGCCGACACTGCGGGTTTATAAATTCTGGGCTTGGCCGACTGGAGCCGTCCGATCTAGGTCACGAAAACTTAAGCACAAATTCCACCGTTGAATTCAAACTACCAAACGTCACATCAGTGCCTGTCGCTTCGGACGTGCGACGACAGTGCATGTGACACATGGCGCACTCCCACAGGTCGACATTTAATGGGCGCCATTAACCGGCGTGGGCGCGTGCTTGGTCTTAATGAGGGTGATTTGCACGAATTCCAAGATATCCGGGTGATGTCATCATAGATCGCACTCGTCCAAAGACACCAAAGGAAAAATTCCCAAGGGTGATTATTCATAACGCCAAGCAGCTCCATGGATCGGCCTCTCAGTCGATCGACATCCTTCAGTAATCCGATCAAAGCCCAACAAGTGTCACGGCCAATCGAGCGATCTATCTTCAGAGATAATTTTTGTCCAGTCAGTTGGACTTGCAGCCTTCTTCGACTAGACTTTAGGGGGAGACATGTGATGCGGTGGTAAGGGAGGGCCCACTCCGCGGAGGGTCAACGTCACAGCGGGGGTCAAAATCAAGGTCCACTCCCCCTATAATACCAACCGGTTGGGCAACCCCCTTGCCTAACCGGGATAAAGAATATCCGGAACAATATCATCACAGCTCGGTCGTGCGCCGAGCTTCTGACGCTCATAAGAGCCAAGTATCGGCGAGGCACACACTGAGCGGCCAGCCTGCTCGGACTCACATCAAACTTAGAACTGGCGAAGCAAAGTCACGACCGAGCAGATTATACTCAGACCAGGCTTCAATTCCCTCTCAGCATAGTAGAGAAGCTCGGACAGTGGAAGGTTAGCCGAGCGGCTCTCCCGCTCGGCTCAGTAACAGACAAAAGGAGGATCCGACGATATCTTTTTGGGAACCAGAGCCACCAACAAACGGCATGGTTGGTGGCATGATCAGGCAGAGGATCGTACGACGGAAGCTTCCACTGTCACGTCAAAGATGTGCTCAACTCGTTAAGGTATTGTGTCAGAGACACTTTATTGATAGGTCTTTTCATGGAAATCTGTGAGAAGCGTGTATGCTTGGGGAAGCGTGTACGTGCGCTGTGGGAGCCCTATATAAAGAGGTCCAAGCTTCAGTGGAGGTACGCGTACATTACTGTTGCTACTGTTCTTCTACTTCTTCGCTCTACTGCTTCCATATCGCCGGTGATTGACTTGAGTGTTGGAGGGCCAACGCCGGGGGACCCTTCCCTGGCTTGGCACTGACGACTGACGTGGTTGTGGTTGTAGGTTTGCTTTACTCGAAGTCTTCGCACGGTCAACAGGAGCGCCACCTCCTCAGCATCTGTCGACTTGACTTTCGAATAGGATCAACAATCTTGACAAAAAAATAAAAAAAAAAATTCTAAACATTTTAAAATTTTAAAATACTTTAAATGGATTTAAAATATAAAAGATAGAAATTATTAAAAATATCTTAAATACTAAACTCTCTAAAAAAATTAAAATAAAAAATAGTCCTGTATCAACTAGTAGAGGTTGTTAAAAAAAGTTAATCTCAATGCATATTATTCGAAGATGTGAAAGCATATACGAACACACGATGTTTTTAATGTTAAATATTTAATATTCGGTAATTTACCAAAGAGCGCACCTAGAGATTTAAATTTACCAAAAGGCATACGCTACTTTAATATTTACCAAAAAATACACTTTTTTAAGTACATTTTCTATTTTACCCTTTTGACAAATTGACTTTTTTTACCGTTTTCTTTTCTTCACTATATTTCTCTCTCCTCTTTTTTGATCGGCAGAACGTACTAATATTAGTTAATTTTTTTCATAACATTTTAATACATTTGAAGAAGCAAAAATAAAAAATGAATAGCATATTTAAACTCTTTGCAATTTTAGAAATCCACTGGAACTAAAATGAGTGTAATCAGAGCTCTCTACGTCGATCAATGAGTTTTGGTCAAAACCCACTGATGGACCTAGAGAATTCCGATTGCACCCATTTCAGTTTCTATGGATTTCTGAAATTGCAAGGAGTTCAAATATGGTGTTCATTATTTATTTCGGCTTTTCATAGTTGTTAACATGTAAAATCAAAGAATCGGCAAAAAACTCCACGTTGGGCCTGATATCTTTCCATATCAGGCCCAACGTGGGTCTGATATCATTCCATATCAGGCCCAACGTGGGTCTAATATCATTCCATATCAAGCCCACGTTAGGCCTGATATGAGTCCATATCAGGTCCAACGTGGGTTTTTTTTGCCGATTCTTTGATTTTGCATGTTAACAGTTATGAAAAATCGAAATAAATAATGGACACCATATTTGAACTCTTTCCAATATTAGAAATCCATAGGAACTGAAATTGGTGCAATCGGATCTCTCTAGGTCCATCAGTGGGTTTTGACCGGAACTCACTGATGGACTTAGGGAGCTCCGATTGAATCCATTTCAGTTCCTATGGATTTCTGATGTTGCAAGGAGTTCAAATATGGTGTCCATTATTTATTTCGGCTTTTCATAGCTGTAACATGTAAAATCAAAGAATCGGTAAAAAACTCCACGTTGGGCTTGATATGACTTTATATCAGGCCCAACGTGGACCTGATATGATTCCATATCAGGCCCAACTTCCATATCTGAATGATCAGCAAACTATTTCTATTGCCATTGCAGGAATTACCACAGTACTCAATTCCAGAACATCAGTGCTTGCTGCTGCTAATCCTCCATTTGGACGATATGATGATCTCAAAGTAAGTTAGTTGAACTTTTTAAATTTGGCAAGGGCTTAGTTATTTTAGTTAATTACTCAGTATAAAAAAATTTAGTTGCTCAGATGATTTCTTATTTTTTTCAGAGCACACAGGATAATATTGATTTGCAGACAACCATTCTCTCTAGATTTGATCTTATCTTCATCGTGAAAGATGTCAGATTGTATAAGCAAGATAAGGTGCATATTAATTTAAGATTTGTGCTTAAATTATTTGTTGTTTTTCAGATTGACTTAACTTTAGGTATCATACAGAAAATTGCAAGTCATATTATCAAAGTGCACGTAAGTGGTGCTACAACCACTAAAGTACTGATGTTGCAGAAGGGGAAAATTGGCTCAAGCGGTATTTATTTTTCTCATAATCAATCTTTTTATTATTTTCCATATACACAAAGCATGTATAAGCTCTAAACTCTATCTGTAAAAGGTACATTGAGTATTGTCGGGTCACATGTGAACCACGACGGCTGAATTTTTGCAACATGGAAGTTGGGCCTGATATGGAATCATATCAGGTCCACGTTGAGTTTTTTGTCGATTCTTTGATTTTGTAAGTTAGCAACTATGAAAAGCCGAAATAAATAATGGACACCATATTTGAACTCCTTACAACATCAGAAATCTATAGGAACTGAAATGGGTTCAATCGGAGCTCTCGAGGTCCATCAGTGGATTTTGACCGAAACCCACTGATCGACCTAGGGAGTTCCGATTGAACCCATTTCAGTTCTTATGGATTTCTGATGTTGCAAGGAGTTCAAATATGGTGTCCATTATTTATTTCGGCTTTTCATAGTTGTAACATGTAAAATCAAAGAATCGGTAAAAAACTCTACGTTGGGTCTGATATGACCTCATATCAGGCCCAACGTGGACCTAATATGATTCCATATCAGGCCCAACTTCCAATCTGAATGATCAACAAACTATTTCTATTGTTATTGTTAGAGTTATACTGAAAGCCTAAGCTTTTGTAAACATTTATTTTGAATAAAGAATCACATTTGGTCAAATTGTCTACATTTAGTTGTAGTTGTTGAATTAATTTATATTGTAGATAACATAGTATGTGGTGCCACATACAGAAGATGATGTTATCAATACCTTATAAATTATAAACAGTAGCTCACGACCAAAATGGAAAGGAACAAACCATTGGAAGGTCGTAGTGTAATTAGGAATTAGTTTATCTTGACTATATAATTACACTAGTACACTTAGAGTGTATTGAGTAGGACCATTAGAGGTCGTTTCTTTTATACTGACTTTATAAAGGAACAAATACCTCAGTTATTATAGAAGTATGTGCTCTTAATCCTAATATAATAACAAGCACATATATTTGATATTTATTTCTTTAATTTATCAATGGGTGAGATTTAGTTCGATAAATCAATAAGCCCGATAAGTTGAGAAATGATATCACTTATAGTGTGTGTTGTTGATTATAGAAGGAAACTGTGTCCTAGTGATCTAGGTTGATAATGTCCCCAAGATGACCTCATAAGGATTGTCATGTTAAACCCTGCAGGTGGACTTAGTCCGACATGACGATAAGGTTAAGTGGTACTATTCTTGGATTAAGATATTAATTAAATAAGTTGTCAGTAACTCACTTAATTAGTGGACATTCAACATCTTAAACACAGGGAGACTAACGCACTCATAATAAGAAGGAGCCCAAAAATGTAATTTGGGATTGGTGTGATAGTTCAATAATAGTTCTCCGGTGGAATGAATCATTATTGATAAAATTAAGTTGTGTGTTCGGGGCGAACACGGGATGGTTAATTTTATCGGGAGACCAAAACCAATTCCTCCTCTCGGTCCCTATCGTAGCCTCTTATTTATAGAGTACTATACCCACCTATACCCACCTTCATACTCATGATAAGGGGGCCGGCCAAGCTAGCTTGTGGATCAAGCTAGGGCCGGCCAAGCCTTGATTCATGGGTGGCCGGCCCTAGCTTGAACCCAAGCTTAGGTGGCCGGCCCCCATTAAATTTAAAAGAATTTTAATTTTAAAATTTTCTTATGTGAAAAATATAATTTATTGGAGAGAATTAAAATTAAAATATCTCTTTTACGAAAGATTAAGAAAAGATATTAGATCTCTTTCCTTATTTGTAGATAGGAAAGATATTTTATTTTTTTCTCTTTGTAAATTATTCACATGTTGAAAAATTAAAATTATAGAAATTTCTTTTTATCAACCATGAAGGGATTTTAAAGGGAAATTTTATTTTTTTAAAAAATTTCCAAAGACAAATAAGGAATTTTTAATTGTTGATTAAAAATTGTCTTGTTTGCTCTCCATGAGGTGGCCGGCCATTACATAATTGATTAGGAAATTTTATTTAATTTTTCTTAATTAATTGATGTCAAGGAAAATTAAGGAAATTTTATTGTAATTAAATTTCCTTATTTACCAAAGCTAAGGAATATAAACGAGGGGGTTAGGGTGCCTTCATGAGATACAACATCTATTATTCTCTCCCTCTTTTTCCTTGGTGTTGTGACCGGCCATCCTCTCTCCCTCTCTTCCTCTTTGTGGTGGCCGAAACTCTTCCTTGCTCGGAGCTTTTGTGGTGGCCGGATACTACTTGGAGAAGAAGAAGAAGAAGGAGAGAAAGCTTGCATCCCTTGGAGCTTAGTTGGTGGAAAAGGTTCTTCATCCTTGGATTTTAGTGCTTGGACGAAACTTGAAGGAAGAAGAAGAAGGTGCTAGGTGGTCCTCATCTTGGAAGATCGTTGCCCACACAACGTCCGAGGTTAGAAGAGGAATACGGTAGAAGATCAAGAGGTCTTTCTAAAAGGTATAACTAGTATTTTTCCTTTCCGCATCATACTAGTTATTTTTGGAAATAATACCAAATACAAGAGGCATGCGATTCTAGTATTTCAAATTTGTTTTCGATGTTGTGTTTTTTTAGTTTTTCTTTTCCTTGTGATTCGATTGTTCTTTTCGGTTGACCTAAAGTTATTTAAGGAAATTAAATATTAGTTTTCCTTAAAAGGCTTTGTCTAGTCGGTGGTGGTTGCTCCCATATCCAAGAAGGTCATGTGCCTCACCACGTCAGTACTAGAAGCCAATTTTGGAAACTAATATTTAATGAAATTAATAACTTAGGTGATTTGGATCGAACGTGTTAAGTTCCGCAGGAGATCCGAGTCTAAACCTAAAAAAACAAATAGATTAAACTTTGGATCAAACGTGTTAAGTTCCGCAGGCGATCCAAGTTTAATTTAAAAGAACACATGATAGCTAGGAAAAGGTTCAGACCTTTGTACAAAATTTGTGTACAGTGAAACCATTAGATTTTCCGAGTAGCAACCAACAGTTATTGCAGAAATTATCACAGTGCTCAATTCCAGAACATCAGTGCTTGCTGCTGCTAATCCTCCATCTGGACGATATGATGATCTCAAAGTAAGTTAGTTGAACTTTTTAAATTTGGCAAGGGCTTAGTTATTTTAGTTAATTACTCGGTATAAAAAAATTCAGTTGCTCAGATGATTTCTTATTTTTTCAGAGCACACAGGATAATATTGATTTGCAGGCAACCATTCTCTCTAGATTTGATCTTATCTTCATCGGGAAAGATGTCAGATTGTATGAGCAAGATAAGGTGCATATTAATTTAAAATTTGTGCTGAAATTATTTGTTGTTTTTCAGATTGACTTAACTTTAGGTATCATACATAAAATTGCAAGTCATGTTATCAAAGTGCACGCAAGTGGTGCTAAAACCATTAAAAATACTGATGTTGTAGAAGGGGAAAATTGACTCAAGTGGTATTTATTTTTCTCATAATCAATCTTTTTATTGTTTTTCATATACACAAAGCATGTATAAACTCTAAACTCAATCTGTAAAAGATACATTGAGTATTGCCGGGTCACATGTGAACCACGACGGCTGAATTTTTGCAACATGGAAGTTGGGCTTGATATGGAATCATATCAGGTCCACGTTGGGCCTGATATGATTCCATATCAGGCCCACTTTGAGTTTTTTGTCGATTCTTTGATTTTATATGTTAACAACTATGAAAAACTGAAATAAATAATGTACATTATATTTGAACTCCTTACAACATCATAAATCCATAGGAACTGAAATGGGTTCAATCCGAGCTCTCTAGGTCCATCAGTGGATTTTGACCGAAACCCACTAATCGATCTAGAGAGCTCCGATTACACTCATTTTAGTTCCAGTGGATTTCTAAAATTTCAAGAAGTTCAAATATGCTATTCATTGTTTATTTTTACTTCTTCAATTGTATTAAAATTTTATGAAAAAATTAACTAATGTTAGTATTTATGCCGATCAAAAAAGAGAAGAGAGAGAAGAGAGAGAAATATGATGAAGAAAAGAAAACGATAGAAAAAATCAAATTGTCAGAAAGGTAAAATAGAAAATACATTTAAAAAAATATGTTTTTTTAATAAATATTAAAATAACATACCTTTTTTGATAAATTTAAATTTTTTAGGTACACTTTTATAAATTGCCGAATATTTAAATCCTTATGTATTGCTTGTGATTACGAAGGACGTATTTTTCCCACCAAGGGAATGACGCAATACAAGACAGTGTTTTGGTACGTTCAGATTATCCCAAAGTCAAATAAGATAAAACTATTCAAGTGATGGATCCGAAATTTCCCTGCACCGTGCCCTTTCCCACAGTCAGCACATCTATCGGATTGTTGTTGGTGGCCTTTGACCATCGATCGGATCTAAACTATATCCTGGAAGAAAGATAAATCCAAGCAGATTGTTGTTGGCATGATATATCGCGATCAGAATTTGACGATAGAAGAGCAGAGCTAGAGTCGACCATGGAGGAAAGCCAGGGGATCTTTCGTCGTCAGATTCCAACCGTAATCGCACTGGTAGCGATTTTCTTAGGATCACCTTCCCAAGGTATAGTTCGGGTCCGACCAACGACCTTGAGTCGTCAATAATAGATTAACGTAGCAAGTGAGACGGGAGGATAAGAGAATTTCATGACAGAGAATTCCATCTCATTTTAAGATAAATTCCTTCCCTCTTTAAATTTATGTTTTTTATGAAAAAATAAAATTTTATTTTTTACAATAAATCAATCTAAGAAAAATTAAAATCCCATTCCGAGTGGATATTTGGATTTCCATATTCCTTAATTAGGTATGGTATTATATTTTTCCTTAATTATATACTTTTCATTTTGGGAATCTTTTTTCATTCAATTATTGTAACTCGTTCTATAAATATGAGTATAGTTTTTTTAAGGATGATTAAGATTAATAAACTTGTTACGAGTCTTCTATTTCAAAGATTTTTCTAATTATTTTGTGCTAATCAACATGTCATTTTTATTTTCCTATCTTTCTCGAGACTTCTTGACTATTCTGTGTGAATCAATCTTCATCGCTGATATGGATATAGGACATGGGGAATTAAGTGAAAATTGGAGGGTATTTTGGTCAATGGCTAAATAGGATTTTAAGGGGAGAATACTGTAGCAAACGGGAAGGGGCTTCGTTTGGGTTTCCGCTGCCAACTCCCCTCCCTCGCTCTCGTCGCAGGTTCCTCTTCTTCCTCCTCCTCGCGAAGTCGGCCACAGCGACGACCTCCTTCTCTTCTTCCTCCTCCTCGCGATGTCGCCGCCGGACAGACCGGCCACTGCTCCCTTCGTCCTCCTCGCGACGCCATCGCCGGGCAGGATAGACACTGCAATCGCCTTCTCCCACACCGCCGATGCAGACGACCAAGCACCGCTACATTATTGTCATTGCATGCACCTGCGGTAGCACGCTTACCGCCTCCGACCATTGCTGCACTGCAGCCCTCACTGCTGTCGCCGGCGCAGTGAGCAGTAGCGATCCAATCTCATCGTCGCCTTCTTCCCCAGCGCCGGTGGGCCGCTACCCCTGCTCTACCTCTCCTCTTCCTCTCATCCTCTCGCCGGAGCCACATCCGAGCCACCCCTCTTCTTGCTCTTGTGCACGCCATCGTCGACGCTGCTCGCCGTTGATGCCTATCACCGTCGGGACAGAACCATCCCCTTTCTCCAGATCTGTGCGCAGCAGCCTCTATCGCCGGTAGTCACCGGGCACCGCGGCCCTACTTGCCAACGCCTCCGTCGACTCTTCACGCCTCCACGCACTGTAGCCCCCTTTGCCGGGAGCATCCACGCACTATAGGCTCCCTGACCGGCAGCCACCGCATGCCGGCAGTCCATGTGCCGACAGTACCTGCGCTGATTTTGCCCGGGCTCTGATTCCGTGTCGTTGTTGTATGCCGACCTCGTGTCGATCCAATTTGTATGTCGTATCCCGAGCTACAGCTGTAGTGTACCTCGCTATTATATTTCGGCCCTCGAGCTGTGGTTAAATCCTGATCTATGTGTTGTTGTCATTGTATCACGGCTTGTGAGCCGCGGTCGTCTTTCGAATTGTATGCTTTGTATTTAGCCTTCAGGGTGTTGTTATATCCCGGTCTGTGTGCCGAAGTCATATCCCGGCCTGTGTGACGCTAATACCTCCCGGTCTACGTCTCGATGTTTTATCTCGACCTGCAACTCGTCTCCGGTTCTGTGCCGCGTCCGGCTCCACGTCGTCAGATTCAGCTCTCCATCTTGATCGGGCGTCATCTACTCTTCCGGGTCCCGACAACTCGAGCATGGTCCCATCTGAGGGCGCCCTCCTGAGCAAGGTACGTTATTCATTCATATTCCATACGTATTTTCATTATTTTATGGCTCAGTCTGTTACTTATATATTTGTTGGATCCGTCTTAAGCCTCGAGGTATCAGGGACTGGGGCAACCCGGTCGCTGGCTGCAGGTAGCGTTGACTAGAGGACTTTTGACGACTCGGTCAACATAGAAACCATCTCAGCATACTTCCCTCCGGGACATCGCAATTCAGTCAACATTCTCTCCACCTCACCTGACGGTCCGTCTGACTCAGATTCCGGACAGGATCAATCGCTATATACATCATTTCTCCATGTGGATATATAGGCAAGGAAGATTAAAGCTCAGTTGCATGAGCAAATGACTTCATATATCATAGACTCATTTCATCAAAACCATATGATTCAGAAACAGATACAGAATCTGGAATCGAACATTTTCTGAAGCTACTCCAACTGGCGAACCTGGTCATCTTCTTAGGGCTCGTAGATTATTTCTAATACATCAACAAACTCGGCATAAAGAAACTCTACAAGATCGCACTCAGGTATTTGTTTCTGCTAGCTCAGACAAGTCTACTGATAATTTATGTTCTAATTAAACGTAACAGTGTAAAGATTACAATCATAAAAGTAATATTTCGACCTTCCAGATTTGATCGTCTATGCGTGGCTGTCTTCTATAATAATCATAAAAGCTTCTCATG
The DNA here is from genome assembly GCF_018446385.1 of Zingiber officinale. Taxonomy (NCBI): domain Eukaryota; kingdom Viridiplantae; phylum Streptophyta; class Magnoliopsida; order Zingiberales; family Zingiberaceae; genus Zingiber; species Zingiber officinale. The sequence continues at coordinate 71,055,375 of NC_055997.1, read as the reverse complement.
GCCGGGTGATAATGGAGCGAAGCATCCGTTATTATATTTAAAAATTTCACATCAATTATTTTATCTAAAAATTTATGATTAAAAATTTCACATCAATTATTTTATCTAAAAATTTTATCATAAATTTTAGATAGAGTAACTAAAAATCATCTACATCAGTTACCTTATTCATTCCTTAAATTTAGATTTGATATATAGTGATTCTCTAAATTTAAGGAATGAAACTTCTATCCTAAAAATAAAATAATTGATCCTGTCCGAGCGCTGAGTCGACGGACACTGGGAACGTGGCACGCTCCGCTATCTCCGACTGGTGGTGTAGCCCTCCGACAAACCTGCAAGGAAGCCGAGCCGGGAGGGGTTTCCCGGCGACGACCCTCCGACGCTCAAGTCAGGCAACGAGAGAGGCAGAGTAACGAGACTACAGTAGAGATGTGTGCATACCTTCGTCGACGTCTGGGGTCTTTATATAGGACCCCGGGGAAGCGCGGGCACGTTTCCCGATGTGTGCACGCTTCCCCAAACATACCTTAATGAGCCTGTGTCAGAAAAGTACCTCTGGCGTCATTCCGCAATCGTCCGAGCATATCCCGGATGTGACGGTGGAAGCTTCCACCGTATGATTCTGTGTACGGCTCGGCCACCAACTCTGCTGCTTGTCGGCGGCAGGTGTCTCGAGGATGATGTTATCCCCTGTCTCCTTTGTCCTCTTGCGTTCCTTGTCTGTTCCAGGGCCGAGCGGATCGGCCGCTCGGCAGGCATATTACTCCTGCATCGGTCATATGCTCGGCTGAGACTGCTCCTGCCTGTGTTGCCTTGCGCACCGGCCGAACGGACAGCCCGCTCGACCATTGAAACCTTTTTACCTTGAGCATCGGAAACCCGACCCCTAGTCGGGTTGTCTTCCATTCGGTTCGGAGAATTCACAGCCGGTCGCCCTGTGGGGCCCTGTCGGTAGGCCTGCTCCGTCCGGTCGGCCGGTCTCCGGGTTGACTATCTTGACCTTTGACCTCCACGTGCCGTTGACCCCCCGCCGACGAGGATCTCCTGTCCTTATCACCGGATCACATGCCTCCCCTTCAAGTCTAGTCGAAGGAGGTGTCAAGTCCGACTGACTGGACTATGAATTTGGTCGAGCGACATTCACTTTGCTGCTCTCGAAAGTGTATTTCCGATCGGCTCTAGGAGGCCCCCTCGGCCGATCGGCGAGTTGATGGCTATGCCTTATAGTTTTTATCTCCCTTCGCTGCTTGTTGCGCTACTGTTCCGGGGGCGGTCGACGTCGTCGGGTCTCCTCGGAATTCGTGCCAATCCTCATTAAGCTGCCCACGCGCGAGTAATGGCGCTCATTAAATGCCACCCAATCGCTGATCGCCACCTGGCAAGTCCCCCGTCATCGTACGGCGGGGGCGTAAGCTTCGATGGGACATACGTCGGTTCAAATCCGACGGTCCGATGTCCTCGCTTCTTTCGATGACTTGGATCGGACGGCTGTGGTGGACCGAGACCGGGGTTTATGAAGCGCCGATGCAGGTTTCTCCTTCATCGTGTCTTCGGTGCTTCCTCCCGTGTCCAGCTCCTGGGCGTCTGCTTGTCTCGGTGCTCCGACGAACTTCCGCCCCCTCCTTCACGCTCTGCTCCCTATAAGTCTTCTCCTGTCCTTGCTTTCTTCTGTTTTTTCTTTTCTGGTGGCCTCCGTACCAATTCAATATAATTTTGATCCTCTCTGTCAACCCTTTCATTTTCCTTTCATCGTTTCTTCTTTCCTCGCTACTGTTCCGTCGATGGCTAGCACTTCGCAGCCTTCTGGTCCTTCTCCTGGCCTGTGGTATATGACCATGCTTAGCCGGTTTGACGAAGCCGACGCGGGACGGTTCCTTAATGAATTCGAACTGCCTCCTGACCATAGCCTAGTTTTAGCCACCTCTTCTGATCGGCCCCATAATCCGCCGATCGACACTGTTTGCTTCTTCCGCGACCAGTTCGTGGCCGGTCTGTGCTTTCCTCTACACTCTTTCATCCGGGAGGTTTGTAATTATTTCCGCCTTCCACTTGGGCAACTTGTCCCCAATTCTTTTAATTAGGTTGCTGTGCGGCGTAGTAATCCTTTTCAAGCTGCACGGCATTCTCTTAGCCCCCAGAATTTTCCACTACTTTTACTATCCCAAACAGTCCAAATGGGGTACTTTCCTCTTCCAGTCGCGGATCGGCCTCGTCTTCTTCGATAAGATGCCGACCTCGAACAAGCACTGGAAGGAAAACTATTTTTACCTTCGCTTTCTCGAGCTGCCCTCCTTTCGCACCAAGTGGCAGACCACCGTGCCGGACCCGCCTAACCTCGGCAAATACAAGAACCAGCCGGAGTATCTTCATGCGGCTAATCTATTGGTCGGCCAGAGGTTCAATATCGATAAACTACTTCACGAGGGGGTGTTGTATGTATTTGGCTTGAGCCCGATCCGCACAAAGCTTCCGAGCAGCCTGGGTAAGCATTCTCCTTGTCCTTTTTTCCTTTTAGTCTAACTGATTTATTCTTCCGTTATGCAGCTGACATCATGTGGCGCGCCAAGGTTGCTGATCGGCTGAAGTTGAAGGCCGCCGAGATTGAGGCGGTGGCAGCCAAGGAGATGGTCGATCGAGGCGTTGCGCCGGTCGGCTCGCATGAGGGCGAAAGCGAAGGAACCCCAACTGAGGCCCGAGAGTCTGCCGCTCAGGGCACCGCAACTGGAGCGGCCGGGGATGCTATCTCTTCGGCCGGTCAGCAGCCTATGTCAGAGGACGCGGAGGGATCGGCCGGCGATTCCCCACTGATAACACGCAAACGTCGTCGGACCGCCATTGCGCCCGTTGAGCTGGTGATTGGGTCAGTCGACGCCCCCCTAGAGGCAATCGACCCGCTACCTGCCACGCACGAAGCCATTTCTTCTGATCGGACTCCCTCCCAGCTCGACCAGCCAGCAGCTTCGACTGGAGCGCCACCAGTTAGTTCTATGCCCCGGGTCCGACTTCGGCTCAAGCGCTCGGACATTATTTCTGCGCCGATCGGCGGATCGTCCAGCCGAGCCGTTTCTTCCCAATCGGATCCGAGCGGTCATCGAGTGATCCAATTTGTCCTCCGTCTTCCCACCGAGGAGTTCCTTTTGGCGACGGATCAGCCTACTGCTCCCGAGCATCAAGTTACTATTCGACGGTCGCTCGCCAAGACGTGGGAAGATGCGAGGGGTCGGGTTGCCCTTATGACTCCCGGTCAGCTAGCCGACAGCCATATGCATCCAGCCACCGGGGTATGTTTCTTAACACGCTATTATGACGACTTCAACAGGTTCCTGACATTATCCCATCCGAACGCAGTAATGGGTGGAGAACATCGCGGTCAGCAATCATTTGGCCGAACTGGAGGAGGAGTTGAAGAAACTCCAAATTTCTAGAGGGGCGCCGGCTGGAGGGCCCTCGTATGCTACGCTGAGGTCCGAGCTGACCCAAGCAGAAAAACTGCTAGCAGCCGAACGACACAAGTCTTCCGGCCTGGAAACCAGGGTAGCTGGACTCGAAGTCCAAGTCAAGTCCCACGACCACCAGATCACTGTGGCCACCAACAGAAAAAATAGGGCCATTGTTGATCTGGATGCGATGAAGGTGCAGGTTCGGGCGCTGGAGCAGCGCGTCACGGAATTGACCAACCTGCTATCTGCTGAGAAAGAGAGCCGATCTGCCACTGAAGCTAAACTGCAGGCAGATCTGAAAGATCTTCAGGAAGCTCTCGACACCTCCCGAGCGGCGCTAAAGGAATACCAGGACGGGGAGTCCGACCGCTTCGAGGCGATGAGACGGAACTACCTCCGATCGGACGCGTTTGGTAACAAATTCAGCGATCGGCTAGTCCTGTCCTTCGAAAAGGCTATCCGGGCGACCACTGTTTACTTGAAGGCCAAGGGTCATCTCCCAGAGGATATCTCCATCTCCCCCCCTCCCCCCGAGATATGGTCGGCCTGCTGGAATGCGTTGCGGAACCCATCTTCGAGCCACTGGAGTGAGGAGCGTTTATGATTTTCTTGGTAGTGTTTTTTGTACCTCTTCTGATCGGCTCTAAGGGCCGGACTTTTAATGGATATATATTCTTGTTATTAACTTATTTTGTCAATACTTGTGTCCTCCGATCAGACCGCGAACTACAATCGTTCACGCCTACTCCCTCTTTCTTTTCATTAATCGTTTCTCGCCCTGCCTGGCTTTCCCAAGGAATTTTTAACGAAGCATTCTTTATAACTAGGCCGCTCGGCTGTACACCCCCACTTCTTATAATGGAATTCTCGTTAGATGATCGCGAAGTACCTTTGAACTCTCGTTAGATGGTCGCGAAGTACCTTTGGTAACTCGACCGCTCGGACGCTCGGTTCACATGCCGACCTCCTTAGTACCTTCTTGCCGATGTATTCGGACGGAAGTACGTTATCACTTTTTTGTCCCTATGGACAAGGCTTGTCGATTGCTAGTGTTTATCGCTGAGCCGGGGCCCGCATGACTTGTTGTGTTTACGCCAGACAATCTTCCGGCCGGGGTCTTTATAGTCGCCGGTTCGACTCTAGTCGGTCCAACTCTAGAGTTTAACGTCGCCGCTCGACGGTCTTCAAGCCGGAGGGTTTATAGTCGCCGGTCCGACTCTAGAGTTTAACGTCTCCGCTCGATAATCTTCAAGCCGGAGGGTTTATAGTCACCGGTTCGACTCTAGAGTTTAACGTCGCCGCTCGACGATCTTCAAGCCGGAGGATTTATAGTCGCCGATCCGACTCTAGAATTTAACGTCGCCGCTCGACGGTCTTCAAGCCGGGAGGTTTATAGTCGCTGGTTCGACTCTAGAGTTTAATATCGCCGCTCGACGGTCTTCAAGTCGGGGGGTTTATAGTCGCCGGTTCGACTCTAGAGTTTAACGTCGCCGCTCGACGGTCTTCAAGCCGGGGGTATTATAGTCGCCGGTTCGACTCTAGAGTTTAATGTCGCCGCTCGACGGTCTTCAAGCCGGGGGGTTTATAGTCGCCGGTCCGACTCTAGAATTTAACGTCGTCATTCGACGGTCTTCAAGTCGGGGGGTTTATAGTCGCCGGTTCGACTCTAGAGTTTAACGTCGCCGCTTGACGGTTTTCAAGCCGGGGGGGTTTATAGTCGCCGGTTCGACTCTAGAGTTTAGCGGCGACGGTCTTCAAGCCGGGGGGTTTATAGTCGCCGGTTCGACTCTAGAGTTTAGCGGCGACGGTCTTCAAGCCGGGGGGTTTATAGTCGCCGGTTCGACTCTAGAGTTTAACGTCGCCGCTCGACGGTCTTCAAGCCGGGGGGTTTATAGTCGCCGGTTCGACTCTAGAGTTTAACGTCGCCGCTCGACGGTCTTCAATGATGAGCTTATAGCTCGGATAATACACTACCGGCCTAACGGCTCGGGTTCCTCTCCGTCGAGCATTTGGCTCGGATTATACACTCCTGGTCGAACAACACGGGGGCTTCTCCATTGAGCATTGTGCTCGGATAATATACTCCCGGTCGAACGGCACGGGGTCTTCTCCATCGAGTATTGAGCTCGGATAATATACACCCGGCCGAACAGCACAGGGTCTTCGCCATCGAGCATTGCGCTCGGATAATATACTCTGGCCGAATGGCACGGGGTCTTCTCCATCGAGCATTGGGCTCGGATAATATACTCCCGGTCGAACGGCACGGGGTCTTCTCCATCGAGCATTGGGCTCGGATAATACACTCCCGGCCGAACAGCACGGGGTCTATGTCACGGCATCATGCTGCTACCCGTTTGGTGCGCCAGAATCATGCCTTTGCTTTGTTCTTATAGCTTTCATTCCTGCAACCAAATAATACATCCGAACAAAATATTCAAAATATATTACATCGGCGCACCTTTCATCCATCCTGATAGGGCTGGAGGTGGTTTGCACTCCACGGCCTCTCTAGCTTTCGTCCATCCTCATCTTCCAAGTAGTAGGCTCCCGATCGGAGCTTCTCGATGACTTTGAACGGTCCCGCCCAGGGAGCCTCCAACTTTCCTACATTCCCGACCGGCTTGACTTTCTTCCAGACCAAGTCGCCCACCTGGAATGCTCGAGGAACCACGCGACGGTTGTAGTTCTGCTTCATTCTCTGCCTGTAGGCCATCAGCCGGACGGACGCCTTGGCTCGCTCCTCGTCGATCAAGTCCAATTCTAACTGCCTCCACTCGGCATTATCTTCGTCGTAGCTCTGGATCCGGGCGGACTCTATGCCGACTTCAACTGGGACGACCGCCTCGCCTCCATACACCAGATGGAAAGGTGTTACTCCCGTTCCCTCTTTAGGGGTTGTGCGGATGGCCCATAAGACTCCCGGCAGCTCGTCCACCCAGCTTCCTCCCATGTGGTCGAGCCGAGCTCGAAGAATTCGGAGTATCTCTCGGTTGGCTACTCCGGCTTGACCATTGCTTTGGGGATACGCCATCGACATGAAGTGCTACTCAATGTCATACCCCTTGCACCATTCCTCGAGCTAATTTCCGACGAACTGTCGCCCGTTGTCCGACACGAGCCGACGCGGAATGCCGAACCGACAGATGATGTTTTGCCAGATGAATTTCTTGACCATGTGCTCGGTTATCTTGGCCAATGGCTCAGCCTCCACCCACTTGGAGAAGTAATCTACTGTCACCAATAGAAACTTCCGTTGCCCGGTCGCCATAGGGAAGGGACCCACGATGTCCATGCCCCACTGGTCGAACGGGCAAGACACTGTGGACGCTTTCATTTCTTCCGTCGGCTTATGCGAGAAACTGTGGTACTTCTGACAGGAAAGACACATTGCGACGGTCCGAGCGACGTCCTCGTGTAGCGTTGGCCAGAAGTATCCGGCCAGCAAGATCTTCCTAGCCAAAGACCGGCCGCCCGGATGACCTCCGCACGATCCTTGATGTACCTCCTGGAGAATGTACTCGGCGTCTTCCGAACTGACGCACTTCAGCAGAGGTCGGGAGAACGCCTTTTTGTAAAGTTGCTCTCCAATGAGCGTGAACCAGCCGGCTCTCCTTCTTAGTAGCTGAGCTGCGTCCCGATCGGATGGCGTGGCCCCTGAGCGAAGAAACTCCATGATGGTCGTCCTCCAATCGCTCGGGAATGTGAGGCCTTCCATCTGATCTACATGTGCTACCAAGGATATGTTGGTTGCTACTCGGAAAACCTATAGGTTCCATTGTACAAAAATTTTGTACAAAGGTCTGAACCTTTTCCTAGCTACCATGTGTTCTTTTAAATTAAATTTTGGATCGCCTGCGGAACTTAACACGTTTGATCCAAAACTTAATCTATTTGTTCTTTTAGGTTTTGACTTGGATCTCCTGCGGAACTTAACACGTTCGACCCAAGTCTCCTTAAGTTATTAATTCCATTAAATATTAATTTCCATAATTGGTTCCCAGTACTGACGTGGCGAGGCACATGGCCTTCTTGGATATGGGAGCAACCACCACCGACTAGACAAAACCTTTTATAGAAAGCTAATATTTAATTTCCTAAAATAACTTTAGGTTAACCAAAGAGAACAATCAAATCACAAGGAAAAGAAAATACAAAAGAACACAACATCGAAAAAACATATTCGAAATTCTAGAACGTAAGCCTCTTGTATTTGGTATTATTTCCATAAATAACTAGCATGATGCGGAAAGAAAAATTACTAGTTATACCTTGTAGAAAAACCTCTTGATCTTCTACCGTATTCCTCTTCTAACCTCGAACGTTGTGTGGGCAACGATCTTCCGAGATGAGAAACCACCAACCACCTTCTTCTCCTCCAAGCAAGGTTCGGCCACAAAGGAAAAACTTCACCAAGGAGGAAAACCAAAATACTAACCAAGCTCCAAGAGATGCTAGCTTTCTCTCCTTCTTCTTCTTCTTCTCCGAGTAGTATCCGGCCACCACAAGAGCTCCAATGGAAGAGAAGGGTTCGGCCACCACAAGAGGAAGAGAGGGAGAGGATGGCCGGCCACACTAAGGAACAAAAGAGGGAGAGGAATAATAGATGTTGTGTCTCATGAAGGCACCCCTACCCCTTCTTTTATATTCCTTTGCCTAGGCAAATTAGGAAATTTAATTACAATAAAATTTCCTCAATTTCCTTGACATGATTTAATTGAGAAAAATAAAATAAAATTTCCCAAATTACAATCTCATGGCCGGCCACATCATTGGAGAACAAATTGGACAAGTTTTAATCAACAATTAAAACTTCCTAATTTGTTTCCGGAAATTTTTTAAAAAATAAAATTTCTCTTTAAAATCTCTTCATGGTTGATAAAAGGAAATTTCTATAATTTTAATTTTATCAACATGTGAATAATTTTTAAATAGAAAATAAAACATCTCTCCAATCTACAAATAAGGAAAGAGATCTAATCTCTTTCTTTAATCTTTTGTAGATCTTTTACAAGAGAGATATTTTAATTTTAATTCTCTTTAAATTATATCTTCCACATAATAATAAAAATTAAAATTAAATTTCTTTTTTAATTTAATTTGGCCGGCCCCACTAGCTTGGGTTCAAGCTAGGGCCGGCCACCCAATTTTATACCTAGGCCGGCCCTAGCTTGGTTCCCAAGCTAGCTTGGTTCCCAAGCTAGCTTGGCCGGCCCCTATTGGGTGGGTATAGAAGGTGGGTATAGGTGGGTATATAACTCTATAAATAAGAGGCTACGATAGGGACCGAGAGGAGGAATTGATTTTGGTCTCCCGATAAAATTAAGCATCCTGTCATTGAACACACAACTTAATTTTATCAATGATAATTCATTCCACTAGAGAACTATCATTGAACTACCGCACCAATCCCAAATTACATTTTTGGGCTCCTTCTTATTATGAGTGTGTTAGTCTCCCTGTGTTTAAAATATCGAATGTCCACTAATTAAGTGAGTTACTGACAACTCATTTAATTAATATCTAAGTCCAAGAGTAGTACCACTCAACCTTATCGTCATGTCGGACTAAGTCCACCTGCAGGGTTTAACATGACAATCCTTATGAGCTCCTCTTGGGGACATTATCCACCTAGTATCTCTAGGACACAGTTTCTTTCTATAATCAACAACACACACTATAAGTGATACCATTTCCCAACTTATCGGGTTTATTGATTCATCGAACTAAATCTCACCCATTGATAAATTAAAGAAATAAATATCAAATATATGTGTTTGTTATTATATTAGGATTAAGAGCACACACTTCCATAATAACTGAGGTCTTTGTTCCTTTATAAAGTCAGTATAAAAGGAACGACCTCAAATGGTCCTACTCAATACACTCTGAGTGTACTAGTGTAATTATACAGCCAAGATAAACTGATACCTAATTACACTACGACCTTCCAATGGTTTGTTCCTTTCCATTATGGTCGTGAGCTACTGTTTATAATTTATAAGATACTGATAACATGATCCTCTGTGTGTGGCACCACACACCATGTTATCTACAATATAAATTAATTGAACAACTACATTTATCATAAATGTAGACATTTGACCAATGTGATTCTTATTTCTTGATAAATGTTTATACCAAAAGCTAGGCTTTTAGTATACACTCTAACAGGATACTTGCTCGATTGGTTGCTGGATGACGACCGACGATATTGAGCTTGCTAGCTTGGCTAATTCATCTGCCGCTTGGTTCTCCGCTCGGGGTATCTTCTGGACCACTACCTCGGTGAAGCCGGTCTTGAGTTTCTCAAAGGTCTCCGCGTACAATCTGAGTCTTGCGTTGTTTATCTCAAAAGCGCCCATGAGTTGTTGAGCGGCAAGCTGGGAATCCGAGTGGATCACGACCCTACTGGCTCCAACATGCCTTGCGGCTTGCAATCCGGCTATGAGGGCTTCGTATTCCGCCTCATTATTAGTTGCCCGATAATCTATCCGAACGGATAAATGCATCCGCTCTCCCTGAGGCGACAGTAGCATGATCCCAATTCCGCTTCCGAGCCGAGTGGACGATCCGTCCATATATATTTTCCATGTAGCTTCGGGCTCGGGCTTTTGTACTTCGGTCACGAAATCTGCCAAGGATTGCGCTTTGATCGCCGAGCAGGGTTGGTATTGGATGTCGAATTCACTAAGTTCCGTTGTTCACTTGATGAGCCGTCCGGAAGCTTCAGGGGTTCAGGAGTACCCTTGCGAGCAGGCTATTTGTCATCACAATAATGGTGTGCGCCAAAAAGTAAGGGCGCAACCTCCGAGTGGCGAGTACCAAGGCGAAAGCCAACTTCTCAAGACCGGTGTAGCGAGACTCAACATCTTTTAAGATATGGCTTAAAAAGTACACTGGTTGTTCCTCACCGCTCGGCCTTACTAATGCTGAGCCCATAGCATGCTCAGTTGAAGATAAATATATGCGGAGCGGCTCAGCTTCGGCTGGTTTCGCCAACACAGGTAAGGAATTTAGATAAGTCTTCAATTCCTCGAATGTCCGATCGCACTCCTCGTCCCATTGGAACTTGGTGGCTTTACGGAGAATCTTGAAAAATGGCAAGCTCCAGTCGGCGATCTTAGAAATGAACCTTGACAGCGCAGTTATCTGATCGGTGAGACGCTGTACCTCTCGGAGATTTCTGGGAGGCGGCATGTCCTGTAATGCCTTTATCTTGCTGGGGTTCGCCTCTATACCCCGCTCGGTCACAATGTGTAGCCCAGGAAGCGCCCGCGTTTTGCCCCGAACAGGCACTTCTGAGGGTTAAGTTTGACGCCATACCTTCTCAACGTTTAGAAGGTCTCCTCCATGTCCGCGTAGAGATCGGCCGCCCGAAAGGACTTGATAAGTATGTCGTCCACGTACACTTCCAAGTTGCGTCCGATCTGCTCCCGGAAGACCTTGTTCATCAGACGCTGGTAGGTGGCTCCCGCGTTCTTCAGCCCGAACGACATTACATTGTAGTAGTAGGTGTCGTCCGCCGTGATGAAGCTGACCTTCTCTTGGTCTTCTCGGGCGAGCGGCACTTGATGGTAGCCTTGGTATGCATCCAGCATGTATATCAGCTCGCACCCGGCCGTGGAGTCCACCAGCTGATCGATCCGGGGAAGGGGCTAGAAGTCCTTCGGGTACGCCTTGTTCAAGTCCTGGAAGTCGATGCAGACTCTCCACTTGTTGCCCGGCTTGGAAACCAGGACCACATTTGCAAGCCAACTCGGGAATTGTACTTCCCTTATGTGGCCGGCTTCTAGAAGCTTCTCTATCTCCGCCCGGATGATTACATTTTGTTCCGCGCTGAAGTCCCTCTTCCTTTGCTTCACCGGGCGAGCGTCCGGCCGGACATGAAGTTCATGTTGCGCTACGCTCGCGCGAGACCCCTGGCAGCTCATGGGTCGACCAAGCAAAGACGTCGCAATTTCGCCGCAAGCATTTGATCAACGTCTCCTTCTGCTTCTCCTTCAGATCGGATGCTATGAAGGTAGTGGCCTCCGGTCGGGAAGGGTCAATCTGCACCTCCTCCTTTTCTTCATAAATTAAAGAAGGTGGCTTTTCAGTAATAGCATGTACCTCGACCCGCGGCACTTTCCGAACGGACTTGGCTTCGGCTCGGATCATCTCCACGTAGCATCTTCGAGTGGCCAACTGGTCTCCTCGGACCTCCCCTACTTGATCTTCCACCGGGAATTTGATCTTTTGGCAGAAGGTAGAGACGACCGCCCGGAACTCGTTGAGAGCCGGTCGCCCTAAGATGATGTTGTAGGCAGAGGGAGCATCAACCACGATGAAGGTGGTGGTCCTCGTCCTTCTGAGCGGGTCCTCGCCCAACGAGATAGCTAGTCGGACTTGACCGACCGTCAAGACTTCGTTCCCCGTGAATCCGTAGAGGGGGGTCGTCATTGGCAATAGTTCGACTCGGTTAATTTGTAGTTGGTCGAAGGCCTTCTTGAAGATTATGTTGACCGAGCTGTCTGTATCAATGAAAATACGGTGAATAGTATAATTGGCTATTACCACTCGGATGATCAGGGCGTCATCATGAGGGACTTCAACTCCTTAAAGGTCCCTGGGCACGAAGCTGATTTCAGATCTGCTCGCCCTTTCCTGGCTGCAGCCGACCGCGTGGATCCTCAGCTGCTTCGCGTGCGCCTTTCTGGCTCTATTAGAATCTCCGCCGGTTGGACCCCCGGCGATGATGTTGATCTCTCCTCGAGATGCGTTGCCCCTATTTCTCCTCCTACCGAGCGAAAGGACGAGGTTGTTCATTTGAAGCCCGATGGTGGGCCCCGTGCTGCTGACGATGATGCCGCTCGGGGGATCTCCGTTCTATCCTTGGAACGGGGCTCCGCTGTCGATGTTGCCGGTCTGGTGAAGGCGATCGGCGGTAGTAATTCCTCGGCACGGGATGAGCCATGGGGGGTAGGCTCTGACAGTCGTGGGTATTGTGAGTGGCAGACTGATGAAGTGAACAAAACATCGGGGTCCATACCTTCCCCTTGTGCTTGGGCCGCTCAGCCGCGACTTGCTGGACAGCGTGCGACCGAGTGTGCTGATGAGGATGGGCGGCTTCGGCTCGCGGTCCTCTGGGTGGTTGGTGACTGATGGGCTGCTTCCGCTCGGCGGGAGCTGGTTGGTCACTCTGGGCTTCTTTTCTTCTCGCCGCTTGGGCTTCCTCCACATTGATGTATTCGTTGGCTTTATGCAGCATGTGGTCGTAGTCCCGAGGCGGTTTCCGGATGAGCGATAGGAAGAAGTCACCATCCACGAGCCCTTGCGTGAACGCGTTCACCATTGTTTCCGAGGTGACCGTTGGAATGTCCATGGCCACCTGGTTGAAGCGCTGGATGTATGCTCGGAGCGGCTCCCTTGCGCCTTGCTTGATTGCAAACAAGCTGACGCTTGTCTTCTGGTGGCACCTACTGCTGGCAAAATGATGGAGGAACGCCGTTCGGAATTCCTTGAAACTTGTGATAGAGTCGTTCGGCAGTCTTCGAAACCACCGATGCGTCGATCCCGAAAGCATTGTGAGGAACACTCGGCATTTCACACCATCTGTGTACTGATGTAGAGTGGCGGTGCTGTCGAATTTACCCAGGTGGTCGTCTGGGTCGGTTGTCCCGTTGTACTCCCCGATCGCAGGGGGCACATAATGACTCGGCAGTGGATCACGAAGAATGGCGTCTGAGAACTACCGGTTGGTCCGCTCGGGCGACGAGTCCGATCGGGGCGCCTTTCCTTTTCTGACGTCCCGAATGGGTGCCTCGTCTGATGAGGACCCTTTGTCTTGATTGGCTTGCGCCACCTCCGAGGGCGTCTGAAACAGAGCCTGATGAAAAGGTATTGGGGCGGGCGGCGCCTCTATCTGAGTGCCGGCCGGCCCCTTGTTTTGCCCCTTATATTGAGAGATTCTCCTGCCGGTCTTCGGGTGGCGCTCGGCCCCCCGAAGCTGATGTTGTTTGCTGCACTGCCCGCTTGGCTTGAGCTTTCTGCTGCTGCTCCACAATTTTCACTGCTTGCGCTTGGACGAGTGCTTCGAGCTCTTCAGGAGAGAGCGTTACCAAAAGTTGACGTCCAGCTTCTTCCATCTTCTTGGCTCGGATTCAGGTGCGTTCCCACATACGGCGCCAATTTGAACCTGTCTGAGCGCTGAGTCGACGGACGCTGGGGACGTGGCACGCTCCGCTGTCTCCGACTGGTGGTGTAGCCCTCCGACGAACCTGCAAGGAAGCCGAGCCGGGAGGGCTTTCCCGGCGACGACCCTCCGACGCTCAAGTCAGGCAACGAGAGAGGCAGAGTAACGAGGCTACAATAGAGATGTGTGCATACCTTCGTCGACGTCTGGGGTCTTTATATAGGACCCCGGGGAAGCGCGGGCACGTTTCCCGATGCGTGCACGCTTCACCAAACATACCTTAACGAGTCGGTGTCAGAAAAGTAGCTCTGGCACCATTCCGCAATCGTCCGAGCATATCCCGGATGTGACGGTGGAAGTTTCCACCGTATGATTCTGTGTACGGCTCGACTGCCAACTTTGCTGCTTGTCGGCGGCAGGTGTCTCGAGGATGATGTTATCCCCTGTCTCCTTTGTCCTCTTGCGTTCCTTGTCGGTCGCTCGGCAGGCGTATTACTTCTGTCGCCGGTTATATGTATCGGTCCGACCAGGATAACTCCTGGCCGTATGCTCGACCATTGAAACCTTTTTACCTTGAGCATCGGAAACCCGACCCCTAGTCGGGTTGTCTTCCATTCGGTTCGGAGAATCACGGCCGGTCGCCCTGCGGGGCCCTGTCGGTAGGCCTACTCCGTCCGATCAGTCGGTCTCCGGGTTGACTATCTTGACCTTCGACCTCCACGTGCCGTTGACCACCCGAGGATCCCCCGTCCTTATCACCGGATTAATAATATTTCTTTTTAATATCTCTCTTTCCACTAAATCTTTTCAATCTCTCTTCTTCTACTTATTTCATAAATATAATAATAAAAAAATAAAAAAAAATTAAGGATGATAGAAAGTTTAGAATATTTAATGTAGTATGTGAAAAATAATTATTTAAATTTAATAAAATAAATTATTTGTTTTAAATTTTATATATAATAATAAGGAAATTGACTTGGATAATTTACCCATTCAATGATTTTAAATATGGTTAAATATGCTTCACATAATTATGGTGCAATTTTTTTAAAAAAAATGATGCGAAATTTCCTAAAGATGAATTAGCCATGTTAATAGCCATTAGTACAAAGGTTTAAAAATATGAAAAAAAAAAATAGAGGAGGCAGTTTGAAAAAGAGAATAAATTTGGGGTGAAATGGAAATTTCGACCAACTTTGCTTTAATTTAATATTTTACTGATTGGAATAAGAAGAGCTGTCGCCTATCCTCCGCCTGCGTCAACGCGGGAGGCCTCCCCGGTCGCCGATTTACCCTCGGAGTCCATCAAAATCCAATCTTTATGCGCTGGCTACCTTCTTCTTCAGCCGGAACAGCAAGATTTCGATCTAGGTCATCGCTGAATCACTATACTCCCCTTATCTAATCTCGGATCCCACTTTCCTGCTCGAAAAGGGCTTTTCTTTTTGCCCCTTATCGCGACTTCAATCGCTTCCGCCAGATTAGGGCTTTTACGGATTTGCGTAAAGATCGGCATCGCTCTTTCAAGTCGAAACCATGGGATGTTGAATCGAAGATTCTCTTTCTAGCGGAAGTTATTTGGAATGGCCGAAGAGGATTTGATTGAGCTCAAATTTAGACTCTTTGATGGCACCGACATCGGGCCGACCAAGTATAAGCCTTCCACCACCGTTCAGTCTCTCAAAGAATTCGTAATCTCTCGATGGCCTCAAGGTAAGAGGATGATGACTTCGGCATCAGTTTTCAGTTTTCTCTTTTTTTTTTTTTTTTTTTTGGGTGCCTTTTTTTTTTACTTTTTTCCTGGATTAAGTCCATTACTTTAGACATTGTCTTTGAAGTTTTTAGAAGAGTTAACTCGTGAGCACCATGGAAGTTTGTATAACGATCAAAGCAACAATTTCCTTCCTTCTCTATGATGTTGATGCTTCTTGCTTTAGGCTGTCATTGGTTCATTGGATATAAACGGTTTAGAAAATCCTGAAGAGGAAATCAACATTTTATTTTAGTTTCTGCTTTCCTACTTGATAATAACTTGTGGTAGCATTCTCATGTTATCCATGTGCAGTTGTCTTGGATATCTATTATTATGATTATTTTACAACTTTTTCCCACTTATGAATCACCTTCGCTGCCTTGGTGGCTTGGTCTACAATTGTCCATTTCCATGTATTGGGATAATACTAACAATAAATCAATTGATTTCTGGATCAGTCTTCCCTACTTTATGCAGGTGGATATATAATTTTAGTAATAGATAAATCAATGATTACGAAAGTAAATTATATTGCTATCGAGATAAATTCATGGAAGAACTAACGAACAAATTTCTTTGCTCCATATCATATGTTCTAACTGGTTATATGTTTATCTCCTTGGGCATTCTAAATCTTCAACTCTAACCAGATTCACTTATGTTCTGTGATCTAACATGGTGGCTATTATACTTCTGTATGAGAACTAAAATGAGAATCTGTAGGTGTAACCATTACCATTTGAAGGAACTAGCAACCTTACATTTGGAATTGCCAATGAGCTGGAAAATTTGTGATTGTAGGTTATACAATGCTCATTTGATGGAGCTAGTAATCTTACATTTGCAATTGTCAATGAGTTGGACAATTTGTGAACGGAACGTTTAAGATAAATCTCTTTCTGCAAATAATTTATCATTATTCATATGCTGCTGCAAGTAAATCTATCATTACAGATATGCGCTCGAAAACTTAAACTTCGTGATCCATTCTGCAAGTTTTGTTGTAGTTCGCATCAGTTTAGTAATGATATCTTCTAACTAAACTACATAATTAATTAATAACAAAATTTTGGCAGATGATTCTTTGCTATCATGATCGTCATTGCCTGAAATGTTCCCCTCTTTATTATAGGATTTTACTAGTGTATCATATAACACATTCAACTTAATGAGACTATTTATTGTCTCTCCTCGTGACAACGTTTATATATTTTCATCACTATTCCTTTGTAACCTTTTTCATGCTTTTCTTTTCAGACAAAGAAATTGCCCCAAGAACAATAAATGATGTGAAGCTCATAAATGCTGGAAAAATACTGGATAACCACCTGACTATTGCTGAGTCGAGGGTATCTGTTGGTGAGCTTCCTGGTGGTCTGATCACTATGCATGTTGTAGTTCGGCCTCCTGTTTCTGACAAAACTGATGGTACTTTCTTTCTTTGCTCATGCAAACACTTACTACTACTGTCAAAGTAACTTTATACCTTTTAGGGATTGGATTTTTCATTACTTAGTAGGTTAGCGATTTACTTTCTCTCTTGTTTGCAGCACATCTTTTACTTCAGCATAGCTCAAAACATAATGTTGATTGTTGCTGTATCTGTTATACTGTCAAGTAACAGCTATTTTTTTAGGATAAAATTAGGCTGGAATACTGTTAGATCTTAATTATCTTATTTATAAAATAATTTTTCTTGCTTGTTCAATTTCTGTTGTAATGATCGCAGATTCAGCATTTTGGTCGACTGTGTTTTTAGCTTTGATACAAATTGGAAGCTGGGCGTTCATATGCAATATCTTTCATCTGTAGTATCGATTTTTTTCTTATATCAATATATTGATGCATGCTATAGTGGTTTGACATTGTCATCCTGTTCCTTCGCCCTGAATGGATCACTGTAACCCAATTGGACTACGTGCATGTGTTCTTACATGATGGCATCTCAACATGGGCTCTGGCTTATCCGACTACTTTTGTCATGGTTATACTTAGACAAACATGCTTAAAAGAGTAACTCAGATTCACCACGAAACAATTATCCTATTTCTTTGGGTATAAGTTTACTATGTTTTTTTTCTGTTTACGTTCTACCATTCAATGCCCATTGAACTAAAAAAATGTGATTCTTGTTGCTTTTACCTCATACACATGGAACATATACCACTGTTGGATTAAGATATTGTTTGGTTTAACTAGATTGACAGTTGGGTTATAATAACAGACAGCCACATTTCTTATTGTAGATTAAAACCTAAACAATTTCCTTTATTATTTGACCTGGACTGTTATTTGGTTTAAACTTATATGGCACGGCTAATATAAATTGGCACATTTTGTATATTGTTTGCCCTCGTTAGTTTCTTCCAGTTTGGCAAATATTGAAATTGGCACATTTGCATACTTGTCGCACTAGTAACCCTTCATCAGTTTCTTTTCCATTTTCACAAAAATGGAATCAAGTATGCTTGACCATATGACAATAGGTATCATAATTCATATTGCACATTACTGCTATGATTAAGTATGCTTTTAGCTGAATCTGTTTCCTTCATCCATAGCTACTGCCGGCTTCTTATAAACATATCGATATGGCAAGATATCTGTATCCCTTCACTAATATAATATGAGACTCCTTTACAGAGAAGCAACTCGCTAGAGCCTCAAAACAGAACAGGTGCCGTTGTACAATCCTCTGAGGCTCTGACTACACAAACTACAGAATCATTTCTTGTCTGTTTGCATTGGAGTTCAAACTTAGCATCATCTTTGTTTGGTCCAGAAACTTCAAGTTCTTTCTGTTGTTTGCATTGTTGCTCCAAAGATATGCAAACTGTTTTTAGGCGGGATTCACTATGATTTAGTCATCAATAGATTGAAGGGTGAAATGTGGAAAAAACATGTCAAGATTTGTGGTTGTGTAAATTGGAGTCTCAAGCAGTGATTTGTTGTTTCTTTTAACTGTGAAATTGGTAGTGATTCAGTGATTCATTCCACAATGTAATTCTGTTTTGGTTTGTCTTTTAAATATGGTGATATCAAATTCACAGTATGAGATATTTGCCACTAAAAGAAAGCTATTTAAGATTGATGTATCCCTTTATTGAATGTTATCATAGAAATATCACTAAATAAGTTATATTTCGTTGATTTTCTGTCCGAGGTGTCTTTTAGCCTCTAAACTTGTGATGATTTAGGGTTTAGGGTTTAGGGATCCCTTGAATAAGATCTATCATGTTCATCCGATCCACAAGATGATTGTTTTTTGCAATCCAATTCCATCACTTGACATCACTCCATTCTTTGAGTCATGTAAAACTTACTAATATTTTTTAACTGATTTATTTTTATAAATAGTTTAATATGTCAATACGCTTACCACTTTTAAATTGTAGTTTTATTAATAGTATTTTAAGTTGGACGAAATTGTATTGTTGAATTATGTCTGCAGCTTAAAATAAGTTATTCTTCAAATATTTTATCTAATTAACATGAAAATGATTGTTAAATAAAAACGTGCTAAAATTTGCTAGCAAATTATTCATGTTTGAATATATTTATTAAAAGTAGAATATGCACACGTTAAATTTATTAAAACTCTTTATATGTAATTTTATCTGGATAAATATTACCATATCCTTTTAGAATTAGAGGGTTGAAAATAATATATTATAAGGGCAAAAGATAAGCAGAATACTTCGTGGTTTGATTAAAAATGCAATTGGGAAATAAAAAAGGTGAACCTGACGTGAATCGAACACGCAACCTTCTGATCTGGAGTCAGACGCGCTACCATTGCGCCACAGATCCATTTGATGATTCGGTAGAGAATACATTAAAGAAAACCAATATTTTTTATCATTCATTTTTTTTTTTAGAAATAGTGCTCCAAGAACAATTTTTTTTTTTTAAAAAAAAAAGGAATTATCGTTAACTACCCTAATTTATTTTAAAAATTGTTTGAGATGGTATAAATTTGAACTAAAAAAATAAGATTGATAAAAGAAGGGTGTTGGAGTCCATCAATATTATACACACACATTTTGGTCTACTATTATTCTTTTAACGGAGACTTCTAATAAAAGAGAAGATCAAATTTGATTGTGGCTTGAATAAAAGGCATTCACTATAACAAAATCAGATATTGCGATTTATATTCCAACAGCGCTCAAGTTACAAAGATGATTTTTTTTATATAAAATAATTTCATTTAACTCCATTATATTTTATAGAGAGCATGAATTTAAATTTCATTTCGTGTCGATCAATACAAGTGAAACTTATTCTTTCATCCACTAACCTACATATGCATCACTTTGTAACATCTTATTTACATAGACAAGGGAGAGATGTGAGGTATAGTACAAGTGACACTTATTATATATTCCAACCATATCAATCGGCATATGGATCACCCTATTTTTTCAGAATGCAAAGTCGAGGTGGTAAAGCATCTGCCTTGGTTCCATGAGCCACTACCAACCTTGTCATCCTCTCTCTGTAAGACGAGCGGCGACGAGGGTTTTACAAGGTGCCTCAATGGTTCTATGATGTAGGATTTTGCCACGAGGCCATCTTTGAGCTGTGTTTTCCCTAGTTTTTTAGTCTTGTTCCCTCATGCGTTCCTAAATAGTGTCCATGTGGTAAAAAATTATCGTCTTTTGGAGCCCGGCTAGAGGGGATGAATAGCACTGTAAAAATAAAATACCTTTCTCGTTCTTTATAACTTAATTAAACTAACATTTGCATAAAAGAAATAAAAAAATTGATTAAAAAGAAGAAGCACAAAAGGATTATTTGATTTGCAATCAGGGGATTGCTAATCCAAAAAAATTAAAAGCCCACTAAACATCTCCTCTGGGCGGAGAAGCCTTTTACAACAATCAAAACTCATAACTACAAATCCAAAGTCAAATAGAATCAATTACAAATGTTGTTCTGAGCTACTAGGACCAGAGCTACATTTATAGCTCTGGTCGAGGTGTCTGGAAGGGTTTCAGACGTCTGGAAGGGTTCCAGACGGCTGGAGGGAAATAAATTTTTATCCTCATTGCAATGGAATGTGTCATGTCACATTTGTATGAAATTCCTGGTCCAGGCACCATGAGTCCAGGCACTCAAACCTAGAAAGTCAACTATATGTCGACTTTTGATCCCAGTCTTCTGCTCTGATTCCACTCGTATTTGTCCAAGTCTTCCGCTTCGATTCTATTTGCTTGAGTGATTTTGGTCATCCGAAATAGGGCTCACCCGAACCCATTTTCCGGACTTCTCGAGCAACCTTCTGCTCCGGCTTCTCGTCTCTTAGAAACGTCATGCGCCTTTTTCTCGTCCGCCAGCGTACTCTTCCGTAGCATCTCATCCCTTGGACGCACTGAGCCCATTGACTCTCTCTCGTGCTGTCCTTCTAGCTAGCTACGTCTTTCGCTCGATTTCCTATGATCCTAAGTTCCTACACACTTAGATAAAAGAGTTAAACACTAACAGGACATAACCTGACTTGGTTTGTTACATCAAAACTACCTTGGGATACTAACAATCTTCCCCTTTTTAATGTAAACAACCCAAGTTAAGTTAAAGGGAAAAAAATATTAATAAATAATAACAAGGTAAATTTTGTAAATAATAATGTGCAAAAATTAATGATACCCCCCTACACTTAATCTTCACTTCTTCCTCTTTGATCACATTAAAAATAGGATACTTTAAAATAAAAAATCTAAAACAAAGTCTAAGAGAAAATACTATTTTCTAGAAAATAAAAAAATTAAAAAAATTTGGAATCTTATAACGAATTTAATTTGAAAAATATTTAAGTAAAAAAAATTATTAAGGATTGAGCAACATAATTTTTTTTTAAAATAATTTTTTTTGGGAACATGATAATTTTTTTTAAAAAAATAAAGTTTGAAAATAACTCTGCAAAAAATAAAAAGTTAACATAAAACATTTTAAAATTTTTACAGCTAAATGATGAAATTTTTTTTATTGAATTAATTATCTTCTAAATAATTTCTAATAGAAATTTTGACAAACAATTTGTTCAAAAGCATTAGATTTTTAATTAAATATTTAACAGTTAGTTAATTAAACATTTATTTTAGTAATTGGTTTACAGGCTGTAGCAATGTACTAGGTTTTCTTGGATATTGGAATAACAATCACTTCTAGATAAAGTCTTTTAAAGAAATTAAATATTTAATTTCTTTTTCTGAAAGTCATAGATCTAACTGTAAAAAATTTTAATTAAAGAACACAGGGCACAAAAAAAAACATAAATATGATTTTGGAACCCAAAATACATTCCTTTTTACAAGATTAATCAAAAATTTCTTAAGAATATATTTCTGTGATATTTTTTTTTAATTTAACCTTTATGGTATCTAAAATGTCAATTTAGTCCATTATAATTTATAACTTGTGAGTATGCATTATTTTTAATTTATTCTTTCAATTTTTTATTTTTCATTTTTATCTTGTCAAAATTTTCTAGTTAACAAGTATTGCTAAGGTTAATTTTATTTTTTATTTTCTTTTAATATTTTTTTATTTTTTATTTCTAATTTGTAGGAACTCTTCGATAGTATTTTTATAAATTTAAATAATTTATTAGGAAGTAGAGACCGTACATAACTTATCTTGTCGATCCCATTATCTAAAACTCCCCCTTAAGTGTTGCTTCCTTCTGATGTTGCTCCCCCTTCATCGATGCTTTTGATACTAATTTCGGACAAGCTTACTTCGTCTTCATCTTCTTGGTGACTTGCCACTAGCGCAAGTCCGGCGAGGGCTTCGATCTCCAATTTGGACGACGTTTCGTCCCATGTCGCCTTTAGATTATACTTGGTATAGGCTGACTTCTTGTTCTTCTCCTTGTCCTTATTTTTGTACTTATTCTTCAATTTAGGACAGTTGTCTTTCACGAGACCTTTTTTATTGTAGTGGTAGCATCTTATCTTTCTTCTTCTTCTTTTATCCTACATTTGATTAAATTTATTAGTTTCAACAACTTTTTAAATCTTCTTACCATAAACGTCATTTCGTCATCATCGAGAGAAGATTTAGAATCAGGTTCGTCCACTTTTGCTTTTAGGGCAATGTTGTGTTTTGGCTCCTTCTTCAGATCTGCACATTGTGTTTCATGAATTTCAAATGTTGAAAACAACTCTTCTAAAGTACTTACTTCTAGATCTTTGGAGATATAATAAGCATATACTAATGATGTTCATTCAGTAGTCCTAGGAAATGCATTAAGCACGTACCTTATCGAATCTCGATTGGTTACCTTTTCTCCGAGATTCGTGAGTCCGGTTATAAGTTTCTTGTTCCTTGAGTGAAGGTGTGCAATGATTTCACATCCTTCTAATTTGAGGTTGCAGATCTGTTTTGGAGCAGATCTCGTTTCGGGAGTTTTGCATCCGAGGTCCCTTCGTATAATTCCAGGAATTTCTCCCAGAGCTGCTTGGTTGACTCGTAGGCTCCAATCCGGTTGACTTCTTGAGGTGGTAAGACGCTAAGCAGATGAAACTCTGTTTTGCTGTTTGCTACGAAGTCGGCTTGCTCTTTCTTCGTTCATTGATATTTTTCTCTGTCCTCTAGTGCTACAAAAACAAATTTTATGATTAATAGTAACTCGAAATCTGCCTTAAAGAATACCTTCATCTTTTTCTTCCAACTTGTGAATTCCCCCTCGAACTTCAGTGGATAGATGCTCGGTCCGACCATCTCTTGTGCTTCGTTTAGCAGTTAGTCCTCCTGAAACTGTTGGACTTTGATACCAATTGTTGGTTCTTTAGCGTCAACTAGAGGGGGTGAATAGCCCTGTAAAAATAAAACACCTTTCTCGTTTTTTTATAGCTTGATTAAACTAACACTTGCATAAAAGAAATTTTAAAAACTAATTAAAAAGAAGAGGCACAGAAAGGTTACTTGGTTTGCAATCAGGGGAGTGTTAATCCAAGGAAATTGAAAGCTCACTAAAAATCTCCTCTGGGCGGAGGTCTCTTACAACAATCAAAACTCACAACTACAAAGCTAAAGTCAAATGGAATCAATTACAAGTGTTGTTCTGAGTTACTATGACTAGGGCTGCATTTATAGCCCTGGTTGGGACGCCTGGAAGAGTTTCAGGTGCCTGGAGGGGATAAACTTTTATCCATGTCATAACGGAACGCGCCACGTCGCGTTCGAATCAAATTTCTGGTCTGAGTGCTCGGACCGAGAAAGTCAACTTTCTGTTGACTTTAGGTCTCGGTCTTCCGCTCCGATTTTATTTGCTTGGGTGATTTTGGCCATCCGAAATAGGGCTCATCCGAACTTTATTTTTCGGCTTTCTCGAGCAACCTTTTGCTTCGACTTTTCGTCCATCAGAAACACCGCGCGTCTCCTTCTCATCCGCCAACGTACTCTTCCGCAGCGCCTCGTCTCTCGGACTCACTAAGCTTGTTGACTCTCTCCCGTGGTGTCTTTCTCATTAGCTACGTCTTTCGCTTGACTTCCTATGTTTTTAAATTTCTGCACACTTAGACACAGCGGTTAGACACCAATAGAATCTAATCTTATTTGATTGATCATATTAAAATTATTTTGATACTAATACAAATGACTCACTTATACTTCTCAACGCCGGCCTCGTAATAAAATAGAGTAAATTATGATCACTGAACGGTCCCTCTAAATGAAAGAGATTTTTATTTTTTAAAGAATTATTCTCTTAAGGATTTGATCTAGTTCTTATATATAGAAATTTACCAGTTGAGAACCAATCCAGTTATGTCCGTGGAAGACTTCTAAACAGAGCCCGTGACACTATCTTGGTATGCCATTGACGCTTTGATAGATCTCAGAATGTCTTGGTTAACAAATACACGTTGACTTCTTAAAATGTCTCTTGTTCATTTTTTTTTTTAAAATTAAAATGATGTGGCATGCTAGGGACCCTTAAAAGAAATTTAACAGTTTTTTTTTTTTTTTTAAGTTAGCAGATGTTTAATTTACGTCTATTAAATCTGAGGATCATCGGTCTATAAAAGCTTTTCATCCTAAAGTGTTAGCAGCCAGCGATCCATTTTTTCAACAAAGAACGATGCTTTTCATCCTAAAATGTTAGCAGCCAGCAATCCATTTTTTCAACAAAAACAAAGAGATGATGTTGTACGAAGAAAAGGATTATTATCACTACAAAAATGTACCGTTGTGATTCCTCAACTGGCTTACGGAATCTCCGTCGATCATCTTGACGAGTACTTACGTATGAGTGAATCAACTGCCATTAGGTGTCTTTTCAAATTCTGTGAATACGTTGTTGAAATATTTGGTGATAGATACTTGAAAAGGCCAAATGCTGATGATGTTCAACGTCTTCTTCAAATGCATGATGAGAGACATGACTTTCTTGGCATGTTAGGTAGCCTTGATTGTATGCATTGGAAATGGAAAAATTACCCAGTTGCTTGGAAATGTCAATTTACAAGGGGACATGGGTCACCAACAATCGTACTTGAAATGGTCGCGTCTCATAACTTGTGGATATGACATGCATTTTTTGGGGTCGCCGGTTCACGTAACGATATTAACGTGTTATATGAATCTCCCATATTCAACAACGTCTTGCAAGGAAATATGCCGGAGATTAATTTCATGATGAACGACACTGCATATACAAAGGGCTATTATCTAACAGATGGAATATATCCCGAGTGGACTACTTTTGTTAAGGCTTTTCCTTGTCCGGAGGATCCCATGAGGAAGTTGTTTAAGGAAAGACAGGAGTCTGCAAGAAAAGATGTTGAACGGGCATTTGGGGTGCTCCAATCTCAATGGGCGATTGTCAGAGGTCCAACTCGGTATTGGTATAGGAAAAAGTTAAAACAAATCATGTTAGCATGCATGATTTTGCATAATATAATTGTTGAGGATGAGGGAGGTCACATGACAAATTGGTACAACGAAGAAGGTGACGAACCCGCATAACCTATCCATGACACAAACCGAGGATTTCAGGATTATCTTATTGTTCTGAGCTACGTGACACTCAAGTTCATCACCAACTTTGCGTCGACTTAGTTGAGCATATCTGGAGGCAATACAACAATAATCTGTGAATTGATATTTCATATATTATTTTTAATGACATAATAGTATAGTTTATTTAAGTTATTGTTGCATTTCAATTTCATAATTACATGTAATTTAAAATAAATTTTATTTTTCTAACTTTGTAATTTTAGCCGCTCAGTTGTATTTTATTTTCCCAACTTTGTAATTTTAGGTGTTCAGTTGTAATTTCATTTTTCTAACATTGTAATTTCATTTTCTCACAAACATCTATTTTATTTAATAAATATATTTAAAAAATTAATATTATTTTTGAAAATAATAAAATTATATTTTTAAACATAAGATTATTATTAAAAAAATAATTTAAATATTTTAAAACATATTTAAAATATATTTATTTAATATGATATAATTTTAAGATGAGTGAATGGATGGTGGAACCCATGAATAATGAGTATTAAGGTTAAAAGGGACGTGGATGAAAGAAGGGTGTTGTTCTAAGTGGCAGTGGACCTATGCCTTTTGATGAGGTGATGAGTGTTATAACATTAGAGCATTATGGATGTTCTTAGCTTAACATTTTCAAATTTATCATCTATTAAAAAAAATTCATCAGTTATTCATCAAATTAAAGACTCTAGATATATGGAAAATTGAGGATAATACCATATTTACCACGGAGACAACCTAACCACCACCGTCTTATCATTGGAGATGCTCTTATACTTCATCTCATTTTTCTTATCTTCTTCATATTTCTCCTATACCATACTTTTACATCAACTAATTATGCTAGAGAAGATTAACTTAGGTTACTCAAAGATTAAGCATTCAGTAATCAGTACTTTTAAAATCAAATCAAAAACACAAGATGCTAAGTGGACTAGTTTCCGCTCACAGGTTAAGTGGTCAACCGATGAACAATTGGTCAAATTGTAAGTCAACCCAGACAACTCAGGTGAATGAATTATAAATGAGTAAAATCAAAATGAAACTCAGGTGCCAACTTGACTTCGTGCTGTCTTTCATTAACAAACCAGCCAAGTGTCAAAACCAGACACAGAATATTTGCAGAATACTTGAGATCGATCCTTTGCAAGATCAGAGCTAATTCCAAAGTATATCATATCATCAAAGTTTGCCTTCTGCAAATCTAGCAACTAGACATAAATTATATTGCTAATTCAACATCTAAACTAAACAGTTTGAAATATTCTGACCAATAGACAACATCATTCATTGTGGCAAAAGGCGAAATGCTCGCCCCTAGCGCATCCGTTATATCCGACCCAAGATCATCACGAGGGAGGTAAATCATAGCATCCAAACAAGCATGTGACGGACAGGGTATAATACGGAGATAGAGAATTTATTCCTCAGCTATCCCGAGGATCGACCCGACCTCATTGATAGACAACATCATTCATTGTGCAAAAAGGCGGGTCCCGCCGCCCAGCGGCCCCCTAGGCCTGGCCCCACAGTAATCCTAGGAGGAGGTAAATCAGCGGTGAATGCTGGCCCGGGTAAAGCGTGGTGTCTCCGGAATTTAACACTAGACAACATCATTCATGATTCATGTGGAGGGTGGTCAAAGCTTAAATGCTACTCATATAAGAACACAAAATCACATTAAAAATTTAGCTTCAGCACTCTAAACAGTTGAAGGGCCAATTTGATCATTCACAAATGTATCATAGATCGTATATTATAGGGGAAATACATTATTACGTCCCTATTGTTTCTGAGTTTTCCCACTTATGTCCCTCAAATGTTTTCGTTCCCATTTATGTCCCTCATAAATCATTTTCGTTCCCACTTATGTCCCTACCATTAACTGATCCGTGAATTTGAGACGGAATCAGCACGTGATCTGCACGTGCTCGTAAAAATCTCCTAAAGTGGTGGTGGTTGTGAAAACGAGCCGTAATCGCTGAGGAGCGAGCAGCCGGAAGCCAGGGCGTGGTGGTGGTTGTGATTCTGCCGCCAGGCTGCATGGGAGGCGGATGAGGACTTGAGAACGGATGCTAGCTCTCGGGCGTTGGCCTGGACAAGGAATCGCCGGCCCTCGGCGACGTTCCGTCAGACTCCATAACCGTCCTGGAGGCAATGGCCAAGCTCCCGAAGCGCGTCGACATGGCCGAGAAACGCCGCGTGGGCACACAGCGCCACACCGGCGTGAAGGTCTTTGTCTCCCTTGGAGCTAGCGCTTCCGTGGAACTGAATCACGGCGAGGGAGTACAGAGCTGCCGTGTGAGACGCCATCGCCATCCGGGCCATCAGCGCCGCCCTGCTTCCCCTGTTCTCTAGGCAGTAGAATCGAATCTGCATACCCAATTTTCACACAAAGATCACATCTTTATCCTTCGAATCTCTCGAAACCCTTCAATTTAGTCGATGAATGAACACCTATCATTCCCAGCACATAACAAGCTTCAATGTTTCCGGAATCGGCGCACTGCTTCAGGAATTTATGCGCCGAATTCGACCAATTTTTAGCCTTAATTACGAGAGATTTCAGAGACGCCTTGGCAAGAACAAGGGGATTCCATCCCAATCCTTTCAATCTCTTGCAACTATCAAATTAAAAAAAAAAATTATTTTTGATCACATAAATATATATATATATATAATGGGCTAAAGTTATCACGGCAGGTGAGGCAGTGCGTACATTAGCGGCAGGTGAGGCAGTGCGTACGTTAGCGTCACGCTCACAAGATCCGAAGGTGAACCAGCGGTGGCGCTGAGTTTGCAGAGGATTTTTACGAGCACGTGCCGATTCCGTCTCAAATTCATGGACCAGTTAACGACAGGGACATAAGTGGGAACGAAAACGATTTATGAGGGACATAAATGGGAACGAAAACATTTGAGGGACATAAGTGGGAAAACTCAGAAACAATAGGGACGGAATAATGTATTTCCCCTATATTATACATACTTACACAATCTGTTGGAGAAGTGCAAATGGAGAAGATGAATGAAAAGTACCGAAATGTAGACCTGATAATTAGAAGGAAATGGAGGAGAAATCGAGCTGCGTGGCGATCTCATCGATCTGCTTCTTGACGCTCATGTCGATGAACTTGGACCCTGTTGCCCCGTACCGGATCGTGAATCCGGCGATGAGGGAAGGATCGAGCACCGTCTTGATCCTCACGTTCTTGGCCCCGGTGAACTGCTGAACCACCTTCGTGATCTGGGAAAGGTCCTGCGATTCCAAATCCACCACCGAGGAGACGACGGCGACCTCCGTGTTTGTGATTTTGTTGAATTGCAACTCGAACTCCTTGGCGATCTCATTGAAGATGTCGATACGCCGCATGTCGACGAGGATGTTGAGGAAGTTGGCGGTGTGGGGGAGGAGCTCGAGGGTGGAAGCAATCTCCTTCACCACCTCGGCTTTCCGCTCCACTGGGATGGTAGGGTTGGAGAAGAAGGATTCGATGGCTGGGTCGGCGAACGCCTGCTCCAACTTCTCGACGTCGGCTGCAGTTTTCTCGAGGGAGTCGTTCGAATGGGCGACCTCGGCGAGTGCTGTCGCGTAGCTCGAGGCGGCAGAGTCCATCATGACGGCCCCGAGGGCGCCGCCTCCTCGGTGGCGCCGGGGGAAAGGGGAGAGGATCCTTAAGCGGCAGGGGGCGGCGGAGGGGAGGCGGCGTAGTAAGCAGGAAACTCGGGCAGGCGAGGAGGAGTCGGAGAAAGGAGCTGCGGCGACGGCGGGGCGGAGGGCGATCGGAGACAAGCGGAGGGCGGCCATCTCTTCGCTTCTTTCTTCGGCGAAAGCGAGGAGGAAGCGGAGGAGAGATGGTTATCTGGAGTTGGACGGTAGGGATTCGCGATGGATGGATATCCAACGGTGAATAACTCGAAATCTATCGAGTGAAGATTGAGTGATGGAAGTGAGTCCCATAGAAGTCTTTGGAGGGAGAGAAGGACGCGTGGAGAGTAATTGGAATGAGGCTTCCACTGACCGGTTCAAATTGGGAATAAACGTCTAGTTGTCTTCCACTGCTGCTGTCTGCCTTCACCGTCATCGCTTCTCCGTTTCTGTTCGCCGTGGGTGCTAATCCACTAATCGCCGGAGGAACCTGGGAGAAGTTTCCTATCTTGTGGAGATCCAGAATTCTTTATTTCCTTGTAAATCCGCTCGAGGTTAGCATCGCATCTGGATCTTGACCTTATTACGATATCCCTTTCTGCAATTAGATGTTCGTGCCGATGCTTCAACTCTAGGTTAGATCTTGGTTTGGGACTTGATCTTGTCGCTTCAAGTTATTATTTTTGTTTCTCTATGCCTTTGGCTTTACTCATTTTGTTGTGGCTTGTTGGTTGTTTTATGAGTTAAATAAACTACATTCTTGATCATAGTTTTGCTGGGTTAATTGCATATCCATTCCACAGGATATAGGAGCTAATATGACAGGTAGGTTCCTACCTGAGCTTAAAAACTTCAACTTTGGCATGCTCTAAGCCATGGTCAGTTTAAAATTGATCTTTAGCATCATCACAAAACCTAGTCTCACCATTGTAGACCATAGATTGTAGTACTTTGAACTCTACATGATCATCTACAATCTATTATTTGCTCCAATGAGCCATGGTCTGATTTTTTTTGCATGAGTTTTCGCCTTTCATGTTGGAAATCTATCATTAATATATATGAATATTGAAATAGGTTAACCATGAGGATTACTCTGTCAATTGCTGCAACTGTATCTGAAATATTCTGGAAATTGTGAATTTTTTAGTTGCTTTATGATATATGCATTCTGTTGACAATTATAATCGCTGTTCCTTGTAGGAGCTATGTTTCCCTGATGATGTTCAGCTGATTCCTGGATTACAGTATTTCTGTGGAGGGTAGAACATAGATTTTATTTTGTAATCTCTTTGGTGCAAGATAGTTAAGATGTTTGATTCTGGACAGAAAGCTCAATACATGGATGGTCAAAAAGAAAAGTTTGTGAGGTTTGCCTATTTCTTGTCAAGCGTGTTAATTCAAACTGTTGATGCCCCTCTCTCTCTCTCTCTCTCTCTCTCTATCTATCTACCTACCTACCTACCTACCTATCTAATTTGTCATTGTATATTTCAGTTCTAAAAAATAGTTAGAGACCACCTGCATGCATGTACAGATTTACATTATTCCATATGCCCTCGTACATATGCATATCCAATCGGATTGATGCATGTTAATTTTGATTGATTGGCCACTTACCTCACAAGCTTAAACTATCTGGAAGTTGCCCTCAGGGGCATGGTCCAGTGGTAAGTGCTTGGGATAAGGCTGTAATAGTCGGGGAGTTAAAACTCAGCAGAGGGTTTTATCACCTCTGTGGACCCCTCCTAGGTACTTGCCACTTGGGCTTTCCTGCTTTACCTCCATCTCAATGGTAGTGGGCGGCCTGGGGGTGCTAATGTGGTGGTTCCATATATTTTTTTTTAAACTATCAAGAAGTTCAAGGGTTGATTCCCAGCGAAGTGGGTGGAAAAATCCTCCCATGTGATGGCTTGCTTCGGTTTTTACTCCCTCCTAATGGTGTGGGGCAGTCGGATTTCACCTTTTTGCAAAATTAAACTATTAGGAAGTTGAAAAATCTATACATTGGCCCCACACATTTTGGTTGAATTGGGTTGGTCCAAAGTTAACACCTCCATTGACGTAATTGGCTTTGTTATTTGAATTAGTGCAGTAGCAAAACCTGAAACATAAGACCTACTCAAAGGCTAAAGTTATTGGGAAAGGGTTCAAATACGTCAATCTATATTTTTTGCATATCTAAACATAAGATGATCCTCAAAATTTGAATCAAAATCAATGTTAATCTTCACTGTGTGGTTAAGAGTTTAAGACTGAAGATTTAAAATTTTGACACAATTTAATAAGCCTCATCAGTGAAATTTCGTTTACAGTTTAATTTTCTTACACAATTAGCACAGGAAACTGAATCCTAATTGTGAACCTTGAACTCCTCCAAAGGTGGTACAGATTCCAATATTCTTACACTTCAGAAGTTGATTATGTGAAAGATATGGAAATGTATGATCTGTAATAGAGGAGCTACAATTTTTCTGGATAGATAAAAAAAAATAGATTTTCTCTGCACACAGAATCATATGGAATTTATTTGCTTTGTCAGTGTGCATCACTTTGCTAAATGTTTGTTTTGGTTTCTAGGCTTGAAGAGTCAAGCCCTACATTGTCATTTTCTTCGAACACAGATAGGAGGAACAGCGCATTTAATGTTGAGGGATTTGGTCGAGGATCGTGCACATCATTCAAATTCTTAAAGGGAGGAGTGAGAAAGGGTTCTGAGGGACTTAAGTTTCTTGGTCGATCACTTAGATTTGGTGCTTCTAGGGAAGTTTTTCCTGAAGACCTCAAAAGTTCTATGAAGACGGTTTTTGACCCTCAAGATAAATTTCTGATCCTAATGAATAGGCTTTTTGTCATATCTTGTATTCTTGCAGTAGCAGTGGATCCTTTGTTTTATTATCTTCCTATAAATGATGAAAATGAAAATTCAACTTGCCTAGGAATAGACCGGAAGTTAGCTGTTGCATCTACAACAGTGCGGACAATCATTGATTGTTTCTATCTTATTCGCATGGTTCTTCAATTTCGTACTGGTTATATTGCCCCATCTACCCGTGTTTTTGGTAGAGGTGAACTTGTAATTGATCAAGCACAGATAGCAAAACATTACCTGAGAAGCAACTTCATTATTGACTTCCTGTCTGTCCTACCACTTCCACAGGTGAGTTGAACCCTTGTCTAGTCATTTGGGTGTGCAGATCTGACACAAGTTAAATTCATTTACACTTGATATAAAAAATTATCCCTAAATTGTTTTTTTATTAATCATTGTTAAATTGAGGGGATGTGTTATATGGTAACTCAATCATGTTGCTTTGGTATGATTCTGAAGGTTTCTTTGTTTTGACAATTAATCAAGAGAACATTTCCAACTCAAGGTTTTTTTAGACTATTATTTTCTCTCTGTAGCTTTCTGTTAGTCAAAGTTTTAGTGTTCATATTAATCAAATTTTCATTTTCACATTTGCCTCCAACAAGAAGCAGTGAGTTCTGTTCGCAACAATAGTTTGAACACTATGTAAGCAAAAATTGTTCTGATTAGATCAGAAACTATGAAGTTATAGACCATGTAATACCTAAGAATCCTTTGACACAATTCAATGCTATCCTTGCTCAAGAAGTTGTTTAATATCTATTACTTGAATGAGATTATATATATTATTGTTCTGTTGAAAGCCTGTGAGCTGTATTTTCCTTGCTATTTTGTTATATTGGAATTGGAACTCTAGAAGCATCTATTTAAAAAATCTTCAATAGTGCTCAGCAACTTAAGATTGAGAGGGACATTCATTCTATGATAGTGATGCTACATCTAGTAATAAACATATATCTCTAAATAATTTACTAATTGACATAGATTCTGGTGTTGTTAATCTGTAGAGATGTGCTTTGTGGTAGCTATGTATCTCGTGATTGATGAGAGCATAGTATTCATACATAACACTGTTAATACCAGTCTCAGACCTTGATAAAAGGATGGAATTGCGCTCTAATAGGCAACATAAGCCTATGTATTGCAACAACCTAATAATTATGGATCTTACTTGTTATTGTTGTATGTTGATCCTGTATAAACCATATTATATGGATCATAATGGCCATGAACTCACATGGAAGAAACTTTGGCACAAGTCTTTGCTTTTGAATTTCTAGTATTTTTAACATGACTTAACCTCAGCCCTCAATAAATAAATGCAGATTGTAGTTTGGAGGTTTCTTCATAGAAATAAAGGGTCAGATGTACTGGCTACAAAAAATGCATTGTTTGTTATTATTCTACTTCAGTATATCCCTAGATTATGCCGCATTATTCCTTTGACATCTGAGTTGAAAAGAACAGCTGGTGTCTTTGCCGAAACTGCTTGGGCTGGTGCTGCATATTATTT
Organism: Zingiber officinale; assembly: GCF_018446385.1. Taxonomy (NCBI): domain Eukaryota; kingdom Viridiplantae; phylum Streptophyta; class Magnoliopsida; order Zingiberales; family Zingiberaceae; genus Zingiber; species Zingiber officinale. The sequence goes on along the minus strand of NC_055997.1, from coordinate 71,021,960 downwards.
ATTGTGGTTCATGCTAGCTTGTCATGTAAGTAGTTACTTGCTTGGTTTACCTACTTGGTTTACATTTTTCACATTTTTTTCTTTTGTAGATTAACTAAGACCTCACACCTACGATGATAGCCAAATAGACTTATTTACAATAATGGATCTTCTCCCTTATTTTATAGTGTTGCATGCTTAACCGGATGCGTTTTGCAAATTTCATTGGCTGGTCCATTACCAACCATTATTCACACGTGGGACAATTAACTGTGAAGAAATCCGACGGTAGACAAAACATATAGTAGTCAAACAATGTTGGAATAACACCCGAATTTAACGTGGAAAAATCCTCTTTAGAGAAAAAAAAAACCACGGAAAAAGAGAGAGTTCACTATGTTAAAACAGAGAGTACAAGATGATCGCTTCTGCGAAACTCTAATTGATACCCATACACACAGCACCTCACAACTATATATATATATATACCGTATATATATATATATCCCTAGAAAACAGGAAAAAAGATAAGGAGTACAGGATAGAGAGCAATCCGATAAGGAAGGAAGAAAAAGTCTTGATAAAACTTCATATGGCCAGATGGTGAGAATTGCTCTGTTCAAAAAAGATGACTTTCCTTCTTGAACTAATTAATTTACCAACTCAATGCTCCAGCAAATTTGACACATACTCAACAAATCTCCGCCTTGCGTCAAATTTCAAAAAATGAACTCTCCCCCAATCCAAAAACCCTGAAAGGCAATCAACAGTGCTGAACACCAACCAAGTCCAAACAATGTTGGAGGTTGGCAATGGGAAGTGATTTGGTTAACATGTCAGCTGGGTTGTCATCAGTGTGGATCTTCTTCACAACCACTTCACCATTTGCAATAGTATCACGAACAAAATGTTGCCTGACACTAATATGCTTGGTTTTACTGTGGTACATGCTATTCTTCATCAGGTGTATAGCGCTTTGGCTATCGCAAAATATAGTAAGAACATCTTGATTTAGTCCAAGCTCAGTAACCAAACCATGAAGCAAGATAGCTTCCTTAACACCTTCTGTCGCTGCAACATATTCGGCTTCAGTGGTTGACAAGGCTGCAATTGACTGAAGAGATGCACACCAACTGATGGCCGAACCACATAAAGAAAATATATATCCAGATAGTGATCTTCTCCGGTCTAAATCACCAGCATAATCAGCATCAACATAGCCGACTACTTGATTTGAATGAGGATGCAACTTCTTATCAAACACCAAACCAACATTAACAGTATTTTTCAAATAGCGGAGAATCCACTTCACTGCATTCCAATGTTCTTTCCCAGGACAGTGCATGAACCTGCTGACAAGACTAACAACGTGTGCTAAATCCGGCCTAGTGCAAACCATGGCATACATAAGGCTTCCAATAGCACTAGAGTAAGGGACACTAGTCATTTGCCTTTTTTCTTCCTCAGTTTGAGGACACTGAACCACAGACAGCTTGAAGTGAGCAGCCATAGGAGTACTAACAGGTTTGGAACTTTGCATGTTAAACCTTTCAATAACTTTCTTGATGTATTTCCCTTGAGATAACCGCAATACACTAGCCTGACGATCTCTCCTAATCTCCATACCAAGAATTGACTTGGCTGCACCTAAGTCTTTCATATCAAACTCACTGCTTAACTGAGCCTTCAACTTGTTAACCAAGAGAATGTTAGGTGCAGCAACAAGCATGTCGTCAACATATAGCAACAAATAAATAAAAGATCCATCTGGGAATTTTTGAAAATAAACACAATTGTCATGTAGGCTCCTGGAATAACCAGATTTCAACATAAATGAATCAAACCTCTTATACCACTGCCTCGGCGACTGTTTAAGGCTATAAAGTGATTTCTTCAAGCAACAAACATGGTCCTCCTTTCCTTGAACCACAAAACCCTCGGGTTGCTGAATATAAATTTCTTCTTCCAGCTCTCCATACAGAAAAGCTGTCTTAACATCGAGTTGTTCAAGTTCGAGGTCATAGAGGGCAACCAAAGCAAACAACACCCGAATTGAGGTATGACGAACAACAGGAGAGAAGACTTCATTAAAATCAATACCTTCTCGTTGATCAAAACCTCTAACAACATACCATGCTTTATATCTTGCATTTTCAACTTCGGAAATGCCATCCTTCAGTTTATAAATCCACTTGCAACTAATAACACGTTTGTCTTTCGGAAGTTTAACAAGATCCCAAGTATTATTTTTGTGGAGGCTATCCACTTCTTCCTGCATTGCAGATAACCATTTTTCCGATTCGCCACAAGATATAGCTTCCGCGTAGTTACGAGGTTCTAAATCCCTATCAATCTCTTGTGCAACAGTCAGAGCATAAGCTACAAAATGACTTTCATCATCAAACCGAATAGGCTTTCTAATTTCTCTCCTTGGACGATCACGTGCTATGGTATAGTCATGTTGTTGAGGATCAATAATGACATCAGTAGAGACTGGCACACAGCTAGACTGTGTGTCTGCAGAAGAAGTTTGTGCTGGCTTAGGAATGTCTGATTGAATTTCTAAATCTACTTTCTTGCTTGCATCGACCTGATTGCCTGCGTCAGTAGAAGAAACAACAGATTCTCTTCCAGAAGATAAAAATGCATTTTCATTAAAAGTGACATCTCTACTAATGATGATCCTTTTAGAGTTTGGATCAGGGCACCACAAGCGATAACCCTTCACCCCAGATGGATAACCAATGAAGATACATTTCTTAGCACGTGGATCTAACTTTCCATTAGTAACATGAGCATATGCTAGACAACCGAAAACTTTCAAATTTGAATATTCAACTTGGTTACCGGACCATACTTCTTCTGGAATCTTTCCATCAAGGGATGAGTGTGGAGAGCGATTAACAAGATAACAAGCGGTAGATGCTGCTTCAGCCCAAAATTTTTTTCCCAACCCAGAATGAGAGAGAATGCACCGCACTCTCTCAATAAGTGTTCTATTCATCCGTTCTGCAACCCCATTCTGTTGAGGTGTCCTTACCACAGTGTGATGTCTAGCAATCCCTTCATCTTCACATAACTTATTAAAGTCCTCTTCACAAAACTCAAGACCATTATCAGTTCTCAACCGTTTTACCTTTTTTCCAGTTTGGTTCTCGACCAAACTTTTCCACCTTTTAAAATTAAGAAAAACCTCATTTTTATGGCGAAGAAAATAAGCCCAAACCTTTCTGGAGTAATCATCGATAATGATCAACATGTAACGTCTGCCTCCATGAGATGGAACACGAGAAGGACCCCATAAGTCGTCATGTATATAATCCAAAGTGCCTTTAGTTCGATGGATCCCTTTGGTAAAACTCACTCGTTTTTGTTTGCCAAAAACACAATGTTCACATAAGTCAATTTTACAGGTGGTGTGTCTTCCAACAAGACCTCTCTTGCATAGTATATTCATGCCTTTCTCACTCATGTGGCCCAGTCGCATATGCCACAACTTTGTTTCATCTTGGTGAGTCGGAGGTGTAGCAACGTCAGCAATACCTGCAACGATAGAACCTTGCAACACATATAAACTACAAGAACGGTTAGCTTTCATTAAAACCAAAGCACCTTTTGAAATTTTCAATACTCCGCCTTCAGCTGAATACTTACAACCATGAGCTTCAAGGCTGCCTAAAGAAATCAAATTTCTTTTCAACTCGGGAATGTGTCTAACACCAGTCAAAGTTCTAATCACACCATCATGTGTTTTAATTCGAATTGTACCTTTACCGATGACCTTGCACGAGGCATTATTTCCCATCAAAACATTTCCACCATTAATGGTTTCATAACTAGAGAAAAAATCCCTATGAGGGCACATGTGATAAGTACAACCAGAATCAAGAATCCATTCATTTTTACCTCTTTGTTCAGTGTCAGTGGCCAGCAAAACATCCCCATCAGAGTCATTTTCAACAACATCAGCCTCAGCGTTTTTTTCAATTTTCTTACCCTTGGCTTTTTCTTCTCTTTCCAACTTATTTTTCAATTTATAACAGTCTGAAATAACATGGTTTGTTTTCTTGCAGTAACGACATGATTTGTCCTTATCTATTTTTCTGTCTTTTGATTTGGACCTAAACTTAGGTCGATTGCTACTACCTCTTTCAGAGTTCCTTCCCCTAACCATTAAGCCTTCGGCAGTTTCACCAGGACTACTATCAGCATCAAATTTTTCTTTAGACATTAAATTTGATTTGACATCCTCAAGACTTATGGTCTCACGATTCCCATATAACATAATCTCTTTAAAATGCTTATATGTTCTAGGCAAGGAAACAATTAACAAAACTGCTTTATCCTCATCTTCAATTTTGATATCCAAGTTCTCCAAATCAATAATAATAGAATTAAACTCATCTAAGTGAGATTGGATAGGAGTACCTTCTTGCATACGAAGCAAGTACAAGCGGTCTTTCAAGCGAAGTTTGTTAGCAAGACTTTTGGTCATATATTGTGACTCCAATTTCAACCACAAACCGGCAGCAGTAGTTTCATGAATAACCTCACGTAGCACTTCATGAGTCAAACACAATTGGATTGCAGATAAGGCTTTTTCATCCAATTCTTCCCATTGTTCATCTGTCATTGTAGCAGGTTTCTTGGATTTGCCTTCAAGTCTTCTTTAACCCGTTTTGTGTAAGAACGGCTCTCATCTGGATTCGCCATATGGAGAAACTGATCTTGCCATCGAACTTCTCAATGTCAAACCTTGTAACAGTCGACATAATAGAACTTGGCTCTGATACCAATTTGTGAAGAAATCCGACGGTAGACAAAACATAAAGCAGTCAAACAATGTTGGAATAACACCCGAATTTAACGTGGAAAAATCCTCTTTAGAGGAAAAAAAAACCACGGAAAGAGAGAGAGTTCACTATGTTAAAACAGAGACTACAAGATGATCGCTTCTGCGAAATTCTAATTGATACCCATACACACAGCACCTCACAACTATATATATATACCGTATATATATATATATATCCCTAGAAAATAGGAAAAAAGATAAGGAGTACATGATAGAAAGCAATCCGATAGGAAGAAAAAGTCTTGATAAAACTTCATATGGCCAGATGGCGAGAATTGCTCTATTAAAAAAAGATGACTTTTCTTCTTGAACTAATTAGTTTACCAACTCAATGCTCCAGCAAATTTAACACATACTCAACATTAACAAATAAGTTTATGGTATTAGGTTGAGATGTCACTAGATGCTTTCAATCTGTTAGTAATCCGTGGTTGATCTTGAGATTTCTATTCGGGTTGGTCTCAGATAGAATCTTCATCTATTTGTTCCAGCTGGGTCCAAACTTTCAAATTGTTTCTATGAATCCTTCCATTAATTTTGCAGCATGGATGATGACTAAAATACTCACATGGTGTTGTAGCATAATTATCCACCATACACGCCGCATCCATGAAATAGAAATCATCCATGAGGTTGTTCATGCGGCTATTAATAGGATGTTATGCTAATTAGGGATGGTGACTAGTAGGTGCCTAAACCAAATGACCAAACACTAAAATGAAAATTTCCCAAAAATAATGTGAAATACTATATGAAAAAACAATATCATCCTTATTGCGTTGGCTGATGTTGTCCAGGTTGTTGGTTCCTTCTGGTACTTATTGTCGGTTGAGCGAGAAGATGATTGTTGGCAGTCAGCTTGTAAGCAACACAGTGATGTGTGTGTCACAAATTACTTATACTGTGGCAATGAGCATCTTGATGGTTATGATAAGTGGAAGAATGCCAGTGCTCAGGTTCTTGGTCTATGTACCCCTGATGATAACAATAATTTCTTCCAATTTGGAATCCATGGCCAGTCATTGACTTCAGGTATTGTGGCGTCCAAAAATTTCATTTCCAAGATCGCTTACTGCTTCTGGTGGGGATTGCAGAATGTAAGGTTAATGCTCCTGTTACTTGCCACTGTTTGAGTAGATAATATGTATAATTTTATTTTGCTCGTGATTCTGGTCAAAAGTAATACACCGTTCATTTGACTACTATATATAATGCAAGTATTTCAGTATTCTGATCTTCATATTCAACCCACCTTTATATGAAATTTAAGTTATGCAGCTTATTTGGGAGACGAAAAAAAATTATGTAGTTACATTATTACTGCATTATGATTTTTATAAAGATTCGGTATCTGAAACTTATCAAGGAAGAAGTTGTCGGACTGTTTAAAACATTTCCAAATTATGTGGAACAGCACTCTTGGCCAAGGGCTGCAGCCTGCAGACGAGCACTTATGTTGGGGAGGTTATCTTCTCGATCGTAGTCGCTGTTCTCGGACTTGTACTCTTCGCCCTCATCATCAGTAACATGCAGGCAAGCCGGCGGCCTTGATTTTCCCTCCGTCTTCTGTTTGTCATCAATCGTCTAGCTCCAGTCGAGTAACTTGCACTAAAGTAGGGTTGCCTTATAACATACTGTTTGTTTTTGATTCGAGTAGACATATCTCCAGTCAATGACAATTCGTCTTGAAGAGATGCGAGTAAAGAGACGTGACTCGGAACAGTGGATGCATCACCGTATGTTACTGCCAGAACTCAGAGAACGCGTTCGCCGATATGATCAGTACAAGTGGTTGGAGACTAGAGGAGTGGACGAAGAAGGTTTGGTTCAGAGCCTTCCGAAGGATCTTCGGCGGGATATCAAGCGCCATCTTTGTATGACCTTGGTTAGGAGGGTAGGTTTCTCTGTCTCTCTGTTCCTTGAGACTCGCTCGTTGTCAGATATACAACACGGCTAGCTTCTGACTCATTGATCGTGCGCAGGTCCCTCTGTTTGAGAATTTGGACGAGCATTTGCTCGATGCAGTTTGCGAACGACTCAAACCTAGTCTGTACACAGAGAACACATACATTCTGAGAGAAGGCGACCCCGTCGACGAAATGCTTTTTATCATTCGCGGTCGCTTGGAGAGCATAACCACTGACGGAGGAAGAAGCGGGTTCTTCAACCGGACTCTTCTGCAAGAGCGTGATTTCTGCGGTGAGGAGCTCTTGACCTGGGCATTGGATCCAAAGGCCGGTTGCAACCTACCCACTTCCACGAGGACAGTGAAGGCGCTGAACGAAGTCGAAGCGTTCGCACTGAACGCTGATGAGCTCAAGTTCGTGGCAAGCCAGTTCAGGCGCCTCCACAGCCGGCAGGTTCAGCACACGTTTCGGTTCTACTCACAGCAATGGAGGACATGGGCGGCTTGCTTCATTCAAGCCGCGTGGAGGCGCTATGTCAGGAGGAAGATGGCCGAGCTGCTACAAAAGGAGGAGGAAGAAAGGCGCAGAAATAACTTGGCCAAAGGCACGACCAGCCTTGGTGCAGCCATCTACGCATCGAGATTTGTTGCCAATGCGATGCGAGGCGTCCATCGGCTCCGGAACCGGAGAGCGATCGGATTGGTGAGGTTGCAAAAACCGCCGGAGCCTGATTTCACGGCAGAGGATGCTGATTGAATCAAACTCCCTGGTGGGGGAAGTGTGTATGAGGTGCTTACCTCCACTTAGATTGTGGTTAGAGATGTGGCGACTTATTCAGTAACTTCAGCTAAAATTGTAAATTATTTATTAGCATTTGAAGTCAATCTACTATCATATTTATAATTATTTTTTGAATAATTCTTTAACTTTCAAACTTTAAAAACCAATAAAGTATTTTATTATTAATATTTTTTTTTTCCTTGCTCTCTCTCAATTTGGTCAGTGGGTGTCGTCAATGCTTATCTGGGCCATTAGGTCTGAACTGAATTGGGTAGGGAATAATCCATTAACTTTGGGTCGTTTGGCCTTAAGAGAAGAAGTCCAATAGAAGTCTCGTGCGTGCCTCTCGCGTCCTTCATCGCTTTCCATTCCAAATCCAAAAGCCCGCCCTTTTCCCCTACAAAAAAAGCTAGCCCGCATCACGTCACCATCGCTCAGTCGCCCAAAACGACCGGCGAGAAGGTCAGTAGGGTTCTTACTTGATGTTCATTTGTTATGTCCGGCTTTTCGGTGAGTTCGCTCTTTGATGCCTACCGAATCTTTCCACTGCCAGTTTTTGTTGCTATTCCCGTTGTCATTCTCAGAAAGACTGATCTTTGTGGGGTTTTGGTCATTAGATCTACTCTGAACTTTGTTGCGGGTGTTGCAATAGGAAATCTTGCGTCTCTCTCATGTTTGGCGGCTCAATAATTGGGGGAAGATTTCTCCTTTCGCTGCTGATTGTAGAAATTTCCAGGTTTTGAGAACTTGAATTTGACAATTTCTGCAGGGGGTGGAGAATGGATGAAAGTGGTGGATGCAAAACAAGATGCTGATGCTAGAAGATGTGCTTTGGGCTATATAACTAACCAGGGAAAAGAGGGCTTCTTTTAGATCCCAAAAAGTCTTTTTCAGGGCAAGATATTGACGAAAGCTTGGAAGAAACTATCGATGTTAGTTTTAGAGAAGAATTAGATGGAAAGGAAAGAACTTCCAAGAAATGGAAGAAAAACATGGATGCTAAGAAGGCATGCCAACCTATATGCCTTCAAATATCATAGGTCACTATGTCCAGAGAAATATGATATCTGATTCGGTTTCCATGCAAAAGATTTCCGATTCAATAGCAAATGAAGCTGCTGACAAGTTAAAACCAGGTTTTATATCCACCGGGTCTGTGCCTCCACAATTTGATAACTTATTTGTAATTGATTCAGAAGAAGACTATTTAGATAATCATGACCCCGATAGTGCTGGTTCCACTAGCTACTTTTTCCAGACAAAAGATATTGAAAATAATTCTACTGCATCAAAATCTACTGGCACAGAGTTTACAATATTAAAGAAAAGCAATCTTGATAGCTGTGATGGCCCCTTGAAGTGCCAAAAGTCATCTGGCTCATTCAAAGGCAGTATGGATGCTGGTATAAATGACCCCAGTAGTGCCCCCAGTTGTGGCAAAGTTAGAATGCCGGAAGAATCTTGTAAATGTTCTTTTTGTCTCAAAGGCAAGTGATAATTCCTCTCTTTCCATTGGATTATGATGATATTGTATATCATACAGCATTACGACGGAATTCTATGTTAGTTCATTTTTGGTATTGTTCACATGTCTCATTGTGGAATTATTGTTCATATGACATGTAAACCAGCTGCTTACATATGGGCAGACCTACATTATCAGGATACTAGAGGCAGACTCGCTGGTAAGCTTGTTATAGATATCTTCATATTTATAATATCTTTGATTCTTGGATACATATCTTGCATTAGGGAATTCACAATTTATTTAATTTTATATTATGTTTATAATTTATAGAATTGAAGAAAAGTAAAAGGCTTGCAAGGTCTTTAGAAGCACGAAGTTGCCGCAACAAAAGCAGTATCAAGACTGCTCAAAGCATCTCAAATAGACCCCCCTCACAGGAGTCTCAATTAACTCAACAATGGCAATCACTTTTCCTTTGCACAGAGAATATCATTGTGCGTGAAACTACTGAGCTTGTAAGTTCTTCCATGATCGTTCCTGTCTCTTTATTTTAATTTTCATTTTCCATTATCCTTTTGTCAGAAATCTGAGATGATTCATAAAGCCTTTTGTTAACCTTTTGCAGTGTTGAAATATGACATCACATTCCTTTTAAGGTTTCTACCTTTAAATGATTCTCTTATTTATTTTTCACTAAATTGATCTTTTGTCTATCTTAGGTGGTTTTTCTTTGATGGAAAGTTTCCTTTTATGATATGAGGATTTGCATTTTATTGTTCACGGATGGAATTTTATCAAAAGGTGAATATATATGAGTTTTTTTTTATTTGAATTTTTTTGTTTTGTATTTAATATTATAACTCAACTCTAAAGACAAAAGTTTATTGGCATAACTGGGAGCTTAAAAATAATAATAATAAAAAAATCACCATGTGTGGCGGTCCAAGCTAAAAAGCCCTTATTTAGAGTTTTGATATCCTGTACATCCCATGTACACCCAATTTTTTTGTGTTTAATATTATAACCCAATCCCTAAACTCTAAAGGTAAAAGTTTATTGATATAATCAGGGCTTAAAAAAAATCACCCAACAACTGTGAGTGTCACCTATATATATATATATATAGGCGGGCGCCAGACTAGCGTCTAGACCGCCTAGGCGGAGACTAGGCATCGCTAGGTGAATTCCTACATAATTTTTATAATAAATCACATATTATAACCTTAACATAATAACATCAAATTTAAAATAAGTTCAAAATTACACAACTAATAAAATATCATTGAACATAAACTCAACATCAAATTTATTCTACTTCTTCTCCATAATTTTTAACAACTTGTTCTTCTTCATACACAAACTCAATATCATCATTGTGATCCTCCTCTTCTTCTTCGAATGCAAAATCATCCTTGTGTAGTTCTCTCTCACTCTAGAGCTTCTTCGAAGTTGTAGATTTTCATCTGCTCCACTTGCTTCATCAACCATTTGCCATGTGAGTCCAGCATCTAGTTCAACTTCATCATCTTCTGTTGGTTGCTACTCGGAATATCGTTCTAGTTCCTTTGTACAAAAATTTTGTACAAGCATAGAACTTTTCCTAGCCACCCATGTGCTCTACTGTAGTTCTACTTGGATTGCAAACGATGCTTAACATTATTAATCCAAGTTGCTTTTTCAGAAGTTAAACTTGGATTGGAAACGATACTTAACATTTTTACTCCAAGTTTAACCGATGTGATCTTCCTAAGTTAAACCATATTACAAAAATTAATTAAATATCTATTTCAAAGATCGACTTCCAGGTTAAACATGGCGAGGCACTAGGCCTTCTTGGGTATGGGATCATCCACCATTTCCTAGACAAAGCCTTTCAAAGAAATCGGATATTTAACTTCTTACAGTAAACTAGGTTTAACTACATAGACCTCAATAGAAGCACAATATCGAAACATGAAATTGAAACACAAAATCGATAACAAAAATGATAACATAAAATCGATAGCCTCTTGTGTTTGGTTTTTCAAGATCTACACAAAGAACATGAGCTAGTTATGATGCGGAAACAAATAACTAGTTATACCTTTCTTTGTAACTAAAGACCTCTTGATCTTCTGTTGTATTCCTCTTCTCCTCTTGGATGTTGTGTGGGCAACGATCTACCAAGATGGAATCCACTCGAACCGCTTATTCTCCTCCAAGACTCTCAAGCCACCAAGGGATGCCAAAATAGAAAATTTTCTTCCTCTTCTTCTCCTCCAAGCAACCGGCCACCTATGCGCTCCTTCTCCTTTTCTTCTTCTCCAAGCTCCGGCCACCTATGCGCTCGTTCTCCTTTTCTTCTTCTTCTCCAAGCTCCGGCCACTATGAGTAGATGAGGTGCTGCCCCTAGAGAGAAGAAAGGGAGAATGAAGAAAGGGTGCCGCCGGCCACAAGAGAAAGAAACCAAAGGGAGAAGAGAAAGGAAAAGTGGCCGACCGCCCAAGGAAAAGAGAAGAGGAAAATAGAATTGTGTTACCCCATAAGGCATCACTTCCTCTTCTTTTATAATTCTTGGTTATGGCAAAAAAGGAAAGTTTTAAACATAATTAAAACTTCCTTATTTGTGACTTCCCTTTAAAAAAGAAAATTTTAATAACAATTAAAATCTCTCTCTTTTAAATTTCCTATTGTACATGGCAATAAAGGAAAGTTTTAAAATTAATCTCTCTCTTTTAAAACATGTAGACAACTACAAAAAGGAAAGATTAATTAAAACTTTTCCTTTTTAAATCATGGTTACAAAAAGAGAAAGTTTTATTAAAAATTAAAATATCTCTTTTAAACATTATAGATAACTACAAATAAAGAAAGATTTTAACAAAGTTAAAATCTCTCTTTAATCTTTCGTAGATAGCTATAAAAGAAAAGATTTTAAAAATTTAAAACTCTCTTTTAAAATAATGAGGATGGCTATAAAAGGAAATTAAAATATTTCTTTTAACCATTATAAATAACTACAAAAAAGGAAAGATTTTAACAAAATAAAATCTCTCTTTTAACCATTGTAGATAACTATAAATAAGGAAAGATTTTAACAAAAATTTATTTTAAACAAAACTTATTTTTTCCTTTACCTATGGCGGACCCCATGCTTGGTCACTAAGCATGGCTTGGCCGACCACTACATGAGCTCCAAAATAATGCTTGGCTGGCCCCCTTGCTCCAAGCAAGGATGTGTCCGACCCATTACTTGGGTAAGAAGTGGACTTTGTGGATACAAGACTTTTAGAGGCTACAATAGGGACCGAGAGGAGAAATTGGTTTTGGTCTCCCGATGAGCTTGAGCTTCCTGTGTTCGTCCCGAACACCCAACTCAAGTTCATCAATAATAACTCATATTACTAAAGAGTTATTATTGAGCTACCGCATCAATCCCAAATTACATTATGAGCTCCTTCTTATTATGAGTGCATTAATCTCCCTGTGTTTAAGATATATCCCCACTAATTAAATGAGTTACTGACAACTCACTTAATTAATATTTAGCTCCAAGAGTAGTACCACTCAACCTTATTGTCATGTCGGACTAAGTCCACCTGCAGGGTTTACATGACAATCCTTATGAACTCCTTAAGGGGACATTATCAAACTGGATTACTATGACACAGTTTCCTTCTATAATCAACAACACACCATATAAATAATATTATTTTTCAACTTATCGGGCTTATTGATTTATCGAACTAAATCTCTCCCATTGATAAATTAAAGAAATAAATACTAAGTATACGTGCTTGTTATTATATCGGGATTAAGAGCATACACTATCATAATAACAGAGGTCTTGTTCTTTTATTAAGTCAGTAAAAAAAGAACTACCTCAAATGGTTCTACTCAATACACACCTAGTGTACTAGTGTAATTTTATAGTTAAGATAAACTAATACCAAATTACACTACAACCACTCCAATGATTTGTCCCATTCCATCTTGGTTGTGAGCTACTGATCCGGTAGTAAGAACAGGGGACCCCGCCCTATGGAGTCAACGCCACGTGGAAGTCACAGTGGCAGTTGTCCATCCGGAGAGGGCCGGGTCCGACCGGACGGCCGGCCGGCCGCCCGGCCGCCCGGTGGAATCGAACGTCCGGAGAGGGATGGGTCCGATCGGCTGGCCGACCGGACGATAATCGGCTGATGGTTAAAGGCGCCCTGTCGAAATCAGGGTTCTGACGCTCAATGGGAAAGGTCGCAAAGCCGAGCGGACTGCACGCTCGGCCAAAGCCATAAGGTAACACTGCTAATAGTCTCCACAAAGCACGTGATGGAAAATCTCCCCAAGTAAACCACCGCATATGTCCGGCCGGATGTCTGTCCGCCCGGACGCCAGATCTGGAGCAATGGGGAAAAGGACAAGGACGCCTTTCTCGATGCAAGTATGTTTCACGTGTAGGCTATGCTCCAAATCTTCGGGATTCCATTGTCCCATCGAGGACATGCCGAGACTGTGTATGAGTTAGGGAAGCTCACCGACAAGTCCTTGGTATGGGCTATGGACACGTGTACACCTCGGCAGTGTACACTCACTTCTTCGCGCCCCTATATAAAGGCCCTCATTCTTCGCCGGAGGTACGATTCTACGATTTTGGAAGCCGCCGCTTGGCCCGACTGAGGCCGGAGGGTCGCCGCCGAACCCTTCCCTACCGACCGCAGTTCGCCGGAGCCGGAGACCGGTCAAGATCTACGCCGCGACAAGGAGAGCGCCCGTGCCCGCTCATCGCCGTCGGACAGATCAATTTGGCCGTCGCGGAACGCCCGCATCCGATCGGAAGCAATGGACGAGGGCCGGACGACAACACATGGTGACGCTTTCGAACGAGGAACTCGACGCCTGATCGAGATAAGGGCCGCCAAGCTGGAGCAAAACAAAGCCACAGCCGGGCAAAGAAGCAACATCGGCGGTCGAGCTGGAAGCACCACCGCCACCGTTGATTTCATCGAGCCCTATTCCGCCTCCCTGAGCCGCACTTCATAGAGATAGGGATCTTCTTCGACGAGATGCCTAGACGAGACGATGTAAAGGGAAAGCCCCGAGCGACGATCACCCGAGAGGATTAATCGCCAATTTTCGGAGGTTATTCAGAGATCCTCTGCCGAAGCATTACGTGCCTCCGACGATCGGCGAGTATAATGGGATAACCGACCCAGATGATCATCTGGGTAAGTTTGATAACAGCTACTCTCCATCAATACAGATGGAGTAAAGTGCCGAGTTTTTCTTACTACTCTCTCGGGATCGGCTCAACGGTGGTTTCGGAGGTCGGACGGATCCATCACAAGCTTCAAGGACTTCCGAACGCTTTCCTCCACCATTTCACCAGAACGAGCGTGAGCCTGTTCGCCATCAAGCAAGAAGCCCGTGAATCGCCCGAGCCTACATCCAATGATTCAACAAAGTGGCGATGGATATTCCAACGGCCACTGAAACCATGATGAATGCCTTCACACAAGGCCCAGTGGATGGGATTTTTCCGATCACTCATCCGAAAGCCGCCCGAGATTACGATCACATGCTACACCGGAACGAATACATCAACGTGGAAGAAGCGCAAGCGCCCAGGAAAAAGGAAACTCCAACCATGCCGAACGGAGACAGCAAGCCGCCCATCAACCGCCTAGAGGACCAAGGGTCGAAGCAATCCGATCCCATGTGCAAGAGGTAGCTGCCGCCCCGCCCAAGCCAAAGAAGAGATGGACTCCGATGTTCGCTCCTTCCACCGGACGGACACGCACAACACAAGGGATTGTCGGTCTTCCTTCGTGGCTCATCCAATGCCGGACGACGGTCCCCTCAACAACACGCAGAGAACTCACGGCCGATCGGACGCGAAATGATAGCCACGGCAATGATTCCGACCGCATCGCTCTCCAAGGCAGAGAATCGCCGAGTCCAGAGAACGGTCTCGATCGTCCGCTCGGGAGAGAAAATATAAGCAATACTTCCCGAGGCGAGATCAACGTTATTGGGCCGACCGGAGGAGACTCCAACCGAGCTAGAAAGGCGAGCGTCCGCAGCCCAGATTCATGCGGTCGGTAGCCGAGAACGAGCTGAGGGACCAAATTAGTTTTGGGCCGGGACTTGGAAGGAGTCAAGTACCCACGACGATGCTCGCTTCATCAAAGCGGTAATAGCCAATTACACTATTCACCGCGTGTTTGTTGACAGGAGCTCGGTCAACATCATGTTCAAGAAGGCGTTCGATCAGCGCAAATCGATCGAGCCGAGCTGCTGCCCATGACAACTCCACTCTACGGGTTTACGGGTAACAACGAAGATAAAACATAGAACACCTGCTGGGAGAAGAGCCGCAGAGGACAAGGACAACAAACTGTGGTGGTCGACTCTCCTTCGTCCTACAACGCCATTTTGGGACGCTCGGCGAATTCCGAGTGGTCATCTCAACCTTCCATCAGAAGATCAAGTTCCCGGTGGGCAAAGTGAAAGGAGATCAGCTGGCTACTCGGCGATGCTACATCGAGATGGTCCGAGCAGGATCCACTCCGCTCGGAAGGCGCCCCGGATCGAGGTAAACGCCATCACAGAAAAGCCTCCCTCTTTAGTTTATGAAGAAAAAGAGAAAGTGCAGATTCACCCATCCCGATCGGAGGCCACGACTTTTATTGCGTCCGATCTGGAGGAGAAGCAGAAAGAGGAGCTGATCCAATGTCTCCGAAGAAATCATGATGTCTTCGTCTGGTCGACACATGAGCTGCCCGGAATTTCGCCGAGCATAGCGCAGCATGAGGTACATGTCCGACCGGACGCACGGCCCGTAAAGCAAAGAAAAAGGGACTTCAGCGCCGAGCAGAATTCCATCATCCGAGCGGAGGTGGAAAAACTTCTGGAGGCCGACCATATATGCGAGGTGCAGTTCCCGAGCTGGTTGGCTAACGTAGTATTAGTCTCCAAGCCAGGCAACAAGTGGAGAGTGTGCATAGATTTTCGGGATCTCAACAAAGCTTGCCCGAAAGATTTTTATCCTCTGCCCCGGATAGATCAGCTGGTGGACTCTACGGCCGGATGCGAGTTAATCTGTATGCTCGACGCCTACCAGGGCTATCACCAAGTGCCGCTCGTCCGTGAAGATCAAGAAAAAGTCAGCTTCGTGACGGCCGATGGGACTTATTGCTATAATGTGATGCCGTTCGGATTGAAGAATGCGGGGGCCACATATCAGCGCTTGATGAATAAAGTATTCAGAGAGCAGATTGGGCGAAATCTAGAAGTTTATGTGGACGACATTCTCATTAAGTCTGTCCGAGCGGCTGATCTCTTCAAGGACATGGAAGAAACCTCCCGAACGCTACGCAAATATGGAGTCAAGCTAAATCCCCAGAAGTGCCTGTTCGGAGCAAAAGGAAGACGTTTCTTGGGGTACATAGTGACCAAGCGGGGCATCGAAGCAAATCCCAGCAAGGTGAAAGCCCTACAAGATATGCCGCCGCCAAGAAATACAAGGGAAATGCAGCGTTTGACCGGTCGGATAATCGTTCTGTCTAGATTCATCTTCAAAACCGCCGACCGGAGCCTTCCTTTTTTCAAGATCTTACGAAAGGCTACAAAATTTCACTGGGACGAAGAATGCGACCGGGCGTTCGAAGATTTAAAGGCATATCTGAATTCGCTCCCGATATTAGCCAAGCCGACTATTGGGGAGCCACTTTGTATTTATCTATCCTCGACCGAGCAGGCAATCGGCTCAGCACTGGTGAGGGCGAGCGGAGAGGAGCCTGTGTATTTCCTTAGTCACATTTTAAAAGATGCTGAATTTCGCTACACTGGGCTCGAAAAGCTAGCCTTCGCTTTGGTCCTTGCCGCTCGGCGCCTTCGTCCATACTTCCTGGCACATACGATCATTGTCAAAACCAATAGCCCGCTCGGACGTGTTCTACTAAATCCAGAGGCATCTGGACGGCTCATCAAATGGACGACGGAGTTAAGTGAATTCGATATCCAATACCAGCCCCGCTCGGCGATCAAAGCACAGTCCTTGGCGGATTTTGTGACTGAAGTTCAGAATTCAGAGCCGGAAGCTATGTGGAGAATATATGTGGATGGGTCGTCCACTCGGCTCGGAAGTGGGATTGAAATATTGTTGCTCTCCCCTCAAGAAGAAAAGATGCACTTATCCGTCCGGCTGGATTATAAAGCTACCAACAATGAAGCAGAGTATGAGGCCCTCATAGCTGGCTTGCAGGCCGCCCGGCATGTGGGAGCCGGTCGGGTAACAATTCACTCAGATTCGCAGTTGGCCGCTCAGCAGCTTTCTGGTACCTTCGAAATCAATAATGCTCGGCTCAAACTCTACGCTGAAGCCTTCGAGAAGCTCAAAGCCGATTTTAGAGAGGTTGTTGTCCAGAAGATAGCAGAAAATCAAGCAGCTGATGAGTTAGCCAAACTCGCGAGCTCAATAACGCCGGTCGCCATTCAGCAGCCAATTGAAAAAGTACTGTTGGTGGCGCATGTCGACCGGATGGAAGGCCTCACATTTCCAAGCGACTGGCGGACACCCATCATAGAGTTCCTCCGTTCGGGCGCCACACCATCCAATGAGTATGAAGCCCTGCTACTAAGGAGGAGAGCCGGTCGGTTCACACTCATCGGCGATCAGCTTTACAAAAAGGCTTTCTCACGCCCGTTGTTGAAATGCGTGAGCTCGGAGGACTCGGCTTACATCCTCCAAGAAGTACATCAAGGATCGTGCGGAGGACATCCGGGCGGACGATCGTTGGCCAAGAAAATCCTCTTGGCCGGGTACTTTTGGCCAACCTTACAAGCAGACGCCGCTCGGACGATTCTACGCGTTTTCGTGCGAGTATCACAACTTCTCCCACCGACCAGAGGAAATGAAGGCATCAACCGTTTCATGTCCGCTCGATCAATGGGAATGGATATTGTCGGTCCATTTCCGATGGCGCAACGGAAATTTTTGCTAGTGGCGGTTGATTATTTTTCCAGTGGGTGGAGGCCGAGCCGCTAGCCAAGATCATCGAACAGATGGTCAAAAATTTATCCGCAAACACATCATATGGGTTTGGCATCCTCGCCGATTGGTTTCCGAAACGGGCGGAATTCACATGGAAGATGTTAGAGGATTGGTGCAAAAGCTACGATCGAGCAACACTTCACGTCCGTGGCTTATCCCGAGAGCAACGGTCAGGCAGAAGTAACCAAATTCTGCGCGCCCGGCTCGACCATTTGGGAGGAAGTTGGCCGGATGAAGTGCCGGGCGTCTTATGGGCCATCCGAACGACGCCGAAGGAAGGGACGGGCGTCACGCCGTTCCATTTGGTGTATGGTGGCGAGGCGGTCATTCCGGTCGAAGTCGGCGTCGAGTCCGCTCGGATCCAACATTACGATGAGGACAATGCCGAGCGGAGGAACATGGAACTGGATTTGGTCGAAGAAGAAAGAGCCAAGGCGTCCGTCCGGCTGATGGCATACCGGCAACGGATGAAGCAAAATTACAACTGCCGTGTAATCCCCAGATCATTCCAAGTCGGCGATCTTGTCTGGAAGAAAGTCAAGCTGGTCGGCGACGTCGGCAAACTGGAGGCACCGTGGGCGGGCCCCTTCAAGGTTATTGAAAAGCTCCGCTCGGGCGCATATTATTTGGAGGATGAAGACGGGCGGCAGCAAGATCGACCGTGGAGTGCAAATCATCTCCAGCCTTATCGAGCTGGATGAAAGGTGCACGAATGTAACTCATTTTTGTGTATATGCTAGTAGCCCGTGTCCTTGTAATGCAGGAAACAAAATTAATTCAAAGGATGGTCAAGGGTTGCGCCGATCGGCAGTATCGAAGTTAGCCGTAAAGGCCGTCGAGCTCCGACGTTAAATATCGAGAGACGAGCCGGCGTCTATAAACGTCCGAGCGGAAGACCGTCGAGCTCCGACGTTAAATATCGAGAGACGAGCCGGCGTCTATAAACCCTCCAAGCGGAAGACCGTCGAGCTCCGACGTTAAATATCGAGAGACGAGCCGACGTCTATAAACGTCCGAGCGGAAGACCGTCGAGCTCCGACGTTAAATATCGAGAGACGAGCCGGCGTCTATAAACGTCCGAGCGGAAGACCGTCGAGATCCGACGTTAAATATCGAGAGGCGAGCTGGCATCTATAAACCCACCGAGTGGATTAAAGCATCTAATGTCCCGAGGCACGCGATTTCGATGCCGTTCGATCGTCTATATGCTCCGAGCGGCCCAGTATCTAAAACTACTTGGCATTTGGTAAACGAGCTATGCCAGCAAAGAACACGGTATATTTTTCCGAGCGGGGAGATCACGGCGATTACTTTGTTAAGATCCCTTATGGGGGAGCACAAGAAATAATTATGGGCGAGCGGATAAACACACATCTTGGTTATGAAAGGAGACAGCAAATACAAGGAAAACATTGCATTAAAGTTAAAGCTTTAAGCCGAGCGGCCCAATTACACAAAAAAAGATGATATCCTAGCGAGTGGCCGAAATACAGAAAGCTACTCAATATAATCATAAAGGTCCCTGGGAATGTTATTCAGAAGCTCCACTTGATCGCCGGCCGGAATAGTAGTAGACTCCGGAAGAAGACTTTTAGACTTCAGATAAGTAGTGGTGGCGGTCATAGCCAAGTCGAAAGCTGTGTACATCCGCTCGCATATTTTCTCCGAGAATTCAGGCGAGCGGATGTAGCTCTGTCTTAAGGCCGCGATCCGACTTGGCTCGGCATCTTGATATTCATTGAACGCCGCCTGGGAACAGTAAGGGCCTCATTCAGATTCTGAATCTTAGCCGCGTCGGCCGAGCGGCCCGCCTTCTCCCGGTCGAGCTGCTCTGTCAACTCCTTTATCTTCAGCTCCAGGCCCCGAGCCTCAACGTTCTTCTTCTCCAGATCGGAGATAGCTGTATTCTTCCGAGTGGTGGCCAGGGTTATTTTTGTGTCGAGCGACTTGACTTGTCGCTCGGACTCGGCCAAGGCGTGGGCCTGATCGGCTGTCTTCTTCTGCTCGGCCGCCAGCAGATTTTGAGTTTTCTGCAGCTCCTTTTGCAGCTCAGAGTATGAAGGGCCCTGAGGGCGGACGGACCAACTGTTGCTTTCAGTTGTCGCAGCTCTTCATCCACCCAGGCCAAGCGGTTGGAAACCGCAATTTCCTCCAACCATCTTTGGCAAAAGAAAATTATAGTTATTAACGGCCGATCGGAAAGAATGCATACAAAACTTAGTAGAGCAAACTTACCCCCGTGGCCTCCCGAATATGGCTATTGGCCAAGTTTCCGAGGGGGATCAGCGCTGTGCGTGCCCGAGCATCGGCCCACATTTCAGCTAGGGGCCCTTTCAAGGTATGGTGTGCTCAGGCGCGGATGGACGGTCGGCCTCTGGCAGCAGCTCTTCAGTCAGTAGGTGAAGAGTGACCCGAATCGTGCGACCGTGACCGGGGGTCAGAAGCCGGCGTAGAAAACTGGGAATGAATGGTCGAGCGCTGGACAGAATGGCGAGCGGGCGGAAGGGTGCTGATTGGAATAGCCTCCATTGGCGCGGCCGGCTCGTCCCATTCAGAAGGTGTCCGGTCGGACGAGATGTTTTCGGTCACTGGCGCCTTGCCTCGAGCGGTTGCAGTGACCCGCTCTGATGGTTGGACCGCGGAGGTCGCCGACCGCAGGGGAGTCTCCACTCGGCGCCTCTTCTGTAGAGGCTGCTCCTCCTCCTGAGCGGAACCTTCCTCGGGGGCAGTTGGTTCTCCAGGAGTGGCTCCGCTGGCCACATTTTGTTGAGAGGCCTGAGCGGGCGACTCAGCCTGAGTCCCACTCTCCCCTTCGTGGGATCCGACCAGCTGGATACCCAAAGCTTCCATTTCTCTGGCCGCCACGGCTTCCAGAGCGGCCGCCTTTCTCTTCAAAACGCCGGCCATCACTGAATCCATGACGATGTCCGCTGCAAAGGAAAGAAAAGAAATCAGTTAGCAATCAAAGCAAATGCCCAAGTAAAATTCTTACCGAAGCCGGTCGGAAGAGGAGTCTGTATGGGACTTAGGCCGAAGATGTACATCACTCCTTCGTGAAGAAGCTTATTGATGTCAAGTCGCAGACCGGCTAGCATATTTGCAGCATAGAGGTAGTCCGGTCGGGTCTTGAATTTCTTCAACTCGGGAGTGGGGGAGTCTGACTTGCCACTTTTCGGGAAGGTGGCCCGATCGGGCATACGGATGTAGAAACAATAATCCTCCCAATGTCTATTGGAAGTAGGAAGTTTGTTAAAAAAGAACAAGCCGGGCCGAGCTTGGAACATGAAGGTGACCGGCTCGGCTTGCTTGGGGTAATAGAAATAAAAGAAGACCTCCGGTCGGAGGGGATGTTGTGAATCTTAAACAAAACGACAACACCGCAGAGGAGACGGAAGGTATTGGGTACTAAACTGCCGAGCGGCACACCGAAAAAATTACAGACATCTATGATGAAAGGATGTACAGAAAACGAAGACCAAGAGACGAGCCGACGTCTATAAATCATCCGAGCGGAAGACCGTCGAGCGGAAGGACCGGCTAAACGAATTTCGAAATCCTCTGGGATTTCAAATTGTCTGTCAAAATATCAAGTCCCGTTGTTCGAATCGGAATTGCATAGTAGTGTACCATGGGCCGAGGGACCGATCTTCTGGATGAAGAGCTAGCCATGGGCCGATCGGAAGGAGTCAAAAGGCAAAAGGCGGAGAAAAACAACAGCAAACGAAAGGAGGCTTCAAGGATCGAAACGAGAAAGAAATGCGGAGGAAACACCGGAAAGGAGGAAGGAAAGATATACTGGGAAAGGGATCAAGGAAAAGGCGCCGGAGAGCGTCGGAGAGCAGAAACAGGATCGCCGGAGCTCCAAAGCGCAGGGGGAAATGGTCGAAATCGCGGAGGCCAGTGAGGGAGAGAAGAAAACGAAGAATTTATAGGGTGAAGGCCGGGCGGCCTCCACCGTTGGATCCAGGTCACGAGACAAAGCATGCATCGAGCCGTCCATTTCGAATCGCTCGATCACATCAAAACACCACGCCACCGCCGCCGTACGATGATGCTCCACGTGGCATTCAATCATTCGGAGCATTTAATGAAAGCACGCTCAACCTTAATGTCAAGATTGGCGCAAACGAGGAGATCCGGTGAATGCCATTGTTGATTCGCTAAGGCTACCTCTATGGTTGGCGAGCGGAGGATACCAAGACGAGGAGCCGCCGGCGATTCTTAGTCGGTCGACGGACTATTCGCCTCCCGACTAGACTTGAAGGGAGGCAAGTGATCCTAGTAAACAGGGGACCCGCTGGAGTCAACGCCACGGGAAGTCACAGCGCGGTTGTCCATCCCGAGGGGTCGTCCGACCGACGGCCGCCGCCTGGAATCGAACGTCCGAGAGGGACGGGTCCGATCGGTCCGACCGAACGATATTCGGTGATGGTTAAAGGCGCCTGTCAAATCGTGGTTCAAGCTCAATGGGAAAGGTCGCAAAGCCGAGCGGACTGCACGCTCGGCCAAAGCCATAAGGTAATACTGCTAATAGTCTCCACAAAGCACGTGATGGAAAATCTCCCCAAGTAAACAACCGCATATGTCAGGCCGGATGTTGAGGTTGTTGTCCGCCCGGACGCCAGATCTGGAGCAATGGGGAAAAGGACAAGGGACGTCTTTTTCTGACAGCAGGTATGTTTCACGTGTAGGTCATGCTCCAAATCTTGTGACAGGGGATTCCACTGTCCCATCGAGGACATGCTGAGACTGTAGCAGTATGGGTTAGGGAAGCTCACTGACAAGTCCTTACTGGGGTATGGGCCATGGACACGTGTACACCTCGGCAGGTGTACACTCACTTCTTCGTTGTCCTATATAAAGGCCCTCATTCTTCGCCGGAGGTACGCATTCTACGATTTTGGAAGCCGCTGCTTTGCTGCTTGCTTGCCTGACTTGAGCGTCTCCCGGCCCGACTTCTGTGCAGGTTCGCCGGAGCTTCGGGAGACTGGTCGAAGATCTACGTCAGCGACAAGGAGAGCGCCCCGTGCCCAGCGTCCGTTGAGTCAGCGTTCGGACAGGATCAGCTACTATTTATAATTTATAAGGAACTGATAACATGATCTTCTGTGTGACACCTTACACCATGTTATCTACAATATAAATTAAATGGACAACTGCATTTAACATAAATGCAGATATTTGACCAATGTGATTCTTATTTCAAACTAAGTGTTTATACAAAAAGCTAGACTTTTAGTATACATTCTAAGATCTTCTCCACCATCCATAATCCAACCTTGTGCATTTGAAGCCATAGTTGTCAATCGAGCATAGCGCCCTGTAGCGCAAAGGGTGCACATGGCTATAGCGCATAGTGAATAGCGTAGCGAGGGTTATTTGAAAGTATAGCGCCACAAGTATATAAATATATAATATATAGTATTTAGTAACATCAATCCAATAGTTCATACTTAAATAACAAATATATAGGTTCAAGGCATATAAAACCTCAATTCTAAAAATAAAAAAAACATAATCTAAAATTCATCTTCATCTTCTTCATCAAGATTGAGACCATCTTCTTCATTTGGAATTGTATAATGCTCGGCATCATTCTCCTCTTCACTTTCCTCATCAAAATTGAATTCATCCTCTTCATCTACAAGATTAAGTGTAGTAGATATTCCTATTACCCTTTTCCCTCTAGACTTAGATGTGGACGCTTTCAAACTTCCTGTAGGTGCGTAGATGTAGGGGTCGCTTTTGAGGCCCCTTTGAATTTTCTCAATGTATAAGGAGCTTCATTTACTCTAACAACATCTGCAACATCTAGCCAAGTCAAATCATCACCATCATGAACAAAGTCAAGCTCTTCATCCTCCAGTCTCCCTACCAACCATTCATTTCCATCATCTGCTTCACTCAATATGATAGGATCGATGGTTATCACGACTATCATATCTATGCCTCAGATGTACTTAATGAACACCAAATCATTTGGGCGTTTTTGCTCCAATCTATTCCTTTTCTTGGAATGAAGCTGCGCACGAGACATGAGAACAAATTCACAGTAATAAAAAATAAAAGGTGTAATATTATAAAGTGTTGGATCCTGGGATAGTTTTGATGTAATCAACCAAGTTAAAGTTAGGTCCTATTGTGTTTGACCTTTGTGTCTAAGTGTGCAGGAGCTTAGGAATATAAGAAGTCGAGTGGAAGACGTAGCTAGCGAGAATGATGACACAGGAAGAGAGTCGACGGGCTCGGTGCATTCGAGGGACAAGGTGTTGCGGAAGAGTACACCAGTGGACGAAAAGGACGTGTGCAACGTTTCGAGGGACGAGAAGCCGGAGCAGAAGCTTGCTTGAGAAGAAGGCTAGAAAATAGATCCAGGTGAGCCCTATTTTGGATGGTCGTGATCACTGAGGCGATCGGAGTAGCAGAAGAGCGAAAGGAGGCTGGAATTGCTGCTGGAGGCGCCTTCAAAGTGAATTGAAGGCGCCTTCGCACCTTCACTGTGGAAGGCGCCTTCCATGGCTGGAAGGCGCCTTCGATGAACAGTACGAAGGTGCCTTCTAGTCCTATGGAAGGCGCCTTCGACCAGGCTAATTTTACCGTTACCAAGGGATAAAGCTTTATCCTTTGACGTCTCGCCGAAGGCACCTTTCAGTCTGTTGGAGGCACCTTCCACCCACGGATAGAGTTTCCTAGGAGCTATAAAAAGACCCCTGGAGCTAGGAAATAGACAACGACTTTTGAATCAACTCTGGTTTTAATTTCCTAGCAACTTTCTAAGCTTTCAACGAGTGTAAGAGGTTTCTCCACTTTCAATGAAGGAGATTTTCTTTTAGTGCTTTCATTGGTTTTGGATTAACAACCACCTAGGTTGTAACCAAGTAAATCTGGTGCCTCGTCTTTTAAGTTGTTATTTTCATTTACTATTATAGTTACTTTTAATTAGAGTTGAAAGAATGAGAAATGTATTATTTTCTTTTTCAGGCAATTTACTCCCTCAAGCCGACTGCCAAGGGTCCCAACATAAAGGCTTACATGTTCAAACACACTCCAATTGCGCTCACAACCAGAAGAGCTACAAGTGAGACTGAGTATCTTTTGGGCAAGTCTTTGCAACTTTGGTGTCGAAGCTCCATATGAGTTCCACCATGCAGCTAGTTAATAACAATAGTTATATTAATATTTCTCATTGAATTTATTTCAAAAAAAAAAATAAGGTGTAAACATATTTTCATACCTGGTGATACAACCTTTCTCATTTGGATTGCAATTTGCTTCCCAAAAAGACCTTCGACTTGTTTGTATTTTAACAACTCTGTATGTATTGTTCCCTCTGACTCAGGATCATCAGCCAACCTACTGATTGAATTGTACAACCCCATAACTACTTCTTCATCTTGTTCTATCTCAAAATTTGAGTAAAAGAACTCGGGGTTTAAGAAATAACCCGCTGCATGCAAGTCTTGATGGAGCTGCAACTGCCACCTATGGTCAATTATCTCAAAAACATCTTTGTACCTATCCTCATTATTACCAAAGGCTTTTGCTATTTTCTCCTTAGTCCTATCCATTAACTCATGTATATAACCCATGGCAGGCTTCTTCTCCCCATCCACCAACCGAAGTACCTCCAATAATGGGCCACCAACTTTCATAGCATAAATGATGGAATTTTAAAACGAAGGCATCAATATAATTTTCTGTGCTTGCTTACCAGTCTGTTCCTTCGCGAATTTGATTTTACTCCAATTTTTTTGAAGTAAACATCTTTCTCAAATTTGCTTATGCTGCTGAAAGCTTCCCATAGTCAAGAAAGCAGTGGCAAAACGAGTTTTAGCTGGCCTTATAAGGTCTCTTCGGCAGGTGAACTCTCTCATCATGTTTAACAACATAGTTCGGTTGTAAATATATCCGTTAACAATGATTGCCCGCTCAAGCACCCTCTTCAAATTCGGCATTTTGAATATGTCCTCAAACATCAAATTCAAACAATGTGCCGCACACAGGGTCCAATACAAGTTTGGATATTTATCCATCAACTTCTTTCCTGTAAAGAACAAGAGCATAATAGGTTAGTTAATCAAACTAATTTATGAAATTTAAAAGATGATGTAAGTTAGTATATTAGATTTTCTCACCGGCAAAAACATTATTCGATGCACTGTCGGTGACCACTTGAACAATATTATGCACCCCAACTTTTTGCACAAATTTGTCAAGCAACTCAAGCATCTTCTCACTAGTATGAGAGTAGCTAGATGCATCAACTGATTCAATAAACATGCTTCCTTTTGGGGTATTCACTAAGAAATTGATAAGTGATCTCCCCTTTCTATCTCTCCACCCATCAACCATTAAAGTACAACCATTCTTCACCATCTCTTCTTCATTCTGTTTCAAAATCAGTATTGTATTATGGCTGATCTCTTCTTTCAAAAGAGGTTCTCTCACCTCATGATAACTAGGTGGTTTCATCCCAGGACCATATTGTCCAATTGCTTCGATCATTGGCTTGAAACTATCATATTTGACCGCATTGAATGCGATTCCAGCATCATACATCCACCTTGCAAATTTTTGAGCTGCATCAGACCTCTTTTTTTTTTTTTGAACTTCATTAAGGGGTCCTTTGCCACCTTGATTCTTGGCTTCTAGCTTAAAGAAAGCATTTATAGGCCCCAACTGCCGAGGTTTTTTGGGCTGTAATATTGACGAGTTGACCGAAGAAGACATAGATGTCGACCTCTTTCTACTAGAGGGATCCTTGTGTGACTCAATATCATCTCCTTGCTCTTCTTCTATGTCAAAAACATCATCAAAGTGAGGTATGGAATCCATGACAATTTTTTGGGCTAACTTTTCTTCAAAGTGATATTTCATTTCTTACTTAACCATTGCTGGGACTTTTGGACAAAGTTTTGTATTTTTAAATCCTCCAACAAGATGTTGTTTGAGCCTTGTTATCCCACCCTTTGTAACTTTTTGGCAAAAGTTACAGTATTATTCCATCAACAATCTTGTCTGGGTTGACCATCCTCTCATAATTCCATCCAATATCTTTTTTTTTTTTAATATCTTCTTGTAAGTTTTCCATCTAACTCTGAAAAATAAGGAAAAAACAAAACTTTAATCAATGTGGAATGGGGTGTGTTTATTACCAAGGTAATATATTTCTGGATAGATTAAAAAGAAGATATAAAAACAAGGTAATATATTTCTGGATTAATATTCCAGAATCCAAAAACATTTATATTTCTTTGTTATTAACAAGGTGTCTGTTTTGAACAAGGTTTCTTCTTTACTTATAACTTTTCCTTATTTTTATATCTTCTTTGTAAGATTAAATGTTCTAGAATCCAGAAATATTTATTTCAAGATGTGCACACTCATTCATCAAATAGGCGCAGATAGAGAGGAATTGGGTGTGTTTATTACCTTGTAATATTCATAAACGAAGTGCACAACCAGTAGAAGGAGGAGAAGGTTGCGCATAGTGGAAGAAGTAGGAGAGTGAGGCGAGGGAGAGACCAGAGGAGAAGTAGTCGTCCCTTGCACAGGTTTCTTAGGAGAGCAGTGAAATTAGCGATCCAGTTTTAAAAAAAAGAATGGGTAGGGTTTTTTAAGAGGGTTTGAGAGCAGCGATCCAATTTTTTTTAAAAATGGCCCCCAAAAAATTATGTAATGGGCCTTTAAAAAGTGGGCCTAAAAAATTATGCAAATGGGCTAAAAAAATAAATCTGTGCTACACTTTGCAATAGCCCTGTTACGGGCGCTATTGCCATCCTCACTATAGCGAGGATAGCGCCAATAACGATCGTTATTGTTAAGATCGTTGCGCGTAGCCCCTCATCACCCCAGGCCGTCGCCTCGCCTCACTATTCGCTATAGCGAGGGCTATTGACAACTATGTTTGAAGCATCTTTTGCAAGAAGGATATCGACATTTCTTTCCTTTCTCTTTTTTGTTTATTCAATAATTTAGTATTAAATTAGACAAATACTAGATTATTCAATCTGTTAACAACCAACCTATTTATTTTCTTTGTATGAATCTAAAAAAAAAGAGTAAATATTATAGTTAGTAACATGAATATAAAACTTTAAAAATTAATGCTTTACTTTAATTAAAGACTTAAAGTTTAAAACTTACTACTTCGAATGCACTCCAATTTCTTTCACACCCAGATGAACTTGTAGTTAATGAAAGTATCCTCAATGCTACTCCTAGCAAGTTGGGTGCGTGAGCACCGTATGTACTCCACCATACACATGGATCAAATGTTTTTTCAAATAACTCAGTTTTATCTCTGTATTTTGCAAATTCTTTGTTAATAATTGTATCTTGTAAATCTAACTCATTGACATGCAAAATTTTCATACATTCAAAAATCCCTATTGCGACCTCTTCATAAAGAGCAATAGAACTATTTTTATAGTAAAAAATAGGGATTCAACGAAAATACAATGGTTTGCAATAGTGCATCAAGTCTATCCTTCATTTTTGACTCAATAATCATTATGATAGACTGATAGTTTGATTCCACACTATTTAGGGCTACCTTGATACCTTCTTTAGCTTGAAGAAGCTCCCTATATAGAAACCCCATGGATGACTTTCTATCTCTATCTACCAATCGAAGAACTTTTACCGAAGGAGTAAATATTTTCTAACAAAGGGTCACACCATTCCAAATACTCATGCTCATCATAGTAAAGTAAGTCAATTTCCCGTTGTTTGTTTTTGACCATTTACATTTCTCCCACATATCACTTGTAAGCATGACCCTTAAACTAGATTTTTTTTCAATCAAATTTTACAATGTGAGGAAATTTGATGCAAACCTGGTAACTCTTGGCCCGACTATATCTCTCTTCTTCGTGGAACTTCTCATCAATGACAAAGTTTTATGGTGAGCATAAATGAAAATGGTAAAAGACTTGGCTTGCTCAATAACCATTCTATATCGTGGAAACTTGTCAATACTTTCAAGCATGAGACTAACAATGTGAGTTGCACATGAACTCCAAAAGATCTCAGGTCATCAATTTAGCTGTATCCATACTATTGGTGGCATTGTTTGTTACAATCTGAACAATATTCTGAGCTCCTACTTGTTTAACACACTTGTCAACATACTCAAAAATAAGTTCAGTTGTATGTGTCTTGTTTGAAGATTCCTTAGACTCTAAAAATGTACTATCCAGCTTGCAATTAACACACAAATTTAAGATGATTCTTTTTCTATCACCCTATGTATTTGTCATGATCGAGCACCCATTCTTCTTCATGTTTCTTTAGTAGTTTCTTTGTTCTTTCAATTCCGGCTTTCAACAGTGGCTCCCTAAGCTGATATTGAGTTGGAGGATTGAATCCTGGTCCAATTTGACCCTTTGCCTCCATTAGTTGCTTGTAGCTATCATTATCAACAGTATTGAATGAGATTCTATTTTTATAAACCCATCTCTCAACATATTGCTAAACTTGTTGAGTTCTCTCTTTCAAAAGAGCTTCATTTATATTTTTTTTGGTGAAGCACTTTACTCCCACTGAAACCTATATTTTTTGGAGCAACTACCAATGCATATCTATTCATGGGGCCAAGTGGAAAAGATTTTTTTAATTCCATCTATCTCTTCAATTTCAGGACCTTCTTCTTTTAGAGAAATAGTCATCTCTGCTCTATAACTTTGTTCTTTCATTATTTTGTTCTTCTTTCTGTTCCTCCCTTCTAAAATAATCTGTTTACACTTATTTTTATATTCTTGAGATGCTTTCGACAACCAAATATATTTCTAGTTATATTTTTATGTGCTCCTTGATCTTATATACTCCCTAACATCGTTTTTTCATATAACTTGCATTTAATTTTATCGAGGTTCTTAGGATCAATCAGCATCCCATACTCCCATCCAATGTCATTTGACTTTCTCTTAGGAATTCCGGATTCGGGTTGAGTGACAGATGCTGTCGAAGATGGATTGCTTTCCATTATAATTGTGATAACATAAAAAGTGATTTAAGAATAAATTTAGAATATAAATCAGTAAAAAAACATTAATATAAATCAATAAAAAATATTATTAGAATATAAATGCGATTTATATAAATTAATAAAATTTATTAGATTTTTTTTTTAAAATTTTAAATATAAAATTTTGAATATAAATATGATTTATATAGATTAATAAGATTTATTAGATTTTTTTTAATTTTAAATGTAAAATATCATAATATAAATTAATTAATAATATTTATCAAAATTTTTAAATTTTAAATATAATTTTATTAAAATATAAATAAATTAATAAAATTTATAAAAAGATTTTAATTTTAAATATATTTTTATATAGTTTGTTTGGATAATTTAATTAGGGTGTATAAAACTATTCAAATTATCATATTTAAGTGAGAAGTTGTTTAATTAAATAAATAATTAATTAATTAAAAACAAAAACATCGTGAGCGTTGAACGCACTTGTCCGTGAACGAGTCTGTCGTTGCTAGACCATCTCATGACCCGAAAGCGTCACGGGAGGGAAAAAAATTATTACATAAATTGAAAAACCTACTGATTATTGAGCAGAGTCTTCTGGAGGAGGCGAGGTAGTCGAATTGGCGTGAGTGATTTAAATGAAAAAAACCGAAATTTTCGCGCCGCCCAATGTCGCCCAGCATCGCCTAGGCGCTAGGTCGCCTAGGCTAGCCACCTAGCATCGCCTATTTTGCTGGGCTGTCGAGCACCGCCTAGGCAGCTAGGTCGCCTAGGCTAGCGCCCAATACCTTTTTGGTGCAGTTGTCGGCCGCCGAGCGCCTAGGCGGCCGCCTAAGGTGTGTTTTGGGGCACTTAAGATATATATATATATATCAACTTAATCTAGTTGCATACTTGCATATGAAAGACGAATATCTTTTTTGGAAAATCATGAATCATGGACTTTTGGAGGAAAGTTATTATGGGTTAATAAAAATGATGGAAATGCTTGTTAGTAAGTGATTTGACACCTTTCTGATTATTCCTAAGGATTTTGAGGGGTTGTATATGAGAATCAGGCAGGCCATATGCCCTCTTAGCACAACCATTTTGAACCAAAACTTAGGTCTAGAACAAACTTGGCCACAGATTGTGCTTAGGCTGAAATACTGAGGCATTTAATTTAGTATGAGAGAAATGGAAGATAAAAGAAGTACCAAATTACCAACATAACATGATTATGTTTACTTTCTTGTGTTCCACATTAGTAGATTTTTTAAAAATCTTCCACTTATACTATTGACACAGATTTACCCTGATGTTGCTCTCTTCCTTTTTTATCTGGGTGCTAGAATCTAGATCTTCATTGTCAGTCATCCCTGTTCATTTCATTTATCATTTATGTTTGTTGCTTAGATGCATACTAACAGATGAATGTTAGATAGTTGTGACTATAAGAACAAAGAGATCGATTAGATTAGTAATTTTGCATTAGCAAAGGGAATGCTAACAAGGTAAGCATCATGGAGCCTGGAGATAGTGGTGGAAGTGGATCCTATTTTCAGTGGCTATCTGAAATTATATTCCCAAATTAGAATGAGCTAGTATACCCCAGTAGGAATTTGACATAATCCCTATGATTGTGAGCTTTACTGATATTAGCATGGCTGTGAAAACCAGACTGGACCAGTTGTTCTGACCAGAAAAATAGGAAAGTGGTTTTCGATCCTATCCAGTTCTCCAAATGGATCAGTTAATTGGATAGATCAAAACTTGGTTGAACTGCTAGTTTATCACACTGTGAAACCATCTGGTTTAGTATAAAGTGGATCCGTTTTGTTATTCTTCCAAACATTCACAAAATATCCATTTATCTACTATAATATCAAATGAGTAAAGATGTCTTCTTACAATTTTTACAACAATAACCAATAACATAAAAAATTTAAAAACTTTAGTTATTTACTTGACTGCCCTAGTGATCAAGTCTAATATTAGAGGGGCTAGGATGCCTTTTTACCAATATTTATATATATTTTTTATTTTAGTACATTAGATATTTATGTATTGATTAATAGATAAGAATAATCTTATAACTAGAATTTTAATATTGTTTATGTAGTTATGCAATTGGGTTTGTTAATTATGGCCAATCTGACCAATTTTACTTCTTCAGGTTAGTAGTTCTCAGTTTCATGTGAAATTCGACCAGTTGATTCATTGGTTGATCAGTGAACCATGTCGGCTTTCCAGTTTGATTTCAAATCCAATATTAGTAACTATGGATATTATATGGAACTTTCTTTTCATGTTCAGTCTAAGATTAGTAGTGCATGAAATATAGTTTGGGGCATCCCTAGTGTTGTCATTCACTTATTTCTACAATTACATTACAGTATTAGTAAATTACTCAGCTTATCTTTTGTGTCATTGCAGCATGACAAATTTCTCAGGATGAAAGAGTTGAAAGAGAATTGCAAGAGAGATTTGGAGATAATTAGCTTGGTTCCTTCAGAGAAATGATATCATAAATCATTTCCAATTTTTTTGATTCAGCTGTTAGGTCGTTTCACGAGGGTTCCTGACATGGAGTATAGTATCAAGTGGAATTTATTACTCAGAAAATTCTGAGAGACCGTTTAAATAATTAAAATTATTGTTCATAAATTACTTGGCGGTGCGACTGTTTATCATATGCTATAATATGCAATTGTTGTATATAGTGATCAGAAAGGAATAACCACGATACCATGAATGTTTCAGTTTCAAATATCGGTTTGCCCTTGGAGCTGGTTCATCACTTTAATCTCGTGATTCATTCTGTTTGATTAAAATCCAGCAAACACATGGAGCCATTGCACAAACTTGATTTGTTTCAATGACAAAAGGTCACTGCTCTTCACTCTGAACAATGATTATTTATAAGTGGGTTGAATTCAATTTTCCTTGTATTCTCATATTGCGGACAATATTTTATTCGTGTACTTTTGTTATCTGAAACTTAAGTTTAACAAGTGAGTCATGTTAGATTTCAGTAATAGACGCGCATAAGCTTTGAATGCAATGATTTTTATTTTTATTTTTTTGATAGCCCATGCCGACTGGTCTTTAGGTGAATGACTTTCTCCCTTGGTTTGTTAATTGGACAAATCTGACAGCACGACCGGTCCGGTGGCCTAGTAGCTTAGTTGGCCTAGTGGTTTGAACATGATGGTAAATTCCTTGCCGGTCTTGAGATTTAAATCCAACATGCGTAGGAGATCTTGCTAGGGCCTTGCCACTGTGCCGTACTAAGGGAGTTTGATAGTCTAGATATCTATGCCCTGTGATCCGATTAGTTTGGGGTGGGCAGTCTTCTCCTGTTAGGTAAATCTAAAAGTGCAACCGGGCCCGCCCGATGGCTTAGTACCCTAGCCGTCCTAGTGGTTTGAACATGATGACAAATTCCTTGCCGGTCCTGAGATTCAAATCCAAGATGCATGAGAGATCCTGTTGGGGCCTTGCTGCTGTGTCGTGCCAAGGGGTTTTTATAAGCCTAGATATCTAGGCCTTACAACCTGACTAGTTCTAGGGATGGACGACTTTTTCCCTGTTCGTCCACTAGGGTAAATATAAAAGTACGAACGGCCTGATAGCTTAGTAGCTCAGATGTCCTAGGGGTGGGTGACTTTCTCCCTGTTCGTCCATTAGTATAAATCTAAGAGTACGAACGGCCTGATAGTTTAGTAGCTCAGCTGTCCAGCGGTTCAAATAGGGTGACAAATTTCTGACTGGTCATGAGATTTGATCACAAGATGCATGCGAGATTATCAATGCTATAAAGTGCCCGTGATATCATAATGATAGAGAAAAAAAATCTTCTTATTTTTTCAGGTATCATCACAGGTTTATTTCTTCCTAATTTTTTGTTTTTCGACCGGAGCGCAGGATGGATAGTGTCTTTTCATGTCTCTTTTGTACTGCAGTATAAACTTTATTCCGTTGATTGGATTCATGAGTTAAGTGCTTGTTTTTTTTTTCTTCTTGTTATTCCCGTCCACTCCAAATCTCTTCTAAAACTTCTTTATTGACATTTTCCAAATGTGGTAGTTAAGTCATTAATGCTAATTAATTCATAGATTCCCTTTTGTGTCAAAGGTGTAGAATTTGGCAGTGATTGACAGAGATTGAGATGATACATACATATTTCGTAGTGAATATACTCAAGTAAGAGGGATATCCAAAGAAAGATTATACTCTTTATTAGATTTGGGTTTTAATTAATAAATCTATCCAATCTTTGTTCTGATTCTAAAATCTATGAGAATACTTATTAAAGCTATTTAACATTTTCAAGACCTCGTCAAATTTGTTGAATACTTCGTTAAATTTAATATTCCTTAAGTCTTTTATTTTGTGTTCATATATAATATTTTACAGCGCTGGTTTATTATTTCAAAGGAGAATTTAAGTTGCATGTTTTCATTCCACAAAAAACAAAAATAGGATGAGCTCTGAGAAGAGTAAAACTTTTTAGTTATCAAACTACAAAGTGAACAAAATACCTCACTCAATGCATTCATGAAAGTTGAAAATGAAGTCCCAAGGCATAGCACAGTAGATGACGGATACATGATATTTTTAACATAATGACCGAGATCAATTCTCAAAAAATAATAATATAAAATTTATCCTATCAAATACCTAACATTTGTATATTTATATTTACCTTTCTCCATATCCGTAGGACCGACACTAAGAGGAGCCGTTAAGGTAGCAGATTTTTTTTTTAGTTATTTTTTATGAAAGTCGAAAATGATACATGTTTTTAATGTGACCTAACTAAGAACATGAATGCGTTATTGCAAACAGAAGACCACCGAAATGGAGGGATGGATGGACCATGGTCAAGCTCAAGCAGTCGCTAAAAAAATATCTTGAGCAGTATCCAAGAATGTCTGAAAAAAATATGGTAAATCACCAAGTTCAAATCATACTTTAGAATGTACCAAGATGAACCAGGTTTAGTGGTGTTATTCTGGCATATCGTCCAGTTTCTGTCTGTAGAGAGCCAAGTTCTGCAGCCATGAAATAGAGAAAGGTAACATCAATGAACAACCAGAGATGAAAAACATTATAGTATCTCAAGAGATTAGTAACTTGATCATAATAAAGGAATGAATAAAGAATTATTTAATACAGCAGTGTGAGTAAAGTGAAAAATAAGATCAAAAGATTAACAGAATGTTAGGGAGTATGGATATTTGCCATAATAAACATATGAGCTGAGAGAATCTTGGCAAAACGTTGTAAAAAGACACCCTTGCATTTTATATAGACAAAGTTCTAAGCTGGTGAAACATACGATATTTTGGTTCTTATGCAGTAGAACTACAAAATATTAAGGTGAATTTTCACTAGAGAGTAAAGACTAATAACTTTCTGGTTTTAGTCCAATTAACACCCAAAGTATAACAAGGGAGTATGGAATTTGAAAGTAGAAAGTTTCCATGCAGTTCAGCAAGCTTCTTCAAACAAGAAAGGTACTAGTGGAGTCTTTCAAAAAGAAAATAGGGAAGGAATTTCCATGAATCTAACTAGTCAGGAGTCATTCACCTTCAGTTTCGTAACTTAAGGTTAAAGATGAAAAATTTAGAAAACTAAATTCAACTGAACAAATGGGCAGAGCCCTCATAAATACCTTGGTGTAAGCATAAACACCAGCCTCTGAAGGCCCTGTAGGGTTCCCTCTCCTAATAAAGTTTCCTTCTTTGAATACGTAGAGCATTGGGATGCCAGTGGACAGCTCAAGATTTATCACCTGAGGAATTGTAACATTAGTGCACAGCCAACTGCTACTGCTACTAGAACTCAAAGAAACTAGTTTCAGTCTGCTCACCTCTTGAGAAGTTAAATTGTCAAGATACATAATGATTGACCTTAGGGAATTTCCATGTGCAGCAATCATCACATTTTTTCCAAGCGAGAGCTGCGGTTCAATCTGTCATGGAATCTATTTCAGGGTGCATAAATGACCATAGATATGGTTCTTCGCATATCAGTTTGAATCATGTGTTATAAGAACCACATCAGTTTGAATCAATGCAAAATAATCATTTTGTAGGTTATACATCATCAATATAATATTGATCCATTCTAATAGAAGGTACATTTCAAATTTGTGAAGGGCAAAAAACCCCAAAAAGTTCTTGGTCAAATTACTTGTTTTAGTTAGAGTTAGTTCTCTACTTAACAGAAAAAAATAAAGGAATTGCTAACTAGCAATACAAAAGAAATGAAGAGAAAAACTTAAAATTAAAAGAAAAAAAAATCCAAGAGTATGGTCACTCAGCCAAGAACAAATCTCTACACGAATTTAGAATAAGGTGAATTCCAATGCAAGTGTAACATTTAAAGTCAAATAAAATTAGCATAAAGTTCCATTGCAAATTTAGCATGATTTGGTAGTTGAGAACCTTTGCTGTGTCACTATTTAACAAAAAAAACAACACACATTCATGTGTTCTTAGGATTTGATTGATAACTAAATCCTTGGTCCCTCTAACTACATACACTGTTGTAATAAATTTCCATTAATCAATAGGTTATCTAGTTTGGGATGGTAAGTTGTACTTGGTAATCAATTACATATGGAGATAAATGACATTTTGTATCTAATTCTAGCAAGGAAAAAAAGTGCATCTAGAGCTCATTTTCAGAACCAGAATGTGATGCTGTAAGTAATAGAAAATTTTCTCAAATTTTAGAGTACACCTTTGGTTTAAAATTATGACAATTCAGCTAAGTTCTCATTATCCAAAAGGAAAGAAAACTAGTTTGACAAAATAAAGGATTGCAAAATCAACAGTTAGCACATTACAAGACAAAGTAAAGTGAACCATATAGCCTCTCCTTAAACTAAGACACACTAGGTACCCATACTCCAGTTATCATAAAGATTTTGGTAAGGAAATCTTAGCAAGCCCAAAATGCAGCAAAAAATGCAGTATTGACAAGTCAGCATATATTACTGAAAATAGATTTTGAGCATCCTTACTTGTTCCTTGAAATAAGACACAGCTCTTTGAGCACACATCTCCAAACTCTCACCATTTGGGGGAGGGATATTAAAACTGCGACGCCATTCATGAACTTTCTCTTTGCCAAACTGATCAGCTGTTTCTTGTTTGTTAAGCCCTTGTAATTCACCATACCTGGACAGAGACCAGATACAAGCAATGTAATGTTTTCTTCAAGTAGTAGAGCATCTCCAAAAACCATAAAGTGAGACAATTATTACTCACATTCTCTCATTCAATTGCCAAGCAGTTATGACAGGAATGGACTCTTTTTTTGTTTTTGCACTATAAACGTTACTCCATGTCTGAGCCTGTTCAGATTCATTGTGCACAATGATTGGAACCTGAAAAATGAAAAGGGTCTCAACAACACATCCTATAGGAATATAAACAAAAAAAACCTTGAGAATTGTGGAACATAATCACATATATAATTCTGAGACTATCCATTTAAAGATAGTTAGAATAATGACAAAGCTGATGAAGATAGCTCAAAAGTGAAACCTTCTTACTGCGATGCTGAGCCATTGCAAGCATAGCAGTCATCTGAGCACGAATTAGAACAGATGTATAGATCATATCAACAGGAATGCTGCAAATCCTTTTACCAGCTTCAATTGCTTCATTTGCACCCTTTTGCGTCAAAGGTACATCAACGCAACCCGTAAAAAGATTTTTCTCATTCCACATTGACTCACCATGTCGAAGCAATATGAGAGCAGTTTCATCTACAAAAGAATAAAATTAAAGTGAATAACTTTCGCCTTTCCACAATATAAAAGGGGGGATTTAAGTTTGAAAACTGAGATGAAAACATTGCTAAAAAAAAATGTGGCAACTGGAATGATATCTTAACTGGGTTATAATGGGAGACAGATTTTCAAGAGTAGCTTATATCCTCTTTTATGCAAACAGGGTGGTCAACTCAAGTTTCTAATGCATGAATCAATTTCTGGAGCTACATCCATGGCTCAACAAACAACAGATAAAGTACCTATTGCATATAAGGAGAATCTATACGCACTGAGAACTTACTATTTCCTTTATCGTTATCACAGGAACTGCTGAAAATCTGTAGACAATGAGAACTTACTATTTCTTCTATGGTTATCACAAGAACTGCTGATTGAAGACGACTCAATTGGATCAGCAACTAAAAACTGTGAACCCGACATGCAAGCCATACTCAACTTCCAAATCTTGAAATGTAAGTTATCTTGTCTGAACAATCGCAGATCAGTGTAAAAGCTCTTGTTGACCATCCTCAGTTGAGAGCTTCCAGCTAAATTCTGTGAGCCATTACTGTGATTCTTCATTTGGCCTTGCATGCAACCCATGGCATGCAAATGTGCTCCGGTAGCCATTCTGAAGAAGTTCAATAAAACAAGTACCTGAATAAAATTTTTGAGAAAAAATCAAAAGGACGCCCTCATTTTCATTATCATTAAAAGAATGCCTCATGTTGGAAAATATCAAAACGACGCCCCACCCTACAACGTCCCGATCAACCCCATTCGGAGATTCCACACACCCAACCGAGCATCAAATCAAACGCCGAAAGTGATAGAAAATACTTCAAGATCTCACCTTTTAAGGGGATTTGAGGAGCTCCGAAGACGAGAAGTGATGCAGATGTAGCCAGGGAAGGGAGATTTGGTGGAGTGATCTGCCCGATTCGTACTGCGCCAACGGAATATAGAGAGGGAGAGGAAGAGGAACAAGGTGCGGCCTTGCAGTAGGTTTAAATTGTGTCAATGGGCCGGTCCGGGCCGGCGGTCCAGATCTTGAAGATGTGTATCAACTCGAAATTCGAATCTTGATTAGATCCCATGGCTAATGTATTATTATTATTTATTTAAGTTGGTGCTACATACAAATTATAGCCAATTAAAATTATAAAGGAAACAAATATTTAATCTGTGAAATTATTTAGAGAAGATTACAATATTTTTTTTCTAACATATTAATTCTAGATATAAATTGAATTTATTATGTTCTTATAATTAAAATTAATGGAAATACAAGTGTCCTTAAATTATACTAAACAAAAAAATACTGAGTACAGTAAGATGAAATAAGCAAATATTTTATTACAATAACTTCTTAAATTATACTTCCACTACTTGAATTGCGCTTCTTTCCCTTTCATTAATATCATGTATTTCATATTTTGCTTATAAGTGCTTCTCTAACTTATATCACAGAATGAATATAAATAATACATGATTACCATAAATCCTTGTAAACAATATAGTTAGTGTTGGATATGTGTAAATGGAGAAGAAGTAGTAGAGGATAGAAGTTCCATTGTGAATGAGACTTTAGTCCCATATTGAAAGTTTCAATACTTGATGGTTAATTTATATTGTTTCACAAGCATGTATGTTGTGAATAAATACTTGAGTAGAAGTTTTTTTTTTGTGTGTGAGTGTGCAAGGGGACTCATCATGAGAAATGAGTTTGATGTCATTGCCATATTTATTGGATATACACGTAATAGCAGTATGTGTTTTATGCGTTTCCGTATAAGATCCGAGAGAATGCTAGCTCTTCAAAATGGACATACGGAATACAACCACGTTGGCTTGTGTGTGAGCACGACCTATGCCTCTAATTAAATTAACTGACATTTTACCACCTAAATTATTCTTTTTGCCTTAACGCTTAAATAAGAAATGCACATTAATATAATGTATGTGACGTTTCTTTAGCAAATAAAGAAGTAACTGTTGGAGTAATCCCAATGATCCGTGCGATCATGTGTTTTGGTATTTGGGCAAAAGGTTTAAGTTAGGTTCACCCTTATATTTGATATGTGTATTTGAGTTGTGCAGGTTTACAGGATACACATATGACTCAGGTTGATGGCTTTGGGTCCGGTGAAGGATGGAGCATCCAAGGGACCGTGGACAAGGCAGCAAGGATAAGGGCAGAGGGAAGCGACTTCGAGGCATACGCGAAGGATGACATTGGGGCAAGTCACGGGCTTAGGTGCATCCGAGGGACGAGAGTCAAAGGAAGTAAGCTTGAAGGCAAGAGGTTAAGGTTGCAACGAAGAGTCAAGTGAGTCGTAAGGGTGAGGGTCCAAGTGCTGAGAGATTGTACTCGAGTACCAGTCGACTAGTAGTTTCATTAGTCGACTAGGCAGTCGGCTGGAAGTGAACAAAATGTTTCTGTTCGCTCTGCCAATGTGGAGCAGTTGACTGGTACTTTTACCAATCAACTGGTATCGAACCGTTGGGATGTAATGGTCGAATCTCCACAGAGGGCAGTCGACTGACATTTTCACCAGTCGACTAATAAGCGAGGTTTTCCAACCCATGGCCTATATAACCAAGATTTGGGAGTTTGGTTATAGTTGACGAAATTGGACTTGGTTAAAGTCTAATTAGTAGTCTACAAGTACTCAAGGTTTTTCTTGTGTCCAAGAGGTTTTGGTGAGTTTGTGGCGAGGTTTCTCCATCCACAAGGAGATTTGAGTTAGCCGAAGTTTTCAGGAAGTTATCCACCAACGGATCAGGATCGTTCACCTTATGGATAGCCGTGGAGTAGGAGCTTTATCTCCGAACCATG
This sequence comes from Zingiber officinale, assembly GCF_018446385.1. Lineage (NCBI taxonomy): Eukaryota > Viridiplantae > Streptophyta > Magnoliopsida > Zingiberales > Zingiberaceae > Zingiber > Zingiber officinale. The sequence continues at coordinate 70,981,344 of NC_055997.1, read as the reverse complement.
TAAAAGAATCATGTTAGCGTTTGTATTCTTGTTTGCCTTCATTGCTTTAGTTTGTGTATTTCTGCTTGTGCACTAACGTTTTGTAGAGAAGCAATTGAATTGGGCATGATCTAGCTATCCATCCCCCTTCTAGCCAGTCACTGATCCCCTACAAGTGGTATCAGAGCGAGGCCGCTCTCCATTGGACTAACCGCCAAGGAAGCAAAGATGACTGGCTTGATAGAACCGCCAAAGTTTGAAAGAGGAAGCTTATGGGACATCACCTTTTGGTTGGTAAAAATGATGAATTTTTTCGAGACGGATTGGGACACAATGATGGTGGTGGAAGAGCCATTCGAAGTCCCGAGAGACAAGAAAGGGAAGAAGCTTCGACCACGACATTGGACAGAGGAGCAAACCACACGATCGGAGGTAAATTCAAAAGTAATATCAGTTTTGATTAAAATTCTACCTTCTAATGTGATAAGTCATGTAGGTGAATACAAGAATGCCCACGAGTTGTGGAGCAAGGTAAAGATGGTTCTAGGAGAAGAACTCATGCCTACACAAGGAGAAAGAAAATTCGAAGAAAAGGAAGAAGTGGCTCAATTAGAGGAGGAACAACCGGAAGTCGATTCATGCTCAATTTCCGAGGAGGAGAAGGATGAAGGAAGGGCATGCATAAGTGTGGATGAGGAAGAGGAGGCATCATCTACATCCTCAAGGATTGAAGAAGAATCCAAGACAAGTGAAGAGGATGAAGAAGAGGTCTTGGAAGTGGTTAACCTAGCAAGCACCTCCACCGAAGTGAAGTCAAAAGATCACATCATTTGCTTCGAGTGAAATAAGAAGGGACACTACAAGAGTAAGTGTCCATTGGGTAAGAAAGAGATAAATCCTAAACTCATTCAAGTTAATTTAAACACTAACAAGAATTGTAAGAATAAAGAAGCCCAAAGAAGGAGAATGTGCATCGATGCTTCACATGTGGGGAGAAGGGACACTACCACACAAAATGTCCCAAGAAGAGGGAGATCAAGAAGCTTGCGCATTTAAAGAAATGGGAGAGAAAGAAGAGGAGCTCAAATCAAGGGGGAGCTTTAAGGGTAAGAAAGGTATACCCTAATTTAAAGTGTAATTCAAATTTAAATTCTTATACTCTCATGCATGCTAGAAATAATTGTTGTTATTTACCTATACATAACTTTGGTTATAAATATCATGATAGAAGTAGGGTAAATGTCGATCATAACCCTAGGAAACTCATTCATGAGAACTCTAGAAACGGTAGACCTAAGGAGATCCAAGGCGTTAATCCCAAGAAGGGGAGACACATGCCTAGAAAGGGTAGGTCTAGGAATGTCCATGGTGGACATGTTGACTCTAGGTTTAGGAACCTAGAAAGGAAAAATAAAGCTTTGAAGGTAAAGCTTGATAAGTTGGAGCAATCCCAATGGTCCGTGCGACCATGTATTTTGGTGTTTAGACAAAGGGTTTAAGTTAAGTTTATTCTTATATTTTGTAAAATATGGTGCCCAAATAATAATTAAATAATAAGGTTATTTGACAAATTATCTTATTGGATTTTTTTAGGAATTTTTAAAAATTTTCTGAGATTTAATCGGAGCTCGTATGACCTATTTTGAGGGGATGCACTTATGGGCTCGAGAAAAATCTGTTTGGAATATTCAAAGGTGGGAGTTGATTGAGAAACTGATTTAGGGTTTAATTGGGAAATCCCTAAGTTATAAATCTAATACTCGTGCCCTAGCTCCCAAATCCACGCCAACTCCTCTCTTCCCTCTCCCTCTCGCGATCCACCGCACCCCAGCCACCGATCTCCTCCTCCTCACACGGGCGCCAGCCGCTGAGCCACAATTGCCTCTCCTTCTCTCTCAAGCCACAGCCGTCGGTGATCTCTCCTCCTCACGCGAGCATCTCCTTCTCGCGATCTCCTCACCAAAACCACCGAGCCATAGCCACCGGTTTCCTCTTTTCCCTCACGCGAGCACCAGCCAATCTCCCTCTCGCGAGTTCCCCGCACCCTAGTCGGCCTCTCTTCCTCACTCGAGCTCCACTTCCTCATAGTTGGGTTGGAAATCTTCATCTAGCCACCACATATCTAGGTGGGGAAACTTCTTGTTCATCATAGGTACATGTGGAATCTTCATCGAGCTTCTACAGATCAAATTGAGGTAACAATCTTAATCTCACTAAATGGATAGGTGGATTAATTTGTGCAGTGGTTGCCAAGAACCAGAGATAGAGTTGGGAAGTTGATTTGCCCTTTCACATGCTGATGGATCTAGGGCAACAACTACTGCTCTATTGTTTTGTGGTTGCCTTCGATCGCTGATCGTTGGTGTCCTCTGTTGCCTTGCTACCACCGTAGAGGTAATAGATTAATCCTAGCAGTAGGTTTGGGTGTGTGAACGCTGGATTACTAATTGGGGTATCTGATTTTGTGTTCAACAGCTTCACCTAGCTCCGACCATAATTTTTGATAGTAAGTTCTCCAGCTGAGAGTCCTACAGCGGAGTATCCAAATTTAGGTGAGTTTTAGAGTTAATTTATTTGCTTATTGGATTTCATTTGGTGCGATGATTAGTAGAGATTGATTAATGAGTTAGATTAGTTAGCGGATGGATAACAAACAATTGATTATGTGGATGAACTATGTATGTTAGGTTCATAATGCTTAGTAGTTGATGTGTTGGTTTATTCTGTTGTGATATGTGGATTTGGATAGATCTTGAATTGATTTGGTGGATTGAAGATGAACTTATCATCTAGTTGGATTTGGATTATTAGGTTAAATTAAATAGTTACCTAACCGAATTAGAATTGGGTTTTAGGTTTAGTTAGTTGTTGTATACGTGATTAGCTAAACTGTATATTATGTGATTTGCAGGACATTGGTTCGAGACGAACGTCTCGACATGGGATTGTTTAGCACAATCTACAAATGAAGGCGGACACTTCTTGCTTTATCTCTTTAGTACATTGATCTTAGTGCATGAGCTATATTTTCGGATAGTTCCTGTATTTATCTTGACTCCACTCATATTTTTCCTGTACTTGATACTTATCCACTTAATCTTTGAGAAACTCGTTTCTATATCTATACAGCCTCTCATTGCTATCTATGATATTTAGCAGATACCATATACCAAATACTAGATATTGGATATATGGATACTAGATATCATGCTTACTTGCTTGAATGTTGTTATTTACACACCTTACTGAGCATGTTGGTTTCATGTAGCATTCTTGTTTTCTGTTTATATATATATATGATGACAGTTGCATTTTACGCATCATGTCATTGCATGTATGCTGGCGACCATATCTCCTTTGTGGTTGAGAGAGTCGTTGGTCAAGGTCACACGCTCAGCCACTCATGGGTAATGGTAGCTAGAGAGTGTTGTAAAATATCGGAAAAAGAGTAGATAATAATAAGAGAATTTTCCAAAATTTTTGAAAAAATTTCGGGAATTTTTCGGAGCTCGTATAGACAAGTTAACGGGGATAAAAACATGGTCCGGGAAAGTCTGTTTAGGCTACCCCGTTTTAATGAGGAAAAGATTTATTTCTTTTTCTTTTATTTTTTCTTTTTCCTTCGTTTTTTTCCCTCACCCGCGTGGCTTCCTCCCAAGCCCAACGACGTCGATCCTCGCCCTAACCGACGCTGCACGCGATGGTTTTTCTTCTCCCCGAGCGATAAAAACCCAAGCTGATCCCCTCCTCTTCTCTTTCCCCTTCTTCCTTACTCCTCTACCCGTCGCCCTCGCTGTGGAGACTGCCACAGCCGACGCCGCTCTCTCCCCTCTTGCGCCGAGTGGCCAGCATCGACCAACGCCGACGTCGAGCCCTAGTTCTTCCTACGCGTGCCACTGCAGAGTGTGAGTTTTCTTCTCCCCTCTGTTCTCAGCGTTTCACCGCCATGCCCTAGCTTTCCTGCTCGCTGTGATCCTGCCGGCCGAACCTTTCTGCCCTTCTGTTTTTCTTCCTTCGCTCGGCCGAGCAGTGCCTTACATAGGGTCTCCTTGCTGCCACATTTGAGAGAGAGATCAACGACTCCACTATGGATCCAAGCATCACTGGTTAAGGATGCCCCATAGCTTCGGCCGCAAGTTCCAGCAGCAAGATATGTGGTTGTGAGTTGGCAGGAAGATACTTAGTTTTAGGTAAGTTGTGGTTTGGTTCATATATCAATTTAATTCAGATTGGTGGGTGACATGTTTGGTTCGGATACTTAGGTTGTAAGGGGAATTGCTGATTGGGGTACTCGTGTGGAGGTTAGCGGCTCCATCTAGCTCCGACCAGCATTTTCGACAGCAACTTCTTCGACTGCGATTCAATAAAGGAGGGCTAAATTGGGTAAGTTGTGCTTGGATTTGTTTGTTTAGGTTTATGTGTAAATGGATTAGGTTTGGAATCGATCTAATGGTATGATTAGGGTTAAGGTAAATTAACCCTAGTTAATCGTTGGATTTATGTTAGTTTCTCGAGGATTTGATTTAGCTAATTTATTTATATGTAATTAGCTAAATCTGGATACCATGTACTACAGGACTTTGACGCGAGACGAGTATCTCGACGTCGTATTCGGACCAGATTGGACTTTTCTATCGGAGGCGGGTACTTTGACTTTATGTCATTTGATATGCATAGAAATATTTTTAACAAATAGCAATGATTGTGTTTCTTATTTGTTTCGGTTGATCACTACCCGATCTGTTACATGCTTGTTTGTTTATTTGTTATGCACATCATGTTACTATTTACCTGATTATACATGCTTATAGAGGTAGTGACACAACCATGATATTTATTATGTTCAGGACCTAGGGTTTTTGATACCTTATCTAATCTGTGTACCTTTGATTTGGTTCATTGTCCTATGGTACACATTTTATATTTATATATGGATATTGCTATGTTGTTCATGATATTGCCATGTTTAGTGGCATGCATCATTTCGCATGATTGCATGTTGTGCGATAGTCTGCTCCATTATTGTCGAGCACATTGCCAGTTACATGTATCTGCACACACCATCACTCATGGGTTAGTGATATATAAGATGTGTGATTCTGTTTAGCTCCGTTAGTCCAGTGACTCGGTAGTGGCCGTGACGATTCTGCTCTGTTGTGTCCATTGGTTTAGTGTAGTAGCGTGGTAGCCGGTTGAACTTTGTTTGGCTCGTTGGTCCGCTCGTGGATAGTGCGACGCAGTGGTGGCAGAGATTCCTCCCGTCATCGTATGTCGGGAGATGAGGCATTGAGCTCCCCATTATGATTTGGGGTAGGAGGATAGGTGTACTCAACAGCATCCCGTCCACGTCACTCAGGAGCAGTAATGGCAGAGTGTACGATTGTCACATCCCTACCCACTGTCTCACCATCAGTGAGATGGTCGTCGGGGTAACCATGACATTGTCATCATATCGTGATCGTTTATTGCTTGTGTTTGCTACATTTACTGCGTTTATATCGATCGTATGATTGACATTCATACGAGATTTTGATACTTCTCGATCCGACGACTGTATACTTATACCGGTCTGGTTAGTACTTTTCTTACTTACCTCGATTTATCCTTCTTGTATCAGGAGACTGTACACATGATTAGTGCTGGTTGTTATTGTGTTTATTATGCATATCAGTTGTTACCCGCTGAGTGTTGGACTCACACCCTCCTCTGTTGCTATTTTCAGGTTGATGCTGTCCGGAGAGTTCCAGTCGCTAGTCCCCTACAGTCCACGAGGACGTTTTGTTGGTCTTTTGGTTCTTATTTATTAGACTGTGTTTAGACTTATTCTGCTTTTGACATCTGGACTTGTATTAGTTTACTTTATGGATATTGTCTATGAGTTTTATTTGGATTTGTTTTGCTACATGACTGCTTAGACGGCAGAAGAGGTGAGTTGATTTTATCATCGGATTTGAGCTTTATGGGTGTATTGGAGTACATCGATTTTGTGCTTTATGGGTGTAGTTGAGTAGGGTTGTTTTTGAGTCCTCTTATCACTGTTCTAGTTTATTAACTATTAACTGCGTGGGTGATTGCCTTATATTATTGTTATTGTTCCGGTCGTGTTGGCCGAGGTATATGTGGCCTAGAGGGCATTATAGATAGTTTCAGATTATCAGTCGTACAGGGGAGATGTTGCCGAAATTTCTTTGGACAGGGACTCCCCCAGGGCGTGACAAGGATTCATAAACTCTAGTATTTAACCTGGAGATCTAGAGTTCGAATCTCGGGGAAGGCAAAAATCCACTGGCCAGGGGTGGGAAGTCCTTGTGAGTAACGACACGGATGAGGGTCATCGGATGACGACATAAGGGGTCACTAGTTGGTCCGCCATTGTGACTACCCAAGGGACCATCAGGGGCCGCCAGTTGGGACGCTAGTGTGGCCGCCCAAGGGGCTGAGGGGCCGTGACGTTACAAGTGTCGCTTGTCTTGTCGTGCCCCCCACTCGCTCACTCATGGGTAGTGATAGCTGGAGTTGCGGGCAGCAGGGACCCTCGTCGTAGATGTAGCTAGTTAGCTACTATGCAACTGCCCCCTCGGCTACTCGAGAGTAGTGGTAGCTGGAGTGGTGTACAGTCTGTCACTGACCCGACCTCTAGACCATACAAGGATCATGGTGCAGAGGGGTGGGCGGGAGTGACCATCCGTGCATACGCTGTTATTATTATACCTGTTGATGTTGTTGCTTACTTATGCTGTTATTGCTTATTTATGCTGCTGTTGCTTACTTATGTTGATATGCTCACATAGGTTGAAATATATACCTGAGGTATGAGTTTAGACATTGATTTTCTTATTGTTAATATGTATATACCTCACATTTTACCCATGTAGTTATGAGCAATACTGTAGCAGGTCCGTGCTACACCTAATTTTCTATTACTAGCTTAGGATATGGTTTCAGGTATAGATACTTATTATGATATCACTGTAGTATCTGCTATTTCTCCCTACGAGACTGTATATCTTGTATCTCTAGTTCTTTATTACGTTCATGTACTATCTGTCTATTACCCGCTGAGTTTCAGCACTCACCACCCCATAAACTGGTTTATTTTGCCAGGTAGCATGTAAAGGATTTATGGAGTCGCTTGGAAGTTCTGTTCGCTAGCCCCACGTCACATTCGAGGACGATCTTCTGGTTTCAGTTTCTTACACTATTTTGTTTTGGATTTGTGATCTTGGCATTGTAATAGTTGATGTGGACTTGGAGTTTTGTCTTGTGGTATCTTGTATTTGGTTTAGTGATGTTGTGTCAAGCCGAGTTGGCTCGCAGTTAGTTGTTTTGTTCGTTGCATGTTCGTTACTTTTTGATTTCTGCTGTGCTATATTTCAATCGTGTGGGTTGCATTATTAACTGCGTGGTTATGCTATGTTTCAGCCGTGTGGGCTGCATTATTAACTGTGTGGTTGTGTGTATATTCCAACCGTATGTGGTTGATGTATTTTGTATGTATGTATGCCTCAGATTGTCACCGGTACAGGGGAGATGCTACCGAAATTTTTCGATAGGGACTCCTTTGGGGGCGTGACATATTTGATATGTGTATTTGAGTTGTACAAGTTTGCAGGATACACATATGACTCAGGTTGATGACTTCGGGTCCGGTGAAGGATGAAACATCCAAGGGACTATAGACAAGGCAGTAAGAACAAGGGCCGAGGGAAGCGACTTCGAGGTATACGCAAAGGATGACATTGGGACGAGCTGCGGGCTTAGGTGCATCCGAGGGACGAGAGCCAAAGGAAGTAAGTTTGAAAGCAAGAGGTCAAAGCTGCAACGAAAAGTCAAGTGAGTCGTAAGGGTGAGAGTCCGAGTGTTGAGAGATTGTACTCGGGTACCAGTCGACTAGGAGCAAACAAAATATTTTTGTTCGCTCAGCCAGTGTGGAGCAGTCAATTGGTACTTTTACCAGTCGACTGGTATCGAGCCATTGGGATATAATGATTGAATCTCCACATAGGACAGTCGACTGACAATTTCAATAGTCGACTAGTAGGCGGAGTTTTTCAACCCGTGACCTATATAACCAAAGATTGGGAGCTTGGTTATAGTTGACGAAATTGGACTTGGTTAAAGTCTAATTAGTAGTCTACCATTGGTCAAGGTTTCCCTTGTGTCCAAGAGGTCTTGGTGAGTTTGTAGCGAAGTTTCTCCACCCACAAGGAGGTTTGAGCTGACCGGAGTTTCCGGGGAGTCATCCACCAATGGATCGGGATCACCCACTTTACGGATAACCATGGAGTAGGAACTTTATCTTCGAACCACGTAAAGGAATCATGTTAGCGTTTGTATTCTTGTTTGCCTTCATTGCTTTAGTTTTTGCATTTCCGCTTGTGCACTAATGTTTTGTAGAGAAGCAATTGAATTGGGGGTGACCTAGCTATCCATCCCCCCTTCTATCCGGTCACTGATCCCTATAATAACCTCATTAAAGGCATCCTATAAAAGGCCTTGAGCATGAGAGGAAAAGCAATTGTTAGAATCCCAAGGTTGTTTTGGTGTGATCAACAAGTTAAGTTAGGTCCTGTGTGTTTCTAACCTTGTGTCTAAGTGTGCAGGAGCTTAGGAGCACAGGTAGTCGAGTGGAAGACGCAGCTAGCGAGAAGAACGGCACGCGGTGCGTCTGAGGGACGAGGCGCTGCGGAAGAGTACACCGGCGGACGAGAAGGAAGCGTGTGGTGGTTCCGAGGGACAAAAGCCAGAGCGGAAGACTGCTCGAGGAGCAAGAGACGCAGCTAGCGAGAAGGACGGCACGCGGTGCATCCGAAGGATGAAGACTGCGGATGAGTACACCGACGGATGAGAAGGAAACACGCGACGATTCCGAGGGACGAGAAGCCGGAGCAGAAGCCCACTCGAGAAGACCGAAAATTGGGTTCGGGTGAGCCCTTTTCCGGATGGCCGAGATCACCCAAGCGAGCGGATCTAGAGTTGAAGACCTGGACTGAGGCGACTAGAGCCGGAGCAGAGGACCCAGACCAAAAAAGTCAACTAGAGTTGACTTTTGGGGTCGGGGCGCCCAGAGCTGACCGGGGCATCCGGACCCCTCCGGGGCGCCCCGGAACGTACCGGGGCGCCCAGAGTTGACTTTTTCTCAGGATCGAGCTTTGACTCAATCTAAACGTTGGGGGATAAAATTTAATCCCCCCCCCCCCCCAGAGCACCTAAAACTCTCAGGGTGCCCCGACCAAGGCTATAAATATAGCCTTGGTCCAGAAGCTTTTCAACAACTCAGAACAATTCATTTCCAACGCTTATACGCTTTATTTTTATATTAGCTTCTTTGTTTTGCGCTTTCACTGCTGTAAGAGGTTTCTCCGCCTGAAGGAGATACTAGTGCGACATTTCTTAGATTAACAACCTTCTTGGTTGTAACCAAGTAAAAATATCTTGTGCCTCTTTCTTTAGTTTCTGTTCAATTTATTTTATGCAAGTGTTTTGTTGAAAATTCGAGAAGGGTGTTTTTGTTTTTATTTTTTTCAGGGCTATTCAACTCCCCCTTCTAGCCAGCCCAACGGTCCTACAAGTGGTATCAGAGCTGAGGCGCTTCAGGAGGACTAACCGCCAATCGAAGCAAAGATAATGGCCGGACCAAGCATCCACCCGCCGAAATACGAAGGGGATTTCGCTACCTGGAAAAAACTGATGCAGGTATTTTTCACAACAGATTTTGAATTAATTTTAACAATGGAACTTGGCTTTGTAGCTCCAGAGGGCAAGGAAAATGTCAATGGACAAAAAAGGAGCAGGCTGAATACGTAGTGAACGGCAAAGCAGAATACCATCTGTTAAGCGTTCTTCTGCCACAAGAAGTCAATCGAGTCGGCAACTACAACTCCGGGAAGGAACTTTGGGAGAAGTTCCTCGAGTTGCATGAAGGAACTTCCGAAGCCAAGCTCGCTAGACGAGATCTGCTTCGCAATTAGCTCACCAGCCTGCGACTTGGGGAAGACGAGACAGTCGCACATCTGCACTTGAGAATAAAAGAAATCATTACCGGACTTTCGAATCTCAGAGAAAAGGTAAGTAACCGAGATTCGCTCAGGTACGCACTGAATTCTTTTCCTAGAAATTCAAAATGGGCATCACTAGTAGATGCCTTTTACATTTCGAAAGATTTAGAAAAAATTTCATAAGAAGAATTCTTTTCAACATTTGAAGTACATGAGTCAAGATGTGCAGGAATGAAGGAGCCCAAGAACAATGTCACCCTCAAAGCTTCGAGAGACGAACCTGAGTCGGAATCTTCTCTCGAGGATGAGGAAATGGTAATGATGGTAAGAAGATTCAAGAAACTTTGTAAATCTAGATCTACTAATCATCCACAGGGGAAAAAGAAAAGGACGATCCATTGCTACCACTGCGACGAAGAAGGGTACGTCAAGGACAACTGCCCCAAGTTGAAGAACAAGGACAAGGAGAAGGGTAAGAAGCCTATCCAAAAACGAAAGGCCCTAAAGGCGACGTGGGACGATACGTCGTCGGAGTCGGAAGTCAAGGCATTCTCCGGACTTGCCCTAATGGCAAGTCATCAAGACGACGACTGCGAGTCAGGCTCTTCCGAGATGAGCATCGAGAGCATCGATGAAGGGGGGTCACGTCGGAAGAAAGCAGTAGTTCAGGGGAAGAAACAGACAACGAGATCGACAAGGTAAGTCAGGTACGATCTCTTCCTCCCGACAAAATGTTTAAGTTCATTAATTTTTAACGAAAGATTGCTGCAAATTAGAAAATGGAAATAAAAATAAAAATTTAAAAGTAATTTTAGCTAAGTCCTGTCCCTTAGAAGAATTAGACAAATCAATATTAGAAAATGAGAAATTGAAATCAGAAAATAAAGATATGAAAATTCAAGTAGATAATTTGAAAAACCATGCATGCTCATCTAATTTTAGAAAATTTAAACATTTGAATTGGTATTATAAATATCGCCAGGGACAAATTAGGAATATCTCAAGAAAATATGTCCCTAAGAAATTTTTAATCAATCCAGTAGGTTGGAACCTATATTGGGTTCCTAAGTCCTGTTTAAATTAAACTATTGATTAGACTTAGAGCTTTTTAGCGAGAAAATTAAACATTGAAATTCTTTATGAGGCTTTGTCTAAGGAAGTGGTTGTTGCTCCAATAACCAAGAAGATCTAGTGCCTCGCCACGACCTGGAAGCCAAAATATTGAAATAAATGTTTAATTAACTTTCGGTCAAAGCATTAATATTAGAATTAATTAATGCTTTTAAAGTTTTTCAAATATTTTTTTTTTCAAAATATTCTTATACTTAGAAAAATACTTTTACGTGAAATTTTTACTTAGAAAATTTTACTTATAAAAATCTAAAGTTAGGATTTTTTTTTTATTTTCTTTCAAAAATATTTTTTGCAAAAACTTAAATTTTTTTTAAACTTAGAAAAAATTTTTGAGTATTTTTTTCTTAGAAAAATTCTCTTTTATACTTAGAAAAATTTTTTAAAGATATTTTTTTTTGCCTAAGTTAAAAGTTGTTCTGAAATTGAAAATTTCTGCTGAAGTTTTTTAGAATTGTTTTTTTTAAAAAAAGTTTTTTGTAAAGCTGTCTAAGTTAGAATTTTTTTTCTTATAATTTCACTTAGAAAATTTTCTTAAAATTTTACTTAAAATTTTTTTACAGAGACTGCTTATTATTGTAAAATTTTTTAAGGATCTCAAAATTTTCTAAGTTTTTACCCTTAGATTTTTTCTCAGAACCCCATTTTTTTTGTGATCAAAGGGGGAGAAAGAAAAATATAAGTCTAGGGGGAGGTAGATCAAAATTTAACTTGTTTTATTTTTTTTGAACTTAATTACAAATTTAGTTAAGGTTATTTTATGTCTATTTTTACCTTACCTTAACTTGGGTTGCTCACACCAAAAAGGGGGAGATTGTTGGAGTCCAAGGTTGGTTTGGTGTGATCAACAAATTAAGTTAGGTCCTGCGTATTTCTAACCTTGTGTCTAAGTGTGCAGGAGCTTAGGAGCACAGGTAGTCGAGTGGAAGACGCAGCTAGCGAGAAGGACGGCACGCGGTGCGTCCGAGGGACGAGGCGCTGTGGAAGAGTACACCGGCGGACGAGAAGAAAGCGTGCGGTGGTTCCGAGAGACGAAAGCCGGAGCGGAAGACTGCTCGAGGAGCAAGAGACGTAGCTAGCGAGAAGGACGACACATGGTGCGTCCGAGGGACAAAGACTGCAGATGAGTACATCGGCGGACGAGAAGGAAACACACGACAATTCCGAGGGACGAGAAGCCGGAGTGGAAGCCCACTCGAGAAGACCGAAAGTTGGGTTCGGGTGAGCCCTTTTCTGGATGGCCAAGATCAACCAAGCGAGCGAATCCGGAGTTGAAGACCCAGACCGAGGCGACCAGAGCCGGAGTAGAGGACCCGACCGAAAAAGTCAACTAGAGTTGACTTTTGGGTCCGGGGCGCCTGGAGCTGACCGGGATGCCCGGAACGTACCGGGGCGCCCGGAGTTGACTTTTTCCCAGGATCGAGCTTTGACTCGATCTGAATGTTGGGGGATAAAATTTATCCCCCCAGGGCACCCGGAACCCTCAGGGCGCCCCGACCAAGGCTATAAATATAGCCTTGGTCCAGAAGCTTTTCAACAACTCAGAGCAATTCATTTCCAACGCTTGTACGCTTCAGTTTTATATTAGCTTCTTTGTTTTGCGCTTTCACTGCTGTAAGAGGCTTCTCCGCCTGAAGGATATACTAGTGCGACATTTCTTAGATTAACAACCTCCTTGGTTGTAACCAAGTAAAAATATCTTGTGCCTCTTTCTTTAGTTTCTGTTCAATTTATTTTATGCAAGTGTTTTGTTGAAAGTTCGAGAAGGGTGTTTTTGTTTTTATTTTTTCAGGGCTATTCAACCTCCCTTCTAGCCGGCCTAACGGTCCTACAGCAATAAGGAGAAAAGAGGGGGACCCATCCACCTTCCACCTATGTTTGGTGGAGACTGCGGTGTAGTTGTTATATCTCGGGAAACAGATGACCCACAAAAACCTCAAAACACTACGGAGGTGGGATGAATTTGTTTTAAAGAATCTGTGTTAAACACATACCTCAGCTCCTCAATTCCCGTGCACTCTACATAGGCATTCAGTTTGGAACTCCGACTGCTTAGTTGGGCATTTGACCTATTAGGCCGACGTGCTACCCTACTCAACCGACTTGCTTCCCAATTCTGCTATATACTTCCCAACTTGGCCGATTTGCTTCCCCAATTCGACTACTCAACAATCAGACTTGGTCAATCGACACTCGGTCACTTGGCACTCGGGACTCGATCAGAGGACTTGCCAAAAGGACTCGACCCTCAGCCGACAGTTTGAAATTATCAATTCAAGACTCTCACTAGATAAGTCTGAATTTAGATTGTAAATTCAGTATTTTTCCAAATAATCTTCCACAATATATTTTGTAACAATCTTAAAACAGATTCCATTTCTGTTGAGATGACCATAGAAAGTATTGTGATGCAATAGACTCAACACCTGAAGACCCCCTCTACCCTGATTGGAACTGTGTCAATCAACCATGGGGAAAGGCTAGAGAAGTTCGCTAGAGAGAACTTCAAGAGGTGGCAGTAAAAGATGCTCTTCTACTTGACCACGCTCAGTCTGGCTCGGTTCTTAACCAACGACCCTTGCAAGCGTGCTGAGGATGCTAATACGTAAACCATCAGTGCAATGGAGGCATGAACTCATTCTGAGTTCTTTTGCAGAAACTACATCCTCAACTGCCTAGCCGACTCACTGCACACTGTATATATCATGAAGAGAACGACTAAGAAGTTACGGAAGTCCTTGGATAAGAAGTACAAGACGGAGGATGCATGGGCTAAGAAGTTCATCGTGGACCGATTCTTGAATTACAAGATGGTCGACTCCGAGACGGTGATCAACCAAGTCCAGGAGCTTCAGGTGATCTTGCATGAGATTTACTCAGAAGGGATGGTTCTGAGTGAAACCTTTCAGATGACTGCTATAATTGAGAAGTTGCCTCCCGGCTGGAAGGACTTCAAGAACTACCTAAAGCACAAGCGGAAGGAGATGAATGTGAAGGAACTTATTATTAGACTTCGCATCGAAGAAGACAACAAGAGTTCAGAAAGAAAGCTGTTCTCTCAGGCTACTGTGAAAGTCAACATGGTCGAGCACGGTCAAAGCTCGAAACGGAAGAACCCCAAATCTTCCAAAATAGGACCCAAATGAGGCATCAACAAGAAGAAGTTCTTTGGGAAGTGTTTCAATTGTAACCAAGTCGGTCACAAATCTTCGGAGTGTAGAAAGCCGAAGAAGAAATAGGAAGCCAACTTAAATAAGGGACCAAAGATGGACAACCTTTCCGTTGTGGTTTCTGAATTGAACCTGGTGGATTCAAACCTGTATCAATGGTGGATTGATACTGGAGCCACTAGACATGTCTGTTGCAACAAGGAGTTGCTCCACAACTTCGAAGAACTCAAAAGAGATAAACTGTTCATGGGAAACTCAGGAACCTCGGACATCATAGGCTAAGGAAAAGTGGTGCTGAAGATGATCTCGGGTAAGGACCTTACTCTGAACAATGTGTTGTACATTCTGGAAATTTGGAAGAATCTAGTGTCCGGATCACTGTTAAGCAAGCATGACTTTCGCATTGTTTTTGAGTCAGACGAAGTTGTATTGTCTAAGAATGAAATGTTTGTCAAGAGGGGCTATGTATTTGATGGGCTATTCAAACTCAATGTAATGACCATTAGGCCTAGGATAATATACTTGAGTCTTTGTGTTTGTGGCATGGTAGACTAGGACATATTAACTATGATGTGTTGCGTAGATTAATAAACATGTAAATCATACCTACATTCCACTTGGACTTGAAACACAAGTGCGAGATTTGTGTTGAAGCGAAAATGACAAGGTCATCATTTCAACATATTGAAAGAAGTAACGAACCACTTAACCTAATCCACACTAATGTTTGCAATCTAAAAAGTGCGCCAACATGTGGTGGTAATAAATACTTCATCACTTTTGTAGATGATAACACAAAATACTGTTATGTATATCTTCTTAAAAGTAAGGATGAAGCGATAAAGAAATTTACTCTCTATAAGGATGAGATTGAAAACCAACTTAATAGAAAGATTAAGGTGGTTCGAAGTGACCGAAGTGGTGAATATGTATCACCGTTCGCTGAGTTATGTGGTAAACATGAGATTAGACATGAAATAATAGCTCCTTATACTCCTTAGCAAAATGAAGTTGTTGAGTGGTAGAACCGAACTCTAAAGGAGATGATGAATGCTCTTCTATTGAGCTCTGGACTGCTAGAGTTTATGTGGAGGGAAGTTGTGTTAACAGCTAATTACCTTTTAAATAAGGTGCCCCGGAAGAAGATAGATAAGTGCCCTTATGAGTTGTGGATTGGAAGACAACCGTCCTATAAATATTTACGAATGTGAAGGTATCTTATAAAAATTTTGATGCCTGATCTGAAAAGGATTAAGATAAGACCAAAAACTGTTGACTGCATATTTATTGGATATGCATATAATAGCAGTGCGTATCAATTTTTTGTGTATGAGTCACAAATATCGGATATACACAAGAATTGGATAAGAGAATCGAGAAATGTCTCATTCTTCGAGCATGTGTTTTCGTATAAGACCCGAGAGAATGCTAGATCCTCAAAACGGGCATGTGAAATAAAGGCAAAGAAGATAATGATGAACCGGTCGAGGTTGCGCTTAGATGGAGCAAAAGAGTTCGGGTAGAAAAATCCTACGGATCATATTTTATCACTTTCATGTTGAAAAATGAGCCCCAAAGTTACTCATAAGCAGTAACTTTTCTGATGGATCTCATTGGAGAGAGGCAATTGCATCTAAGATAGAATCTATCTTGCAAAATCACACTTGGGAACTTGTGGATCTTCCTCCTGGAAGTAAACCACTAGGTTGCAAGTAGATTTTCAATAAGAAAGTAAAGTCAGATGACACAATTGATAAGTATAAGGTCAGATTAGTAATTAAAGGATATCGACAATGAGAAAGCTTTGATTACTTTGATACGTATTCTCTGGTGTCGAGAATAACTTCCATAAGAGTATTGTTGGCTATAGCCGCTCTATGAAATCTCAAAATACATCAGATGAATGTAAAAATAGTATTTCTAAATGAAGATTTAGAAAAGGAAATCTACATGAAGCAACTTGAAGGGTTTTCTGTGTCAGGATAGAAAAATAAGGTTTATAGATTGGTGAAGTCGTTATATGGCTTAAAATAAGCACAAAACCAATGGCATGAGAAATCTGATAATGCCATGAAAGAATGTGTATTCAAGATTAATGAATGTGATAAATGTATCTATATGAAAGCCACAAAGAATGACTACGTCATCTTGTGCCTATATGTAGATGACATACTTATCACTGGAGTAATGATAAGATAATCAAATCCATTGAATATATGTTGAATTCAAGATTTGACATGAAAGACATGAACCTAGCTGGTGTGATTCTAGGAATTAAAATTCTTAGAACAATAGAAGAACTTGTTCTTAGTAAGTCCCATTACATGGATAAAATTCTTGAGAAATTCACCAAGGGTGATACTGCGTTGGTGTTGGTTAATCCTAAGAAAATCGTACCGGTTCCACTGTACAAAATTTTTTTGTACAAGTGTCGAACCTTTCCTTAAATAACCTATTGTGTTCTTTAGAAGTTAAATTAGGAATCGCAGACGAAACTTAACATCATTGATTTATCTGTTCTTAATGGTTTAGATTTGAATCGTAAGTGGAACTTAACACTATTGATTCAAATCTACCTAAGTTATTAATTTCATAAATATTAATTTCCAAAATCGGCTTCCAGGACTGCATGACGAGGCACATGGCCTTCTTGGATATGGGAGCAACCACCACCGCCTAGGCAAAGCCTTTTAAGGAAAGCTAATATTTATTTCCTTAAATAACTCTAGGTTAACCAAAAAGAACAATCGAATCACAAATTCGAAAAAATAAAATAAAAGAAACACAACTTCGAAACAAATCCGAAAACTCTATAATCATATGCCTCTTGTGTTTGGTATTTCCAAAAATAACTTATACAAAGAAAACTAGTATGATGCGGAAAACAATTACTAGTTATATCTTTCTTTGTAAGCAAAAATAACCTCTTGATTTTCTACCGTATTTCTCTTCTAACCTCGGATGTTGTGTGGGCAACGATCTTCCGAGATGAGAACCACCAAGCACCTTCTTCTTCCTTCTAGGTTTCGGCCACCAAGAGCTCCTCCAAAGATGAAGAGGTTCAGCCACCACCAAGCTCCAAGGGATGCTAGAAATATCGCCTCCTTTTCTCTCCTTCTCCAAGCAAGATCCGACCACCACAAGGACTCCAAGGATGAGATGAGGTTCAGCCACAAGATGGAGAAGAGAGAAAGAGGAGGGGCCGACCACACCCAAGGAGAAAAAGAGAGGAGAAAAATAAATAGAGTCGTTCGCCATGAAGGCACCTCTACCCCCTCTTTTATAATCCTTGGTCTTGGCAAATAAGGAAATTTAATTAAAAACTTCCTTAATTCTTTTGCCATGAAAAGGAAAAATTTATTAAAAACAATTTTCCTTTTCATTATTATATGACCGACCACTTATTTCCCCAAAACAAGGAGAGTTTTAATTAAAACAAAAATTAAAACTTCCTAATTTGTTTCCGGAAATTTATAAAAAATTTCTCCAATAATTTTTCCCTTCATGGTGGATTATAAAAAGGAAATTTTATAAATTAAAAACTTTCTTTTAAACATGTGGATGATTTCCAAAAAAGAAAAGTTATCTCTAAAAATTAAAATCTCCTTTCAATCTACAAATAAGGAAAATATCAAATCTTTTCTTAATCTTTTGTAGAAACTAATAAAAGAGAATATTTAATTTTTTAAAACTCTCTTTTAAATTATGATCATGGTTAAAAAGGAAAGTTTTCTCAAAATTAAAATCTCTTTCAATCTATAAATAAGGAAAGATTTCAAATATTTTCTTAATCTTTTGTAGAAAGCTATAAAAGGAAAGATTTAAATTTTAAACTCTCTTTTAAAAACATGATATCCACATAAGAAATAATTTTAATAAAAATATTTTTTAATATTCTAGTGGCCGACCACCTAAGCTTGGGACCCAAGCTTTGTCCGACCACCTATAATTGGCTCCACCAATAGTTTTGGCCAACCCTAGCTTGGGCTCCAAGCTAGCTTGGCCGACCACCTTAAGGTTGGTAGAAAGGTGAGTATAAATCTCTATATACAAGAGGCTACGATAGGGACCGAGAGGAGGAATTGATTTTGGTCTCCTGATGAAAATAAGCTTCTCGTGTTCGCCCCGAACACACAACTTAATTCCATCAATAATAATTCATTCCACTAAAGAACTACAGTCATTTCCTGGAAATCTTCTAAACAAATGGTAATAACTAGATCCACGATGAAATCTGAGTTTGTAGCTCTTGACAAATGTGGTGAAGAGGATGAATGACTACGACAATTCTTAGAAGATATTTCGAGATGACTGAAACCTATGTCGGCAATTTGCATACATTGCGATAGTCAATCAGCAATTAGTCGGGCACAGAGTCATCTGTATAATGATAAGTCTAGACATATACGTCGTATACATAATACCATTAGACAACTACTCTCAACAGGAGTTATCACTGTTGACTATGTGAAGTCAAAGGATAACCTAGCGGATCCGCTAACCAAAGAGTCAAACAAAGAGTTAGTTGCAAGCTCATCACAAGGAATGTGTTTGATGTCATTGCCAGCGATCAGTGCAGAGGACACCCAACCTATGCTGACTGGAGATCCCAAGAACTAGGTTCAAAGGGACAACTAATTTGCACTGACTAGACATATTGTGGGGGATAAACTAATAAAACAATGACCAGACTAGGATAAGCCGATAGACTTTTAATGATCAAGAAGAGTAGATAACCACTCTTGAGGGATCACCTATGTGAGAAAGAAGTGGGGCCGTTTCTAAGAGAATTGGGGACGTAATTCTTAGAGTTTCTCACAGAACTAGGCATGTTCATGGGCAAGAATGAACGCACTAATGAGAACTGAATTGTATCAGGAAGAGTCTTATGTGAGATTTGTCAATGCTTACACGGACGGTAGTACAGTTCAAGGATATCATATCTACTGTCAGTCAGTAAGCAAACAGATGTTCACAAGAGAAAGTTCAAAGGGTAAAACCTACTTATCCTATACTGGACTCAACTGTTGAATGCTATCACATACTCTATCTCTATTCAATGTGGGGGATTGTTGGATATGTTTGAATGGAGAAGAGGTGGAAGATGATAGAAGCTCCATTGTGAATGAGACTTTAGTCCCACATTGAAAGTTTCAAGGCTTGATGGTTGATTTATATTGTTTCATAGGCATGTATGTTGTGAACAAATGCTTGAGTAGAAGCTTTCTTTTGTGTGTGGGTGCGCAGGGGAATGCAGATCTAGGGCCCGAATTATACTGAACCATATTGGCTCATGTGTGAGCACAACCTACAGTGCCCAAACAAATTAACCGACATTTTTCCACCTAAATTATTCTTTTTGCCTTAACGCTTAAATAAGAAACGCACGTTAATATAATGCAAGAAGTAATCTCATGCAAGACATCCTATAAAAAGCCTTGAGCATGAGAGGAAAAGCAATAAGGAAAAAAAACTCCATCCACCTTCCCCCTTTCTCTCTTCCTCTCGTCATGCATCTTTTGCTTAGCAGAATACTGGTGATAGCATTCGAGTATTTTTCCATTTGCCGCGACCACCTGTGCTTGGTGGAGATTGTGGTTTAGCCGTTGTATCATGAAAAACGGATGACCCACAAAAACCTCAAACCACTACAGAGGTGGGGCGAATATATTTTAAAAAAACTGTATTAAACGCAAACCTCGACTCCTCAATTCCCGTACACTCTACACGGGCACTCAGTTTGGAACCCCAACTGCTCAATTGGACGTTTGACTGATTAGGCCGATGTGCTACCCTACTCGACCAACTTGCTTCCTGATTTGGCTACTTACTTTCCAATTCGACCACTTGCTTCCCCAATTTGACCACTCGGCAATCAGACTCGATCACTCGGCACTCTGGACTCGATCAGGGGACTTGCCAAAAGGACTTGGCCCTCCGCCGATAGCTTGAAATTATCAGTTCAAGCCGCTCAACAAATAAATCTAAATTTAAATTATAAATTCAGTATTTTTCCAAATAATCTCCGGCAATATATTTTGTAACAATTACAATACCAAACCAATGTAATTGTTGCAAAGTTAAAATAATTACAACATTAAACGTAGAAAACCAATCCATCAAGAAAGTTTCATCTTTTGGGTCAAGTTTATCATGATCAATCTCAATGTAAGAGGTCAAAACCACACACTAGTACAATCAAGCTTATGGGGTGTTTAATTAGAAAGCCAAACTCTTGCTAGTACATAGGTCAGAGTAGTCAGACCAGAGCAATGCTGCTCTCACCACCAGGGGGCTTGCGAACACCACCGAAGTAATCTCGGGAGGCAGATTTTCCGTCGGCAAAGATATCGCTACCGCTCATCTCCCTAAGCTTTGCCATACTGAGTGGCTTCTCGGCCGACCGTGGCGGTGCATCTTCCTTGAATATGTCATTGCCTGACAGCTCTTGAAACTTTTGAGTGTGGATCTTCCTTGTCTTTGTGACAGATTCCTCATTCGATGTGATATCACTGGGGCCGCCAGGCGGCTGCAAATAAGAAATAACAGGAGAAAAATTGCCATGATAAAAGGTGAGTGATTACTAAGAAAGCAGGTACTAGAACTCATATCGATAATGTTGTTTTTACATGTTAGAAAAACTAATATGTATAGCATTTTCCATAGAAGAGTTTCAATTTGCTTCAGAATTAATTCCTGGAAATTGGATACATGTAAAAGGCCTTTCCTCTTATCCAATCAAAGTAAACTTCACTGAGTTATTTGCTTTGGAGGTTATCATTATATATACTTGATTTTGTTGTGATACTCTTCTTTATATTGACAATAACAGAACAAACTATTATGATACTGAAAGCCTGAAATAAAGGTTTGTCTATTTTGTAGAAAAATAACAAAATGTAGCAATGTAAAGAAGTTGAGAAATCAGAAGTCAACAATAATTAATCAGCTCACTGACCTTAGATACTTTTACAGATGTATGTATGCTTTGAGGTTGTGGCAAGACGAAATCCAAGCTACCCCGAAGTTCCAAATTCCTTGCAGCTAACGGCTTGGTTGGAACCTCAGGTGGAGGACCAAATATGTCATGTCCACTAAGCTCTTTGGACTTGGCTTGAGAGAGCTGCTTCTTAGCTGTAGCATCTATTTCACTTTCAACTGTCCCACTTAGTTCTCGTTGCTTTGCTACCTCAGCAATGGAAGTTGGCTTCCTCAGAGAAACTGTCTCTTCGGCGCTAAACGAGATCTGGCTAATTGCACTAGCTGCTTGCTGATAGACACATGAACAATTTAACAGATTTAATCTCCGTAAACCAATAACAAATATCAACAACATAAAGGTCTTTGAGAATGATATATGAAGTGTAGTTACTTTATGCACTGTCAATTTTCTTGCGACATTAAGATTTAAGGCACTAAAGAATTATAATCATATTATCAAGCCTCTTAAGTTGCTACATTCTTAATGTTATTAAATTCCAATTGGGAAAATACATATTAATGCGAAGAAGTATAAGATCAGTTCTCGTTCAGAAACGTTACCTGAATTCTCACACTCGTCTTATTATTTGAATTCAACAGAACACTACCAGATTCTGCCATCTCATGCTCACCATCAGCTGCAAAGATACCACTTCCAGTCATCTCCCTCAGTTTTGAACTTGAACAAGGTTTTCTGCAGCATTAAATGAGAGATAAGCTGGCATGGAACTTTAACAAGAAAAGACAAGGTATATATGTTGAAAAAGAAAAGCTAATTGATGTTAGGAAATATAGATCAGACCACAAAACCCTCTAAAATTTTTATGCCAGACTGCAGTGTACACTGCAACCCAACTGAACTTTTCTCAAGAAAGAAAGAATATAAAACGCAGATATACCTACAGACCAGAACTTGTAATTTTTTTTACTGCACCTTGTTTAACCAATTACAAGCTGAGATCCCCTTTTGATATTTAAGTAATCAACCACTTAGTTCTCCTTAAGATAGATACTCGTACTTTTCATCTCTCTAACAAAAGAAAATGTAGATCTTTGAGTTTATAGAAGAATAGTTCCTAATTATATAAAATCCTAGAGTAGGAATCATTTTCTCCATGATATTCCTTAATACAAAAAACAATCAAATAAATTATTTATTCGCTAATACTTGAAAGGGTTTAAATAAGTTTGTGTGTCTTTATGAAAACCATGCCATCAATTCAACTAGTAGTTTAGGTCGCTACAAATCAAACAAGTGAGGAAATGCCGGAACCCACTTAAGTCTTAACTTATGGATGGTATGCTCGGATTGTTTGCTAAAACATCCAATTCTTTTTAAAGACCACTTTGTTTGGCTTGAATAACTATGGAAACTACAAAAGTTCGACTATTGATTTGATTCTATGTCCTAGAAAATGTTTCTACTTGTGCTTGTAAGTTAATAACTAAAGTTAAGAAAAACAATTAAAAATAGAGAAAAAAAAAGAGCAAGAAACTGGAAAAGGAAAATATAGCTGGAGGTAGTAAACCAAGCAGATCAGCAGCACTTCAATATCATAATTAATAATGATCTTTTACTCAAATCTAAAACTTGGAACTACTATACTATTACATGCTTCCTAATGCTAAGAAAACTTGTTCCTTTTATCATATCCAGGAAGAAGACAATTGAAAAAACAGATCTTTTCATCGATAAAACCAAGCGAGTAAGAGGTGAAAATAGGATTAAAGGTTCTAAAGGAGCAAAGAAGGTTTATATATATATATATATATAAGCGATTCCTTACCTCTTGCTCAGGCTCTCGGCCTCCTCCGCCGACAGCTGCGCTCCGAACATCACGGGGCTGATCCCGCCTGTGGGCTGCGAGAAAACGCTGGGTAAGTGGAAAGAAGGAGTCGAAAATTAGGGCATTTCTTAAACTGCATTACCTTGAGAGTCCGCCGGGACGGCGGCGTCGCCTGATCAGCCGCCGGAAGCGGCGTCTCGGACCAAGTGAGCAGATCGGCCGTGTAGGAGTGCGACTTCCTCACTGGCGGATTCCGATCCATCGATGTCCTACTCCTCCGCCTCCGCCTCTCTCTCTCTCCAGCTCTCGCTTTGCTTCAGAGTTCAGACTGCTCGGTCGAAGGATGCCGAATAAGCAATAAAGTGATCAAAAATCAAGTCGTATATATAGACTCTCATAGGTCCGAGTGTCCTGAGTCTCAAAAAACAATTGTATATATATTGACCCTCATGGGTCTGGATGTCCCGATTCTCAAAAAAAAAAAAAAAAAAAAAAAAAAAAAAAATCAGGAGGTCTGGAGGACAATCTGTGAGGATTGTCTATAAATGTACATAATGATCATGTACATGATATCAAATAAATATATATGTCTCCTCTGTATACCTGTTCCTTTAATTTTTCAATTCAATTCTTTTTTTTTTTCATCATGTTTGTCTTTTTAGATGATGTCATGATTAACGTATAAGATATTGTCATCTTAAAATTTGGAATTCAAATTTCGGCATAATCGAGATAAATACCTCCCTTATGTGTCAGCCACTATTCCAAAGGCTAGTAGTCGTCCGTGATTTACATCTTTGATCCCGAGACGAGTTGACGGAGGCGCTGGGGGCGAACGTATTCACCTTTTACCACCACGTTAGGTAGAAAATAGAGGGGAAAGGAGGATGAAAGAGGTAGAGGTGCTGGTACTGCTTATATAAATAGAATCGAATGAATTTGAAATTGTTATGTTACGTGAGATTTCGATTTTCAGATTATTTCCGAGCTTCCCGAGTGATTGAAATCAACTTAGGACACCCAGAAATGATTTAGACATCGAAAAATGATCCGGAGAGCCCGGAATCTCATTCAATCGAATATATATATAAAAGCACCCCAAAAAACAATTAAAGCATACTATAAATTAAATGCATATTTTGTTTTGGCCTTCCTCATCAACAATTAGAGTCATGATAATTTTTTATCCTTTGATTTTCTAAACTAACAAACTCACTATTCATAGATTTTATAATTAATATTTTTTTTTATTTTGACTATCAATAATGCTCTCTCTTTCAATAATATCATGATTTTATGAATTTCAAATCTAAAAAATATGAGCATAAGTGTGATAAAATGTTTTTTTTAATAAACAAATGCAAGAAATTAAAAAAAAACACAAATGAAAGTTGAGTCAATTTAGGACTTATTAACTAATCCAACTAATATTTTTACATCTCTTATCTTTGACTATGAATTTATCGAATCTAACTCAACTAATTATTAATATTAAGTTTTAGTAATCATAAAAAGCATTTCCATGATCGATTCGACTGATGGATCCAGTCCATATTTAAAAGGTGCGATGGATATGTACCGAGGGCCCATGCGTTGTCTGTAGACAGGAATTTGCCACGTGGACAATTGGATTGATTAACATCAACGCTTCCAAGGAGAGCATCTCTTGCACTATTTGCAACGTGCAACTGTGCTGATTTATTGACCACCTACCAAAACTCTTCCCACAGTTACTTCGCTTTGTTTCCTTAGCTACGCCTGTCACTTGGAAATTGAAAAAAACAACTCAATAATTATTTATAAATTATATATATATATAAGCTAAAATTTATGTTCAAAATTAACTATGTGACTTTTAGTGGAGTTAAAATCTTCCATATCATTGAAACGTAAAATGACAAGATTTTAAACCCCTAAACCCTAAACTGAAATGATTATGAAAGAAAATCAGAAACTCATGTATTATACAAAAATTGCTCTTCCAATTTTTTCACTTTACTGAAAAGAAGTAAAGAATGTGAGAGCCATCAAGCTTCAAGAGCTTTCCAACCATTACTGACAGCCAGCTGGAGTCCATGCAGAAGACAACTAGCAGAGAATTGCTTTCAGATTCAAATTCTTCTTTTGCAGAACTAATTCTGCAAGTTATGCATATGATGATGCTTGCTTGATCACCAAAACTAGGTATATATTTCAGTATCATTTTGTTTTAGCTTCAAAGTCAAGCACTGAGCTGGGACTGATCCAACAGGAATAGCAATATATGTATACATACCTTTTGATGTGATAGTGTAAGGAGGAGAGGAGGTTGAGGGTTTGAGCTTTTTGCTGGCACTGTGACAGACATACCACCTGATGGCCAGCCTGACAGAGAAGAGATGGAGTTAAGAAAAGCTGATCATCATTGCTTTTGGACAAAGGAAGGGATAGATAAAATTATTGCTTTGCAAGAAACCAAAGCAAGATTGGAATAGAGAAGGGCAGTGTAGGTTGGTGTGCAAGGGAAACTAGATATATTTATCACAGAATCAATCATAGTTTAATGAATATTTATAATCATGTTAGCAATGAATTGCATACATAATATGAATCCTAGGAAATATTCAAACAATTCAACAAACTTGCAACTACAACAAATAATCTAAATGCGGAAGCAATTGTTGTAAAACCTATTCTGAATTCAGACTTTGTCATAGTCTCTACGCTGTCCAAAATCTCAAGAACCTGAGGAGTAGAAGATTCAAGAACGAATCTATCCTAGGGATTCGGATGATGCCGTTGTATTCTCCTCACCAATGGAAAGCAATGAGATCTCAAGATAGCCAATCCTACGGGGGATCATACCCTATATATAGCCTCAAATCCGGTTTCTGTTATCAATCCCTCAATAATAACATAATATAAATTTATAGGTTAACAGGGTGTACACATATAATATCCACATCCAATAAATTAAACTCATATCCATTAATTAGATCACTTTATCGAGTTTCTTTGTAATAGCAAATTCATGTGTTACAAATCCACACAGAAGCCACATAATGGAAAAAAAATAAAATCACTACAAGAAAAAAGACTTACAACAACGGTTTTTCATCGTTGTCGTAGCCCATTTTGAACTGTTGTTAAAGGCCGTGTTGTTAAAAGGGGTACCAGACAACAGTTTTTAACCGTTGTCTTTGAAGACAAAGACAACATTTTTGCAACGGTGAAAAACTGTTGTCTTTTCCTTCAAAGACAATAGTTTTTCACCGTTGTCTTTGAGCGTATGCGTAAGCTCTTCAACAACAGTTTTGAACTGTATACGACAACGGCTAAAAACCGTTGTCTTTTTTGCCAATGACATCGGTTTGACAACGGATAAAAACCGTTGTCTTTTTAGCGAACAATGTTAATTAACATCAGTTTGTCACTGTTGTCTTTTAACTCCATTGACAATAGTTTGACATATTTAAACTGATGTCTATAGGTACAATATACAACATTTTGACAATAAAAACATCATCATCTAGTGCAAATTTCATCCAGTGCAAATTTCATTGATAAAAAACCTATATAATCAATATTTACAATGCAAATTTCATTAAAGTACCAAACATCATCATCCTAACATCAACATTCAAACATCACAAAAGTTTACCCAGCCAAAAGTTTATATATATCACACATATATACAAAGTCCAAAATATCATGTTTTGTTGGAGCACGTCTTCTCTACCTGTGCATCTTTTAAACAGCCTGTGCATCTTCTAAACTGCAGCCTTTTCTGGTTTCTCCTCCCTCCTAGCTTCTCTTTTCTTCTCCTTTCACAGAAACAGGGTCATTATCTTTTCCCTAAGGTAAATAGCATATGATTGCAAGTTAAGTCATTTCCCAAGAGTAAATGGCGTAAAAAAATGGATCTCTTGGAAATTTCAGTTTTACAAAAACTCAAAGAGTAGTAATAGCGTGAAATTCTATTACTCAGTCATTAACCATAGTCAATGAGATTAACCATAGTCAAGTGTTCATCGAGAACAAGTAATGCAACACGATTTCAGTTTACACGTGAAAGTGTTTCAATAGGCATCACTTAGTTGTGAAATTCTAACTAACAGCACAGCTGTGCTAGCAAAATTAAGTAATAGCGTTGACATTTATCATGCAAGAGTTGAACCTAAACAAATCAAAGTCACGGTGCATATTTGAACAAGAAACATATGTCGCCAAATTAAGCACGATCTGAACTTCCTCGATGATAATGCAGATGAGAGAATGATTTTCCCTTATCGAGGACTTCTAGAGATCAGGCATGCCAATTCCAGCTTTAGCATCGTATGTCTTTTCGAGTACTAGTTCAACTGGTGTATCCTTGGGACCAACTGCATAAGATAGTTAAAGTATGATAATAATTCAGATCCATTAACAGCTGCAAAAGCTATGGATATGGGCAGACATCAGGTACGTGGGTCTAGCTCCACATTAGGTATTTGAGTTCCGTAGGGTGTTATAGTTGTCATATAAATATAAAATAACAATTCAATGTTTTATTCCTCTCAATTGATATGACAATCGATTAACGCAACCAATGGGTAATAAACAACTGAATTTAAGAAAGCAACTTTAGCAATCAAGTAAAACTGAATGTACCAAAGCTAGGTCTTGGTTTTTGCCTTTCTTTTAGTATTTCAGGACGAGGAATTACAGCTCCAGATGCAGCAAGTCCTCTAGAGACCCGTACTTTAGTTCCGTCTTCCAGATATTTATACCCGGTCTTACATGGCTTCCTGCACGATAACAATTTTACTTATAAAGAGTAACCAAATTAGGGAATTTAACACAAAATCAAGCTGATGAGGCAATGTTGAAGAGATTGTACCCAGTAACTGGGTCAAGAACCTGGACATTGGAAACATGAAGGGGGGCTTCAATTGAAAAGATTCCACCCTCATGTCCTTGCCCTTGTTTGATGTGTTTCTTCACCTGAAATGAGAACAACACAATCTGATAACAGATAGCAAAGGGTACTAGTACGAAAGATCAAAATTCGTGAACCCATCATACTACCACATGGAACTATGATGATCATAAATAACATTACTTGTACACAATAGCACTGGAAAGGTAAAACACGCAGAAGATTACACTAGGCTATGTAGCTTGTTAATTCTCAAAGGTGGCCTTAGAATATTAATAGCTTTTAGAATAGTGTAAATAACATGTTAACAAGAAACAAACTTTCAAATGGAAATGTAAATTGATATGGAAATTATGGAAGCCATATGGGAAATGAATCCTACTCCTGTATGAAAAGTACAAGCAATAACCTTGAACAAGCCTTCAGATGATTATGTCAAATTATGGAGACCAATGCACGATTTGGAAAAACTAATACAAACAAGAGAATACCATATTTCACTTTTCCACTTCACTAAATCATTATAAAGTATAAAATGATTATGCAGAACTCCAGATTGTTCTAGATAGAAACTTCAACTATCAACAACCTATGCGGAATGAATGAAAAGTAGAATAAAATGTCAGTTTAGCTGAATCATGAAGAACTTCTAAATTTATGAAGAAATGTGTACCGATTCAACATCTCATATAGATTTTTCAGTAGATTAATGTAATCTCTGACAACTGATCTCAACTAAATAAATAACAAACACTTCAATTTAAGAACCAGTGCGTTGATTCAATGCTTGATACAGCCATGATGAGGTGATTGGTCTTAGATTCATGATCTAACTACTGCACCAATACAGTCCATATATGGAATCTTTTAGGCAAAAATCACTTCAATTTAGCAAAATAAGTGGTGTATAAAGTCAGAGAACAGACCAAATTTTTCCCTTCAACAATGACTCTGTTCTGAGATCTAATGACACGTTTGATGATACCTGTCTCACCCTTATCCTTTCCTCTTATGATCATGACCTACAAAACATTAGCAAAAGATAAAATCATAACTTCAACCAAGGTAAACAATGATACGTGAAAAAGAAAGAATTGAAGATTACGTTGTCGCCTCTGAGGATCTTCCAGTGCCTGAATAACTTCTCAGCTGCCTTCCACCCCATCCTTCCTTGTGTTGACTGGGCTCTGCCTGTTTAAACCTTTTCCCACCTAAGGTTTAGGTGCAGGAGATGGCTCGCGCCGACCTCTGCTAGGGCTCGCGGCAGGAGATGGCGAGGAGAGGGAGAGGATCGCGGCAGGAGATGGCTCGCGCCGACCTCTGCTAGGGCTCGCGGCAGGAGATGGCGAGGAGAGGGAGAGGATTGCGGCAGGAGATCGCGAAGAGAGGGACGGCTCGGAGAGCATCACGGCAGAAGATCCAATCGCGACTTAATCCACAAATTGGGCATCACCAACAAGAAATTAGACTCCTCCTAACAACCTAATCATCACCTCACAGATCTCATACCATCACATGGAAGTATACTTGCCTGACCAGTTAAGGCACGGCTAAGAGAGAAGAGGATCGACGGTTGTGGTCCGCAGTGCTCGAGCGAGGGAGAAGGATCGCTGCTGTGTTGTCCGCGTGAGGGAAAGAAGAAGATCGCCTGCTCGCACACAAGGAAGAGAGGAGACCGGCGGCTGGGGCTCATCTCTGATGTTGGCGTGAGGAGAGGCCGGCAACGCCCAGGAACTCGCGAGAGGGAAGGGAGGATGGAGAAGGCAGCGTCGCGAGGTGAGGCTTAGGGGAAGAAGTCGGCGATGAAGAAAGGGGTTCGGCGGTGTCGCGGGAGTGAGGGCTCGGGATTAAGGAATTCGGTGGAGAAGGGAAAGTAAGGGAAAAATAAGAAACCTTGGTTTTAAAAATTCGCGGAGGAGTCGCGAAGGAGGAGTTGGAGTGGGTTTTAGGTTTTTTTTTATGAAGTTAAAAAAACTGTTGTGTTTTTATGATTCAACAACATTCAATAGACAACAGTTTAATAAAACTGTTGTATATTATCACATAAGCAACACTAAAAGACAACAGTTTTTTAAAACCGTTGTCTTTGACATACATTAGACAATAGTTTTTAAAAATTATCTTTGACATATATTAGACAACAGTTTTTTAAAAACTGTTGTCATTTAAAAAAAATTATGGTGAACAATGACGGTTTTCAATAAAACCGTTGTTAAATGGCAAAAAGACAACAGTTTCTCGAAAAACTGTTGTCTATTAGGTGTGGTTAAATCTAAAATTTCTTGTAGTGAATCCAACAATCTTTCACTTGGACTACATAAGAAGACGATATAAGATAGTATATACCTTAGTTGAGATAAATAATGCCAAATTTTATAGCAAAAATCCCTTTAGAAAAATCTAATATCTTGATTCCATTGGTACAGAAATAAAGAGGTCAAAGTTATTAAATTGCAACAAGCCCCAATAGTAATAACAATATTAACTTCATTAATAACATAGATCATGTGTGTGCGGCATGAGAATTGCATGAAAAGTGATTTGTACATGCACATTTTCAATTGATCCTCTTTATGATCCAAAAGGGTCCAAATCATATTAACAAATAACTTATGTAAAACTGTAGTTGTAAATCACGACTTACAATTTATGACTCAAAATAGAGTTCATATCATATTTACAAACACCATATGTTATAATATAATGATAAATCATAATATCTTTATTTTAGAGTGTCAAAATAAAAATACACATATAACTATCAACTTTATATGTACAATGAATAAAAAATATGTGTTTATTAACATGGAGTTGAAAATAACAAATATAGACTTTTACTAAATGAGTACTTTATCTAACAGAAGAATCCCCATACACACCACATGCATATGAAATACCTTGAGTTGCATGCCCTTAGTGGTGGATATGTAATCATGGAACTTATACTGATAAACTCTATAATCACTTAATCACTTTGAACTCTTTCTTTGAGCATCAAAAACATTTTATCTATGTGTTTATACTTCAACGAGCTATGATTGTTCTTGGAATATAGTTCTACAACTTTATTATCAAAGTTTATTTTCAATGGCCTATCAAAGACATCAACGATCTGCAATACTATACTGAAATTTCACAACATATCCCGTGATTGAATACTTCATAATAGGTTATAGATTCTGTCTCCATCGTGGAAGTGTCTATGAGCGTTTGTTTGATGGGTTCCAAGAGATAAGTCCCCTAGCTAGCATAAAGATATATCCTGAAGTAAATCTCTTGCTATCTAAGAATCCTACAGACCAACAGATAATAAGATTTTTGATACATGACCATGAAGTCTTTGGTGCTCTGTAAATATCACATCTCTCTCTTTACACCTTTCCAATATTCTGGTCTAGGGTTACTTAGATACTTACCTAACGTTCGTACTATGTACGCTATATCCGAGCGCATACATACCGGAGTATAAATGAGACTTTCAATAGTTGATGCATAAGAGAATTTCTGTATTTCTTTTATTTCAAGTTCAAGATGTGGGCATTGCTGCAATATAAATCTGTCATTTTTTGATATAGGTGTATGGTGCACAATTTTGCATGTCATACAGATTAAACACCTTTTTAATATATACCTTTTGTGAATGTTCAAGAATACCCTTTGGATGATCACGATATATATGTATGCCTAAAATAAAAGATGTTTTGCCAAAATCCTTCATTTCATAATTATCCGATAGAAATAACTTGATTTTATATATTAGACCCTTATTATTACTTGCTAGTAAAATATCATCCACATATAAAATAAGTATGATAACCTTGAATATGATATATATACATTAATTAATGAGTTTTTTAAACAATCAAATAAAGTAACCACCTGATCAAACTATCGGAACCACTAGACCCTGGTTTTAAACTATAAATGGACTTTTAAAATCTATATATTAGGGGTTCTTGTAGTGAGCTTTCTAGTTGGGTTGAGCTTAAAAGAAAGAACAAAAATATTATATTAACTCATTAAACCAATAAGCCTTTAAGATCTACTTGGATTAACCCATTAATCCAATAAGTCCAACAATAAGCCCAAAACCCAATTAAATTAACTTATTGATCTAATAAGCTTAAGGTTCAAAATCATAAAATAAACTTATCTCTAAATCAACATGCTCTGTGTGTGTGATCCATTAGGTTCTCATAATGTTGGTAGTATTTTTAAAACTATTTTAAATACACAAGTAATGAGTGATATCTAATAATGCATCATTACCATCCAAATGACGAGAATGTCGAAATCCATCCTAATATGTCTGTAACCATTATCTCATATAACTCATTCATTTTGTCCTCGATATCTAAATTGATTCATAAGGCATAGACTGTGTTATCTTTTCATCAATCTATGCATTTTTTGATCTCTATGTAGACTCACTTAACCAAATAAGTTTAATATCTTATATTGACTTATTTGAGCATAACTATACATTTCAGTAGTAATACTCAATTAAGGGGTTTACAAATATTTCTTCCGTTATATGGAAGGAACAAATCTCATCTACATCACGCACATCCCTCTGTATAGCTTATTGCATATCCAATGAATGACTTTATAGTTTACCTTATTACAGGTGAGGTTTGTCGATGCCAAGGTACACAACTCCTTATATAGGGAACCATAATGACTCCAGGTCTAAGGACTATTTATGCTAATAGTCATTATGAGAATATTTATGATACTCATAATGATCCATTGTGGCAAAAAAAAGGCGAATACGCTCGCCCCCAGCGCCGCCAACCCGCCCCAGGGCCAACACGGAGGAGGTAAATCACGAGCGGCTACTAGCCTTTGGAATAGTGACTAGTACATAAGGGAGGTATTTACCTCGGCTTTTGCCGATATTCGAACCCCAGACCTCATTATGGCAACACCTCATGTGCTAGCCACTAGACCCATCCGAGGGGACTACTCATAATGATCCATGAAACTTGTCATGGTGGGTCAATTTAGTATAAATTCTTTAATATATAGCTATATGTCAACTTGATATCTTATTTCAATGACTTGTGAGAATAAGTCATCAATTGACCTACTTGCTGGTCTTAACTTATTAATATTGCCCTTGTATATTAATACTTGACTAGAAATAATTAAAAGCATTGTTCTATATATATATATCAATAGCCTCTTATAATCAATTCAACTAATTGATATGTTGTAGATTAGAATATACTCTTCTAGGGTATTATTATATTTATTCAGCTAACACAAACATAAAGTAAATATAATAAATAAAACATTGTCTATTATAAATATGATATAATATGTCCTAAGTTAATTAACTCATGATTGGCTCTCAGGGTTGACACTAATAGTCTCCCACTACCATGTTAGAGCCAATCACTAAAGTATCTAATACCAAGTGACTAGTGTGACCATCATGCTTCCTCTGTGCTAAAGCCTTGGTCAGTGGGTCTACAATATTGTCATTAGTCGATACTATGCATATAATTACATCTCCTCAGTAGAGGGATATTGAGCCTTTATAAGGCTCACACCATGTGACATTAGCAATAATCCTCTGTTAGAATTCTGCATAGTAAAATGATTAAGTACTTTGTCAATCTATGTACTTTGACTTAGGCTAAGAAATCTATTAGATTTGTCTCTATAGATCTTGATGCCTAAACTATAGGTTGTTTCACCTAAATCGTTTATTAAAAAATAATTCCTAAGCCAAGTCTTCATAGATTATAGGACAGAGATATTATTTTCAATGAGAAGTATGTCATCTACATACAAGATTAGAAAGATAACTATGCTCCCACTAATCCTTTTGTAGACATAAGGTTCATCTTTGTTCTTAATGAAACCAAACTCTTTGATCACATAATCGAATAAAAGATTTTAGCTTCTAGAAGCTTGAATCCATAAATGGACCTTTACAACTTACATACTTTTCAGCATCCTTTGGATTCATAAAACCCTTAGGTTGTGTCATGTACACATACTCGAGTAGATTTTTATTAAGGAATGTAGTTTTGACATCCATCTTCTAGATCTTATAATCATAGTAAGCTGCAATAGCAAGCAAGATCCGAATAGACTTAAGTATTGCAACTGGTGAAAAGGTTTCATCATAGTCTATATCATGAATTTGCTTGAATCCTTTAGCTACCGATCGTCGTTTATGGGTATGCACATGACCATCCATGTCAGTTTTCTTCTTAAAAATCCATTTACACCCAATGAGTTTGATGCCTTCAGGTGGGCCAACTAGAGTCCATACTTGGTTGACATACATAGATTCCATTTTGAACCTTATGGCCTCTAGCTATTTCTCAGAATCTGGACTCATCACATCTTCCTAATAGGATGCCGGCTCGTTCAAATTAACAAGCATTACATTATTATGGTTAGACAGGAGAAATAAATATCTCTCAAGTTGACAATGTATCTTATCAGATCTACATAGAACTTGTTCTACTCAAACATGTTATTGCTCTACAACTTCTTGTGGTGTAATAGATTCATAATTCACAATACTTTATGGTGCTTATTCAATTTCCATCAAGGCCTTAGTGTTAATTTGTGTATCTTGAATTTCTTCAAGATATACTTTTTGTTGGAACCCCAAGATTATTTTGATGTGATCAACCAAGTTAGGTTAGGTCTTGTGGTGTTTTAACCTTGTGTCTACGTGTGCAGGATCTTAGGAACACAAGAAGTCGAGCAAAAGACGTAGCTAGCGAGAAGGATGACACGAGAGAGAGCCCTTTGTCCGAGGGATGAGGTGCTGCGAAAGAGTATGCAGGTAGACGAGAAGGAAGTGAACGGTGTTTTCGAGGGATAAGAAGCCGGAGTGGAAGGTTGCTCGATAAGGCCGAAATTGGATTCGGTGAGTCTTATTTCGGTTGGTCGAAATCACCCAAATGAGCGGAGCCGGACCAGAAGACCTGGACCGAGGCGAGTAGCACTGGAGCAGAGGGCCCGAACCAGAAAAAGTCAATTGTGTTAACTTTAGTGGTCCGGGCGCCCAAACCAGTCCGGGCGCCCGGAGCGATTCTGGATGCCCAGAACCTGACTTTTGATCAGATCACGTTTTCCCATGATCCATTACAAAGGGGATAAAGTTTTATCCCCTTCTAAGCGCTTGGAACCCTCCAGGCATTCCGACCAAGACTATAAATACAGCCTTGGTCCAGAAGCTTTTCAATTCAACAAGCAATTGTAACAACACTTGTGCACTTTCCTATTTTGTTTAACTTCCTTCTTTCTATGCTTACACTACTATAAAAGAGGTTTCTCCGCCTGAAGGAGAATTTAGTGCGATCATATTCTTTGGATTAACAACCTCTCCGGTTGTAACCAAGTAAACTTCGGTGTCTCTTTTCATTTAAGTCCAGTCTTTAATTATTTATGCAAGTGTTTCTTTAAAGTTTGAGAAGGGTATTTTTTATTTTGTAGGGTTATTCAACCTCTCCGACAGCCGCCCACCAACGGTCCCAACAAGTGGTATCAGAGTCAGGATGCTTCAGGAGGACTAATCGTCGATCAAAGCAAAGATGATGGTCGGACCAAGCATATACTCGCCAAAGTTCGAGGGGGAGTTCGCTAGCTGGAAAAAGTGAATGCAGGTATTTTTTAAAACTGATTTCGATTTACTTCAAATAATGGAATTCGGTTTTATAGCACCGGAAGGTAAGGAAAATACCAGTGAACAAAAAAGGAGTAGGCCAACTACATGATAAATGACAAAGTAGAGTTCCATCTGCTGAGCGTCCTTCCTCCATAAGAAGTCAACCGGATCAGCAACTATGATTCATCAAAGGAGCTTTGGGAGAAGTTCCTTGAGCTACACGAAGGGACATCTGAAGCTAAACTCGCGAGACGGGACTTACTTCGCAACCAGTTGACCAACCTACGACTTGAAGAAGACGAGACAATTGTGCATCTTCACTCGAGAATTAAGGAGTACATCACCGGACTATCGAATCTCGGAGAAAAGGTAAGTAACTGAGATTCATTAAGGTACACGTTAAATGCATTCCCTAGGAATACGAAATGAGCTTCAATTGTAGATGCTTTTTTATATCTCTAAGGACTTAGAAACTATTATCTTAGAAGAATTATTTTCAACGTTTGAAGTGCATGAATCGAGATGTGTAGGTACAAAGGAGTCAAAGCACAACATCACCTCAAGGCAATGAGAGACGAAAATGAGTCAGAATCTTCTCTCGACGACGAGGAAATGGTAATGATGATAAGGCACTTTAAAAAGTTGTTTAATTCAAGTAAAACTAACCATCCACAAGGTAGAAAGAAAAGGACGATCAGATGCTACCACTGCAACGAAGAAGGGCACGTCAAAGACAACTGCCCCAAGCTAAGGAACAAGGACAAGGACAAAGGAAAGAAGCTTATCCAAACAAAAAAGTTCAAGACACTAAAAGCGACGTGGGACGATACGTTGTCCGAATCGAAAATCGAGGCCTTCTTCGGACTTGCATTAATGAGAAGTCATCAAGACGAGGACTATGATTCAAGCTCATCCGAAATGAGCATCGAGAGCATCGATGAAGGGGGAGCTACATCGGAAGAAAGCAACAGTTCTGGGGGGAGCCACGGATAATAAGGTCAACAAGGTAAGTCAGGTACGATCTCTTCCTCCCGCTAAATTATTTAAGTTTGTTAAAGTATTGAATAAAGATTGCTGCAAATTAGAAAAAAAGATTAAAATTTTAAAATTAATTCTAGCTAAATCTTGCTCGTTAGAAGAGTTGACAAAGTGAAATTAGAAAATGATAATTTGCAAAAAGAAATAAATAACTTAAAAAAATCTTACATGCTCATCTAATACAAGTTATAGAAAATGTAATAGTCTAAATTGGTACTTTAGATATCACAAGGGATAAATTAGGAAAATTTCTGAGAAATACATTCCAAAGAAATTACTAGTTAACCCAGTCAGAAGGAATCTTTACTGGGTTCCAAAGTCTTATCTTAATTGAAAATTTTAGGACTTTCAGAGAGTTCTTTAAATGTTTAATTTCTTTATGAGGTTTTATTTAGAAGTGGTTGATGATCCAATAACTAAGAAGGCCTAGTGGCTCGCCACAGCCTGAAAACCAAAATATTGAAATAAAATGTTTAATTGACTAACTGATAAAGCATTAAATTAGGATCAGTTAATGCTTTAGATTTTTTTTTCAATTTTTTTTCTTACTTGGAAATGTCTAACTTAGATTTTTTTTAAAAATGCTTAAAAATATTTTTGTTTGCAAAAACTTAGCAAAATTATTATTTTTAAATAGTTAGTCAAAAATATTTTGCTGCTTGATTTTTTTTTACTTAGAAATTTTTCTCAAATTTTTTCAGTACTATTAAAATTTTTAAAGGTTTCAAAATTTGATAAAAGTTATTTCATATGTTTTTTTACCCTTAGATTTTTCTTGGTACCCCATTTTTATGTGATCAAAGGGGGAGAAGGAAAAAAATTAAGTCTAGGGGGAGGTAGATTCATTTTTTAAATATTTTTTACACTTTAGTGAAGAATTTATTATTTTAACTTTATGTCTCTTTACCCTAGCTTAACTTAGATTGCTTACATCAAAAAGGAGAATATTGTTGAAACCTCAAGGTTATTTTGATGTGATCAACCAAGTTAGGTTAGGTCCTGTGGTGTTTTAACCTTATGTCTAGGTGTGCAGGAGCTTAGGAACACAAGAAGTCGAGGAAAAGACGTAGCTAGCGAGAAGGATGACACGGGAGAGAGTCGACGGGCTTAGTGCGTCTGAGGGACGAGGTGCTACTGAAGAGTACGCGGGCGGACTAGAAGGAAGCGAGCGACATTTCCGAGGGACGAGAAGCCGGAGCGGAAGGTTGCTCGAGAAGGCCGAAATTGAGTTCGGGTGAACCTTATTTCAGTTGGCCGAAATCACTCAAGTGAGCAAAACCGGAGCGGAAGACCCGGACCGAGGCGAGCAGCATTGGAGTAGAGGGCTTGCACCGAAAAAAGTCAACTATGTTGACTTTAGTGGTTCGGGTGGCCGAAGCGATTCTGGGCGCTCGGAACCCAACTTTTGATCAGATCATGTTTGACCGCGATCCATTGCGAAGGAGATAAAGTTTGATTCCCTTCTAGGTGCCTGGAACCTTCCAGGCACCCCGACCAAGGCTATAATACAGCTTTGGTCTAGAAGCTTTTCAATTCAACAAGCAATTGTAACAACACTTGTGCGCTTTCCTGTTTTATTTAGCTTCCTTCTTTCTATGCTTACACTGCTGTAAAAGAGGCTTCTCCGCTTGAAGGAGAATTTAGTGTGATCATCTTCCTTGGATTAACAACCTCCCTAGTTGTAATCAAGTAAACTCCGGTGTTTCTTTTCTTTTAAGTTCAGTCTTTAATTATTTATGCAAGTGTTTCTTTAAAGTTAGAGAAGGGTATTTTGTTGGTGCAATATTCCCTAGGTCAATGTTGACCTGGTTGACTGAGCTTGAATTGGTTCAAGCTCGAGTCTTGATGTTTGGGTTTCAATGTTTGACAATACATGGAGACAAGACATGGAGAATGCAGGTGCAATTGTTCATGTGGTGAGATTGTGAAGGAGAGTCAAATAGATCAAGGTTGACTGGATACTTGACTGGAAAATTCTAGTGAGTGAAGCTAGGTGAAAGTCCCGGTGAGTGAAGCCAGGCAGCTGTGAAAGTCCTAGTGAGTGAAGCTAGGCAGAAGAGAAGTCCTGGTGAGTGAAGCTAGGCAGATGTGAAAGTCCTAGTGAGTGAAGCTAGGCAGAAGAGAAATCCTGGTGAGTGAAGCCAGGTGAAAGACCTAGTGAGTGAAGCTAGGCACTATAGGAAGTCCTGGTGAGTGAAACCAGGCAGACGTGAAGTCCTAGTGAGTGAAGCTAGGCAGATGAGAAGTCCAAGTAGGTCAAAGGGATTGACCGGATACTTGGCACAAGGAAAATTCAGATGGATCAAGGATGATCGGACATCTGGTGTTGGGAAGTCCAAGTAGGTCAAAGGGATTGACCGGATACTTAGCATGAGGAAATCCAGGTGGGTCAAGGTTGACCAGACATCTGGTGAAAGTCCAAGTGGGTCAAAGGGATTGATCAGACACTTGGTGAGCGAGTCCTAGCAGGTCAAGGGTGACCGGATGCTAGTCATGATGAACCAATAGGTCATGGTTGACCAGATGTTGGTTTAGGGGACTTTGGACTTGTTTTTGGGCAAAAACAAGAAGATGGATCGATCAGCCGATCGATTGGGACATGCCCAATCGATCGACCGATCGATTGGGTGAGTCCCCGCGACAAGCTTTCTCCTAATCGATCAGTGGATCAATTGGGGAGAAGTGTCGCACGAACAGAAGAGCTCTGGATCAATTGGTTGATCGATCCAGAGCCCCCAATCGATCAGTGGATCGATTGGGAGGCGTGATTTCGCGCGATGGGATCTGGATCGATTAGCCGATCGATCCAGGCAATTCCCAAGAGCACAGAGGCGCTCTGGATCAATCGGTCGATCGATCCAAAGCCTCCCCAATCGATTGGGAGCAATCCGATCGATTGGGATTCGACCGTTGGCGTCGTATTTAGCTGCCGGCAAGCTGTTCTCTCGTCAGAACTTCCACGGCTTCTTCTCCAGCGAGCACAGATCTTCACAGAGCTTCTCCACAGAGTTCTCACCACCAGTTCTTGAAGTTCTTGGAGGTTCTTCCAAGTCAAGAGGCGGATCTACAGCGAGAAGAAGAAATCTAGGGTTAGGGTTTTCTTGTGCAAACTTGTAAGCTTTTGCTTGAATTTTGTTCCCTTTCCCTTTCTTCTTGTAGTGTGAACTTGTAGGGCTTCTCCGCCTTTGGTAGTTACCATAAAGGAGTGTTTTCATAGTGGAGGGTGCATGAGTGTGTGGATCCTTGGATTAGTCACCTCTTGTGAGGTGGATACCAAGTAAATCCTCTTGTTAGCGTTGTGTATTTTGTTTCTTTGTATTTTTCGCTGCATATCTTGAAGAAACAAGCAACGAAGAGGATGACGAGCACATCGAGCTATTCACCCCCCCTCTAGCTATATAATCGGTCCCAATAAGTGGTATCAGAGCGAGGCCGCTCTTCACCGGAATCATCGTCGGAAGGGGCAAAGAGCTAGAGGGTGAAGAAGTTGGAGCAAAAATTTTCAAGTCAAAGATTTCTTCGAGCTCAACTTCGACATGGAATTCCAAGACGGACTTGGATTCGACACAAGGATGCCTCCACCATATGTATCAACAAGCTTCGATTCTTAGAGATCAAGAATCGAAAACTTCTTGATGATGGAGATAGAGCAATGGTTTGCTCTAATGGAAGGCTTCGAAGCTCCAAAGAATTCAAAGGGAAAAATTCTCAAGAGGAGCAAGTGGAGCCAAGACCAAATCCGAAGATGTGAGGCCAATGACAAAGTGACCAAGCTTTTGGTCAATCTATTGCCGAGCAACATCTTGGAGCAAATTGGAGATTTTGAAGATGCCAAAGAGCTATGGAGCAAATTGGCCAAGATTCATGAGATCCCCTTCACTGTACCAATCTAAGAAAAATCCAAAGAGGGTGACTCATTGGAGCGAGACCAAGAGGAGGAGAATTCCGAATGTGAGAGATGCTCATCTTCCGAAGAAGAAGTCCAAGAAGCTTCATCTTCAAAGAAATGCAATGAAGAGGCCAAGGAGAGGGCATACTCCTTGTTCCATGTACAAGATGAAGATGAAGAAGCCTCCACCTCTAGGATTGAGGGGGAGTGTAGATCATTGACACCGGAGCAAGAAGAAGCCTCCACATCCGGGTCAAGAGAAGAAGAGGATGAAGAAGCTTCCACCTCCACAAGTCAAGCTAAATCAAATGGAGGATCAAGTGCTGTCCCTACACATGAAGGTATAGATGCTTCAATTAAAAATAAAAACCATATTATATGTTTTGAGTGTAGGGAACATGAGCACTACAAGAGCAAGTGCCCTAAATTATCCAAGAAGAAGGGCCAAGTGGCACCAAAGGACAAGGAGAAGTCCAAGGAGATCGCTCCCAGAACAAAGAAGAGGAAGGAGCACATTGTGTGTTTCTCTTGCAATCAAAAAGGACATTACCGGAGCCAATGTCCTAAGGGGAAGAAGGTGGTCAAGGCTCAAGGAGGAAGCATGAGTCAAGGGGGAGCCTTCAAGGTAAAAAGGAAGGTATTATTTATTGAACCTACCCCTTTAAATAATGGTAAAAAGCATGATAGTTCTAATTTATATCATTTTAATACTATTTACCATAAAAATAGGAAGCATGATGCCATTCAAGAAAAAACACATGGCTCTTCATGCTAAAACTACCACACCTAGGGTTAGGAAGGTAGATAAGAATTTAGGCAATAACTCTAAGGATTTTAGTTATAAGCCTAGAAATAGAAATGCTCATGGACTTAATGAAAAATAAAAAACTAAGGATTTATGGAAAGAAAATCAAGTCTTGAGGTCAAGACTTGATAAAATGGAAAAGACCCTAAAAAGGATGGAAAATATCCTAAAAGGGCAAAATGAGCAAAACCTAGGTTTAGGACAACAAAAGCCATCCAATGGCCATAGAGGTTTGGGATATAAACTTAAGGCTAAGAAGGATGTAATTTCTTACCATAAGGTTCCATATAGCTATGGAACCGAGTCTAGGTCTAAGGGTCAAGTCAAAAGTACAAGGGAAGTTATCCCTAGGAGTATTTTTGCAACTAAGGTGACTAAGACTTCTAAGAAGTCTAACAAAGTCACTAAAAATGTCACAAGAGAAGAACTCCCTAGGGTTGACCTAGAAAAGATGACCAAAGCTTCTAAGAAGCCAAACAAAGTCACTAGGAAGGTATCTAGGGAGGTTATCCCTAGCGAGTACCTAGAGCATCCAAGGAGTACCAATAGGTTTTGGGTTCCTAGGAGCATTTTCTCTACCCCATAGATGGGTTAGAGAGTGTTAACTCAAATTGAAAGGGTAGTTAGCCTAATCATGATGAAGTTGACACTCAAGGAGCATTTTCAAGGTTATTATTAATTTTTGAAAATGAAAAGGATTATCATTTACTCTTAATTGGAGTAATATGTGCTATGAGTTGAGAAGGTTTGATGTATTTTCAATGGCACAACAAAATATGAGTAAAAGAAATGCCAATTTGGGATTTTGGCATTTTCTTAGAAAGTTAAAGGCAATCTATGCCTTAACTCAAATGGTTACTCTTGGAAGAGTAGATTGTGCCAAAATTTGAGGAATATAGTTAATTTCAATTGGCACAACAAATTAAGAGTAAAAGAAATGCCAAGTTGGGAGTTTGGCATTTTATTAGGGACTTAAGGGCAATCTAGGACTTAAATTTTAAGTTAGCCAAGGTCTTAGGATACTTAGATAGGTAACTAGGTACTTTATTTATGCTAAAACTTGCCATGAGTGTTTGCCTTTTATATGTCATGACATCATATTTATTTGCTTTGGCATTCATACCTTATTATGAAAAATACAAAAATACCATGTCATGTCATACATACATCATGTAGTTATAGGATATTTTCTTTTGGAAGTTATTTCTTTTTGATGTATGCCATAACATATCATGCATTATTTTAATTCCTTGTAAATTTAAGGACAAATGACATTTATTAACAAATCACATCCTTGATGGATGTTCATAACCTCAAAATGCCTAGGTAGATATGCATGATCCCTAGATTAGGGAAAAACAAAAAGTTTACATCTCACTAAGAACTATAAGGTGACTTGTATGTGGTTTAGTACACATTAAATACAAGTGAGATGTTAGGATGATGAACAAAACTCAAGATGTTGATTTAGTGCATTTTTGTGAGTTTTAGGTTCATTTAACACATAGTTGTGTTTTCCAATCATTGGGAAAGCTAATGTACAAGTCATGTGCATTGAGCCCAAAGAACATGGTTGTAAATTGATTTTGAAAATGATTTCAAAAATGTTTTGGAAAACCTTGGTGAAGTCTATCTTTTGATAGTACTCATCAATGAAAAGTTAGGCACAAACTAGAAGAAAACACTAAAGTTTTTGTAAATTTTCTAGTTTATGTCAATCTTGGAAAATATGAAGTATTTTCTTAGAAAACTATTTTTCTATGATAATATATGCCCTAAGGAATGTCTACATGAATTTTCATAATTTTTTGAATTTTGTAGAATTTTTGGGGAGTTTATGAAATTGACTGAAATTGAATTTCAGCTTTTTCAGAGCTTCAATCGATCAGTGGATCGATTGGAGTGCCTCAAGAACGATCGATTGAGAAGGCATCTCTCGCGAGCAGAAGCTTGCTGGATCAATCAGCCGATCGATCCACGAAGACTGAATCGATCAGTGGATCGATTCAGTAGGGTTCAATCGATTGGGACCTAACTCTAATCGATTGGGGATGCTGATTTTGGTTGGGAAAGCCTGATTTCAGCATATTAAACCCCTTTTAGTCTAGGGAACCATTCCTAGCCCCTCAAAACATATTTGTATACATTTAGGGGGAGTTTTCATGATGAAAACAAGGATGGATTGGTTAAAGAAGACTAAGTAGAGGTTTAGGTTGAGGATTGGTTTCATTATTGAATTTATGAACCTCAAAACTTCTATTTTGGGTTTCCTAAAGGTTTAGGGATTCCAAGTCATTGTTGATGCAATGACAGAAGTTACGTGCATGTCTTTAGGGGGAGTTACTCTTTAAGGACATGAAAAATTATTTTCATACACCTTGGAAGGTGGTTTTACCTTCTTTAGTGAAAATGCTCAAGGTTGAGCATGGGAATACAATGGAGAGTGGATATCTTCATTGTTTAATGGTATATGCTCAAGGATGAGTATTTGATGAAAATAAAGGGTATGAGACCTTTATTTGAATCATGTTGTGAACAACGAGTGAAGTTGTGAATAACGGTGAGTAACTCTTCAGGGGGAGAGTTTCTTTTTGATGTGTGCCAATAGGGGGAGAATATAAGATTAAGTTAGGCCTTCATTCTCATATTGACATGAAGTAAGTTCAGGTTATGGGATTAGCCTAACTTACTAGTGGTATTGTCAAACATCAAAAAGGGGGAGATTGTTGGTGCAATATTCCCTAGGTCAAGGTAGACCTGGTTGACTGAGCTTGAATTGGTTTAAGCTTGAGTCTTGATGTTTGGGTTTCAATGTTTAACAATACATGGAGACAAGACATGGAGATTGCAGGTGCAATTGTTCATGTGGTGAGATTGTGAAGGAGAGTCAAGTAGATCAAGATTGACTGGATACTTGACTGGAAAATCCTAGTAAGTGAAGCTAGGTGAAAGTCCCGATGAGTGAAGCCGGACATCTGTGAAAGTCCTAGTGAGTGAAGCTAGGGAGAAGAGAAGTCCTGGTGAGTGAAGCCAGACAGATGTGAAAGTCCTAGTGAGTGAAGATAGGCAGAAGAGAAATCCTGGTGAGTAAAACTAGGTGAAAGACCTAGTGAGTGAAGCTAAGCAGTATAGGAAGTCCTG
Organism: Zingiber officinale; assembly: GCF_018446385.1. NCBI lineage: Eukaryota > Viridiplantae > Streptophyta > Magnoliopsida > Zingiberales > Zingiberaceae > Zingiber > Zingiber officinale. The sequence goes on along the minus strand of NC_055997.1, from coordinate 70,936,892 downwards.
GTGAGTGAAGCCAGGCAGACGCAAAGTCCTAGTGAGTGAAGCTAGGCAGATGGGAAGTCCAAGTAGGTCAAAGGGATTGACCGGATACTTAGCACAAGAAAAATTCAGATGGATCAAGGATAATCGGGCATCTGGTGTTGGGAAGTCCAAGTAGGTCAAAGGGATTGACCGGATACTTGGCACGAGGAAATCCAGGTGGGTCAAGGTTGACCAGACATCTGGTGAAAGTCCAAGTGGGTCAAAGGAATTGACCGGACACTTGGTGAGCGAGTCCTAGCAGGTCAAGGGTAACCGGATGCTAGGCATGATGAACCAACAGGTCATGGTTGACCAGATATTGATTTAGGGGACTTTGGACTTATTTTTGGGCAAAAATAAGAAGATGGATCGATCATCCGATCGATTGGGTGAGTCCCCGTGACAAGCTTTCTTCCAATCGATCAGTGGATCGATTGGGGAGAAGTGTCACGTGAACAGAAGAGCTCTGGATCAATTGGTCGATCGATCCAGAGCCCCCAATCGATCAGTAGATCGATTGGGAGACGCGATTTCGTGCGATGGGATCTGGATCGATCAGCCGATCGATCCAGGCAATTCCCAGGAGCACAGAGGCACTCTGAATCGATCGGTCGATCGATCCAAAGACTCCCCAATCGATTAGAAGCAATCCGATCGATTGAGATCCGACCGTTGGCGTCGTATTTAGCTGCTGGCGAGCTGTTCTCTTTGCAGAACTTCCACGACTTCTTCTCCAGCGAGCACAGATCTTCACAGAGCTTCTCCACAGAGTTCTCAGCACCAGTTCTTGAAGTTCTTGGAGGTTCTTCCAAGTCAAGAGGCGGATCTACAGCGAGAAGAAGAAATCTAGGGTTAGGGTTTTCTTGTGCAAACTTGTAAGCTTTTGCTTGTATTTTTTCCCTTTCCCTTTCTTCTTGTAGTGTGAACTTGTAGGGCTTCTCCGCCTTTGGTAGTTACAATGAAGGAGTGTTTTCATAGTGGAGGGTGCGTGAGTGTGTGGATCCTTGGATTAGTCACCTCTTGTGAGGTGGATACCAAGTAAATCCTCTTGTTAGCGTTGTGTATTTTGTTTCTTTGTATTTTCCGCTGCATATATTGAAGAAACAAGCAATGAAGAGGATGACGAGCGCACCGAGCTATTCACCCCCTCTAGCTACATAATCGGTCCCAACATATTTTTATTTTGTAGGGTTATTCAACCCCTCCGACAACCGACCACCAATAGCCCCAACACTTTTCTCCCACTAGTTATTCTAAAAATAAATTCTCTTTCTAGAAAAATACCATTTCTAGCAACAAACACTTTACCTCATATGGGATTATAAAAGTAATGTCTTTTCATTTCCTTAGAATATCCTACAAAATAACACTTATCTGATTTGGGTCCTACTTTCTTTGAGACTTGACGTTGAACATAAATCTCACAACTCCAAATCTTCATGAAAGACATCTTAAGTGTAGCGACCCGCCTCCTAGTAACTAGGCTATGAGGCTGATCGTCACATTATGCTGTGCTAAACTATTCCTTGACCATCATTAAAACTAGATGCGGAAGCTATACTAATTAAAATTTTGCTAAACTATTATCTTTTCACCATTTTACATGTGCTAAGGGGTGTAATCTAGGCTATTCATGTCATTATCACCTCCCCTTATGGTCAAGGAACTTAACTAAGGGTTTCTAGCTAATATCAGGCCTCCCAATCGATCCACCGATCGATTGGACTGGTCGAATCGATCCAGCGATTGATTCAGAAGGCTACTGTACCCGGGACATGGGTTGGATCGATCCAGCGATCGATCCAGCACGCTACTGTGCTCGGGCAATAATCTGGATCGATCGGCTGATCGATCCAGGCTGGTCAATCAATCCAGTGATCGATCCCAGAGCTCTCTGTTCACGACGGAAATGGCTAGATCGATCGGCTGATCGATCCAGAGGCCTACTATTTGCGGAACAGATTGCCCAGTCGATCAGCTGATCGATTGGGAACCCCCAATCGATCCACTGATCGATTGAGGTTTCTGATTTTGCAGTTAAGCTCTGATTTCAGCACTGTTTCGTGCCTCAACCACATTACCAGTTCTAAAACAACTAGGAAACACTCTACCAATAACAAATAACATTCTAAGCATGATTACTAACAATCTAAGCAGGTCTTTCATGATTCATGCATCAAAACAACTAAAGATGCGAAAATTAACATGATATAAATCTAAAGTATTAGTTTGCTAGTTTCTCCAAGATCTCTACTCCAGGTTCCTTCCACACACATCTTCATCATTGCATTGACCTCCAGCCTCCGCTAGTCCATCTTTCCTTTACCTTTATGTGCAGTATAAGGAAAAGAAAGTATCTATAAGCTTTCGCTTAGTAAGAAACCATCTACCTCACAAAAATATGCATACGATGCATTTATGCTTTTAAAACATGCTAATTGAAATATGTACTGATTAAACTAAAACATGGCATGCTATCAAACAATACATGGAAATCAAAAGCTAAACATGGCATACTATCATCTAAAGCATGTGTAACCAAAAGCTGAGCATAGTGTTATCATACATAACCATAAAAATGAACTGAACTGAAGCATAAACTGAGCTAATTCTAGCAAATGCTAAAGCTATACTGATCTCACCTAACTATTTTGTGAGAGTTTAAAACTACATACATAATAGATGAAAATACATAAACATGCTGCTGTTTGGGCCCGCCAACTGTACGTGCTATGTGCGCGTCCCTAACTAGACCCGGGTTTGCAAGTCCCGAATTTAGTAGGGTTTACTAGGTTATCTAAACCTAGGGACCGACTATGGGAGCCCAGCCCAATGGATATCTAATCTTGTACAGTTCCACTGAAAAGTAAAATACTGAATATAACTAATTATTGCTTACCTTGCTCTTTCTAGGTTATCTGAACCTAGAGCTAGGTTATCTGAACCTAGAGGCGACTATGGGAGCCCACCCATTGGACATCTAGTCCTGTAAAAGCTGAAGCAAGACTAAATAATCTGTAAAAATGCTTCTATTGTATTTATCTAAGCTACTAAAATGCCTAAGTTGCATTTTACTGCGATAAACAATTTAATCGAACACTTGGTGTGCGCTAATTCACATCCTTTGTGTCGAAAGTCTATATACTGCTAAACTAAAACATAAAATCCACACGGAAGCTACTTATACTGCAGGTGAGGGGTTTCTTACCTCCTATTCGAAGTTTCTTACGATTCTAATCGCTAGATTTCCGGAGGAGACGATCCTTTCGACGATCTTCTCGCGTCTTCGCGTTCCTCTCGCGGAGGGGAGCGTCCTAGTGTCGAATTCGTCGCCGGAAAGTGCCCTTGAGCGAAGACCTAGCCTTCCTTGTGGTTGGCGCCGAGAGAAGGAGAGGAGAAGGGGGTCGGCGGTGAGGGTTTGAGGGAAGGGAAAAGTTACGTTAACAATAACTCTTCACTTATTAATTTTCCTATTTATATTAAGTGGTTAATTCCCCCAACTCAAATATAAATATTACTGATTCCTTTTCCTTTCAGCACGGCCCTGCTGGGTTCACTTGGTTACCATGGTTCACCATAAGTCATAGGACCCATAGGTCTCGGGTTCAATTCCCGCTTAAGCTATTTTCGTTTTCTATTTATTTTTGCTACTTCTGTTACTCTAAAAATTCCATAAAAATATTCTAAAATTTCAGAAAAATCATAGAATATTTCTAGAAAATTTTTGAGAATTTTCGGGCGTTACAATCCCCCATACCTTATAAAAAGTTTGTCCTCGAACTTAGAATAATTCTGGGTACTTCTGTCTCATGCTGGCTTCTGTCTCCCAAGTTGCCTCTTCTGCTGTGTGACTGTGCCAAATAACCTTGACTAATGGTACTTCCTTGTTCTGCAATTTCTTAACTGCTCGGTCTATTATCTGAATAGGCCGACTGTCGTAGCTGAGGTCTTCGCGGATCTGTACCGACTGGGGCTCAATCACCTGGGTGGCATCTGGGATATGCTTCTTCAGCATAGAGACATGAAATACGTTGTGGACAACTGTCATTTCCTAGGGTAGCTCTAGCTCATATGCTACCTTGCCCACTCTTCTGCTGATAAGGTATGGTCCCACATATCTGGGACTTAGCTTGCCCTTCTTCTCAAAACGCATTACTCCCTTCATGGGAGCTACTCTGAGGAACACTGAATCCCCAGCTGAAAACTCTAGAGGTCTGCGCCGTGTATCAGCATAGCTTTTCTGGCGGCTCTGAGCTGTCTCTATCCTCTGGCGGATCTGCTGTATAGCTGCTGTGGTATCTGCCACTAGATCTGTCTGAAGTTCTAGTTCCTTCTGTTTTTTTT